>NC_136922.1:75636209-76256693 GCF_949752795.1 Hyperoodon ampullatus
GTAGTCTCTTGGGCAATGCCTGACAAATTAAGATAAAACTGTTACTTCATGTTTTCCTACAAAGAGAAAACAAAAACTGTTTCCTGCTCTTATTAATTGGATGAAGTCAATTTCCACATTTAACAAATAAAAAGGTAGGCATAATCAGGGTGTCAACCCAGGGCTCTTATCTCTCCCCAAGCTGGTTCCTCTGCAGGAATGTGAGAGTATAAGAACTGTCAGGTTCTGACTAAGCGTTCCTTCTCTTGGAAAAAATCCCCATGGTCAACAGAGGCCTCTGTCCAGTGGATAGGCTGTGACCACCACGAGGTCACCCTTTGCCCCCTCTGGCATTTTTTCCCCCACAAGTTTGAGCGATGGGATTTACCTGGAGAGAACTATGAGGAGATTCAGCCCTGTCAAGTGAATTAGTCATAACAGTCAAGAGGGTACTGCCCAGTTTGAAAGAAATAAACAGAGCCAAAAATTTCCCTCTCTTGAAAGCAGAGCAAAGAAAAGTTCACACTCTAGGAATGCAACTTATGATTAGAGAAAGCCATATCTGGGCTGCTGTCTCAGAATATCTGAGCATGTGGGAGAAGAGGAGGAAAAGAGGTTGAAATTGTTGTGAGAGGTGCCCATCCTATAAAGTATTCCCTTATGATAAACAAGCCTTGCCATGGCGACACAACCTAATGCCACAAGTCAGAGGAATATGGCCCTCCAGTGAGCAGACCACATTTGGGAAAACCTCCAGGATGATGCAAAATATTTAGAAGGGAAGTGGTGAAACAAACAGAAGGGAAACACAGCAATCCGACTGCAGTTTGAAGACAAAAATATGTTGGGTGCAAAAATCAGTTTGGGTGTAGTTACAAGAGTGTTTTTGTGTTGTTGGTACTAAATGTACATCTCTTTGCTAGAAATGGCCTGAGGGGTCTGCTGCTTCCCTTAAAGACTTTCTTTGTAAACAGTGGGTGGTGGCATCCTAAAAAAAATGCACTTGAAAGACTTCTTTAAAGAATTTGCACAGAACATTTTCTTTGCAACAAATTCTGTTCTGGAGCTATATTACTTAACAAGGGGGCTGTGTTCTGAGTCATACGGAAATTAATTATCTTTTTGCTAAATTTGTTATCAACAGCATAAAATGATCATCTGTAATAATCTAAGGGAGTAACTAGAAAATGTCCGATTTTGCACAGGTAAAGAAGCATTAGAATTGAGGTTCTAGACACCAGACGTCACACATTGCCCTACATACCAGGTGACCATACATTCCAATTTGTCAAGACAGTCTCAGCTTGCTCCAATTATACAGGTTTAGTTACTAATAGTGCCCCTTTCACTCACAAAAGTGGTTTGGATAACAAATAATTTAGTGACCCTACTCCTGCAGAGACCAAGAGTCTTCTCTCTATCCTCCAGGGATACCAGTCTGATGCTTTATCAATCTCAGAACATACAAGCACTTATAAAAAAGGTGGGGGGGAGGGAGAGTTGCTGCCATTTTGCAAAGAGTAATCCTCAACAGTTTGGCTTCACCTAAAAGAAGCATAGAAGGACCATGCACAAAATCAATTTAGGGGAAGTGAGAGAAAATGTCCATCCATAGAAACCCCCTAAGGAAGCCTTCAGGAGTACATGGGGGCTAGATTATATACCAAAGTCTAAACAAGTGTTTCTTTGTCAAATCCTAGAAGGCAGGCAGTCATTTCAAAAGCAGACATGCATACTGCCTCTTTTTCTGACTTGCAATCTAGAATGTATCACTTAGATATTCCAAATCAGAAAGTGTTCAGCCATTTTTATATCGCCACCAGCTACACTGCTGGGCTGCAGCTATTTGGATCAGAATGGAAATGCTTTGATCCCTTTTACATCTAAGTTTAACTGTGGCTTGGGCCCAAAAGGTGGACTAATTTTGGCAACTTCCCCTTTACACTTTTATCTGAAGATAAAAGGAACACTTGGAAGCATAAACAGAAGGTGTATTTCTGTAGGCCCAAGGGCCACCACATCAAACAAACGAAACTATAGAAGCTTATGCTGAATATTAGCTCTGTTTCATCAGCTCTACTCACTCCCTCATTCACTGGCAGCCAGTAGGATCATTTCCTTCCATTGTAAACTTATAAAGATAATATAACATTAAAGAACTTAGAAAAGAAAGAACATTTCCATCACAGTGATTTTCATTTTCACAGAAAAAGTTTAAAAATTGAAAACCATGTTTCTTAAGTTATAAGTTTATTATAGTGGCCTTAGATTCAGGAGTCCAAGGTCCTTGCCCAGTCTCTGCAAATATCTGGGTGACGGGAGATGCTGGAGCAGTCATTCTCCTAACCTCCTTGTGTCTCAAGGTTCTGGGCTTTAGTCAGGAATTTATAGATTGATAAACTCAGTTAGAATGGAACACAGGCCCCTATGGGAAGCCAGCTTGGAGCTCCAGAGAGGAATCATGGCTTCCCAGTGACTTCTGCACTACACAAATTATTCATTTGAGGACTAAATGAGAGCAATTCAAGAGCTCAGGGGGTTTAATGACCTATTTGATCTTAGAGTCGGAGCTGTAGTCCATTCAAGCATAGGTCAAGGTACACTGCAGTTCTAAAAGTGAGGAGGTGGTCTCTTTATAGGGACACATATCTGAATGCACAGAGGCAGTTTAGCTGGATGCAAATCAGATAGGCTCTGAGCAAAGGTATTGGGCACA
Organism: Hyperoodon ampullatus; assembly: GCF_949752795.1. Classification (NCBI taxonomy): domain Eukaryota; kingdom Metazoa; phylum Chordata; class Mammalia; order Artiodactyla; family Ziphiidae; genus Hyperoodon; species Hyperoodon ampullatus. Next base: position 75,638,905 of record NC_136922.1, read on the forward strand.
TAATTGCCAAAGTAGTGCTCTCGCTAAGAACAAAAATCACCATATTGGAAGGAGAGATTTCTGACTTTTCCTTACCAATATCTAAGGAGACAAGTGAGTTTCTTGAAGGGCCCTTAGGACACACAGGACCCAATAAGAGAATATGATATGGCTTAAACATACCAACTTGGCCAACTGCCCCACTATAATGATTTGACAAATGGAGATAAAACAACCAAGCTAGTGATGGACAGAGTTGATGGAAGGTAATATGGCAGGAATTTATGGATTAAAAGGTACAAATACAGATAGCTGAAATAATACTGGGAGTCACTTTTTGTGGGTCATCAGGTGGCATCACAGTACTCATTTGTTTGCTGAAAAAATATTTATTAATTTTTATTCTTTTGAATGAAATTACCTTTTTGTTTTCTTACATTGTTGGCTTAAAAGTTGGGAGAGTAGTACCACCCTATTTGAGTTTTCAGTGGTAAAGTTTTCCCAGGTTTCTGGTTAAGGGGAAGTGACTCAAGCATGAGAAATGTGAAAATCCCATCAACATTTCCTGGCCACCTCAGAAATCAGGATTCCATGTAAAACTTGAGAGTTGCATTAGATCATATCTAAAACCCCTTCCAGCAATGCAATTTTGCATAACAAGGACCTAAACTTCCTTAAAGAATTTCCTTTTATGCCCATTTCAACACCCTCCAGAAAAGGAAAATTGGTAGCAAAGCCAGAGGTCAAGAGAAAATGTAAGTACAGAGAGGCAAACCACATTAATGACAGACATGTGATTCTCAAACCCTCCTTGAAGCAGCTGTCTATCATGTGAAAAGAGTTTGAGCCACTAGGCCTGATCTTCCTTGAATACTCATCTCTTTGATTTAAAAAACATTTTTTTTCAGTTAAACAAGAAACACATGAATATATTCTCACAGTAGAAGAATCAATCCATACAAAAGCATATAGAACAAAAAAATAAACACAATTTGTACATTTATGGGTCATACACATTTACATACGATTCTATTATGCTATGGCAACTTCTTTTTACCTGGGTCTTAAAGAATTTTCTATTTTAATATGTACAGATCTTATTCTTTCTCTATAACAATGGAATGTTCTGTAATTTTATTACTGTCTCCTTTGTTGGTGATATTCTGTTTGTTTCTAATATTTGCTATTATAAAAGAGAATATTCTTGAAAATGTGTTTTACTATGAGTGAGTATTTCTGTGGGACAGATTCCTAGAAGTAGACTGCAAGGTCAAAGATTAGGGTTACTTTAAATTTTGGTAAATATTATCTAGTTTATACATGCTGAGCTTCACATGTATGCCATATGCATTTCTCTTGTAAATGGTCCTTTGTATCCTTTGTCCATCTTCTATTTGGTTCTTTGTGTTTTAAATATTCATATGTAGGCACCTTTTATATATCGCAAATCTTTTATACCTGTTGCAAATATTTCTGCTAGTCTGTAGCTTATCATTTAACTTCTTTTTTATTGTTGTCTCATAGAAGATTTTTGTTTTTATGAGGTCAACATTATAATTTCTTATATGACATATGAATTTTGTGTATTACTTAGGAAAGCTTTCCCAATTCCCAGAGTTATGAATTTTTTCTATATTCTCTTCAAATACTTTTATAATTTGTTCTTAACATTTATTCTCATTAGTCTCTCCAAAAGGAATCTTTGCTTATGATATGAACTATGAGTTTAATTTTTTCCCCAAAAGGAGAGCCAATTGTCATAAAGTGATGAACTGAGAAGCTTTGAACACTTTTACTAATTAGAGATGACATCTTTACTATAAACTATATTCTTGGGTTTCCATTCTATTTTTTTCTACCAATGTGTTTGTCTATTCCTATGCCAAAGTGCACTGTTTAAATTGCCTTATATTATGTTCTTCTTATTAGTAGTAGTTCAAATCCCATGATTCTCTTTTTTAAAAATGTAACTTGCTAAGCATTGCTGTTCTTTCTTTCATACATGCTTGAGAACCAGCTCGTCAACATCTTCACAATGTTGAGTTTTCCCACTGAGAAATATGGAATAACATTTTATTTATGTAGATTTTTAAACACACTTTTCATAAAAATCTTGCGCATTTCCTATTTATTTCTAACTATAAAATGGATTTTGTTGCTATTATGAATGAGATCCCTTTTATCATTACATTTTCTAATTGAGTATTGCTAATATTAAGAAAGTTATTGATTTTTGTATATTGACTTTTATATCTGATCACCTTACTATACTCTTAAAGTACTCTCTTAAAATTCTAACAGTTTTTCTTATCATCCTCCAATTTTCTTGGTAGAAAACTTTATATATTTCTCAAATTAGTTGTTGGGAGTTAGTAAAACTTGAAACACATGTTTTTTAAGATCAACCAATCAAAGTAATCCTTTGAGAGTGTTATAGACCGTATGTCTGTGCTCACCCTCCACAATTCATATGTTGAAGCTTTAACAACCAATGTGATGGTATTTGAAGATGGGGTGTTAAGAGTGTAATTAGGGTTAAATAAGGTCATGAGGGTGGGGCCCTCATAATAGGATTAGTGGTCTTATAAGGATAGGGGGAGAGAGAGAGAGAGAGAGAGAGAGAGAGAGAGACCTCTTCCCAGTTCATGTACCAAGGAAAGGAATATGAGGACACAGCAAGAAGGTGGCCATCTACAAGCCAGGAAGACTGCTCTCACAGAACCCAATCATGCTGGCACCCTGATCTCAGACTTCCAGCCTTCAGAACTGTGAGAAAATAAACCACTGTTGTTTAAGCCACTGAGTCTATAGTATTTTTTTCATGACAGCCCAAGCTAAGACAGTGAGTTTATGTTATGCTAGGCATACTGGGAGTATTACTGGGACCCCAGTAAGAAAGCATGTAACACTTATTTGTTAAACTTACAGATTTAATACTTTGAAATTATGGTTTGCTTGCTTGTTTGGGATTTTTTGGTACAGATCAAATACTACATTCTTTTCCTAGTAGGCTTATCCTACTCTTCCCCAACATACAGAAAAAGATTTTCAAATTTAATAGCTGTTTTCAATTTCTAATGCTTGTAAATAGGTCACCATTAAAACTTATAATCAAGAATGTATAATTTGTGCTCACTAAATATACTAAAATTGGAATGATACAGAGAAGATTAGCATGGCCCCTGTGCAAGGATGACACGCAAATTTGTGAAGTGTTCCACATTTTTATGAATGGATAAAGAAGATGTGGCACATATATACAATGGAATACTACTCAGCCATAAAAAGAAACAAAACTTGAGTTATTTGTAGTGAGGTGGATGGACCTAGAGTCTGTCATACAGAGTGAAGTAAGTCAGAAAGAGAAAAACAAATACCGTATGCTTACACATATATATGGAATCTAAAAAAAAAAGGTTCTGAAGAACCTAGGGGCAGGACAGGAATAAAGACACAGACATAGAGAATGGACCTGAGGACATGGGGAGTGTGAAGGGAAAGCTGGGACGAAGTGAGAGAGTGGTATGGACATATATACACTACCAAATGTAAAATAGATAGCTAGTGGGAAGCAGCCACATAGCACAGGGAGATCAGCTCGGTGCTTTGTGACCACCTAGAGGGGTGGGATAGGGAGGGTGGGAGGGAGACACAAGAGGGAGGAGATATGGAGATATATGTATATGTATAGCTGATTCACTTTGTTATAAAGCATCATTGTAGAGCAATTATACTCCAATAAAGATGTTAAAAAAAAGAATGTATAATTTATAAAGGGAAGGACCCCTAAAACTGAATAAATAAGGACAAGAGGAAAATATTTTCAGTTTCACAGCCCATTTCTATTCTTAGCCAGCCTGGGTATGGGTCTTCCAAAGGTTTGCTTCCCTGACATATGGAAACACAGCCGCAGATTTCCTCTGAGTAGCCCAGCCCTTAAGTTTGCAATGCCACATTTCCTGTGGAAGGAATTCTTGAGGCTAAAATCCTTGCTAACTTCCTTTTCCAAAACTGATTGCTTCATATAGGGACATGCTTTCTCTGTAGGTCCAAAAGGACATAGGAAAATTAAAATAACTTTTGCGTGATCGTGTCTCTCCATTTGAATTCTTACAAACTAATGGCTCATTTCCTTCACTTAGTTTGTACATAATGGATCCATATTGGTTTATAGATACAGATAGGAGAGAATTATGGATAATAAGGTGTCACACTCTATCTTTATTTATCTGTTCGTGATAGATAAGTCTGCTCCCTTAACCATCCCTGACTGACTGATTGTGGCTCCTAGAGCACTATTTTGAGGAGAGGTCAGAGGCTGCCTCTGGCCATGATCAATGATTAATGTCTGCCATGAGCATGGGAGGAAAAGAGGTGGGATGCCTGCCAAGCATTTCCCATCTTTGAATATAATTGGCTTTTTGTTTCTGAGCTTGGAAGTTTTATTAATTTGTATTAATTTGTAGCTATCATATGCATAAAAGGAAAAATATTGGTTTTTTAACTTGGATCAACAAAGAGGCCTAAAACAGGTAAGTGCCTTTAAGACTAGGAAGCTTTAATGCTAAACATTGAGTATATCTTAAATAAAGCCTAAGCCAAAATACTACATTTTAAAAATATGCTACTACATAGTAGTGATTTTCCTCATTATCTTTAATAGTAGTTGCATGGTAGTATTACTAATAATTCTAGCTTTAAAAATCCAACTTGGCATTATATTGGGTGGCATATTAAATTATCCATAAAGCATGAAACAGATATTTTCAGATAAAAGTAGAATACTTTATTTTCACAACTCAGACATGCCAGGAGGCTAAGAGTTGAGGAAATAATATGAATGTTGTTGGTTTTTACCAAAGATAAGTATTATGTTTTGTGAAATTGAGTTAATAGTACAACCCAAAAGTTAGACTTTGCAAAATACTTGAGAAACATTAAAAAAAAATAGTGATGTGCAGCTCTAGGCACTGGAGGCTAACAGAGTGGGATTATCAGCAAAGTCTGGTAGTGATTGAATTTGTAAAAAAAAAAAAAATGGAGTGTTCCGCTGTGGTTTGGGATATTACATCATAAGAACTCAAATCACTATTTTTCCATATCCACATATTTATAATATTTTATGTTTTTTACAAGCAAGGAATCATTCCTACTAACAACTCACTACTGTGATTCAACTTTCCTATTACATTAGAAATACTGTATAAACAGAGAGAGCAGGGGAACTTCACTTGGAAAATTAGCTAACAATCATCATACCAATTCATTTCCACAAACTATTACAACACATACACATCTTAAGACATTCCCCCAGAAGTTCACACTGAAATTTGGGCTACAAAACAAATGTTTATATTGATACTGTGTTTTAATCAATTTTCCAGTTTTTTAAACTATGTCAAATAGCCACCTGAAAATATATTTCCATGAAATTTATGGTACTTCCTTCTAGTGATAATATGCCCATCATTCTTTCCCACGAAATACTTATCAACATGACCTTTTTCAACAAACTTGGGTAAAAACTGAGTTTTTAAACTATGTGACCTGTTTACCATCAACCAACAACTTTTTGAGGTACACACCTCTAAGGATCTAACCCACTGACCCTAAAAGAGATTTCTGCTCAGATTAACAAATGGATAAAAAAATTATGATAAAAATTTTTTCCACAATCTAATCAAACAACATTTATAAAAGATTGAAAGTCTTGTCATATCCCATTAGAATTATTATACACTTAGTCATATCTACTTTTTAAAGTATGTCCCTGAAGTGTACCAATATTCAAAAACATAAAAAAATGTGTTGAAGTTCATACAGTGATACAAAATCATGAATATACAATTTTGCTATTTATTATTGGAGACAGTGTCTTTAGAGTGACTAGAAAACCAGTGCTTCTTTTACCTCATGTTGCACTTGATCAGTAACAAAACCATATTATAGGACTTAAGGACTTTAGAGTTAAAGGAATTCCTTGTTTCCATTCTGCTACAATTTTTATTTTTAAAATTACCAACCCAAAATAATCTGCTGCAAGAGATATCGTATGTGCAGGCAACCTACAACAGTTCTACATTTATACATGAGACCGTGAAAACCAGACAGATATATATCTGAGCAGCTCTTCATCACTGCAGTGGACCATACTAGTTAAGTTTACAGCATTTCCCTTCAAGTCCTAGCCTTAAATCCCAGCTCAACAACTTTCTAGCTATGTGACCAGTACAAGTTACTTAAACATCTCTGTTCTGAGTTCCCTCATGTGTAAAATGAAGGTACTAATAGTACCAACTCAGAAGTTGGTGTGATAATTAAATGAACAAATATATGTAATGCACTTAAAATAGTTTCAAGCGCATAATACGTGTCATTTAAGAACTGGAAAAAAATACGATGGCAGAAGTTTTGGGGGATAGGCAGCTGTGTTTAAGAGCATGAATTAACAATAAAGCAATGGGATCTTTTTTTTTTTTTTTTTTCAGTACGCGGGCCTCTCACTATTGTGGCCTCTCCCGTTGCGGAGCACAGGTTCCGGACGCGCAGGCTCAGCGGCCATGGCTCACGGGCCTAGCCGCTCTGCAGCATGTGGGATCCTCCTGGACCGGGGCACGAACCCGTGTCCCCTGCATCGGCAGGCGGACTCAACCACTGCGCCACCAGGGAAGCCCCGGGATCTATTTTTTAAAGCTGGAAAAGATATACCTGGGATGTAACGTTGACAATTCCCAGTCTTTTGATTTACCTGTTTTTCGTGAGTAATGTTTTGCATGATGTGTCAGACTCTGACACAGATTTCAGTGCCTCTTCATTTGTCACAGGATTGATCTCATGAGAGTTTGCTAAGGGGCCTAGGCTAGATGACAAATGGACTTCTATCAAAGATTTTTTTTACTGCTATAATGGTTTCTCAAATAAGGTATAATATGTATGGGCTTTACAGTTTTTTTATCAGATAAATGGTTTACTTTTATGCATAATGTATTCTCTAATTATCCTCGGGTAATACACTGAGTGACAGAAAGCTAGGCATTCACTTTGCAAAAACTGTAAAGAATTGAGTTGATTATGTATGTCAGCTGTTTTAACTGACATATTTATGAAAGATTAGGTAGTATTACTTTATTAACAATTGCATAAAGAATGAAGCTATGAGGCAAAATAACTCGCCTTAAAAGCCAAGTATCAACACTATTAGATCCATACATGGTCATAGCCTACAGTATAAGATTTAAAGTTGAAAGAGACCTTAGAATCCATATAATCTAACCTTGTAGATTTTACATTTGCATAATCTGAAATTCCCAGGACTTGCATACATTACCTGAGGGAATCAGTTATGAAGTTACAGAATTCCAACCGGAAACCAGGCCCCTAAACTCTTGGTTCAGTATTTTTTATTTTAATCTATTCCAAACCACCTGCTTGTTACAAGGATCATCATTTTTCCTCTGAATTAACACTGCTTCGTGATTAAGTTGAATGTTTCATTTCATAGATGGTAGGTAAAAAACACTAGGTCACCTTCGATTAAATGCTAAATACCTTTCTTGTCTCATTGCCTCTATGTATTTTTCAAATGATTTATTGTACAGTAATTATCTGTGATTTGTGTCAGCCATGATGCAAAGTGAAAAGGGGCTCCAGCTGCAAAATTAGGGACACCGTTAATAATAATGTTAAAGTTTTCCCCCAAAATAACTTAGCAGATGGAAATGCGAATGGGGATTTTCTAAATTTTTATTTTAGTTTAGTTTTGCCTATAACCTTTTCCCTTTGCACCACAGCTTAAAACCACATTGTCATCTTCCTCCCTTGAAAGACATCCAACAGATCATCCTATCTTTGCTGTTGGCACTTCTTGGAGTTGAGCGTTTGAAAATACCAGGTTGAACTTCAGCACTGTCAAGCCTAACCTGAGCTTTAAATACCACACCACTGCAGGCAGATGGTTACATTTATGAGGAAGAAAGTGGCTCCTACATTTACCTTACTAATATGACTTTTATGGATGAGTAAAATACACTCAAGTGTCTCACAGTCATTCCCATCCAAGGAACTGCCTTGTGGGACAGGGATATATGGCATTTGGTTGAGGATGGCTCCTTGAAGATAATCCAAACTGCACTGGCATTTTATTATTATAAATCCTGCAAATAGCATTATATTCTGCTTTAATGCAATGACATATCAAAACCCAGGCTGCTTTTCTTTAAGAACTTCTATTGATGCCGAAAAGCTTAACAATGTCTCTCAATGCTGACAGAACAATACTAATGAGAAGAGTTTAAACTTTAGCAAGAGTTACAGTATGTGAAGTTATTTAAGGGATCATATTAATAGTTCCCATTTGTTTTGCGATCCAATAGTACTGGGATTGAGTAACTCTTTCCCATTTCATTACCTCGGGAACTGCCTTTCCTTTCTTTCCTTCTGCCAAATCTCCTCTTCCCTGCAGCCTTACCAAATTCCCCCAGGCAAGTAGTAGTTCCCTTCTCTCTGAACCAAAAGCACATTGAACACCACTTTAACAGCATTTGTCACACTGTGTAACTATTATTTTTTTCATATCTGTCCTCACTGGAGTGCAGTAACTGGGTCTTAGTTATCTTTGTACCTTCAGTTCCCCCTACACAGGGAACCATCAAGATTTGTCTTAAAATGTTTGTCCAGTAACTTTATTGCATTCTTTCAAGTTAATTAAAGAAAAATTAATACAGGAGTCACAATACTTAGTAAAATTAAATATTAAACAAAGAAGGGGAGAAAAAGTTCATGTCCCTATGAGCAAAACATGCAAGCAGCTAGTGGGAAGCAGCTGCATAGCACAGGGAGATCAGCTTGGTGCTTTGTGACCACCTAGAGGGGTGGGATAGGGAGGGTGCGAGGGAGACGCAAGAGGGAGGAGATATGGGGATATATGTATATGTATAGCTGATTCACTTTGTTATAAAGCAGAAACTAACGCACCATTGTAAAGCAATTATACTCCAATAAGGATGTTTAAACAAAAACATGTAAGAGATATGGACACACATACACACTGAATTAGGCCCACAAACCCTCATCTGAAACTCTTGGGGATAGCTGTATTCAAAATTCAGAATTTTAAATAAATTTCAGAATATGACAGCATGTAAATGGCACATATTTAATATTCCCACCATGGTCTGATTCAGCACCCCCCCAAAAAAACACATTAATATTTCTGTAGCATAAGTATGAATATTTACCTTCAAGAAGAGTAAGTAAAGATACAAATAACCTTATTAATTCAGAACAGGTTTTGCCAACAAATGACTTTGCCACAAACTTATGAAAAATGTTTCGGTTTTCAAAATGTTTTAGATCTTCGAATTGTGAATAAGTGACTGTAGGCATGGATAATACAACCTATTTGGTGCTTCATCAAGTCTCTCCCTCTAAATGCACTCCAAATTGGATTTGGAAAAAAATATTATTATTTCTTACAAAAATACAGTAACAGAATAAAATACTCTTTGTATCTATCATTAGAATTTTAGTCTATTTTCAAAATCTTTATTCCTATAAAATTAATCTCCATTTGTTTAACTTGTCAGTAAATTGTATTAGTTGGAAGGATAAAACTTCGTGAAAAAACAACTTATTGAAAAGCTTCTGTGTAACGATCTTATTAAATGAAATACCATAATAAGAGGGCTTTCTCACTGTAATAATTTAGAAAACTTCAATTAACTCATAAGGCAGAAGTTCTAGTTAACAGGTATTATATATTATATACTGTGATCTGATCATTGTTTCTCTTTTAATATTTATACTGAAGAGAATTTTTACAATGAATCTATGTTTTAAAATGTAAGTTTTGTTATTGTTTAGTATGTCATGCCCATAGATCAGGAGACAATAACTGTCACTGAAACAATAGTTTGTTATAATCACAGGTCCCAAGAGGAGGGGGCATGCCACACCATGTAGGGCCACATGGGGAAGCACCAGGGTCACTCAGGAAGAAGGAACAAGAAGAAAATGGGGGCAAGAGCCTTTATTGTGGTTTCCACAGGAAGGAACGAGCAAGGCAGGGTAAGCAGCCTCAGGATTGACTAGTTTGAATAATTTCAGTGCGCTCTGGAATGTAGGGACTGTCCCTAGTAGTCTGGTACCTAGACCTGAAGTGATCAGGGCAGATGGATAGTGGCCCAGAGTGTGACAGCACTTTAAAGGAGGTGGTTGGGGTATGGGCTCTGAATTGGTCAGTTTGCATGTCAAAGGCACACTCCTAGATGAGTTGTTTGCTATCTTTAGGAATTAGTTAGCCCTGGGAGGGACAGTCCTTCCAGGGTCAGCAAGGCCCTAAGAGAGCAAAGCATCAAATACAGAAACTAGAAACTGTGATGATTACAATCTACAAATGCATACAATTATACAAATTTAAACCAATAGTGAAATAAGAATTATTTCTTTATTCTCTTTATTGGCCTTATTTTATTACAGTCTTTTCTTATTTCATTGTAAGAACAAATATATTCTTACTACTTTTTAAACTCCTTTTTTCATTTTGTTTAAAAGCTTAATCATGTTCAGAGCGTGATGGGCTTTGGCATGTAGTACATCCTCAAGGAATGTTAGTCCTCTTCCCTTGCCTTCCCTTTCCCTTTTCTCATTCATTTACTAAATATTTATTAAGAATTCTAGACACCAGGGAAGCATCTTTTAGTCTTCACAAAGGGCACTATCTAATAGGGGATACAGATATTCAATAAATAACCACACACAGAATTAACAACTCGGCACCCTGAGATGTCAGAAGAAGGCACTGCAAGGAGGCATTATGCCCTCATTAGTCTGAATCCAAGACCACATTATGTAAATAACTTTTAAAATTATTTAATACAGTTGAATTATTTATTTTTATGCATTTTGAAAAGTTTGGACTTGATGTCTTCTGAAGTTGTCAAGCAATAGAAATTTCTTTTAAAATTTGTATGTGACATATTAAAAATATATCATATGAAGAAATTTATGAACAAGAATATAAAGTAGATTTCTGAATTAGGGGTTTCCATTATTCCCTTAAAATTGTTCTATTTTGTTGTATTTATTGGGTACCTACTCTATGCCCAGAAGTCTTTACTGGAAAATTCCAGGTAAAACAAAGTATAAAGTATGACTAGTTTGATGACTTTGTGCTTTCCTTTGAAAAGGTGATTTGATTTTTTAAGCTTTCATTCAATAAAACATTAATCAGTATTTTGAATAGATTCAACTATTTCTGAATGTGATTATTTCAAAACCTAATACTAAGTGAGATATTGTAAAACTATGAACAAAACAGTGTTATCCTTGGCTATTAGAAAGCAGGGTTAAAATTTTTCTGGCACAAAATAGATGTAGCAGAGACACCGTTTTGATTCTGTGGTCAGAAACGTCACAGCTGTCCTCAGCCTTGCTCCTGCTGGTGGAGGAAGGCTTCCTTTGTCCTTGGCTTCAGCCTTTGCATTCTCAGTGTGAGATAGCCCATGACCAAGGATAGCAAGCAAGTATATCAGCACCTCTAGTCCCATTCTCCTCCCTCCCTCCCTCCCTCTGCTTTGTCTTTTTTTCTTCTTTAGTATAATGTGCTAGTAGTGTTATCTCTCTCTGTTATCCCTGTTCCAGAGTGGTAACAGTAATTATTTTTGTAAATATAATAAAACCCTAGGTCTAGTAAAGAGCTTAAAAGAGTATCTAAGTTATCCTTTTTTTACATATCTGATTAATAAAAATTATAGGCAAGTGTACGTAGTTCAAAAAAGTAACTTATGTGGTAAGGCTCTTGCAACAACAATAATAATGTTAATTCTTTATATAAATTATCAGTTCATCAGGAGTGCCTCCATAGACTTGTCATAAGCTTTCCAAATAAAGACTTTCTGTGAAACATTATCCCAGTTTTGGGACTTTTTTTTTTTTTTTTTTTTTTTTTGCGGTACGCGGGCCTCTCACTGTTGTGGCCTCTCCCATTGCGGAGCACAGGCTCCGTACGTGCAGGCTCAGCAGCCATGGCTCACGGGCCCAGCCGCTCCGCGGCACGTGGGATCTTTCCGGACCGGGGCACAAACCCATGTCCCCTGCATCGGCAGGCGGACTCTCAACCACTGCGCCACTAGGGAAGCCCTGGGACTATTTTTTTAACCAGTCTATCTCCAGTCATCTTCTGTAGATAAGCTTTCTGTTTTCTTTCTTAATAATTCAGCTTCTGTATAGATACTCATAGCACTTGCTCTTTGATATCATGTTCACTATTAAATGACTTGCACATCATTGCAACAATAAAATTTAATAATTTTTTGTAATACTAGTGCTTTCTCTGAGATATTTTGGCATATAATATAACTTCCAAATATGAAAACCTTTCCAATAAAGATTATCTCCCTGATTATCTGAGGTTCCTGACTAGACTGAGACGAGAGGATTGACCTCAATGTTCTTAGTTTCATTGTCTAACAATCTTTTCTTTCAGTTTCTTACTAAAGGAGTTGGATGTGCTTGTTCCTTTGTGTTACAGCCTAGATGCCTTCTCAGGGATCAGGACAATGAAGGCCCTATCAGTTCTCAGTTCTGGCTCTTCTTTGGGGCCACCTCTATCCATCTCCTATACAACATGTCACCTTTCAATTGCTCATCACTGACTCTTAGGACCAAATCCAGACTCTTCAGTGCAAATTCCGAGGCCCTATCTGACATGGTCCCTGCTTACCTCCCCAATGATACCTTTCCCCACTTGCTCCCACATTCTGTGCTCCAGATACTCTGAGCTTCTTTCATGTCCCCAACACTCCATGTTTTCCCTTCCCTTTAAATTTTTTATATATGCTGTTAATCTGGCCTGAAAAAAATCAAGGAGTCCTAATTTGTATACCATAGAAATGATTCTATTTCCCCAACAAAAGCTGTAAAAACATAAAGATCAAACATTGTGGCCTTGTCCATCCATCCATTATACAGCTATTAGCCTATCAGTATCATTAGAAGTCTATGGGGGTATAAATCCTTGTATTAGGTAGGGGAGAGATATCACGGAACTAAACAATAATTACCTCTGTCCTCTGGAAGCTAAGACTTTTGAGAAAGAATATAAGGTGTGAGGGATGGGGGAGCAAATCCACAAATACTTATGTAAAACCTTTAAACTACTGGAAAATAAAAATAAGTGAAATTTAGAATATTACAGTATGCAAGTATGAAGTACAGAAGGAAAAAAGCTGAAAGATCAGTAAAGTAGGGTCAGAGGAGTTGACTTAAGCCAGATTGCATAGGTATGAAGGGTCATGAGTGAACAACTGTTTTGGGGAGATGGGAAAGAAGAGTTCAAATAAGGGAAAAAAACACTGGAAGACTCAAAATTATAAATGGGTAATTTAAATACAAGGTTCAATAAATTCCAGTGTGACTAGAGCTGTATAAGATAGTTTTACATTTCAAATGTTGTTTAATTCAATGTATATTAGAAAATTTTAAAACCAGAATGTAAGACTGAACACTATAAAACTCCAAGAGGAAAACATAGGCAGGACACTCTTTAACATAAATCACAGCACTATCCTTTGGATCTGTCTCCTAGAGTAATGGAAATAAAAACAAAAATAAACAAATGGGACCAAATTAAACTTAAAAGCTTTTGCACAGCAAAGGAAACCATAAACAAAATGAAAAGACAACCTACTGAATGTGAGAAAATATTTGCAAGTGATGCAACTGACAAGGGATTAATCTCAAAAATACACAGACAGCTCATACAGCTCAATATCAAAAAAACAAACAACTCAATCAAAAAATGCACAGAAGATCTAAATAGACATTTCTCCAGAGAAGACATATAGATGGTCAAAAGGCACATGAAAAGATGCTCAGCATCACTAATTATTAGAGAAATGCAAACCAAAACTATAATGAGATATCACCTCACACCACTCAGAATGGCCATCATCAAAAAGTCTACAAATAATAGGGCTTCCCTGGTGGCGCAGTGGTTGAGAGTCCGCCTGCCGATGCAGGGGACACGGGTTCGTGCCCCGGTCTGGGAAGATCCCACATGCCGCGGAGCGGCTAGGCCCGTGAGCCATGGCTGCTGGGCCTGCGCGTCCAGAGCCTGTGCTCCGCAACGGGAGAGGCCACAGCAGTGAGAAGCCCACGTAATGCAAAAAAAAAAAAAAAAAAAAAAAAAAAAAAAAAAAAAAAAAAAGTCTACAAATAATAAATGCTGGAGAGGGTGTGGAGAAAAGGGAACTCTCCTACACTGGGGGTGGGAACATAAATCAATACAGCCACTATAAAGAACAGTATGAAGATTCCTTAAAAAACTAAAAATAGAGCTACCATATTATCCAGCAATCCCATTCCTGGGCATATATCCGGAGAAAACCATAATTTGAAAAGATACATTCACCCCAATGTTCCTTGCAGCACTCTTTACAATAACCAAGACATGGAAACAACCTAAATGTCCATCAACAGACGAATGAATAAAGAAGATGTGGTACACACACACACACACACACACACACACACACACACACACACACACATTGGAATATTACTCAGCCATAAAAAAGAATGAAATAATCCCATTTGCAGCAAAATGGGTGGACCTAGAGATTATCACAGTAAGTGAAGTAAGTCAAAGACAAATATCATATGATATCACTTATATGTGGAATCTTAAAAAATGATACAAATAAACTTATTTACAAAACAGAAACAGACTCACAGACATAGAAAACAAACTTATGGTTACCGAAGGGGAAAGGTAGGAGGGAGGGATAAATTAGGAATTTGGGAGTAACATATATAGATTACTATATATAAAATAGATAAACAGCAAGGACCTAATATGTAGCACAGGGAACTATACTCAAAATTTTGTAATAAACTATATGGGAAAAGAATCTGGAAAAGAACATATATATATATATTTGAATCACTTTGTCATACACCTGAAACTAATACAACATTACAAATCAACTATATTTCAATAAAAAATAATTAGGGCTTCCCTGGTGGCGCAGTGGTTGAGAGTCCGCCTGCTGATGCAGGGGACACGGGTTCGTGCCCTGGTCCAGGAAGATCCCACATGCCACAGAGCGGCTGTGCCCGTGAGCCATGGCCGCTGAGCCTGCGCGTCCGGAGCCTGTGCTCTGCAATGGGAGAGGCCACAACAGTGAGAGGCCCATGTACCGCAAAATAAATAAATAATTAATTAATTAAATAAAAATTAAAATAAAAAAATTATGAGGACATTAACTCCACAATTGTACCAATATTATCAGACAAAGGTTACAAGAGGTAGTGAGCTTATTTAAATTAGAAATAGGCAACCCCAGCTAGGGAGTTGATTTAAATAAAATCATTAAGTAAATAACAATAAAGGAAGAATACAGATAAAGCAACAATCATGAAGGCCCTACTCAAATGACTGAAGATTGGGGCTCACTGGACTAGAGCAGTAGGCCCTGTCTAAAGACTATGGATGATAAAATGGGAAAGAAGGAAGAAATATATATATATCTATGTTACTTGGTGTTGATTTTCTTAGTTTCTGAGCAGGACAAAATAGAATATATATTTTTATGTGAAATAATTCTTGCAGCAAGATATATATAATCAGTGAATGAGAGAGAAGCTGAGTAAAGGGGAGAGCCATGAAGTTGATGGAAGAATGAAGTATATTCTCCTACAAATGAACAGAAAAGGAGAGAACTGGATATGGTGGGTGAATCATATAACACTTAGAAATCAGAGTAGTGGCCAAGGGTTCAGCATGATGGTGCTTTTCCTCAGAGTAGCCAGGAAATTTGGGAGGGTATACACAAGAGAAATCTGTTATTTCCATAAAATACAGCCCTTCAATCAAGCACATCTACAATACTCCTCTGTCAACCGCTGGAGAAAAGTGGTTGAGATCAGGGAGACAGACATATGTTTCAAGGAAGAGGCAAAGAATTTTAAATGTAGTAAGGCATGAAAATAAAGGTAAGAATTCTCATTGGTTAGGGAAAAAAATGTGTGGAATCCTATGCATTCATGGGGAAATTATTGATATGGAGTTTTTTTGGTAATTATCAGTGGGCACATTTTGACTGAATTATTGTGCAACAAGGGCAATAAAATAGGTTCTTATAGTTATACCTAACACTTCAAAACACTAAAAAAGTAATGTATAAATGCTTTATACTACAGACGACAATAACTTTTCCATTCACACTCAGGTCAGGTTAAGTTAGTTGAGCATTGTCATTCCAGTCCTTTGATAACTTAATAATTAATACTAACATGGGGTGGAATAGAGACAGGAGGATGAAGTCTGGGAAAGCAAGCAGTCTGCAAGTAGAGACAGCCGTTTGCATTAGGCAAACTGAGTTTTTATTTTTTTTTAAGTTTTTTTATTTTTTGTGGTACGCGGGGCTCTCACTGTTGTGGCCTCTCCCGTTGCAGAGCACAGGCTCCGGACGCGCAGGCTCAGCGGCCATGGCTCATGGGCCCAGCCGCTCCGCGGCATGTGGGATCTTCCCAGACCGGGGCACGAACCTGTGTCCCCTGCATCGGCAGGCGGACTCCCAACCACTGCGCCACCAGGGAAGCCCGAGTTTTTATTTTTAATTTCTATTTTCTAGTACAGCAAAATCTGTAATACAGTTTCCTTCAATGAAATAATAATAAAATTCATAGGATTTTAAAATCTGTTACTAACATTTAAAAAATGTATTTCCAAGCCCCAGCATATTTATAAATAGGTACTTTGAGATAGCTCAGGGAATACAACCATTTCAGATTTATTTTATTGGCTTTCAAACTTTCTCTTCCAAATAAGCCAGCATGCAATTAGTCAATGGCAAGTTTTCACAATAGTTTAACTGGCAACGTTAAGGCATCAGCTTAAAACTCATTACACCAAGAGCTACAGCTCTCTGCTTTTCTAACTTGTTATTCATCACCATACATACCTTCTTTTAAGTCACACTTTCTTTTGCTTTTACTAACTTAATGAGCCCAAGAAAATGAAAAGGAAATGAAGTTTCAAAAATCTCCTCTGAAGGTTCTTTGAGATTCAGAGTTACACTTCATAGAACCAGGACTCTGAGTAATCTAAAATAAGGGCTGGCAACAGAGGCTTGCCAGCTGTTACACATTTACCAGCCCAGCTACATTTTTCTCCCCTCTGGGCTGAATAGTTATAAAGGTCCACTCTTAACCTTATTTGGATTAAAATTTATACCATTCACACAACAGAGTTTCTTTTCAAAATTTTCAATTTCTTTATTCAATATTTCTACTGAAACCAGATATCTCTGATGTCCTATCATATTTTAGGGACTGTGAAATGCTACTACTGTAACACTGGAAAAAGAAATAAAGTTTAACCTATTTGCTTGTAAGAATGATGAGATAAAATTTGTTCAATCACTGTGACGAAAAACCTATAAATCAGCAGTTACAGCACATTTTCATTTTTAATTTTTTTACAGTTTGTTGTTTCTTTAAAAAATGTAAAATATTGCAGAGGTGTGTTGGGATGCCCAAGACGACTCCATGTTTAGAGACTCTAAAAAGACTCACAGGATTCAGCATACAGTTGTATTCACAGCTAAGACTTAATCATAAGGGGAAGAGACACAGGCATTCTCGGGGAATCTGTGTGCAGGCTTCCTTGTGCTCACCTCCTCCTATGAGAGGTCACACAGAGCATGTTCTTCCCTGAAGAGAAAATACAGCAATATGTGTGTGGTGTTTCTACCGAAGGGAGCTCACTAGAGACTCCGCATCCAAGGTTTTTACTGGGGACTGGTCATGTAGGCACCCTCTGCTTGGCATGTACCAAAATTCCAGACCCCCAGAAGGAAAGCAGGATTTCAGCATAACCACACTGTATTGCAGTCTAGGCATGGTGAACCACCTTATCAACTCCTGAAATTCAAATGATCAGACATCAACCAAAGGCCAACTCTGCAAGCAGGGCTTTCTAAGGATAGAAGTCTCATATCGGCTACATTAACCCTGTTCTTCACAAAAGGACACTTTCAACTATTCTAATTTACAAAGAAAACTGTTTAAATTCAGAGAGGAAGGAAAAATATTTCTCAATAGATTATTTAAACAGTTAAAGCATTGGAGAAAAATCTGGATGGTGTGCATTTCACCTTCAATATAAAGTAAAAAAGAAAATGCTACCACAAAAGAATATTTTTTTTTTCTTACCGAAAAGAACTCATGGAGAAAAATTTTAGCTCTTGCAGAAAACTAAGTAAATTCAACAATATTTTCTAAATTTTCTTCTAGGGTGCTATGAGTTGATGCCTTCCTCCAATGCTCACTATAAGACCTGATCATTTATAAATGGAATGTCTCATTATTTGGGGCATTCATTTACTCAAATTTAAAAGCAGAGACTGAGGGACTTACCTGGTGGCACAGTGGTTAAGAATCCACCTGCCAATGTGGGGACACAGGTTCGATCCCTGGTCCGGGAAGATCCCACATGCCATGGAGCAACGCCCGTGTGCCACAACTACTGAGCCTGCACTCTAGAGCCCACGAGCCACAACTACTGAAGCCCGCGTGCCTAGAGACCGTGCTCCGCAACAAGAGAAGCCACCGAAATGAGAAGCCCACGCACCTCAATGAAGAGTAGCCCTTGCTTGCCGCAACTAGAGAAAGCCCACACACAGCAACGAAGGCCCAAAGCAACCAAAAATAAATAAATAAAATAAATAAATTTATTAAAAAAAGAAAAAAAAAGCAGAGACTGAAAAAAACCTACTCATTCTATTGTGTTTCACATTAAATTATCCCAAGCAATGTCCCAAATCAGCAAAATGCTGCTATGAGACTTGGATTTACATTTTTTAATAGGTCACAAGATATTTATACAGCTTTCTTTGCTATTCCAAAAGCAGTTTGGGTATCAAGCAAAAGTATTTAGATTTAATAATATGCGCAAAATAATGAGACGTGAACTTGAAAATATAAAAGTGATCTTAAGGCCACAGCCAGTATTATTAAAAACCCAGGGGATTTTTTGTTGTTCTTATATCTTAGGGCCCTATAAATGAAGTAGCAGCCACAATCTGAAATCTCGAGTGTCAGATCAATGTACTAACATTTTTCAAAGCTCTTATGAATATGCGAATTTAGAAATTAACTTAGTTGCATTATCTTCCGTATTTTGATGATTTGGAAATGAGATTTTTTTAACCCAGGGGACAGTGCATGGACTAAAAGCCCTTTCCTTTATGACCTAAAGACACAGAGGCTTCCCCTTGAAATAAGATGCCACCATATGAAAGAGAAACAAATAAACCCTGAAAGATAAAGTATTTACCAAAAAAGAGACTGTGTTAACCTTAAGTAAGATTATTTTAAACTAGAAGAAAATAAGACAATGTCAATGGGCAATCTTAAAGCCCCTGTTTCACTTCCTTCACTCCCCACCCAATTACTGGGAAGGACTGGGGCTTGAGGGCAACATTACCTCAGTTACAGAAGATTAGAAATTGTGATTCCTTCTGCATATCTGACTTTTATTGCATGTATAGTTGACCCTGTGGCACCATCCTTGAATAAATCAACCCATGCTATTATGGCATTAACCATGTAAGAGGTAACTTGGTTATAAATCAACTCCTGCTCTGTGGAGGCTGTACTCACATGACTTTTTATTTAGGGTCATTCTTCAAGTTTCTAAATATGTTTGGTGTGTTTCTCCCAGTTGGTGGTAGCAGCTTCTTGGGAGAAGAGATGAACACTGAGATCTTCTCCCGAGAATGCTGTTGGAGTCCACGTATTAAGTCAGCCCACCTAAAGTATAACCTCCAAATTTGAGACAATCCATCTAAGCCAGTTTTCTTGATGCTGTAGCACTCAACATATAATTGTGTGTATACAGATAGCTTCCTCAGTGCTATGTAGTACAGCTCCAACATATAGGAAAAGCTTAATAAATATTTACAGAAGGAAATTCTTGAAGAAATAAAACAACACATATGAATATATGGTATTACATTATGTGTGGTAATATATGTTTGCTTTAAAACAGTCAGACTGACCTATGTTTAAATTCATGCTCTGTTACTTAATAGCTTTATGGCTAGGATAACTTAAAATAATAATAATAGTATAAAACCTTCCTATAGCATTACTGAGTGCCAGGCACTCTTCTAACTACTTTGTATATGTTAGCACATTAATTCTCACAACAACCCTAAGAGTATGTATTATCATTTTCCTCATTTACAGTTAAGAAAACCAAGGCACAGAGAGGTTAAGCAAACTGTCCAATGTCACACAGCTGATAAGTGGCAAAGCCAGGTTTAACATCAGACAGTCTGCCTCCAGAGACTGTGCTGTGACCACTTTGCCTTATTGCTTCTCTTAAGACAAGCTGCTTAACTTTTCGTGAGCCTCTGTTGCTCTACTATAAAAATAGGGTGATAATACTTATCCTCATATGGCTTTTGTAAAGAATATTCTAATAACAGAAGCAAAATGTCTAAAAGTACTGACACAAAATAGGGACTCAATACATGCGATTTCCCTTCCTCCTTCTTTCTGGTGGCTCCCCCACCCAATAACAGCTCAGTGAAACACCGATCAACAATTCCTAGAGGCTCATTTTCTCTAGACTAAAAGGCCCCAAGTCCTTTGAAAATTCTTCATACGAAGAGTCAAAGAGAAGTTTCTTAAATTGCATATATTGCATAAATGTGTTAAAGGATAAGAATTTGAGATACTAGGTCCTCCACTCCTTGGCATCACCATCCTGACCCACTCCCCATCCCCAACACTCAACACACACTTCCTGTGACCATCGCCTCATGAAAGGAGCAGCACACACTGGATTGAGGCATGACTAAGATAGCTGCATGCAGAATCAGAGGCCAGTTCCTGGCTTTAGCTCCAAATAAGTTCTTGCAACTCATAGCAAGGGTCATTGTTGTGAAAGCCAAGGATTCTAATTCAGAAGATCTGAGTATTTTGAAATCAAAAAACTAATCTCTAGAGGAGACTAAGTCTAACATACATTTTATATCATTTAACAAGTAGACTGGGACATCCCTGGTGGTCCAGTGGTAAAGAATCTGCCTTACAATGCAGGGGACCAGGTTCAATCTCTGGTCAGGAAACTAAGATCCTACATGCCGGGGGCAGCTAAGCCCACGCGCCACAACTACTGAGCTCATGCGCCTCACTAGAGAGCCTGCATGCTGCAACCTACAGAGCCCACAAGCCCTGAAGCCTACGTGCCACAACTAGAGAAGAGAAAAAAACCCGCACACCACAGCTAGAGAGAAGCCTGCGTTCCACAACTGAGACCCAACACAGCCAAAAATAAATAAAATAAAATAAATAAATAAATAATAAAATAAATCTTAAAAAAAAAAAAAGACTGAAAAGAAAAAACTATGATGAGCTACATAACCCTACCCCTGAAAACAACATAAAGGAATTGGAAGGAGTTCTGTGGAGGTTGGAAGACAGCTTAAACATCTCTGAGGTCCTGAGAGTGGTGTGATACCCTACTCTGAGTACAATAGGTTGGGGATGGGGGCTGATTTTGGATAATCCAGCCAGACATGTTTGAGGCTATCTGACGGAAGAGGAGAAGCCCAAAGAGGCAAAGAACTCCTTAGAGATGCCATCTGCCCCAGTATGTGTGGTAGCCATCAGGTAGAAATGACCACGGGGTAGGTCTGGGCAGTGAGGACCTAAGATAGAAAATCACTATCCTTATCCACCTCACCCTGGCCCTCAGCAGCTCAGGTGAACCTTTGAGTTTTCTGAGCTCCCTAGGAGAAGCTGGAAGGGACTGAGAGTGAACTATTAATACCAGATATGTCTGATATACAGGGGGAAAAAAAGGCAGAGGGAAGCAGGGTAGAAATAGACCCACATAGATCTGATGGTAGAGTCCACAGGACTGCAACATCTCAGTGAATGCAGTGGAAATAGACCCACAAGCAAACCAGATGATTTTCATCATAGCCCTTGATGGCACATGTCAGAGAACTGCTGAGGCCCAAATGCACCCTCCTGAAAGAAAAATCTGGCTGTCACATGTGCACCTGAATCCCCAGAGCAAGTCCCTGACCTCTTCTTTGACCAAGTTAAAGACTCAAAATGAAAGAACTCATCATATGGATTGAATTTACTTGAAGATAACTGAGTTTCCTACCATCAGGTAGAAAGGAGACTTGCACTAGAAATACATTCCATTTAAAGAAAAATTAATTTTTGTAGAAGCGAGCTATGACCTGAGAAATATCATACCCACTACATGTGTCTTCTAGTCTGAAGATGACAGAGGTGGCAAATGTATTATTGTGAAAAATAGCTGCAATTGATTAGCACACTTGATGACACTGGGAAAGAATCTCTTCTGTCTTTTAACCTCATTTCCTGGTACCATTAGGTTATTAATTCTTAACAACTGTAAATTGCCACCTCAAAGATCATGGATAACTTCCAAAATATCACAGCCAGTGACTATGGGTATCTGTTTCTGCTCTCTGTAGCACTCAGCCCTTTTGACCAGCTCCTTCCCACCTTTCACATGTTTCCCATGATGTTCTGCTGACCACTTTTGTCCCACTTTTGTCACTCCCAAACTCTCTCATCCTCCTCCCACTTGCTAGTTGAGCTGAGGGCTTAAGGAACTGAATTCTGCCAACAATCAGTGAGCTTAGAAAAGGACCCTGAACCCAGATGAAAATCCAGCTGCAGCCAACACCTGCACTGCAGTCATCTGCAACACTGAGAAGAGGACTCAGTTAGGCCGTACCTGAACTCCTAACCTATGGAAACTGTGAGATAGTAACCTTGTGTTGCTTTAAGCCACGGAGTTTGTGGCAATTTGTTCGGCAGCAGTAGAAAACTAATACAGCATCTTAATACACAGTTTTTTGTATAAATTATATGCTTTGGTTCAGTCTGTATAAATGTTTTACTTTTTATTTGACATTTAATGGGTAATGTAGGTCACGGTAAACTATCTTTCCCAAAGAAATTTTCCTATTTTACCATGGCAGAAAGGACAAATAAAATGGTATCAGATTCCTGGCAAATTGAGCTATTTGTCTCTTGATGCAATGTCTAAAATCACTTCCCAATCCCAAATATAGACTGACTTAAACTCCTGCCAAATTGTGTTCTCTTAAAAATTTAACTGTTAATCCTATTAGTTTGCCTAGTGGGGAAAAAGTGAACAATCCAAAAGCCTTCTTTTGAGAAAAATTCTCTCCTCCAGCCACAATGATTACAAATTAAACCTCTGAGAATTAGCATTACCCATTTTACCAAGAAGAAAATTCATGGATGGCTTAGGCCAGATTAAAGTTGTTCATTCTTCTCCAGCATTCTGATCTTGACAAGGCTTTTTGAAAATGTGAGTTACAAGTGTTCTAATTCTCAGGAGATTTTCACTTGGGGTCAATTTCTCATAACATCCTAAATAAAGGTTTAGGTCAATTCTTTCACAGTAACATAAAGGGGGAGACCATGCTTACAATCATAGACTTGACTCAAGAAATAACCTTATCTTAGAGATCCTGTCTCTGAAGTATGTTTGAATGCTCCTATTGACTGAAGATTCACTGCTCCCTGTCAGTCAATCTATTCTGGTTTTAGACAGCAATCATGATTAAGTTACTCAAAATTATTCTTTTAAAAGTTCTCAGTCTTTCTAAATAATTTTAAAAAATCATAATGATGGCAAAAAGGGCATAGAAACTCATTTTCGTATCTATTTCCACAGAAAAGAGAAGAGTGAATGATCAGGTTTTTGATCACTGCTCCCATCTCCATTTTCCCACTTGGCATGATTCTCAGACTTTGTGTTGGCCAGTCCCATGCCCACAACAGGGAAAATCTCTAGGAATATAGCAGGCGAATAAGTAGTCTAGTAATATAGCAGGCTACTAGTAAAATAGTGGGCCAATAAAGTACTTTCCCAAGAATCAAACCAATGGAAGATGCATCTATCTAATGCAGGGGTTAATGAACATTTCTAAATTCTGTGATGAAAGCACCTACACTGAAAGAAAACATGGGCCACCAAAGGTTACTTTCCACAGACTGGGCAACCTAACTTCTTAAAGGACAGTCCAAAGCAAGAGAGGCAAAAGTGTTCTGCCACAGCCTCTTGACAATCACTCAAGCAAATAATACCTATTGAAAATCTATTATGCTCAAGGGAATATACTTGACATCTTATGGAACGCAAGCACTTACTTCATGGGGAGACAAAGTGTGATTACAGAAAATGTTTTATGAATACAAAACTGATAAACTGATTTATCAACCTAACACAAGACAGCATTATGAAAGAGGTCACAGTGCAGTTTATGATTATTTCATTCATTCCATCAATGTTTATTGGGTGTCTCCCTCTCTGCAGGGGTTTAAAGACTTCCAAGGCAGTCCCAGTCCTCCAGCTCTCCAGGTAACAGTGGTTTGGTTCCTGTTATGGCATTCAGAGCTGCATGTTCCTTCTAGGTAACTCATTATCAATGACTGCATGTTATTGTGATCACATTCATTTAAGTATGTATCACCTCCAATCTCTCACTATAAGGCTACCCCTATTTTTCTTTTTGGCAGTTTCATTCCTACTCTTGGTGGGAATATAAGTACTTCTGACTAGCTGGTTGTCTCATCAACTGATGATGCCCTTTATGATGATTATGCCCTTTATGTTCAAACTAGGACCATAGCCACTATTTATTGAGTGTCAAATACTTAACATTGATTACCTTTATTTCTTATAACAACCCTGAAAGATAAATATTATGATGCCAATTTTACAGGTGTAGAAATAGAGGTTGAGAAAGACCAATGACTTATCCAAGTCTAGGAAAAAGTACTGAATTTGGAATCAGATAATCTGTTATAACCTTGTGAGCTGTATAATCATAAGCAAATGACTAACTTTCTCTGTATCTCAATGTCCTCTTATGTAAAAGGGATATAAAAAGGACCTACCTCACTGGGTTGTTCCTTGATAAAATTAGATACTAGACATGAAATTGTAAAGCATCATCCAAATGTAAGCATTGCTGTTATAACTTCTACACAGCTAGCACATTAGATTTTTTAAGCCTATACAATATGCGCTATTTCAACTAACAAGATTAAAAATATCTCAGTAACAATACAATACAACAATGTGACATTATCCTGTTGAAATTTTAATATATACTCGAACTCATAATGCTTTAGCTCAATTTACTTCTATGGCTCAAAAATATAAAAATGGTGTCACCTTATCATAATGTTCTATTAGCTGCAAAATAAAAAGAATTTATGTGCCCCTGGAAACACATAAATAAAAATAATCAATATCTAAATCCACAATACTTTTTTGTACATCTCCTTACTCTACCTCAAAGATATAATGGAACTAGGATAGATCCAAAAAAGGATATTAAACTTCAACCAACACACATTCAATGCTTATTACATTCCCAACACTCTGTTAGGCAGTAAGGAAATTGAGATAAATAAAGCAGAGTCCCTGACCTCAAGTAATTCCTGGCTAAAAATAGCCCACTTATCTGGAAGAATGAATACTCTGCTGTTAAGTGTCAGTATAGAGTTAAGAATAAGAAAATCAGAAAATTCACCTTTATGGCTTCTACCCCACGAGATGATTGTATCATTAGTCTGCTTCATATAATGAATCCAAACTTATAGAATCTATTTCTCTGGTTGGTTGTACTTTAAAAAAATAAACAAGAAGATTTTAGGCAACTCATAAATAATAAATTAAAATCGGACTATTAATAGAGACTAAAACATGTTAGCAAATAACATTTAGCTTTTGAGACTGATGCCATGGAATTTCTTCAGGCCCTTCTACAAGCCCCAGTTCTATACTGTCCTGGCCAAACCAAATGAAGAATGGTGATTCTTTTGATTGTCTTATAAGTTATCTTTAATCATGAGAGATATTAAGAGGTTTAGGTAGAATATTCCTCACCATTCAAAAATCATAGAGAAGTAGAAAAATGCAAAACTCTTTGTATATTAAATAGGTTTCCAAAAATATATCACAAGGCAATAGTTAAAGAGAGGTCAAGTGATCAGCAATGTAATTGCCTATACTTACACCTGGAGGTACAGGTTGGTTGAGAAGATGGGAGGAGGATGTAAAGTTTAACAATGGTATACCCTACCAAACAAAAACCTAGATTTGTTAAGAAAAAAGTATTTGCATCATGAATTTGGACTCCTAAGCTGCTATTTTGTTAGCTGTGTATTTTAGCCAGTTTTTGGAGGGGCTACTGCCTGTGGTCAACGTGCTGAGCATCGCACAACTCCAGGGGGCACCATTTACATACATAAACTATAAAGTAAATGTCACCCTCTGGAGCTGCATAACATAGTAGCCTTTATTCTGTGTGCAAGGCAGGGGAGGAAGGGTGAGATGGGGAAGAATTATGAGGTAGGCCAGAATGCTGTAGGGGAGGAAGGCCAGTAGACATACACGATCCAGCTAACCCTGACTTGAGCACCTAATCTGGAACTATACCAGATACTTACATATACCCTTAACAGGGATTTGGGGGTATATGTAGACACATGGTACAGTTTTCAAACATATACTCCCAAATAACCATACTGCCATTTTGTGTAATGGCAGTACACATGACATTGTGTTAGCATCCTTATAAAACCATTTAAAATGAAACAATTTGATCTGAAAATTTTCATTTCTTAGATTCAAATGAATTTGAAAATACATGCCCCTTTAGTGTGGAATATCTATAGAACATATTCAGAATGTTCTCCAGATGCTGAATATGATCTGAAAATTCTGCCTTACATGCTGTTATACTTATTTTTGTAACAAATTTTAAGAAGGTTTTTGGCTTTAAAGAAATCTGTCGTGCTGGTATCACACCACATCTTTTATATTAGATCATTTATGTGTATTTCTGGAAATTCCAGAAATTTGAGTCAAATCAAACACATCTTACTTAAACAAGTCAAACCACATCTTACTTAAGTCTTGCATATATCATGTAGGATATATATCTGCATGATATTATATTACAGTTTATCGGCAACACATACACAAAAACACACACAACCATACACACAATGTGAGTCTTGAATTCTATAAAGTAACATGCTATTTTATGATATAAATTCAAGTGAAGAATGCTCAGTTAATAACAGAAGTAAATAAGATCACATATCTGTCACACATTTCTATGATTTTTCAATAAGAGAAAAGCAGTCTTTTATAAATAGACATTATTCCCACATGATCAATATGAATGGCATCTAATATATTCATTCATTCAGAGTATAACATTTACTGGTGAAAAAAAAAGGTTAGTACTTAAATTGGTAGATAGAGGTAAAACCACTGACTGAAAAACAGAATAAGCATATTTAAATTAATAATGATAGCAAATATTAAGTATGAATGATTATAACAGCTACTATTTTTAAACACCTACTACTACTACTGTGCTTATCATGCATTATTGCTCATTTATATTTTGACATTGTAAAAATGATGTCATTTAGTTCAGAGTGATTAAACAAAATTTCAAGATATTGCATCTGGAACTCAAACTCAGATTATCTAAATCCAAAGCCCTCAAACCTGTGCTTACTGTCTATGGGAAGAACTCAAAATATTTTATTTTAAAATATAGTAGTGATTCTAAGAAATAAAATAGAACTTTTGTTTTTTGTTTTGTTTTGTTTTTTGCTTTCCTACACTTGCTTGGAAAACACTTTTTAATCCCAGTTCACCTAGAATTAGGAGCCCATTCTAGCCCTTATAAATTTTAAATAGAATTTCATGGTAGGGAGCACTTTGGATGTACCCTCACTAGATGACAGGTTCAATGTAAATACTTGTGAACAATGGATCTATGCTAGCTGTCAATCTCTGGGTAATGAAGACACACCAAAATCATCGTTTAACTGCTTAAATTTTCCTCCTAGCGTATCACTAAGTTAATACTCCTTACAAAGAAAGTTATTTAAATTATGGGAGTTTTTTCATTCTATTTTAGGATCATAGGGCACTGGCAACAACAGCCAAAGTCAGAGACTATTGTTAATGTACTTGTTATCTACAAGCCAATTCACTCCCTAGATCCCTGAATCACCATAACGTGCACACACACACAAAGTCATGTAACCTCTGTGGGGTTCAGTTTTGTCATCTGGAACATGGGAATAATGGTTTTGGTTTAACATATTAAAAGTAATTTTTAAAATAACTTAGAAGATATCACACTTATGTCAAGTTTTAGGTGAAGGAAAGACAAGCTGATGATATGTATTTCATTGTATCAAGTACTTATTCAACAAATATTTAAGAAACATCTTTTAGATGTAAGACCCCTTGAAGGAAAAAAGAATGAGACAGAAAGAGTGAGGAATATATAAAGGTGAAACAAAAGGAGACTCTGTGACATAGCTTTCTTAAGTGGAAGATGCTAAACTCATGAATTACTCCAAATAAAAGAACATGGATAAGTCAAATACATTCTGGAACACATTACAATATCTGATTTTTAATTAAAATTAAGATCATCTATTAACTATTTTTTTAATAATTGATGTCATGACGTAATTTTATATTCACTTTGCACAACAACAAGATCCAAAGTCTTGTCAAGATAAACATTCTGACTACTTAAAAGAATCATCATACTCAGTGTGTTTTAGCTTTTTTTGGTGACTGGGATATGAGGGGCCAAGGAAGAGTGTTCCCAACACTATTAGTAACCGCCCCTTCTTTCCTCTTCTCCCAAACAAGGTCAGGGAGGTTCGTGCAGATTGAGTAGGTTTGAAAAAGGTCCTTATCACTGCCTGGTGATCACTGTTCCAGCTGGGACAATGAGGGTTCATCCAAAAGCACTGCTTCCTCTTGCCTATTGACAGGAAACCCTGCCTGTGACTAGCTGCACAAGGCTTGCTCCGTGCTGGCAGGGCAGCAGCTAGAGACTTAGGAAGAAAAACAACTTCTAAACCTGGTTTTTGTGCAGTAAAGTATCAGGTGGTGGTGACATGGGAAGGCTAATTGGGGATTTTTTTAAAATACTCATTCACCATAGGCTTCCCCAGGTTGTAGAGAGAATTATGATATTCACAAAAGAGCTTATAAAAAGTACAAAATAAAATAATTTTCAGTCTAAGACAGCTAGGAACTTAGAAACTTTGTATGTAAAGAGATGTGGTGAGGCTCCATAATAGAATGATAAATGTATTAAGATGGAGTAGCTTTTCTACAGGACCTTCTAGAAATGGGTTTCAAATGCTTGAATTCTTATGTTCGGTTTAGAAGAGTGTGTTGGACCCCTTTTTGAAAATTGTCCTTAAAAATGTGTACCAGGCTGCCTTAAAAACTTTAGCAGGGGAACACTTAAAATGAAAAGCACCAGCAACTGAAGATCTGAATATCTTGTTTTCATGTATCATTTTTCATCTATATTCCTTGACAAAAATGCATTAATTATGAGACTTTTTTTATACATCTGATTGGAGGCATCAGAGGAAGAAAGTGAACCGCATCTTTGATGTGCTAAACTGAGAAGCTGATGAGAGAACATGGATGGAAACATCTATCAGGTAGTTGGGGATTTGGACCGAGAGTTTGAGAGAAAGATCATCGGAGCTACTGAAACAAGAAAAAATGCCAAAGGAGAGGAAAGATAAGAAGGTTGAAAACAAAGTCTCAAAAAATGCCTATATTTGGAAAATGAAGAGAGAAGAAAACAAATAATTTTATTAATATCTATGTAAATAAAAAGTAAGCCAAGAGAATATAATAAACCTAGAGGTGACCAGGACATGATGCAGGTCATCAAAACTGGCAAACAGTTTTTGACAAAGAGAAAACAATTTCAGTAGACTGCTGAGGACAGAAACTAGATTGCTAGAAGAACTGGACTGCAAATGAGTAAGTGGTTAGGCAATGGAGGAAACATGAATAGATAATTCATTCAAAAAATAAGGGGGAAAAGGAAAAGACACAGCCTTCGAGAGGGGAGAAAGCTGGAGGGCAGCTTCCTGCATTTGAAAAAAAAAAAGCTCTAGTGGTGAAATCTGAACAGAGATGAGGAAGGATAGGAATCCTTTATCCTCAAGGAAATAAAAAGTCTATTTTAAAAAATTAAAATTCCAAAGAACCAAAAATTAAGGTTTGGGCTGTTCCTGCACACACTCATGTAGGCCACATCTGTCAGCATTTAGGAATTCCCTCCCCTTCTATTACAGGCGTGGGCTTAAGCCCACGATGCAGGCAGTTTTTAACTGCTATTTGTTTGCTTTTCCTTTGGTGAGAGAGTCTGAACATCCTGTGGTGAACCAAAGGCATCCCTGACCTCTCCTGCCCTCTCTTCCCTCCGGCACCCCACATCCTCACTCCACCTCTCCCATTTTTTTCCCTCAAGCTGAATTTGTCTTGCAAATTCGAACCTAGCAAATTGAGACTATTAAACAAGCTAGGCAAATATCTCTGGCAATCAAGGAGGGATTCATTCTACTGGAAACAACAGCCAAATTTTTAAAGAGAGAGAGAGAGGGAAAGAAGGAAAGTTACACAGGAAATAGAGATAAAACTTGATTACCAGGAGCCTGCCTGGTGGTCCAGTTTCCTGGGTCAACAAGTTGGTCCAAACTTGCAGAGCTGGCTGAACTATAGAAAGCAGCAGAGCCAATCAGCTAGATCACTGGAGGAGAGAATGCTTCCCAACTTTAGGCCAAAGCCCTGTGAGTTTAATGCCCCTTACTCAAAATTGGAACCCAACTGGTGTGAAATAGGGTCTGATGAATGGGAGAAATAATGTACTTTTTCAGAAATAACACACACATTAGGATCTTTGGGCCTATGAATATTTTCATCTCAAAGCTGTAATACCTTTCCCTGCCACCCCTTCCTGCTGAAATCTTCCTCAACTTTAAAATCCAAACACTACCTCCTCATCAAATTTTGCAAAATTCACAAAGTGGAATCCTTTTCTAAGTGACAGGAACTTAACGCAATATCAGGAACTGTGCACTGATGCTGGGGATAGTCTCCTTTGCATCTCCCTCCCCTCAGTCATGCTCTGACTTTTTCTTTTTTAACTGTATAATATTTTTCATTAATTGATATTATCTTTATCCATTTATGTTTATTCTATGTCTCTTCCTACCACAATATAAGATCCATGAGCACTGGGAATTTATTTCATGTGCAAATATGTTCCCAGAACTTTGAATAGGGTCCAGCACATAGTAGGCACTAAGCATATATTTGTTAAATTAATCAGTAAACCAACCAATCAATCCTGTCATTTAATCCTCACAGCCATTTGTGAAGTAGAAATTAATTTGCACATTTTTTTCAGATAAAAATTAATACGAGGAAATCAAGGGTAACAGAAAACTAGTAAGTGACATAAATCATCCAGGTCCTTCTGATGGCCAAGCCCTATTCTTTCCATTTACTATCACCTACAGCACTTGTCACACACTGCCTTGTTTGCTTACTTATGACCTTATCTGTCATACTCATAGTACTGTTAGCTCTCTAGGTATAGACTTCATTCTTCATATTTCCTCTCGTATAAGCCCTATGACTTGAAGATAATGGCTGTTCACCAAATGTTTATGAGTTGAATTTCCTCATCCCTACTTTAGGCAGTAACTAAATTTGAGACTCAGTTACACTTACAATCTTTGCTCGCAAAAG
The DNA here is from genome assembly GCF_949752795.1 of Hyperoodon ampullatus. NCBI lineage: Eukaryota > Metazoa > Chordata > Mammalia > Artiodactyla > Ziphiidae > Hyperoodon > Hyperoodon ampullatus. The sequence continues at coordinate 75,670,601 of NC_136922.1, forward strand.
GAGTGTGCAGTTTTCCACAGCTAAACCAAGAAAAGTAATTTTTCTCTCAGCTAAATGACGGTAATGCAGGACAAAGAGACAACAGTATGTCTCTAAAACAAGTGAACCTGTTGGCTGGAAAATAGTCTGAACAGAAAAACAAGAGGATAGTTCAGGAGGAGGGGCAGTAAGAACATCAGCAAAGAGGCAGGAAGACTTGGAGAACACACTTGGAGATTAGGGAATAGACCCAGTTTGGCTGGGAACATTGACAGCCACTGGAGTGGCAATAGATGCTGGATGCTTCTTCTATATTCACCAGAGTAAGTGAATTCTAAACTCTGAGTTCTCAATAGTGCAGTTCATGAACTGTTTCCTATATGTATTAGATTTCTATTGTTGCTGTAACAAATTACCACAGATTTAAAGACTTAAAACAACGTAAGTTTATTATCTTACACTTCTGGAGGACAGAAGTCCAAAATCCTTTTTTTTTTTTTTGCGGTACGCGGGCCTCTCACTGTTGCGGCCTCTCCCGTTGCGGAGCACAGGCTCCGGACACACAGCCTCAGCGGCCATGGCTCACGGGCCCAGCCGCTCCGCGGCATGTGGGATCCTCCCGGACCGGGGTGCGAACCCGTGTCCCCTGCATCGGCAGGCAGACTCTCAACCACTGCGTCCCCAGGGAAGCCCTACAATAGTTTTTTTATAAGGCTAAAATTAAAGTGCCAAGAGGGCTATGTTCCTTCTGCAGGTTCTAAGAGAGAATCCTTTTCTTATTATCTTTTCCAGCCTCTAAAGGCCAGCTGCATTCTGTGGTTAGTGACCCCCTTCCATCTTCAAGTCCTCTTCTGTATCTAGGCAAGCAATCACATCACTCCAACCGCTGCTTTGGTCCTTCACATCTCCTTCTCTGAGTCTGATTCTCCCACCTCCCTCTCCTATTTATAAGGACCCTTGTGATTACACCCAGGTAATCCAGGATAATCATCCCGTCTCAAGATCTTTAACTTCCATTTCCATTCATTTAAATCACATCTGCAATCAAATGTTCTACCCCTGAGCTGTAACTTCACAACTGTTAGGATGTGTATCATCACAAAGACAAGCAATAACAAATGCTGGTGAGGCTGTGGAGAAAAGGAAACCCTTGTACACTGTTGTGGGAATGTAAAGCTGTGCAGCCACTACAGAAAACAGTATGGAGTTTCCTTAAGAAATTTAAAATAGAACTACCACATAATCCAGCAATCCCACTTCTGGGTATGTATCCAAAGGAAACTCACTATCTCCAAGAGTTATCTATACTTCTATGTTCATTGCAGCATTATTCACAATAGCTAAGGTATGGAAACAACCTAGGCGTCCATCAATGGATGAATTGATAAAGAAAACTTTATACATTATCTTTATACAATAACTTTACTGTGTGTGTATGTGTGTGTGTATATATATATATATATATATATAGAGAGAGAGAGAGAGAGAGAGAGAGAGAGAGAGACAGAAACAGAGACAGAGAGACAGAGACAGAGAGACAGAGAGAATGGAATACTATTCAAGCCTAAAAAGAAGGAAATTCTGCCATTTGTAACTTGGCTGAACCTGGAGGGCATTATGCTAAGTGAAAGAAATCAGACATACCAGACTCTATAGACTAGCCTCCCTCTATACCTTCTCACCAAAAAGAAAGGAGGATCTGAAAGATACTATTCTGAAGAATAATAACACTGTATTTCTAGCAAGTAAAACTTTAAATAAAATAATACATATGATGCTGTATTTTCCCTTTGCCCCCAATGTATCATTTCTATAACACAGAATGAAAGAGGCCCTGAAAATTCTGACACTCAACTAGTTTGACAAAAGCTGTATGGGGGCTTCAAGTCTTTATGTCAACAGTGCTGTTTAGAGAGGTTTGAAAACCTAATTAAATGTACATCTTAGACAAACTACTTAAAAGATAGATCTAATGACTACTATAAGGAAAACGCTATAGCCACATAAAAAAATTGCAGCTGTTCCATTTACTATATAATTTTCACTTTTATCCTTAGGAGAATTATTTGAACATTACAGAAAGTGAAAAGAATTCATTTAAAATAAAACTTAATTTTGTAGGAGAGCACCTTTTGCTTCAGGTAATGATTTTAACTGATAAGGAATCTGGAAATTTCTCTCCATCAATGGTGATTCTAATTTTCCCCCATCTTTTCAAATTTCTCAGTAGAAAGTGGAAAATCTCTGATCTACACCATCTGTTTGTCTCATCTAGTGGTGCACGCATTCCAATTTCTGCAACAGGAGGCTCAAGACAACCTGCCAATAAAATTCCCTGAGATTGTCAAGACACAGAATACCTGTGAAAAAGATTAAGATAAGCTTTTTTCATGGTTAAATTCTTCTCACACAACCTCTTCTCAGGGCACCTCTGGCTTCAGCAACAGATTTTAAGTAAAACTAGAAAATGCCACACAGAGAGAGCTTTCAATGATTTATTACATAAACAGGCAGTTTGCTGGGTTGGAATCCCTGACTCACTCATCTGTGGGACAGAAGTCTGGGCTTTCATTTGCATTCATTTAAATGGCAATAGGCTGATGGCAGGTCACATCCAATTTACTACATTACATAAAGAATGGAGATCCAGGCCTGCCAAAAAACACTATCTATGTTAAATCCATAGTGATCACCCTTTGTATTGAACCCAAACAGGGTCACAAAAACAATGTGTACAATCCTTTGAGTTCCACAACCATCATGGAGGTTGAGAAGCTGCTTTCTAAAACAAGAGACTGGGTGTAGTAACATTTTCTGAGCATTTACTAATGTGCCAGAAGCTACATTAAGAACTTTAAATGTATCACCTCAGTTAATCCTTTCAACTACCCAATGAATTATATAATACTATCTGATCTACTTCTCAGATGGAGCAATTGAGGCAGAGGGGTTAAGTAATTTGTCTAGAGTTGAATGTCTAGTAAGCCTGAAGCCAGGATATTACACTCAGATAGCTTGTCTAGAAAGTCCATATGCTCAACCACTGGGCTTTGCAGCATTTGTACCAAGAAGCTGCTGTTTTTCTATGAAGAAACTGAAACCAAGCAGGACCCTGTGGGGCTCCTGGGCACAGAAGCCTTTCTGTGTCCCCCATTCATTGCTTGTAAGGATCAGACTCCAGCCTCCATGACCTTCCCTGGGTTCCAAAGGGCAGATTTGAACAGTTTGTAATCAGGGAAGGGAGGGGATGCAGAGACAAGGGAGGAGCAGCCAAGAAACAATAGTGCAGCCTTGGGGCAGGGTACTGGTTCTGCCTCAAGGGATACACATAACAATATCTTTGAGCTCTCTACCAACTAAACTCCCCAACAAATGGAAAGTGTTAGCATTCTTCATTCCAGAAAAGATCAAAGGCCAAATTAAAAGAACCGGAGAAGCTTATCAAGAGACCACCTGAGGCCAGATTAAAGGAACCAGAGAAGCTCATCAAGAGATTTCCTGAGCCCAGATTAAAGGAGTGCAGGCCCTGCACACACCCTAATCTTATCATCAACCCTGTCCTTGAACCATTTCTATAAAACTCCTCACTAAATTTTCCCAGGTGGGGACACACAGTTTTTGAAGGGCATGAGCCCACTGTGTCCCTCTTTGCCTGGCAAAGCAATAAAGCTATTACTTTCTACTTCACCCAAAACTCTGTCTCTGAGATTCTATTTGGCACAAGTGCACAGAGGCTGAGTTTTTGGCTTCAAATTCACTCTTCATACAACATTGGGTATGAGTGGATTTTCTAGGAGGTGGTGAGAATTGCACCAATCCATCTACCCATACTCAACCAGTCTCAAGAAACAATTCTGCAAGATTGGCTGGCTGAATCTGGGTGGAGTTGTTGGTTCTAAGCCAGAGTAAATTTATTGGCTTACCTGGGGATGAATCTGAAACTTGGACTCATTAACATGATGCCTAAATGAAATAAACTAGTAAGCCATAGACATTGTAACAATTTATTTGACTGCCTGAAGCCATATACTTCAAAAGGAAATTAAAAACAGAAATGTTCTCTTCTTTATGGTATATAAGATAAAACAACCTCTTAGTTATTTTTTCCATTTTTTTTTCCCCTGGAGCCATCAAATTTCCAATGTTGCTAAATACACTGAGCTCCCAAAATTCACAATATATGGCCTTCTAGTGGCTCTAATTCCTTTGAAATGCCTCTTTAAAAGTTCCATAGTTTGTTGTGAGATTAGCCTTAAAGATTAGGAGGAGGGCTTCCCTGGTGGCGCAGTGGTTGAGAGTCTGCCTGCCGATGCAGGGCACATGGGTTCGTGCCCCGGGCCGGGAAGATCCCACATGCCGCAGAGCGGCTGGGCCCGTGAGCCATGGCCACTGAGCCTGCGCGTCTGGAGCCTGTGCTCCGCAACGGGAGAGGCCACAACAGTGAGAGGCCCGCGTACCACAAAAAAAAAAAAAAAAAAAAAAAAAAAAAGATTAGGAGGAGGTTGCCACAAATTTTGGTCTCTCCTAAGTAATATGATTTCCTACAGAAACCTCACAAACTGTTCTCTCAAATCAATGAATTTACTCTCCAAATCAAAGCACTTGATTAGATAACAATGTGATGCTCCTTTAAAAAGTCCTGACAGATTCTTATAGATAAGAAAAAACCAAAGGTGTGAGCAATGATGTACCTACGGGAATAGACTACTCAGAAGGAAATGCAGCCACCTGAAGCCTGTGTGTTTCACACTTCCTGAATGCTGAGGCCGTCTCTTGCTGAGACTCTGATATCTGCAGAACCTTTGCATTTGACTTTGCAGAAGTAGACTATTTATTTACATGAAATAGAGACCAAATAAGTCTGATTCCTGTGAAAGACACTGTTTTAGGAGCAAGGGAAACAACAGAAAGAATGTCATTTATCAAATATAATGGAGGCATTATCCAAATAACACAGCCATACTTTCAGTATTAAAGACAAGTGAGAAGAACTGAATCCATTTTTTCTTTTCGTTTCTACTTAGTACTATGCCAATGAACCATACAACTTAAAAGAGGGTTTTTTTTTAATCATAAAAGTAACAATTGCTCTGTGTACAAAAATGGAAATATAGAAGCTTATAAAGAAGACAGTTAAAATCATGCATAATTACACTATCAAGAGAATTATAATGACTCATATTTGCACAAATAATATTTCAGTATATCCTCGTCCCTTTCTTTCTATGTATTTTTTATATGGCAGAATATATTTACAATTGCAGAATATATTTGCATTGCAACCTTTGCGGTGAGATTTTTTGATGTCATTAGTCTTTTATGATATCCCTTTATTGGACATACAACAGTCTAGATGGATATACCATCATTTACTCAAGTAGTTCCAGGGCTATTGTGTTGCACAATTCCACAGGGAATTTGCACTGTATTTGTGCATTTGCATTTCATTTTTAATTATATTTTGAATTTACATTTGCATTGTATCATGCACATGAAGCACCATTATATGGTCAAACACCTCTGCAATGAGGCAACTCAACCATGACCTATCCCCTATTATTGAACTTCTAAATTGTGTACAATTTTTTTCTATTATAATTATTCCATAATAATCATTCTTATATATATACAATAGTTTAATCTTAAAAGAGTTTTTAAAATTTTTCTTCCAGAATTTTTATCCTATACCCACAAACCTGCTTATAAAAGTGCATTTATGCCATTCTTATTTACCATCTTTTTTTGTTGTCTTTTTCATCTTGGTCTCTTGCAACCAATTTTTATTCCTTATTCAATCTCCTACCTTAAGATACCAGTGCTTATGATTTTGTTGCCTTGTCACTTATATGTATTAGGATATTTTTAGCAACAATTAACAAAGGACCCAACTCACAATAACTTTGAGAATATACTAAAATATTATTTCCCCCAGGAAACAATAGCAGAGAAGATTTAAGATTGTCTGAACCTGAGGTCAGTCACAGAGAGCACTCCACTACCATAAAATGAAAGGCCAACGTCCAAGTGCAAGGCCTTCAAGAGGCAGTTTCTGAAACCAAATACTGCGAAGACCTCAACACAGGGTAAGTGATTAACTATGAGCAAGCAACCCATGAAAGGAATACAAATTGAAATGGATTTTCACACTTACCCAGCTACATTGGTAGGAGGCTTTATCTTCTTTCTTGGTACTACATATAATCATGAGCTTTATTTGTTATCTTCTCTTATTGAGAAGCAAACTGAAATAGCACCTAGGAAAGCTACATTTACTAAAAATGAAAAGCTGGTATGTCATTGTTTCTTTTTCAAGGGAGCTGTTTTATTTCATCTATATAGCTTCTTTTCATCTATATTTCAAATACCAAAAAGAGACTGATAAGTTTTCCAAAACTAAAGATAAAAACACGATTACCAAACATTTATTCATCCATTGTAATTCATATTCTTTTGATGGTGATTGCTCTTGCAAAGAAAAGAGAAACACAGTAAAACATAATAATAAATTTTGAAGGAATTATGAGAGTCTAAAGGCAAGAATTTAAAAATGGTTCTCCTCCAGGATAGAGTCTAAGTGGGTTCCAGGTGGCTGACATTCAGGCTACACCTGACCCAATGAAGGCAGTAGTAATTTTGAAGTCAGAAAACTTGGATTCTTATACTAAATTACATATGGACTTTTATAAAGGCCATGCCATGCTTTTAAGACTCTTTGTAGAGAGATCCAGCAATGCACACACCTGGGTCAACAAAAATGACCTCTGAAAATAGCCAGCATTCAGTGTTTATCTAAGGACTCTAATGAGTCCCTTGTTTTGTCTTATGATACCTGACTACACAGTTTGGTAGAGCCCGGGATGCAAAAGCTAAAGTACAAGTAATCCTGTTTGAATTAGGAAAGACTTATTCAACATCTTGCATTTGAATGGGTCATAAATATTAAGGGTGGGAGCATGCAGACATGTACACATACTGTACTGGGAAAAGCAAGCCTTTGGAGGATGAAGCACTTTGCGGGCACATGGAAGTGAGTGGGTAAGTAAAGAATATCAGTTTAGAAAGAACGCACCCACGTGCAAACTTTGCAATCTACACGATTTTGCCATGGATCAGTTCTACTCAGAGAATAATCATGGGAATATCAACTTGTCTGCAAAAAATAAAATATTCAAATTAAAATTTTTTCAACAATAGGAATTTATTTTCTCACATTAAAAAGCAATCAGTAAGTACAATTCAAGACGTAGCCACTTCAGGGATTCAATGATGTTATCAAGGATCTCTTCTCTATAATTTCCATTCTTCTTTTTTCAGGGTGTTGCCAATGTTTCCCCTCATAGTTCCAAAATGGCTGCAGCAGTTTCACAGACTCTTACTGTTTTCACCAATTTAGTAGATTTTACTGAACGAATGTTTCTCCATTTGCTTTATCCTCTTAGGACAATTTCCAGAAACTTAAAAAAATTGTTTTTTTTTTAAATTTTTACCAGTTAAATTGTCATTTTGCTGGGGATAGAGCCCATCTAGACCCTTACTCTGTTATTCTGGAAGTCCCACCTTTCAAGGTTTCTTGAGACTAGGCTTCAAAATGGTGCACCATCACTTCTGTTATATTTTATTGCCAAAACTAGGTCACAAGATCAACCTAAACTTAGGAAGTGAGGAAATAGGCTCCATCTCTAGCTAAGGAGAACCACAAAGTTCTATTGCAAAGGATCTGGATACAAGGAAGTTTAGATAGCTGAGACCACAGTCAGTTCACTATCAGGAGGAACACCTTTCTGAGACATCCCCAGAAGATTTTTCCAGTGGCTCACTGGACAGGATTAAAGGATTAAATCACTTGTCCACACCCTAGCTGCATGAAAGACTGGATAGCCAGAGTCTGACATTTTCAGGTCCATAATGACAAACAGACTTTTCCACTGTTAAGGGGAAGGGAGAAAAAGGTTGTCTGGTAGGCAACCTACATGTCTTCCAAAATGTACAATCTTTTACCTCAATTTGAGAAGGCAGTTCTCAGTACTTAGTCAAGAACAGAAGGACCACCCAATGTCAAATATAATAAAAATAAAATATTCAAAAAACAGAAATAAATATTGAGTCTGTGATATATACTTAGGAAGGTTTGTGATAGATAAGATGCTGGGTTTTAAGACAAGAAAATTTCATATAAAAATGTATATCAAGCTATTAGAAGGAAAAAAAACAGGAGAAAAGTACTTCATTTGAATATGATATTTTCAACAAATTACTATCCAGTTAGAATAAATGGACTTGCTATATGATATCAAAAATAACAATTGACATCTCTCCATCATTTGCAGTATTTTTTTAAGCCCCTTCTATGTGCTAGACAATTTGCTAAGTGTATTCCATATGAAATTTCATTTGGTCTTCATAATAAACATATGAAGTAGATTATTATTTTCCTCATTTTTCAAAAAGAAAAGAAATTTATCTTCATATAAGTTGATCAATTGGGATTTGAGTTAGCCCAGCTAATAAATGACAAAAATCCATATTCAAACCTATACCAATCAGTTTTCACAGTATGAAATCTTTCTGCCTTGTTATGGTCTCATTACCAAACATATGTGGCTTTAGAAGGGAAAAGAAAAAGAAGGAAAGCTTGGGAAAGTAATAATTATAACATCACTGAGATGATATCATTTCAGAAGTTTTGCTCTGTCAGCTTTCTATAACTAAAGGATCTTCATAAGTCATGGTGACCATGTGAACAATGATAACATTTGTGCCAAAAGTACTGTTTGTAATACATGCTTTTCACTCAATACATCAAGAACACCTTATCATTGCATTCAGTATTAAAAATTTTTTTCTTAACTGCTCAGTGTTCTACTATATGGATATAATTTATTTTAAAGTGTATCTACAATTAAAATTTGTAATTATTACATGTTCACCAAAATCTATTTCTTCTGTTGTCTAAGAACAAAGCTGGAGTACATTTCCCAGACTCCCATACTGTTGGGCAATCATAGACTGTGTCTAGCCAATGAAATGGTAGCAGAAGTGATCTACGCCACTTGCATACTCAAAATAAAGCATCTTCCATGTGACTTTCATATTCTTGTTATCACATAGGTCAGCCAAAGGCAGAGGATCTCGTTCAGAGGAGGAAGGCGTCAGGAATCACAAGGTGGAAGGGGTTTGAGTCTTTGAATAATTATATGGATGTGCACTCACTAAGGACATCCATTTTGGAATTTGTATGAACACGAAATATGCTTTTCTGTATGTCCAGTCATAAAATTTTTGGATTTCTTTTACAGCAGCCAGTGTTACTGTTACTTAATCTAAATAATATATGAACAATGCTGCAGAAGACCACTTTGTAGCTAACTCTTTGTGCAAATGCTGATTATTTACTTAGAATATATTCTTAGAAGTGGAATTTCTGGGTCCACAAAAACGTGTATCAAATTGCCTTCCAGAAAGCATTTAAAATACTTAGCAGCAAATCAATGAGAATTTCTTAAATAATTCACTTTACAACTCAACAGTGTTTTCTAACACAGGCAGATAACTTCTGTAAATAATTTACTAGGATCTTGTACTGGCTCTTCTACTTATGTTGTAAACTAAATCTGTGTAACATACATATCCTTCCATTTATTTCAAGGATCAAATGTCATGGAATAGTATATACTTTAAATGTTATAAAATATAAGACAATACAAATGCAAATTTGACATGAATCGAATTTCATATGTGAAATTAATCGTTGTAGTGCCAACTTTTTTCTGCCTTGAAAACATCATCCACTGAAACCTTGTCCGTATGATCTTTAATTAGATTTTCACTTTGCTGTACTATCACAGTTGCATTAGTTACTTAACAGTACAGATATTTCCTTCTTGTAATTTTTATTGGCTCAAAGTGAACTCAAGCTTTAGCTCAAACAAAGGTGAGAGAGTGAAATTTAAATGGGGTGGTGATAGAATATGTACTAGAAGAGAAAAAGAGATAGATGTATCAGCTGTTTGTTTTGTTTTCCTTTGAAAACTGCTGTGTCTCTGCTCCTGATTTGACACTTGGAGGCTAGAAACTTTCCAGCTGTGTTGAACAGAACCTCTGTCTCCCCTTGGGAGCAGCAGCAAGCCATGGTAGACCACAGGAACCAATGAAAATACCTCATGCTATTTACAATGGATCACATTTCACCATTTCTGACAGATGGAACCTTTGGAGAAGAATATTAATGACCATTGGGAGATGACACTAGTCATTTAGGGAAACACTCAATAAATAAGCAAGTGATACTTGACACAGAGACTCCCTGGATTTGTAAAATACTTAGAAGCCAAAGGAAGCTTTTCCTGGGGCTTTGATCATTTTTTTAAGGATAATAAAGCTTAATTCTGAACTCCCTTATGTAGTAAAATAGTCCACTAGTACCATACTACATTTCTTTAAATCTTGAAGAGCTCTGTTACCTTATTTTTTTCTTATAAATTCTGGAGTTATATAACTTAGAGTTATTCAAAAATATATGCTCTGTTTTCACCAATTATAAACCAAATAAGTTAGCATATTACAAAGAATCATGAGAAAGATGCCTTTCTTATAAAGAAGATGCCTAGGATCAAGCAGTTGTGGGTGACATGTTCAATGGAGCCTCCAAAGCCCCTCACAGTTGGTAGCAGCCACTGTGCTAGCCATAGGCCTAGAAGGCACCCCTTGGACAGAGGCACAATCATCTCTTACTCGTCCTGGCTGGAAGGCTCATTCACCGAATTGGTGGACTGAGGAGAAGAGGGGTAACAAACACCTGCAAAGAAAACTAAGTCTATGTTTGCTGAAGTGAATAAGTCCTGTTTTATCTTAATCTTTTTTTCTCCCCAAATCTCATGACTGTCAACCTGAAACACTGAAGAACAAGACTAAAATTATTCTGACTAGAACAAGAAGAGATCACATGTAGCCATAAGTTTTATTCAAACCCCTTGCCCATGACACTATTATTGCCAAACTCCCTTTAAAATGAGTCACAATATTTCTCAATACAACTGATGACGGAAGGGATTCCCCTCTGGCCATTTTGGGAGCCCCATATTTTCTCTGATAAATTATCTAATATATCAAACACTGGATTCTCCTATCAGAGATTAGTCACTAGAGCAAACAGTCAAAATCTTCCTCCAACAGAGGTTTTTCTGGTGTGCGAGACTCTTGCAGTCATCTGTAAAGAAGAATAACAAGTACTCTCCAAAGAACTTCCCCAGGATTATCCCTAATAATCCCAAGAGGAAATCTCAGAAATACTGTGCCTGCAACAGACTGAAATATGTCAAAAATGCTAAGGGTACAGGGTATGTTCACTTTGCTGTTTTGTAAACAGAAAACACACACCACACAATGTTAAATGAACATTTCAGACTTTCATTGGGGGGAAATGAGGTATTTTAAAAGAATGTAAAGGCAAATTATTTGGTTCAGAGGGAATTCCATTGAAAGAAATTATTTAAGAACAAATGTTGATGAACTTAAATACAAATCCATGGTTAAATACAATAGTGGAAAATCATATGGAATGCTAGATTTTATCATTGTAGTACAATTTCCTTAAAATTAAAACTCTCTAGATAATGCTGGTGACACTGCTACATTCATATCTGGTATTTTAAAGACAGAGGCATATTGAAAGAAATGTTTAATGATCATTGAAATGTTGTTGAAGGAATTAAGCTATGAGTGAAGATTAAGAAAATGTATAATTTGGCAGGATAGCAACTAATCAGTAAATAGAAGAGCAAAAATGCCATTAAAATGAGAAATCACTTAAGGCAGCCCATAGAGGAATATTAACAAGGAATGATGACTGGAAAATATGGAAAAGAAAACTGAAGAATAAACACAAGAAAAGTTTCCTGAGAGTCAAACCTTTTCAGCCTCTAGGGAGTCAATGGACAAATCCATCAATTAGGTCATATAAAACTACATTGTTCAGAATATTAACCAAGCCTTGTATTTCGACTTCTCAACCTTTCACTCTGAGAAACTATGTGTGCTGCCCACAACAGCAGAGTTTTTTAGGTTTTTGGCTTATTTTCTTTATAAACTCCTCCTTCATCAAAAGTCAATGACAATCAGAAGAACTAGTAAAGATGACAGGTAGCCAAAGTGGAAATGAGAAGTACTCAATACTAACTCCCAGTATCAGTGGATATATGAATCTACTTAATTTTAATCAGAAAAGGGTACTGTTGGTTTATAAACGATTTGTAAGTCTTTCCCAAAATACCACTGAAGCTATCATTTCTATGGCATAAAGATTCATATCTGTAATTGTCTCAGTTCTCTAGAATATATAGGTTAGTTTCAAATTTTCATAATTAGTAGAGGAAAACTGATCTCCAATTCAGATCACAGGAACTCTTAAATTCTTTACAAGTGAAGTGACATTTCCTTCGTGATTAAAAATGTTCACCGCAAATGTGTTTGAGTTAAATGAAGTAAATCAGATTTTCCATATTAATATCATTAGATACCATCTTATTTCAGCACAAATAATATATCAGGTTACAATTTAATATTAATATTACTAAATATGAATGGCTTGATACTAAATAGCTCTGATTGTTCTATGATGACAGCCATCTCTGTCACAGATTTCATAATTTTTATTAAGCAATACCTCAGAAGGCTGGGGCAAAGGTTTTCTTACCCCTTTTAAGACTATGTGTGGATGTTACACAGGACAGATGTCTCCAGTGAGTGCTATTTTTCAATCAAATTTATTCTCCCTTTTGCAGGCCAAACTAGTAGTCCAGATATTTTCTGTTAGTATCAATATTTGCAAAGTCTCTGGCCAATCTGGCAGTTCTACCAATTAGATGTCTCCATGAGTAGACTTTTCCAAAGTGGTTCAGGTTTCACTTGTATACATTTCATCTGCATGACCAGTTACTTTCATTGCTAATATAATCTAAGCAACTGGAAGAGAAAATGAGGCCAGAATAACCTTTCCACACTTTCTTCTTTTTTGTGAACAGCCCCTAATTTCCACCCAAAATGATTATTCTGTATAAATTTTCTCAACTTTTTTTAATGGATCATTCACTACATTTAAGCCACCCCAAAGTCTTTCCCTTTACTATTGCTGTTCACAGCAAACTTGGCGTCCCCTCTCTACTGCTGATCTCAAGTTGAGTTTTGCTCTTCGTAGCTGTGGTACTGAACTCCATTCCTGCTTTCCCTGCCTTACTTATTGGGAGTGGAGGAAGCATAGAGATGACTTCACACACACCACACACACAGTCACACACACAGAGCACAGTTTCTCAGGCACAGAGACCCTGAGCTATTTGTCTTTCTGACTGTCCTGTGGATGAGGAAAGAAGGGAGATGCAGAGGAAGGAACATACTAGGTTCTAGGACCCTAGTCTGCTTCTGCTCTGAGAACAGAGAGCTTATGTTTCTGGGAACAGTCTTTACCTCTACTCCTTTCAACACATAGGATGCAAGAATGACCTCAGCAAGCTCCTGTGTCTATTTGCCAAGATGCCCTGGGAAGAGACTCTATTTGTTCATGGAAAGAGGATAAGAGGCCTGAAGCAAAATAAGTCTCACCTCACTGTGGAATCAGAGTGCATAACGTGGAAGCATTATGAATTTGCTTCTCTGGAAGGTGTATTGGGATGCATTTATCTACAAGAAAGACTCAAACTGGTTATCAGGGGTTTAAACAAATGAGAAATTATTTTTATTAGACAATAAATTTGAAGGTAAATGACTGGTAGCATGGATTCAGTGGCTCAGTGATGTGATGACTGTTGTCTGATTCATTTACCCTTTCCCTCATAGTCACGAGATAACTGCCACAGCTATAGGGAACATGTCCTCATTCAAGCAGAAAGAACAGGGGGACAAGGGGAAACCCCACCAGATGTCTCTTTAGCTCTCATTAGTCACATGGCCACCCTCAGTTCTAAGGGAGGCTGGGAAAGCAAGTATTTTACTTTTCAGTCTCTATAATTGGGGTTGGAAAGGAAGAAAAAGTTGAGATTAAGTGCTGGGCAAGCCAGTCAACAACATCTGCCACAGAAGGAATCCCAGGCTCAAACTTATCCATTTATTTTTATTTTTCTTGGAAATATCCAGGAAGCACATCATCCTTCCTGATGCTCAGCAATACCCAACTTCCAATAACATTGTCCACTTATAAATGCTAGTTCTTTCTTGCTTCGTAGAATTTGAACATGTTGTATGTTTTGGAGGCCTGCAGTTTTATCTTTACATGGCCTTGCCACCCAGTTTGGTATGATCCAGCTATTATAGAGGTTACATACTCTATACTCAGGCTATATACTCTATACTCAAATTCAAATGCAGGAAACTGAATGAAAATATATATATATATGTTCCTTCTTAAATCATTGTGTTCATTCTTTCATTATATTTTGTTCAACATACACAATATGACTATCCTAATCACATCCCAAGCTCTTTTTTTTTTCCTTTTGCAATTTCAGATGACACCTGCAAGCCTGAATGTCCAAGTAAAAACTATTTGTCCTTGGTTTTTCCTCTTGTCTCAATTCTTCCTCTAATTCTGGCTCTACCCACCCAGTCTTTCATTTTTCTCACAGAACCTTTTGCTTTTCTAGTTATTCACCTCTGTCTTAGAGAAAGAGCTTCCTCTCTTGGAAGATGTGTAATCTTTCTCAAGACCACACAATGTGCCTTTTTGTGTGATGATGGTGGACAGATGTGATTTTTCCAATGAGTTCTATCTTGCTTGCTTATTTATGTATTCTTCAGACTTCGGTCTGCAGTCTGGAACAAAATAAATCAGGTCATTCATTTCTCCTAATTTATACTGAGGTGGGTTTTCATTAATTTGAAATGATTTGTTAATTACACAAAGTTCTTAAGCCCCTTTATTAAAAATCATAGAATATACTAGGCAGGGTTTTTAAAGAGCATTTTTCTTTAAAAATGTTTTATAAGAGCAAGGCTGAAGTACTATCTAATAATAGATTATTTTGCCCAGGACAGTTTTCATAATATTTATAGAAAATTAACATAAGTAAATGTTCCACAACCCATGCATCAAAAAATTTCCAATTATATTTCTCTTCCTTGAAACAGCTATTTTATGTTAATAGAGAAATATTTGATTCAGAAGAAAGTCTAAAATTACCTAGCATTAACTCTTATTTTACAGATGAGACTACGGAAGCCACAGAAGGTGAACAACCACCCAAGGGTTTACGGTTTGTGAGTGGTAAAGCCAGGATTGTAAACCAGGTTCCTGATGCCCAATTCTGAGCTCTTTCACAATCACCGACATCTCAGGGGTTCACCCCTATGATAAGCAACTACAAATATCATCCCTAGGTCCA
This sequence comes from Hyperoodon ampullatus, assembly GCF_949752795.1. Classification (NCBI taxonomy): domain Eukaryota; kingdom Metazoa; phylum Chordata; class Mammalia; order Artiodactyla; family Ziphiidae; genus Hyperoodon; species Hyperoodon ampullatus. The sequence goes on from NC_136922.1 coordinate 75,685,951, forward strand.
GTGGGTCAGGTGGTAAAAGGCCCAAACAGCAGAAATGGCTGCATGGCAGGGCTGTATCAAGAACTAAGTACTGGATGACAGGCAAGGAATGAAAAGAAGGTGTAGAGGTAAGACTAGGAATGTGGACCTGTTAAAGTTGAATGGTGGAACACTGGCACTATATTCTCCGTAATCACTGAGCCAGATTGAGGGTAGCAGGAAAAAGGGGGCAGATCCAAAAGAATGATAGAAGGGATTGCTTCCAAAGACAAATCTCCCTTGGAATCAGGAAATTAGACAAGCATTGCCTGGGAGAGGTTAGTTGTAATTAGTACATTGTTTCACTCATTAATCAGTTTAAAACATGTTAATCAATTGACTTTCAGGTAATTTTGATAAAAAGTGTGGTGAGGTGGAGTGGGGTAAAGGAAAACATTATTCCTACAGCAACTTCAGCTGAAAAACATACTCAGAGGACTTGTACCAGCAGCATAGCTAACGGCCCTTTTAGAAGCATGCTTACTCTGAAAAAAAATCATTTTTTGACTTAGTCTGCTCCTTGGTGATTCTAAATTCTTATTCATTTGTCTACTCAGTTATCACACTTAGGAACCACCTACTATATGCCAAATAACTTAATCATTGTCAATATTTACAAAGTAAAGAGGTGGCTTTTCTTTCATGTGATGGAGGGTTAGAAAACATAAAATCCTTCTTTTAAAGTGTTTGTAAGTATTCATTCTGCCAGTTTGAAATAAGTTATTGTCTTTGTGTTCAGAGCAGACAATTCCAATGTCTCATACCATAAAAGCAATTTATCTTATCTTCTTGAATGTTAAATTAGCAAACAAAACACTCCTAGAAGAACTGGCCATGAAAGAATAGGGTGTGTTCAGGGTATACCAGTCCAGAAGGTATGCACTTATTTGAGCCATACATCATGTTATATAAAACCTATTCCCAATTAAGAAAAGCACTTAAATAAACTGCAGAGTTAAAATGGTAGCATTAACTAAAGACATTTTTTTAAATGTCAGAGCAATTTCCTCACCATGTTGTATAAAGATATTTTATGTACATTAAATATGGGGGAAGGACTTGGCTTTCTCTTCCATCTCTCCAACCCCAATCCCACTCCTGGTCTTCAGTAAAGTAGATTAAAGAGTAAGCGACTTTGTTAGCATAAAACATATACAAAACACATGAACCATATTAAATATGTGTCTCCATGTATAATAATCATCCCCTTAGTAGCACCAATGCCTGAATTACTCCACTCTCCTCTCCTTCTAGGGTCCTAGCTCTATTTTGGAGTAGAATCATATTCTGCAGATCCTGCATGTCCCTGAAAGGGACCTGAGGACCTCATGATCTTCAGACTGACACGTGGACAAGAAACAGATCATCCTCTTGTAAATATTACTGCCCTGTAGCATAACTTGGAACTGTTACTTTCTTTTGCTAATAAGTGTATATTCCATCCTACCAAATGATGGGGAGTTGTATTAGAGAAGAAAGCCATGTTTTAATATACAGTTACATGTATAATTAGCTCACATACAAATTACCTGAACAATTAAATTGTATATGCAATTACAAATGCATTCAGCACACAGTTTGGTTATTGTTTTGCCTTCCAGTGTGCCTTCAGCAAAATTTGTTAATGCCTTAAGCCACAACACGTAAGACCAGAGGAAAGTATGTTTTACACAGGCCCCAATGGATTCTATTGCCCAATCCGTTCCCCATCATCTCCCCAAACCACTTTTATAGATTAATACAAAATAAGCTTGCCTACATTATCATTCACAGGAATTTAATCAGAATGCCACTAGAAAGACCATCATCCCAGGAAGTGAATATCCATTAAAAAAAAAAAAAAAAAAACTTCCTCCAAATCAGATGCTGCTAACAAGCCCATAGAAAAAACATTGGCAAGAAAAAAATATTCAAAAGGTAACATATTTCACCCAGTTCCTGGCATATTATAAGTACTCATGCAGAGGAAATACTCCCTGTGTTTAAATGAGAGGACTAACCTGAACTGTCCACATTTTATTATCATCATCAACTATTGCCCAAATAGTTCTCCAAAGAGGCAGGGATCCAAAGAGGCCTTATGAAAATTTCCAAAACAAAATCTCAAACTAAAATCCATTAAATCATTTAAAAATGTTTAAATATGAAAAGAGGAGGATGAAGAATTGAAAAATCTAATAATAATATCTTATTATTTGGAAAGGTTAGAATAACTGTCAAAACATATTTCACTTCACATTAGAAAGATGCTAGACATTTCCTATATTTGTTCATTATCATCCCATTTGCAGAGAAGTTAGTCATCTTTTGGCATATTTGCCAGATTAGTCTAATCAATGATTATTAACATATGTTTTAATGTCCAAAACCAACCTAAGAATTGATGCTTTGCCAAAGAAATCAGGGTGTAGACAAAAGAAATGTAAGGAATTCAGCCTCACCTTTTAAAGTTTTCACTAGAAATCATTTCATGAGAAAAACACTTGTTGCCTTAACATAGGAAGTTCATTTTAACTTAAGAGTGTGGGGTAGTAGATGGAGCAATGCAAGGATATGGAAACAACATAAATGAAAAAGGAGTGAGTGAGCGAATGTGGAACCAAAGTATAGACAAGAATTAACCACCTTCTCGATCCTCTTCTTTCTCCACTCACCACATCTATTCTTAAAATACAACTTTCCACCTTCATGCCTCCCCCCCACAAACTAAAAGTTCCCTTCAGTTTAAAGTAGTGGCTTAGCATCACAGATAATGGTGTTCCCGATGTCTTTTTCTGAGATTGCTTATTTATTTGCACAGATGTTAGCTAGTCTCTTTATTACTTCTTATATCGAGTCTTCCCTCCATGTTTATTCCTCTGGTTTTACACCAGCGGAGCAGTGTTATTTCTCTAAATAAAGGAAATGTACCAAAGTGTAATTTTATAGTGGTCTCTGCTAATTTCCTTCTTTGCCCCCTACCATGTCAGGAGGCTCAGTTCTAGGTTTCCCCACAGGCAGTGGGAACTTTTCAAGGATTCTGGATAGTAACTGACATATTGTGTGTTATACCTGGTACTATGCTGTGTTTTTTATGTGTTATCTTATTTGGTCCCTAAAATAACTCTGTAAGAGATATACTACTGTTATCCCCATTTTTAGGATGAGGAAACTAAAACTTGGAGAGATTAATTCACTTGCCAAAGTTGAATCACAGAGTTTGGATCTGAGCTCCAAACCAACTCTAAAACCCATACTCTTTTTTTTTTTTATTAGTTTCTGCTTTATAACAAAGTGAATCAGTCATACATATACATCTGTTCCCACATCCCCTCCCTCATGCATCTCCCTCCCTCCCACCCTCCCCATCCCACCCCTCCAGGCGGTCACAAAGCACCGAGCTGATCTCCCTGTGCTCTGCGGCTGCTTCCCACTATCTATCTACCTTACGTTTGGTAGTGTATATATGTCCATGCCTCTCTTTCCCTTTGTCACAGCTTACCCTTCCCCTTCCCCATATCCTCAAGTCCATTCTCAAGTAGGTCTGTGTCTTTATTCCCGTTTTACCCCCAGGTTCTTCATGACATTTTTTTTTTTTTAATTCCATATATATGTGTTAGCATACGGTATTTGTCTTTCTCTTTCTGACTTACTTCACTCTGTATGACAGACTCTAGGTCTATCCACCTCATTACAAATAGCTCAGTTTCGTTTCTTTTTATGGCTGAGTAATATTCCATTGTATATATGTGCCACATCTTCTTTATCCATTCATCCGATGATGGACACTTAGGTTGTTTCCAGCTCCGGGCTATTGTGAATAGAGCTGCAATGAACATTTTGGTACATGTCTCTTTTTGAATTATGGTTTTCTCAGGGTATATGCCTAGTAGTGGGATTGCTGGGTCATATGGTAGTTCTATTTGTAGTTTTTTAAGGAACCTCCATACTGTTCTCCATAGTGGCTGTACCAATTCACATTCCCACCAGCAGTGCAAGAGTGTTCCCTTTTCTCCACACCCTCTCCAGCATTTATTGTTTCTAGATTTCTTGATGATGGCCATTCTGACTGGTGTGAGATGATATCTCATTGTAGTTTTGATTTGCATTTCTCTAATGATTAATGATGTTGAGCATTCTTTCATGTGTTTGTTGGCAGTCTGTATATCTTCTTTGGAGAAATGTCTATTTAAGTCTTCTGCCCATTTTTGGATTGGGTTGTTTGTTTTTTTGCTATTGAGCTGCATGAGCTGTTTATAAATTTTGGAGATTAATCCTTTGTCAGTTGCTTCATTTGCAAATATTTTCTCCCATTCTGAGGGTTGTCTTTTGGTCTTGTTTATGGTTTCCTTTGCTGTGCAAAAGCTTTGAAGTTTCATTAGGTCCCATTTGTTTATCTTTGTTTTTATTTCCATTTCTCTAGGAGGTGGGTCCAAAAGGATCTTGCTGTGATTTATGTCATAGAGTTAAAACCCATACTCTTAATCAGTTCAATACTCCTGTGGTCTTTTAAGAAAATATGAAAATCTGTCCAAATTGCCTTCTGAAAAATGAAAAGAGAAAACCCAATCAAAATAATAAATATAGCCATACCTCCAAAAGTTTTCCTGTATCCTTTTGTTATCATTCCCTCCTGCCCCACCCCTCCCAGGCCAACACTGACCTGCTTCCTATTACTATACATTGGTTTTCATTTCATTGACTTTTCTATGAATTAAATCATATATAAGTACTCTTTTTTTTGTCTGGATTCTTTCACTCAGCATAATTATTTGAGATTTATCCATGCTTTAACATGTATCAATAGTTCCACTATCAAAAACCATTTTTATTGGTTGTGTAGTATTCCATTGCATTGGATATACTATAGTTTGTTTACTCATTACCAGTTGATGAACATTTGAGTTATTTCCAGTTTTTGACTATTACAAGTAAATCTGCTATCAGTGTCAGTGTACCAGTTTTTGTATAGATACATGCTATCTTTCACTTGGGTATACCTAGGAGTAGAAAGACTGGATCACATGGTAAGTTTGTTTAACTGCCTTAAAAACTGCCAGATAGTTTTCCAAAGTGGTTGTAACATTGTATATTTCCACCAACAGTGTATGAGAGTTGGGTAGAAGAATAACCTTGTTTTTCTAAAATCATAATCATTAAGATCCAATGGGTAGGGGACTTCCATTGTGGTGCAGTGGTTAAGACTCTGCGCTCCCAATGCAGGGGGCCCAGGTTCGATCCCTGGTCAGGGAACTAGATCCCACATGCATGCCACAACTAAGAGTTTGCATGCCTCAACTAAGGAGCCCACGAGCTGCCACTAAGGAGCCTGCCTGCCATGACTAAGACTCAGCACAACCAAGTAAATAAATAAATATTTTTTTTTAAAAAAAGGAAAGGAAATTAAAAGATCCAATGGGTATAAATTCTAAAAAATATATTGGAACACAATAGAGATCTCCTTTTTTTTTTCCTGGTGTTGAATTCTACTAAAACTTACATGCTTATGAAACTTAAACCAGTATTCCATTTCAGACTTATCTTCAGAGCTCCACATACAAACATATAATTTACAATCCATCCAGTCACCCACTCTAAAAATCTCAGAGTTGTTCTTGAGTCCATATCCTGCCTTAAACCCCACATATAAATGCCAAGTCCTGCTGTTTCAACACCTTAAAAATATCACCGATCTATCCCATTTCTCCATCCTTAGCTTAGTATCTCATTGTCCCTTGTAAGAGCCTTTTCAATGGTTTCCCTGGTTCCAGAATTGGACTTAAAATCCATCCTCTACACATAAAGCTGGGGAAATTTTTAAAATAAAAATATGACCATGTTAGTCCACCTAACTCACAAGATAAGGTTAAAGCTACCTTTTCACATATGGCCCTCCATCTTTCCAGTTTATCATTCATCACTTCCTGCCTTCCCTTATTCCTGAGAACTGCTTGTAAATCCCTCACATACCATGCTGTCTTGCCTCTATGCACTAACACATGCAGTCTACTGTCTCTAGAATGGCCTCCTGCCCACTATTCACCTAATTAACTCACCTCTGTTATCATGTCCAGCAGGAAGTCCTCCTCAAGTCCTCAAGTCAGGTGAAGTTCTCCTCATTGGTAGTTCCATACTTCCATTTACTTCTATGACAGCACCATCAGATTGCTTCTAATTATCTGTTTATGATTCCCCCCACCACCCCCAGAATATGAGCTCTTTGGCACAGTGGTGTATCTAACTCATTGTTGCATCCATGGTACATAGAGCCATGTTTGGCATTAGCACACCCTCAATAAATCTAGATTAATGAACAGAAATGTCAAGGTCTGAGAGATTTGGAAAAAGAGTACCTGCCATAAAGTTTTGGGATACTAGGATATATTGGATCATAATTATAATACCAGTAGGGTAGGGACCGGCAAATCTGCTATTTAACGCATTTTGACATAGTATGTGGGTGTTTTAAATTTAAAGTCTGCCTAGATTATAAAGACTGCCTGCCCACACTGGATAGGTGTGGTTTTTAGTCATTACCCCTTTGTGTATGTGATATAATTTCACTGAATAGATTTGGTTTTCAAGAGAAGTCAGCACATTGTCACAATAAAGTCGTCACATAGCAAGCTTCTGCAGGATTCTTCCACAATCTTGTTGGTAACATCTGGCCCCTCAGGGAATAGAAAGTTGAGGCCTAGATAATAGTTTCTTAAGGACTTCTGAATTTCATTAGAAAATTATGTGATAAATATATCAAGGGGTCCAAAATGAATCTCATAATACTGTACAAAGACAAAAAATACCTTTTGAATAAATTAAATAATTAGTTCATTGTTTTGGATACCTTTGACCAAAACAGGGAAATGCCTCTTCAGAATGGCTCTCATCTTCTGAGGATGCATCTGCATATGAAGCAGGGCAAGGATGTGTGACTCAGAAATTCCATTCACTGGAAGTCAAAGGCAAAATTTTTTTCTATCTGGGCTTAAAGCCAATGATACCATAGCCTTAATGGATCCAGTGTAGCTGTGAGTCTTGTGACCTCAGGAGTATAATCATAAAGATAAATTTAGAATAGCATTCCAGGAGATAGCTGACACTCTATTATAAAATGAATAAATATGGATAGGGCATAGAACTGGAAAAATTGCATCACTATATATGTGAAATTGCTACAAAAGAGTCTGAAGTTTTCACTAACAATTATCCCTCATCTCTCTCTCTCTCTCAAACACACACACACACACACACACACACTCACAAACAAAAACAAAAAACTGAAGTTATATGTCTTCCTCCTCAGTCTAGCTCGCTGAAAAAAGAGATCTTGTGATTCAGGTTAAATTAAATTCAGTTAAAGAAATAGTTACTGTACTTATTAAGTATAAGGCAAGTCTCTAGGATACAATAGTGAACCACATCCCATGGTATACAGTAGTGTGTGAAGAATTAATTTAGAACAAGGATAAAATGGAAAGCAATGTTAAATTAATATATTCCTTACATTATATATTACCTGATATTAATATTGCTACATTTTATTTCGATAGTCATTAACCGATACATATTTTGATCCTCAATTTTTTTCTTTTTTAAAATCTTTTGTCTATTTCTTGGAACCTCCTGTTCTTATTTTATTGATATGCTATCTCTTGAGTGTCTCTGAAGATAGTAATGATTTTTTTTTAAGTTTTCTGCTTTCGCCATTAATTCCATTTCTTCAATTTGATTTTTCTCAGTTTTTTCGTGGTTCCTGGTGTGTTTGAGAATCCCTTTTTGCTCTCTGTGGTTACAGGCATTTACTATAGGATTTTGCAATCAGTTATCACAGAGGAAGGATGGTCTGTGCTAGTAGGCTGAGGGCAGAGCTAGCAATGTATCTTTTAGGTTTTGGGGGCTTCCTGCTGCTCCAAGAACCTCTCTGCCTCCCTCTGTCTCTGTCTCTCTCTGTCTTATATGCTCACATATGCTCATTATCCTTCACTGTGGGGAAAAACATTGCTAAAAAAAACCCCTCACATTTCAGCAGAAACGCTGGAAAGGAAAATAGATAACTGTCTCAGCTGTGCCAAATACAGTTTTATAAATATGCACTTTAAAAATGCCAGGGTTTAATCTGATTCTGACAGCATTCCTGACATGAATTTCACAAGACCCTTGCTTTCCAGAGTCAATTATACTGTACACATATACATAACCTGCCATCTTGCTCTGCTGATTATCATTCTATATGTGTGTGTGCATTTTTCTGACACAATGGTCCACAAAATTCTCAGTGTTGTAAAAATAACTTTATTTCCACTAACAATTTTATTATCTATCATGAGCTCCCATATCTACAATATTAAAAAAAATATCAATTTAGTCAACTTCCATATTTCTCAATCCAATCCAGGGATTCCTTTTAACCAGTTCAAATTTTTTAAGGTATATGTGCTCCTGTTTTATCCCTAACCCATACTCCTTGGTCAAGAGGTGGTCATTAGAGAACGGCCACTCTGTCATGGTGGGGGGAACAGGGAGTCTTTCTCTCAGTCTCCCTTTTTCTCTATACTGCATTGAGAACTTTTCTAGTGATGTAACTTGACTCACAGGGAACTGGACAGTGTGTGTGAAGCATATGTTACACTCAGAGGGCAACTGCCCACGGTGGATCACCTGGCACTTTAGCACTGCCAATCCTTCTTATCTGTCGCTGGGAAAGCACTCACATCTCTGCTTATTGCTTTCCCAGTCCCAAGACCTCTTAGCCAACTTGTCCCTTCTCTCAAATGTGGATACATCTTTTCACTGTCCCTACTAGAGCGCCCTGGTAGACAGAGTGTACCACATCCATGACGCTGCTGCCTTCTGAGATGTTAGATGAGTAGTGGGGCACGAGACCCTTTATCCTTATATTCCTACTTAAAGTTAATTAGATCATTTCCTCCCCACACCACACCCCCCCACACACACACACCAGACTCCTACGTCGGGGAGTGGCAGAACTCATGGCCCCTGCAATACTTCTAACTTATTTCCTAAACCCTCCACTTCCCGTGAAGTTCCTTTGTCTAGTGTGAAGGGGAGAAAGACACACCTATTCTCCCTGCTAGTGGAGCTGCATCAAATCTTCTTGGTCTTAAACTGAGATATCTTTTGACTGTAGAAACTTAAAATATAGCTTAGAATAGGATGTAGAAGCTCCTTGTTCTCATATGTGGGCTTTTCCTTCTCTGAGCAGCAGATGCACCCCTCCCTCATTGCCTAATAGGAAGAAGGTGGCAGTACAACAGGGAAAACAAGAAAGCTGACATTAGTTAGTATTTGAACTGTTATCCCACCAGAGATTAATACTTCCTATGCCATCTTGCCATACATTTCTTGTCTTTGCAATGAGACCGAATGGGATTGTCCCAATGGGCTTTTAGCCTGAGTCTGAATCAGGCTGGAATCATAAACTTCAACCTTCATGGTATACTGTAGTTTGTCTTTATGTCAGTCTTTGAGTAGGCCAAGCGTGGTCAGCTCAGGAGAGGCTGAGATGGTCTGTGATGAAACTCATTGATATAATGTTAAATTTTTTCCCTGTTTTTTCTGGAAGGATCTTTCCTTTGTTTCAATATCTTTTTTTTTCAAATTTTATTTATTTGCATTTTTTCCAGGTGTATTAGGGACTAACTAACAAACATAACTGCATATATTTCAAGTGTGCAATGTGATGATTTGATATACATGAACTGTGAAATGATGACCACGATCAAGATAATTAACAAATCCGTCAACTAGTTATCTCTTATTTTGTGGTGAGATCCTTAGTCCAATTTTTAGAAACACAGGTGTAGTCTAATGCCTGTTAGTGAAAATTGGCAATGGCAAATTAAAACAATCATGCCTATCGCACTCTGTTTTTCATTGCCTCATGTTCCACTTTGTACTGCAAGACTGCATTCCTCAGGGCTTGGCAGAGAAAGAGAGAGAGAGAGAGAGACCCAAAAGGTCACATCCTAGGTCTCTAACATTCAGGACTAACAAACACAAGGATAAGGATAGCATTTTTTTAATGTTTTGATGGAATATATTCATCCTCTAGGCAAAGAACAAATAATTGTGAAGGGGGAAGAATCAAAACCCTCTTTGTAAGAAAACCATTTACAACAAGGTACTGCTTGAAAATTTGAAAAGAGAGTCCAATCTCACTCCTAAAATTATTAATTAGAAGGAAGATTAATACACTCCATAGTAACTAAAAATGTTTGAACTAATTCTGAAATATCACCTAACAATTTTTTTAATGTGATGCTTTTTTAACATTTTTTTTTGATAGGGAAATGACATAAGCTTTTCATACTTTGTGAATGTTTAAAGTAAGAATATTTATAAGCAAAAGTAGCATTACTTCATTGATTCAGAATCAGGAATTACAATCTCAAAGTTTGTTCTTCAATGGAATTTTTAAAAAATCACTTAAGTGTACCACAGTTTTCTTTTGTAAATACAGTTTTCAAATTAATAGGTCAGAAAACTTTGGAGTAATTCAAAAAATCTTCTAGTAAAATTTTATAATCTGAAGTCCAAGTTAGAGCCTTAATTCCAAACAAATATGCTTTCATTTCTTTTTAACCTGGAATTTTGCAGTCAATAATATGCAGATAGAAATATGAAAAAATTAAATGAAAAGTTTGTTATATTCAACTATCTGAGAGGCATAAGAATTATCTGGGAAGAAAAGAGAGAAACATCAAATATTTTAGTATTGAATTGCCATCATCATAAATAGTATGTTGGAATGATAGCAAATCACTCTTGCCCTGTTAGTACATTTCTATATACAGGGAGAAAAAAAATAACTAGTACACAATCAATTTCTGGCAATGGCAATTCTCATTTTGATACATCTTGGAAGATCACCAAAGCCAAAATAAACATCCAACTATCCAAAAAGCACATGGATTATTAAAAATAAAACAAAGTCCCTGTGCCATATTTTGGAGCTAAATACCAATTCAGTACCTGGCCTAGAAAAAGTACTCAAAAAATATTTTTAGAAACAATGAAAGAAAATGCTCATTGGTCTACATATTGGTCAGACTGGTATATCAGTGAATGATAACACTGGGTTCAAAGATCAACACTATCTCATTTCACGAGAGAGATATGCAAAAAAATTACAATGCACTGTATTAAATGGAACAATAATGTCACATCAAGTTTCATGGAAATATAATAAAGGATAAGTAATTCTGCCTAGACAGTTTGCTGAAGTAGCCACAGAATGAGTAATATTTGAGCTAGTTTTTGATGAATGAGTAGAATGTAGGTAGATGGAGAAGAGCAAGAAAGGATCTCCCAGAAAGAAGGGTCAGCATGTACAAAGCCTTAGCATTAAAAATATCTCTATTTAAAGCACAGTGAGGAGTTCAGTAGGGCAGGTTTAGGGGTGTACGTGTGAGAAAGCAGCACAAAATGTGGCTTGGGAGTCAGGTCCAGGCTAGCTTGTGAAAACATTTTTAAGACATTCTAGGATTTTGAACATTTTTCTATAGTTCTTGGGAAACTACTGAAGTTATTTAAGCAGAAACAAAGTATTTTTGAATTTGAGTTTTATAAAGTTTGCTCTGCTGGTAGAATGTAAAAAGGCTCAGTTACATACAGAGGAGCAAATTAGCCTCTCAGGAAAGAAATCCTGAGAATCCACAAAGAATTCAAGTACAGCTAACAAGTACTCAACACTCTCTCCCCAAGTGCTTTGCCCGCAATAAATACAGAATTCACTAAATGAAGGAACAGATGAATGCATGTATATCAGAGTTTGCTTTGCTATCAATTTTAAACACGGCAAATACAGTTTTAGTGAAAGAGAACTGAGGTTGCAATGAGCTGATTAACAGATATTCTACAATATATCTTAACCACTTACTTTTCAGAGAGTTTTTAAAATCATTTTTAGTTGTATATGGGCTCACAAAAAAATTAAAATCAAATATAAAGTAGTAAGCTATGCTGCCGATTGTATTGTACTACATAGTAGTATATTATACTGTTTTTATAATTACAAGGTGTTATACAATATAAAATATATTGTATATATAATGTATATAATCTCTAAATATACAATGAGAATTAGATAATTATCAGTTTTATTTTCATACTGTCTTCTTTTTCATAATTAACTAAAAATTCTAATTTCTTAGAAACCTTGATTATTTCATGTTTTATAAAAATTATTTAGAGATAAATGCTATTTCCCCGGAAGAGTTCCAATAAGACATGATTTTAAACGTTTCCTTGAAGAGTTTGTTAGAATTTAGACGTTTATAGCTAAAAGATAGATGGATCGCTAAGCAACTTTGTGATAAGTCACCATATCTCTGAGGGTCTACATCCTCAATATGAGAGATGCAGTAAGCACCGGGGTTCCCTACCTACCATCCACTCCCCAGTCTGCTGGTAATAACCACCCTCAGCTTGCTTGTTCACATGTTCCATGAGGAACTTGCGTGCTTCAGGGAAAGCTGACTCCATCCTGGATCTAGAAGTGAGGCAGGCAGCTCCGGCATACACCAACCTGGACAAGCCCATCCACTGGCCATTGGTACTGGAAGCTGTATGAGCTAATTTCTCTCTATGAGGCTAGAAGAGGTATTTGCAGGGGCTTCTATAGTAGAAACTTTCTCTTCTGGGAAACAACTGGAGACAATGTCTCTTCCTTTTTGGATGATGGCACCTAGAACAACCATAGTCAACTCCCTACCAGTTCCTCCATGTAGCTGATGATGAGGCTGACATCCTGAGAAATGCAGAACCATGAAAATCACAGGGAACCAAACCAGAGCAAGATAGGCTGTTCTAGAGTCTGATATATCTCTGGGGATATTGGTTACATGAGCCAATAAATCCTCTACATAGTTTAAGCCATTGTGAAATGGGTTTTCTGTAACCTACAATGAAAGGATCCCCAGGGGTATAAGTTGTTAACATAGAAATGACTATAACGACATCACAAAGGAGCAGCTAATGTGGAGACACTGCCTGGGCTGACTCTCAGCTCTGTATCCTCTAGCTATGTGACCTTAGGGAATCATGTAGACTTGCTGTGCCTCAGTTTCATCATCTGTAAAATGCTGATAATAATATATACCTCACAATGTTATGAGTTAGTAACCATAAATTAATAAAAATGAGTTAATGTATATGAAGTGTTTAGTATAGTGCCTAATGCATTGTCGATGTCTCAATAAGAGGTAGCCTTTATTAAAGTCATTCTAGTCTTAAAGAATCTGTGGTTCAATTATTTATAATTATGTTATCTAATGTTATCTATGTTATCTACTCCTCAAGCCCTCAGCCACTCCCAAATTTTCATGCCTTATCTCTCTCTCTGACCCTTTGCCTTATGACTTATGAAAACCCACTGCACCTACCGGAAACAATAATAGTGATTAAAGCCTCCCTACCCATAAATTCAAATGCCTACTTGTTTTAATAATACTAGCTTACGCTTACATATACCTCCTTCCATAATGACACTTGTTAAAACCAATATCAGTCTTGCTATATACCTCTCACTACTCATGCAAGGTCAGGTCCCATGGCTGGGAGTTTCACCAGTGTTTGTCCTGCTTACTCCTAGCTTATTCCCTTCCCTTACTACTAGAGTTGTTGAAGGTCTAACATGTTTTACACATACCTGAGCTTTTCTGAAATATTAGAATCAAGGACAAAGGCTTGTGACTATCTTACAGATTTTTAAAATTCTTGTAGTATTTCATTTTAGTTATGATCTGCATTCTTCTTAATTTCTCCTATAACTAATAGTATTATAGCAAAATTCTAGTTCACTTTTGTTAAGTATGGACAAACTTAACAAAACTTACTTAACAAATTTTCCATTTTATAGACACATCATTTATAGAGAAAATAAACATCCAAAGAACTATCTGTAAATAAATGCAGGTTTGGTAACCACAAATAGTGCTACAATACTCTTATTTTAATTGAAGTATAGTTGATTTACAATATTATATTAGTTTCAGGTATAAGCATAGTGATTCAACATTTTTATAGATTATATTCCATTTAAAGTTATTACAAAATAATGGCTATATTTCCCTGTGCTGTATAATATATCCTCGTTGCTTATCTATATTATGCATAGTAGTTTGTATTTCTTAATTCTATATCCCTATCTTACAATACTTTTTAGATGCTTGTGAATGATTTTTGTTTTGGCTCTAAGTCTGAATTGTCCAATATGGAAACCACTAGCAAAACATTGCTATATCAATTTTTATTAATTAAAATTAAATAAATTAAAGCTTCAATTCCTCAGTCACCATAGCTACATCGTAGGTGCTCAGTAGCTACTAGGCACATGTGGCTAGAGTAATAAGCAGCATTATGCAGAATGTCTCCATCACCACAGAAAGTTATACTGGACAACATGGACCTAGATGGTGCTAATAATGGTGAAATATATCTGTAAGAGAGAATAATATGCTAACGACCAAACTAAAGTCTTTTAAGTTGTTAAATCCTGTCTTCCTTGTCTTATGAGTAAAATAAGATAGGTAAATGCTTCATTTTCTTGTTCTCTCTTATCACACAAATAACAAATATTATTGACAAAGTTAAAATACAAAGAAGTAAAAAGAAAAGGAAGTAATTCACAAATCACTCTAAATTGGGTGATGCTTTGATGTAGAAATTCATTTCTAAATAGAGTAATGATTGATTCCTCTACTTTTCTGTTTAAGGCACTTTTTCCCTTGACTTTTTCAGTAGGTAATAAATTGACCTGCAGTGAACCTCACAAAAATCTAGTACAATGTTACATATTAATATGCTCATTTGTTAAGTAATTACAAAAAATTCCTTCAAATTAAAAAAAAAAAAAAAAAAAAAAAAGAGTTTGCAGAAACACAGGTGCTCCATCCAGGGGGGGAAAATGTAACACTTTAATGAGGAGTAACTAATTTCAACTATTAGGAAATGCAGGGAATCCCATCCTTTAACAAAAATATTTTCACATTCCCTTTGAAGAGCAGAGTGGTAAAATGCTGAGGAAATGAGGCCTTCCTGTTTCTGTCACATGTATATAATTATCCAGCTGCATCTCCAAAATAAGTATGGCTGGGAAGTTCTTTCAAAGAGCTCCTTGCAGCTGAATACCAAAGGAAATTTGCATGTTTCTAAAACTATTGTTCTTGTGGTTCATGATAGAATTATGAGGGCTCTCCTGTTTTTGTCTCTAAATAAAAATAAGTAGAGTTAAGTGATTTGAACCCACAGGATCTCACTGCAGATTTTCCTCTTTTATAAGATGGCTACGGAATAAGCAAAGAACATTTTGATGGGGACAAGTTCACTTCATTTACTTGAGACCAAAGGCCAGGCCACTATAAAAACTTTGTTCTACTTGTATTTCTAACTATAATCAGACTTTTTTTAGTGTTTTATAAAAGCTTATTAAGTACTCTTTATTAATATCTTTCTGAATCTTTTAGAGCTTTTTTCTTCTATTCATATCTAAGAAAAAGTATGTCACAATAATTATGTCATGCTTTCCTTTTCTGGGCAAAATATATTTTACAGATGTTACTCTTTTATTACAAATATTAATCTAAATGAGCTTTAAGTGGTCATTCCTGACTATTCTGTTTCCAAAGAAGGCTGATGAAGCCTGAGCTGGTGACACCACCAAGACACATTTAATGGTAGCAAGAGGGGCATAGTATTTGAGAGATAAAAAACAGAGCAAGAAAGTGGTTCTATGCTCCAGCTTCAGCACTGTGGTCACCATGCTTCCTCTCTTGGATGGATCGTTTCATTAAAAAAGGGAACTTTTACCCCAACATTAAATTTAAGAGTTCAAAACCACTAGGACATTTTTCATATAATGTTACAGAGAACAAGGAAGGGTAATGGTGGAGGAGCAATCAATCAATAAATAGAATCAATATATGCTAATAAAAAAGATGAAACCTTCTAAATGAAAATAAATTAATTTAGCCAAGAAATTCTTTTATGTAAAAGAAAGAAGTTTAAAACATAGAAATGTGTATTTGGTAGGAGATATTAAAATGTTAATCATCTTTAAACAGAAAATAAAAAACAAACAAAAAATTATACTGTTAAAAGAGTTTAAAATAGGCTGGAGAGTGATATGGGTCAGAATTAGAATGATGCTCTGTGATCTAGAAGCTGGTAATTTGAAAGGAAATTTGGCATCTGAGAGAGGTGAAAAAGGGAAGGGAATATAAATATTTTCCACAAACAGTCCTAGATCAGGAATTTATGTGACTAAGGAATGATATATAACTGAATTTTTTTACATGAGTTTAAAAAGATGTGACTAATTTCTGTGTAATCCCTTTGTACTATATTTCTGTTCATAAAAGTAAAACAATGTCATCTCCAAGTTTTGATATTCAGAAAGTTTCCCACAGGGAATATAAAATATATATATTCTTCCACTTCCTTTATTCTTCCACAATTAAATCCCGGCTTCACCTCCCACCTATTATGGGACTGTGAGCAAGTTATGTAGCCTCTCTGTCTTGGCTTCCCCACCTGTAAAATGGAGAGACTAACAGCACGTATGACATGAGGTTGTTATGATGATTCAATGAGATAATGCAGATAAAGTGCTGAGCACAGTGCCTAGAATATAGTTAAGCCATGCAAAGTATCACTGGCTTTAAGTCTACAGAGATATTTCACAGGAACAAGCAGTGATCTACATAGTTGATCAACCCGTGAAAGGAAAAAATAGCAAATGTGACAGAAGAGGGTAAACATCCGTGTCCATCGAGGTATGGCTCTAGTTGGCAATGGATTCTACACCTGTGGATTTCAGATGACCAACTGAACAAATATAATTCCTAGTAAGTATACTTGTCTGCTCACAGAGCAGCACTTTGTTGAACAGTGTTAAACAACAGAACTTTCTCTAATAATGGAAATGTTCTATTCTTCTGTTCCAATAAAGTAGCCTCTAGCCACATGTGGCTATAGAGTAATTGGAATGTGGGTAGTATAAGTGAGGAACTGGACTCTCATTTTACTTTTTAAAAATTTAAGTAGTCACATGTGCTATGGCTACTGTTTTAGATAGCACACCTATAGAACAATATAAATGAACAGCATACTGAAGTCACATATTTAAAACAAACTTCTTTCATCACTCTGCATTACTCCAAAAATAATAATATTTTTTAGAGGTGAGTTCAAGTACTTTGCATCACTCTTAAATTACAGCATGCTACAACACCCAGCACAGATACAGGTAAATGTTTAAATCAACTAATCCTAAAATGTGGTATAGCTACACTTCTTAGATCTATAGAAGCAGATCATTTGTGAAGGACTTAGTACTTATAAAAGAGATAAATTGAACACATAGAATTTACTATTTACTTGCTGAGACACAATGCTAATTACAGAAGCAAATTAACTACTCTAGCTCTATGTATGATAATACAAACTGAGGATTCCCTTTCTGGTAATGGCTGAGGAGCTCCTATTGGATCAATCCTACTGCAGATAACAACTATACACTCTGGACAAAACACAGAAAGAAACTGCTTGAAAATACTGATAAACAGGCCAAAGCAGGCAGAATCTGGATGTGGGGGAGAATCTACAGAAAGAAGACATCAGCACTGGTTGGATTTCCCATTTTTTATAGACTTTTATCTGAGGGGAGGACCCAGTGTGGCTCAGTGTTGGATGTCTAGAACTCTGATAGATTCCGATGGTCTTTCTGGTGTAAAGAATGAGAGAACAGAGTTCAGGTAACCACAGCAGCTGGAAAGTGGTGGTAAGCCCTGAAAAGGAGAGAGTAAGAGAGGGGGAACTCCAAATCCTATTCATAAACTCTACCCAAATTTCTGGCTGAACCCTGTACTATATAAACATAGGGCAGACTGCAAGCAGCCCAGTTAGGGCTAAATAGAAAGAACTAAATAGATACTTTAGCTGTTACCCATTATAGGGGAGACAGGGCTGGAAGTATGAGTCTAGACAAGTTTATTGCCTGCTAAAACCGAAAAATGAACACTCTTCTGAGGAATATAAGAAAATCTCAGAGTCTCTAGAACACAGCTTCTGTAAAGTCCAGGATGCAATCCCAAACTCCTAGATTTATTCATAACAGAAAAACATGACCCATGCTCAAGAAAAATGGCAGTCAATGGGAAGAGACTGAGATGACCCAGATATTGGAGTCAGCAGACAATTATTTTAAAGCAAGTATTATAACTATGCTCAATAAAAGAAAATATGTTCATGATGAACAAATATAGCAAATTTCATCTGAGAAACAGAAGCTATAAAAATGTATCAAATGAAAATTCTAGAAGTGAAAACTACATATCTAAAATAAAACTTCCAGATTAGAGATGATGAATTAACTTTAATATTTATGTAATACTTCTAAATTACAGAAGTCAGTGAACTTTAATATAAAATAACAGAAATTCTCTAATCTGAAGAAAAGGAAAAATATCTTAACAGAGTCTTAAGAATCTGTGGGAGAATAGCAAAGATTTCCTGTGTGTGTGTGTGTGTGTGTGTGTGTGTGTGTGTGTGTGTGTGTGTGTGTATTTGTAATCCCAGAAGGGAAGGGAGAAAGATAATGGGGCAGAAAAAATATTTAAAGAAATAATGACAGGGGCTTCCCTGGTGGCGCAATGGTTGAGAGTCTGCCTGCCGATGCAGGGGACACGGGTTCATGCCCCGGTCTGGGAAGATCCCACATGCCGCGGAGCAGCTGGGCCCGTGAGCCATGGCCACTGAGCCTGCGTGTCTGGAGCCTGTGCTCCGCAACGAGAGAGACCACAACAGTGAGAGGCCCGCGTACCACAAAAAAAAAAAAAAAGAAAGAATGACAAAATATCCCAAATTTTGTCAAAGATATAAATTTAAAGATTTCAGAAATTCAGCAAATATCAAGCAAGATATATACACAAAAAACTAAAAAAATGAAAAAAAACTAATAAAATATAGTAAAATAGATTTCATAGTACATGTATTATGCCACATACATTCACACACATCACATCATGTATGATTCGGTGATATATATATTGTCACACTGTGTGTGTACTGTCACATATGTTGTATTGCAGGGCTCCCCAACCCCTGGGCCGAGGACTGGTAGCGGTCCGCAGCCTGTTAGGAACCGGGTCGCACAGCAGGAGGTGAGCAGCGGGCAAGCGAGCGGATCTTCATCTGCATTTACAGCCGCTCCCCATCGCTCTCATTATGCCTGAACCATCCCCCCCACCCCACCCCAGTCCGTGAAAAAACTGTCTTCCCCGAAACCGGTTCCTGGTGCCAAAATGGCTGGGGACCGATGTTTTATTGTACTAGCTCTGCCTTCCAAACCAAGCTGTGTGTTTCCCAAGGTAAGGGATTTTATTTGTGTCTCTACTTCAGTTCCTGGTACATGGTACAGGATAAACATGCATGAATTGATGAATAAAGTGTCTTGACAAGTTACAAAGAAAGTTAGTGGTAGAACCAGAATTAAATTGAGTTTTTAGTATTTGTCCTGCCTCTACCTCATCTTCTCTCCTTTACCTGCTTAGGGACACACAAACTTCCCTCTTAGAAATTTAGAGATTTGTTTACTATGTCAAGTGAAGGTTAAACAGGTTTTATGAAACTAATGTACATGTTAATTCACTGAAGTCAGCTTAAAAAAAAACAGAGATTTAGATATAAATAAGCTATATACAAACTTGACCTCCTAAGTGGGGGAAAAGTTAAAGTTGGACTTAATATTTCTGCCTAGTGCAAGTAATTCCCAAAATACAAATCATGTCCATAAAGTGAAACAGGAAAAGTTCCTAATATTGAAAAGCTATCCTTAGAATGTATTTTAGGTCCTCAAAAAACTTAAGGGGTATTTCTGTGTGCTCAGACAGATTAATACTTTCAAATAATTATTGTTACTAAGAATAAAAATAACTAACAATTAATGTGTATGTAATAAGTGTGGGCATTTTGCTATGTTTTACATGTATTATTTTATTTTAGACTCTTGGCGGCTCTCTAAGGTAAGTACTGTTATTATTCCCATTTCACAAGCTTCAAGGGAGTAAATCAAGTGTCTAAGGTCACCCAGTCAGTAAGACAATGAGCCAGGACTGGCACCCACTGCCTGCTCACCAAGCCAGGCCCCTTCACCACCAAGCTGCACTGCCTCTCTTTTCTTGAAGTCAGCTTTCCAAAAGATCACCTTCAGTCCAGGATAAAGCTGGTACATCAAGACATGCCCCAAAGCTCACAAAGTGGTAATGAAAATATCCAAGAAGATTGTACTATTAGAGGTCAGTAAGAAAACAGGGAGACGTAAATTTGACATACTTAAAAAAATGAATCATGCAGACATTGCCTTTATTGTAGGCAATGTGTTTCAGGCTAGCTGAATTTTGTGAAACAAAATTATTGGGACTTTAAATTGTATATAGACTGTAGTTATGTTGCTCTCCTGGTTTTAATTAATGAGTATATTTTATTTGGAATCACAATTGTTTTCATAATACAGCAATAACAAATCTGTCACTCTGAATAAACAGGAATATATGTTTATGTTGTATAGTAACTTGTTCCAAGGAGTTATTGAAACTCTAAACCAGACTTCACAAAAGGCAGAGGCAAGAGGAAAGCATTTTAGTATCTTATCCTGCAGTGCAGATAAAGATATCTAAACAGGTAGTTGCCTGCCAGGTGTATTATAAACTGTAGTTGGAGAAGAATGAAGACTCAAAATATCATGCCAATACTTTAAAAGAAAGGATCTTTGTTTTCAATATATTTGAAGAATGTCAAAGTAAATAGACAATTAAAATTGATGGTCAGTTTTTTAGGCTTCTTTAAATTTTCCAAAGTGTGGATTTGCTTTTCCAATTTGCTTTCTCAGAGTGTTTTGGATTAGAACATTTTTCTTCCAAATTTAAAGGAATAATGAAACATTAGACTGCAGAAGTAAAAAGAAAATATGGATAAAATGTTGTTCCAATAGTATATTACTGGAAATATGAACATCTAGCTAAATTATTGCTGGTACAACACTTTCGTTGCATATGTATCAGGAAAAAAATTCAAGTAAAAAAGTAGCTTCTGGTGCAAAATGGTAGACTGAGCTCATTTGTTTATCTTCTTTCCTTCTCTAGATCTTATTATAAGTAAAGAAATAAAGAAGGCATTAAACGAAAAGAACACAAAAACAGAGAAAACCTGAGACAAACAATCAGCAAATAAGAGTTTTCAATGAATTTTCAGGAGACAAAAAGTAAAATGAAATGAGATAACCAGTAGAGTTGGCCAGAAAAAAAAAAAAAATCACAGCTCAGAATATGCTGATTTTCAAATCAGCCTGAATATACATCAGAAAGGTGTTAATTATGGGTACAGAACAGAACGCAAATGCTGAAAGGTATAAATAATGTAATTTGGGAGACAGAAATAAGGAGGAGAGTTTAAATCAAGGGTAGGGGCACTAATGTTCTTTTATAAAGTGAGGAGTCTAGAGATACTGTCTGTAATTGGTAGAAAACACAAATAA
This sequence comes from Hyperoodon ampullatus, assembly GCF_949752795.1. Lineage (NCBI taxonomy): Eukaryota > Metazoa > Chordata > Mammalia > Artiodactyla > Ziphiidae > Hyperoodon > Hyperoodon ampullatus. Next base: position 75,707,501 of record NC_136922.1, read on the forward strand.
CCAATAGAAGTATAAACAGTGCTGTAACAAAAAACTGGAAGGTGGTAGTGATGGTGGTGGAGGTGGAGAGGGGATTACCTAGGCTAATTGTCATCTACCAGAAAGTCAATGAATAATGTCTACATGGAAAATTAGGAGATAGTGACATAGTATACACAGTATACATATATATGAAGTTAACTAGGAAAGAAGTTTAAGATGGGAACACTTAAGAGAGAAGAAAAAACTTGCCTCTGGAAAACAGGATTCCGTGTAGGAAAAGATGGGGCAGGGGGCTGATTCTTTTAACTATAAATTCTTCTATATGTTATTTTTAAACATGGACATGTATTATGTTTATAAGATTTTTCAATGTATGTAAGAAAAAATAAAATGCTGTGAATATCTATATGTTCAGCTTATCAATTTAAGCCTGATCTGCAAGGCGGAAAAGCAAGGCAAACGCATCAAAAATTCAGAATCTTCAAATGCTGCATTAAAGAGTGTAGAAGCTCCTGTTTAGGACTAAGTGTTATGACATAATGATGTCTGTTTCTATTCTGGCCAATAAAGTCTGGCAGCTTGTCAACTATTATCCTGTTAAAAGGTCTGGAGTGGAGGAATTAATTAAATGTGTTTTTCATAAAAGACTTGCCAACAAGACCAGAGAGGGGCTCCACTGGCAATTCCATTTCACAGTCTTTCCCTTCTTTGGGCAATATAGACGATGGCAGTGGGCTGCCATATGGCCTCTAAAATCTTTTCCTTCTCTCCTCTGGGTACAAATCACTACAGTGTAGGAACACTCTGGATAATTCTGTGATTCAATGATTAGTACTATCCTTAGACATGTTTAGAATTGTAACAGCAAAAATAGCTTGATTTTTCAGAACATGGCAGCTTTACCATATAGCATCTACTAATTTCAGAGAAAATGGTTTTTATAGATCCAAAAAGTTAGAAAAGTTCCAATGATGCATGGAGTTAATTGGTTAATTATTGCCAATTTGAATTAATGAATATATATACACACACACACTCCACCACTATGACCACCACCACAACCAAAGCAAATCTCTGTGTTGTTCAATTTTGTTCTCAAGAGAAATGATAATACCTAAGGCAATGGAGATTGCAGTAGCCTATCAGGATCCTAGGTAAGCACTCTGGGCCTGACAGATTGTGTCACTGGGTTGATATATTAGGAGACAACATGTGACTCTCTAGTTCTTCTCTTCCCCTGTTTTATGAACGTGGAAACCATATGTCTCCAATGCAGTTACAATATGGTAGCAATTCCATCAGCTTTAGTCCCTGAGTATATGTCTGAAGCAGAGCCCTTACTACCTATGTTTTAAGTGTACCATGACTGAGAAGTAACTCTTTGATGTGTTAAGCCACTGACATTTTGAGACTTAGCATAATTTGGATTATCCTAAGGTAGATGTTAAAAAGACATCTCAATCTTAATGTAATCAAAACTGAATTTTTTTTTGATGTTCCTCCTTAAAACTTACTCCACCTGCAGGTTCCCTATGTGAGCTGATGTCAGTTCCATCATTCCTGTTGCTCAGGTCAAATTATTTGAACAACCCTGACCTCTTCAGTTCCTCTCACATCCTACATCCAGTCTATTAGGAGATGCTGTTGGCTCTGCCTTGAGAACATATCTACAATTCAAGCACTTCACCCCACTTCCTGTCGTGGCATCTTAGGTGGTTTTCTTTTTTTGAAATTTGTACCAAAGTTTAATAAAATACTCGATTCTTCAAAACAGCCACAGGCTTTTCAGCTTTGGGCACTCAGGTTACACAAAAACCTTGTTGGGACTCATTCAACCAGAATCTTCACTAGCACCCTAGGTTGATGTTGGCCTGTTGGCCAACATCATCTCTCTCAGGTCCAATAGCCTCCTAGCAGTCTCCTTTCATCTACTCTTGCCCTATAATATACTTTCAAGACAGTAGTCAGAATAGTCCTTTTAAAATACAATTCAAATCATATCACTCCTCATCAAATCCTCCCAAGTCTTCTCATCTCCCCCTAGAATCAAAGCAAAATCTTTACCATGGCCTACAAGACTTTGTACAATCAACCTGTACCCCAGTCCTCCTTATCTCTCTGATTTCTACTACTCTCCCCCTCACTCCATTTTAGTCACACTGGTCTTCTTGTTCTGCCAACTCACCAAACATGCCTTAGAGTCTTGGCCCTAGTGAGTCTCATAGCCTGGAATGTTCCCTGATGGTTGCCTCTTTTATGTCTTTTGAATCTTTTCTCAGATGCCATCTTCTTAACGAAGCTTACTCTGACAATTCTAAGTTGTAATGAACCCACCCCTCCCACCAGGAACTGCTTGCCTTTACACTCCTCTACTTTTTCTACTGCTTCCCATCTTCTAGCCTGTTATATGATTTATTTATTGTGTACACCCTTACTCATTTGTTTCTCTTCTGTTATGTAACATAAATGCCTGGAACAGTATTATATGTCCCATAATAAAAGCTAAATAAATATTTACTGGATTAACCTAGGGTGGGTGAGGCAGACATGTTTTTACATTTCATAAGTAAAAATACAAACTCAGAGACAATGTAGCAACTTGCCCCAAATCACTCCAGTTAATAAGTGTATCCTCCCCCCCCAAAAAAAGACATAAAAGCACAATTTCCCAAAATCACAGAGGTAAGTGTCTATGTTCTCTAAATTCACTGGATAGTTTAAATCTTGTAGTTTCATCCCAATACTGAGTATGAACCTACCTAATTTGCTTGTTTATACTCTGGAGTAATATGCCAGAATGACACTGGCTTTAACAATTAAATTTATCAGAGGATTTTATGTAGATAGAAAACAGTTTCAAGACAAAACTAGTATAGTAGATGCATTAAATAAATTTATGTATCTATTTCTTGTACCATAATACAAATTGTTCATTTGGGGGAAGCTACAATTGGCTCATGATCTAACTTTCTACTCATCAAAGTTTTCACAAGGGATGGAAATCATAAAGAAGTTCATATTAGTCATTAGTGATCTGTGCTCATAAACCACACGTGAAGATCATACATCTGTTAAGATTTTGCTTTTATGATGCCTTTCTTATATCCAAGATTAAATAAGAAGCAAAAGAAGATTTTAAATATGTTGGCCATATGCAAAATGTTTTTCAAATTGCTCATTAAAATTTTTCTTCACCCATATGAAAAAACACTTGATTTAATTAACTTCATACAGTTTTTCTTAGGCAAAATTAAAAATAAGGAAAAAATATTTTCTCTAACCGAAATTAAGCCAATAATAGCAAACAATAAAAATAAAAACATACGAAAAGCAAATATCTGAAGTCTAAGAGGATAGAAAAAACAAAAGCTGCATTGGCTTTTTTGGCAAGACATGAGCATTACCCCCTAAAAGTTCAGTAAAAACTGCAAAAATATAAACAAGTACCAAAGTCTAACTATTACACATCTAAGAAGTTGTTTTGTATACCTTTGTATTTGCATTTCTAATAATGACATATATTGGATCCATGAGATTCTGGATTTGGTGGGAAGGGAGGCACAGTATAACATTCTAGAGGTTCCAAAGCTGGCTTCCTATAATGTTTATGTTCTATAATAGCTCTGTCTGTACTCTTATACTTTTAGTCTTAGCATAAACTTGACTCATATTTATTAAGTCACATCTTTGAGCCAAACTCTTCATGAGACATCATTAAGCCTTTGCCTCAAAAATGTCAACCTTTTGTGGAAACATATATAGAAAAAAGAAATTAACTGCAGATCAAGACAGTGCGAGCTTAAAGGGGCTTTCAGAGCACAAATGAAGAATTGATTATTTCTGACTTCAGGACCAGGGTAAGGAATTAGGAATGAAAAGACATTTGAGCTAAAACGATCGTTTAATTTCAATCATTAGCATTTCATCAAATGCAGCCTAATTTTTGAGGTGAATATAATTAAGAGGAGTTTTCCTTTAGGGTCATGGGACTTTTTGCCTCAAACAAACTGAAATAGATTTAGAGCCAAATAAATGTGAATACCTTGACAAGTTTTTTTTCAATATGTAATTACTGGCCTGTACAATATTGGAAATAAGCTGGTTCCCACCATCTTAGCTGTGCTAAACTAGGTGTGAAACTCTCAGTTATGCTACTGTTGGGGAAATGTTGACTAGGGTTACTGCACAGAAGTTGTTTTTCATTTTGCTAAACTACGTAGAACTCATTTTCAGCTCAAGCCCATTTTGGACATTTCCTTAACAGGGGACAGATCTTGAAGAATTTGGGGATTGTACCAAAGAGTTCATGTTTTATTCTAAAGGCAAAAAAAGGACATTAAATAATTTTAAGCAGAAAAGTAAATTTGCTTTTCAGGAAGATCAAACTAGTGGCAGTGTGAAGGACAGGTTGCAGTGGCAAAAGAGGCCAATTAGAGGCTGGTTTCAGTAATCCAGGAGAGAAATGGTGAGTATCTGGAGGCAATGACAGAGAAGATTCAAAAGAGGAGGTGAACTTGAGGGATTTTCAAGATACAGGATTGGCAAGATTTGGTTACAGATCAAAAATAGAGAATTACAGAGGGGGAGAATCACTTTTTTCGGATAAAATAATGTATGTAAATAAATAAAATGTATGGAGCTGCCAATAACAGAAAATACTGAGAACGAGATGATAGGGTCTGATGAAAGGGAGGGAAACATTTCAGTTAAAGTATTTGTTTAACAACCCATGTGAAAATATCTTGTATCAGATATGAAGGTCATTATGTATAATACAACTAAAGAAAGCCTAGGTCAAGAGCACAGGGAGCAGGGTGAGATATGGAAAGTGAAGAATTAATTCTTAATGTAAATTTTGAGCAAGTACATTGAAAGAGATTGTGGATTTTCTGCAACTGGCAATAAGCAAAGATAAAATCAATAAGGAAGCAACATCCCAACATTAAACACTTGGGGTGGGAGGTGCGGGAAGCACAGAATCCACAGAAGCTATAAATTGTAATAGAAAATGGCAGAATCTGGGACAGATCAGCAATTGTATTGGGCAAAATAAGATAGCGGATGTCACTATAAACAAACTGTGATATCTCAGTCTCAAAAATTTTCAACAAATATGAGCCAACCAGATGCAGCAAAATAACGATATTACATTAAGACCAAGTTGATTTTGTCTGGAAATGTAACGTTGACTCAAAATTCAAAGATCAATTAATGTAAATAACCACACTAACAGAATAAAGAAAAAAAGTCATATGATTATTCCAATAGATGAAGAAAAAGCATTTGACAAAAATTAAACACCATTCATGATTAACAACTCTCAGCAAACTATTGGAAAAGAATAAAGCTGAAGGACTTACATAACCTGATCTCAAGACTTAAAGCTACATTACTTGAGACAGTGAAGTATGAGGATATATTATAGAGCAATGGAACAGAATAGTGTCCAGAGAGAGACCACACATAGATGAGCAATTATTTTTTAATAAAGTCACCAAGATAATTCAATGGGAAAGGAAATTCTTTTCAACAAATGTTGTTAAAACAATTGCATTTGGGCATGGAAAAATATGAACCTCAGTGCTTATTTCAAATAAACAACAATTAACTTGAGATGGATCACAGACTTAAACATAAAAGCTAAAGCTATAAAACTTCTAGGAGAAAATATATGAGAATATATTCAGAATATATTTGGGGTAAACAAAGATTTCTTAGGAAGGATACAAAAGGCATGAACCATGAAAGTTGATAAATGATAAAATTTAAAACTTCTGTTCTCTGAAAGCTATGATTAAGAAAAAGAAATGACAAGCCATAGACTAGAAGAACATATTCACAATACATATATGACAAGGGACTTGTGTCAAGAAACTCAGTTTAAAAAGTGACAAGTGCTGAGCAGATATTTTACCAAAATAGGTTATGAATTGTGAATAAGGACATAAAAATGTTCAAAATAATTAGTCATCAGGAAAATACAAATTAAAACCAAACTGAGATACCACTACTCACCCACTAGAATGGCTAAAATTTAAAAGACACAATGCCACGTGTTGGTGAGTGTGTGGAGCAACTGGAATTTTGTACATTGTTTCTGGAAGTGACAAATGGTACAAATAAACAGTTTGGCATTTTCATATAAAACTAAACATCTATTTACCATACATCCTTACAATTCATTCCTATGCTTTTTTTTTTTTTTCCCCCGGTACGCGGGCCTCGCACTGTTGTGGCCTCTCCCGTTGCGGAGCACAGGCTCCGGACGCGCAGGCTCAGCGGCCATGGCTCACAGGCCTAGCCGCTCCGCGGCATGTGGGATCTTCCCGGACCGGGGCACGAACCCGTGTCCCCTGCATCAGCAGGAGGACTCTCAACCACTGCGCCACCAGGGAAGCCCCATTCCTATGTATTTATATTAGAAAAATGAGGGACTTCCCTGGGGGTCCAGTAGTTAAAACTTCACCTTCCAATGCAGGGGGTGTGGGTTCAATCCCTGATCAGGGATCTAAGATCCCACATGCCTCACAGCCAAAAAACCAAAATATAAAACAGAAGCAATATTGTAACAAATTCAATAAATACTTTTAAAAAATGTAAACACACTTTAAAAAAAAAAAGAAAAATGAAAACATATATCCCCAAAATGGATTTGTACATGAGAGCTCATAGAAATTTTATGCATAACAATCAAATACTGGAAATAACCTGGATTTCCATCAGTAAGTGAATGGATAAACAAATTGTGGTATATTCATGCAATGGCATACTTCTGGGATATGATACAGTTTCCAGGAACACCTCTGTAAGTTCAGCCTTATTTATTAAACATCCTTCCCACTAGAGTGGGAACAATAAAATATGCTGTGCTTCAAATGATTTAAAAGGAATTTTCATTTTGGTGCTTACAAATTATTTGACATTTTCCCTATTTACTTAAATTTGACCCCAAAGTTTTGCTCCAATACAATAGTCTTCTAAATACTTTGCTAAACAATAAATCAAGGAATCAGATAATGTGGTATATATGACCACACCCTCATGTTGCTATGAATATTTTAAGTATTTTAAATAGCTCTTGATTTTCATTACAATCAGGAACACTGTGGAGATTTCTAGATTTATGCATTATTTTTACTTCTGTAACACAGAAGCTTTTCCTCATGTTCTCTTTTTCAATATTTAAGAAAACAACCCTACGTGTCCAAAAACTTTAGAAGCAATGTACATTTTAATGAATATTTCTAAAACAGAGAGACAAATTCACTCAAATATTACTTGTTAACATGTGTCACTTTTCCCATGCTCTTCAGCTGTCAGCAGCTAGTACTTCTCTCAGCCTCAATTCCCCACCCTCCCCAGTCACCTGATCTCCCTTTCTATCCATTCATTTCTCCCACCACTCACTCCATCTCCATTCTGGTCTCATTTTCTTTGATAATTTTCTCTATCAGCCTCCCTCATACAGAATCATTTTACTCCCACTCACCCTCAATCCTGAACTTGAATATCTCACCCTCTACCTAATACTGCACATTAGCTGGATCTTTCACTGACCAATACCTCTGGATTTGGAATTTTTTCCTACTTATAAAGAAGCCAGAAACATTGTTGCAGTATGGAGCTATCATTTCCTTCCTTCCTCCCTCCCTTCAGTAAGTAATACAATATAAAAGAAATAAAAGATGTACTATGTGCCTTCATAGGAGATGAGACATGCCTGTATAAGTCTAAAGAATTCTAAAACAATTTGTTTACAAAGGACATCTAATGGAGGAAAAAATGGACTAATTAGAGTCTTGTTTCTGCTGTACTATGAAAAATAACTTGTTATTTAAGACCTTGTGTTTTACTGGAGAATTTTTTTAAGTATTGACTGAGATTGAGTTTTTGATAGGCAAATCAATTGTACAAGTCAAACATAGCTATTCAATTTAAGTGCATTTTTCTTAAAACCATAGAGCAATGCTTATAATCAGGCTTCATAGACCTTGGGTCAAACCAGCAAATAATTCTAGTTCACAACAGAAATGCCCATAGACACCAAATAATAAATTTTCTAAAAGCACTATTTTATATATGTTTATGATATAATTGCCTATAAAAAACTAAAGCAAACAAAACATAATAAACTACAAAATAGATACTAGGAATAGAGGAGATGCTAACTATAGGTTAGAAATATTTTCTTGGAGTAAATGGAGTCTAAGAAAGTACTCAAAGGGAATTGTATTAGTCTGGTAGGACTGCCATAACAAAATACCAGACTGGGTGGCTTAAACAGAAATATACTTTCTCATAGTTCTGAGGGCTAAGAAGTTGAAGATCAAGGTACTGGCAGGGTTGGTTTCTCCTGAAGTTTCTCTCCTTGGCTTGCAGATGGCCACCTTCTCATCGTGTCCTCACAGGATCTTTTCTCCATGCATGTGCACTGCTGGTGTGTCTTTCTCTTCTTATAAGAACACCAGTCTTATTGGATTAGGGCCCTACCCTTACTACTTCATTTAACCTTAATCACTTCTTTCAAGGTCCTATCTCCAAATACAGTCACCTTGAGAATTAGGGTTTCAACATACACATTTTGGAGGAATACAGTTTAGTTCACAACACAAATGATGGGCACAAAGATTGAGGTTAAAATGATAGAGGTGGGGGCTTCCCTGGTGGCGCAGTGGTTGCTAGTCCGCCTGCCGATGCAGGGGACGCGGGTTCGTGCCCCGGTCTGGGAGGATCCCACATGCCGCGGAGCGGCTGGGCCCGTGAGCCATGGCCGCTGAGCCTGCGCGTCCGGAGCCTGTGCTCCGCAATGGGAGAGGCCACAACATTGAGAGGCCCCCGTAACGCAAAAAAAAAAAAAAAAAAAAAAAAAAAAATGATAGAGGTGAATGTATTTTAAGTATATTAATATATTTTTCTTAGGAAAGACATGCTGTGATACTCTAACATCATGGTCACTTTTCTTCACCATCTGTATTTGCTGAGAATTAAAAGGACATTCCAGATGAGGGAGTAATATAAGCAAAGGCACAGAGATGGGAACAGGAAAAACAAGCATGAGAAAGGCAGGAAGCCCCATCTAGGGAGATACAAGAGCAAAACGGACAGGGACAGAGAAACAAAAAGCAGAGAGAAAGGACTGTACTTTAAAATTCAGCATCAGTTAAAAACAGCAATTTCAGCTTAAAATTCGAAGCCTTTGCCTCTCACTAGTTTTGTGATTTGGGACAGTAATTTCATCTTCCTTGGCCTTAGATATTGGGAAAAGTAATTTCTAGGTGTTTACTGTTCTAAGATTTCATTACTTAATTATTCCACTATGTCGATGCTTATGTTCACACATTATTGTATTGTTTTAATCCAGATGTTGCAATAGACACTTAAGTTAGAACAGACTACAAAACACAGCACCTGTTTCTAAAATGAGCAAGAATGAGAGTGCCAAATTAATTCAAGGTTGTTTTCACTTCCAATCAGAAACAATCATTAAAAGGATATAGAAGATAAAGGATACAAATTAGCGAGTGGATGCAATTCTTTTCTTGCTATAGTTACATATTTTTGTACCCTGTTTCTTACAGTAAACAAGCTTAAAGCAGGCCTGGCCAAGTCCACCACAGCACTCTAAAATGTTTCCACTATTCAGCCAAATAGAAGTAAATTAATTGCATCTCTGTTTCATTGATGACATATTTTTTAACATCTTTATTTCACTATAATTGCTTTACAATGGTGTGTTAGTTTCTGCTTTATAACAAAGTGAAAGTTATACATATACATATGTTCCCATATCTCTTCCCTCTTGCGTCTCCCTCCCACCCTCCCTATCCCACCCCTCTAGGTGGACACAGAACCAAGCTGATTTCCCTGTGCTTTGTGGCTGCTTCTCACTAGCTATCTATTTTACATTTGGTAGTGTATATATGTCCATGCCACTCTAACTTTGACCCAGCTTACCGTTCCCCCTCCCCGTGTCCTCAAGTCCATTCTCTACATCTGCATCTTTATTCCTCTCCTGCCCCTTCGTTCCTCAGAACCTTTTTTTATTAGATTCCATATTTATGTGTTAGCAGATGATATTTCTTTTACTCTTTCTGACTTACTTCACTCTGTATGACAGTCTCTAGGTCCATCCACCTCACTACAAATAACTCAATTTCGTTTCTTTTTATGACTGAGTAATATTCCATTGTATATATGTACCACATCTTCTTTATCCATTCATCTGTTGATGGACACTTAGGTTGCTTCCATGTCCTGGCTCTTGTAAATAGAGCTGCAATGAACACTGTGCTACATGAATTATGGTTTTCTAAGGATATATGCCCAGTAGTGAGATTTCTGGGTCGTATGGTAGTTCTATTTTTAGTTTTTAAACGAACCTCCATACTGTTCTCCAAAGTGGCTATATCAATTTACATTCCCACAAACAGTGCAAGAGGGTTCCCTTTTCTCCACATCCTCTCCAGCATTTATTGTTTGCAGATTTTTTATGATGGCCATTCTGACTGGTGTGAGGTGATACTTCATTGTAGTTCTGATTTGCATTTCTCTAATGATTACTGATGTTGAGCATCCTTTCCTGTGTTTGTTAGCAATCTGTATATCTTCTTTGGAGAAATGTCTATTTAGGTCTTCTGCCCATTTTTGGATTGCATTGTTTGTTTTTTTGATATTGAGCTGCATGAGCTGCTTGTACATTTTGGAGATTAATCCTTTGTCAGTTGCTTCATTTGCAAATATTTTCTCCCATTCTGAGGGTTGGCTTTTCGTCTTGTTTGTGGTTTCCTTTGCTGTGCAAAAGCTTTTAAGTTTCGTTAGGTCCCATTTGTTTATTTTAGTTTTTATTTCCATTTCTCTAGGAGGTGGGTCAAAAAGGATCTTGCTGTGATTTATGTCATAGAGTGTTCTGCCTATGTTTTCCTCTAAGAGTTTGATAGTGTCTGGCCTTACATTTAGGTCTTTAATCCATTTTGAGTTTATTTTTGTGTATGGTGTTAGGGAGTGTTCTAATTTCATTTTTTTACATGTAGCCGTCCAGTTTTCCCAGGAGCACTTATTGAAGAGGCTGTCTTTTCTCCACTGTATATCCTTGCCTCCTTTATCAAAAATAAAGTGACCATATGTGCGTGGGTTTAACTCTGGGCTTTCTGTCCTGTTCCATTGATCTATATTACTGTTTCTGTGCCAGAACCATACTGTCTTGATTAAGGTAGCTTTGTAGTATAGTCTGAAGTCAGGGAGCCTGATTCCGCCAGCTCCGTTTTTCTTTCTCAAGATTGCTTTGGCTATATGGGGTCTTTTGTGTTTCCATACAAATTGTGAAATTTTTTTGTTCTAGTTCTGTGAAAAATGCCACTGGTAGTTTGATAGGATTTGCACTGAATCTGTACATTGCTTTGGGTAGTATAGTCATTTTCACAATGTTGATTCTTCCAATCCAAGAACATAATATATCTCTACATCTATTTGCATTTCTAATTTCTTTCATCAGTGTCTTATAGTTTTCTGCATACAGGTCTTTTGTCTCCTTAGGTAGGTTTATTCCTAGGTTTTTTATTCTTTTTGTGGCAATGGTAAATGGGAGTGTTTCCTTAATTTCCCTTCCAGATTCTTCATCATTAGTGTATAGGAATGCAAGAGATTTCTGCGCATTAATTTTGTATCTTGCTACTTTACCAAATTCTTCAATTAGCTCTAGCAGTTTTCTGGTAGCATATTTAGGATTCTCTATGTACAGTATCATGTCGTCTGCAAACAGTGACAGTTTTACTTCTTTTCTGATTTGGATTCCTTTTATTTCTTGTTCTTTTCTGATTGCTGTGGCTAAAACTTCCAAAACTATGTTGAATAATAGTGGTGAGTGTGGGCAACCTTGCCTTGTTCCTGATCTTAGTGGAAATGTTTTCCATTTTTCACCATTGAGAACAATGTTGGCTGTGGGTTTGTCATATATGACCTTTATTATGTTGAGGTATATTCCCTCTATGCCTACTTTCTGGAGGGTTTTTTATCATAAATGGGTGTTCAATTTTGTCAAAAGCTATTTCTGCATCTATTGAGATGATCATATGGTTTTTCTCCTTCAACCTGTTAATATGGTGTATCACATTGATTGGTTTGCATATATTGAAGAATCCCTGTATTCCTGGGATAAACCCCACTTGATCATGGTGTATGATTCTTTTAATGTGCTGTTGGATTCTGTTTGCTAGTATTTTGTTGAGGATATTTCCATCTATGTTCATCAGTGATATTGGCCTGTAGTTTTCTTTTTTGTGACATCTTTGTCTGGTTTTGGTGTCATGGTGATGGTGGCCTCGTAGAATGAGTTTTGGAGTATTTCTCCCTCTGCTATATTTTGGAAGAGTTTCAGAAGGATAGGCATTAATTATTCTCTAAATGTTTGACAGAATTGCCTATGAAGCCATCTGCTCTTGGGCTTTTGTTTGTTGGAAGATTTTTAATCACGGTTTCAATTTCAGTGCTTGTAATTGGTCTGTTTATATTTTCTGTTTCTTCCTAGTTCAGTCTCAGAAGGTTGTGCTTTTCTAAGAATTTGCCCATTTCTTCAAGGTTGTCCATTTTATTGGCATATAGTTGCTTGGAATAATCTCTCATGATCTTTTGTATTTCTGCAGTGTCAGTTGTTACTTCTCTTTTTTCATTTCTAATTCTATTGATCTGAGTCCTCTCCCTTTTTTTCTTGATGAGTTGGCTAATGGTTTATCAATTTCGTTAGTCTTCTCAAAGAACCAGCTTTTAGTTTTATTGATCTTTACTATTGTTTCCTTCATTTCTTTTTCATTTATTTCTGATCTGATCTTTATGATTTCTTTCCTTCTGCTAACTTTGGGGTTTTTTTGTTCTTCTTTCTCTAATTGCTTTAGGTGTAAGGTTAGGTTGTTTATTTGAGATATTTCTTGCTTCTTGAGGTAGGATTGTGTTGCTATAACCTTCCCTCTTAGAACTGCTTTTGCTGCATCCCATAGGGTTTGGGTTGTCATGTTTTCATTGTCATTTGTTTCTAGGTATTTTTTTTAATTTCCTCTTTGATTTCTTCAGTGATCTCTTGGTTATTTAGTAGTGTATCGTTTAGCCTCCATGTGTTTGGAGATTTTACAGATTTTTTCCTGTAATTGATATCTAGTCTCATAGCATTGTGGTCAGAAAAGATACTTGATGCTGTTGGTTCAGTGGTTTGTGTAGGCTTCCTGGTGGAGAGGGCTGGTGCCTGTGTTCTGGTAGATGAGGCTGGATCTTGTCTTTCTGGTGGGCAGGTCTGCGTCTGGTGGTGCATTTTTGGGATGTTTGTGACCTTACTATGATTTTAGACAGCCTCTTTGTTAATGGGTGGTGGTGTGTTCCTGTCTTCCTAGTTGTTTGGCATAGGATGTCCAGCACTGTAGCTTGCTGGTCGTTGAGTGGAGTTGTTTCTTAGCGTTGAGATGGAGATCTCTAGGAGAGCATTCGCCGCTTGATATTACATGTAGCCGGGAGGTCTCTGGTGGCCCAATGTCCTGAACTCGGCTCTCCCACCTCAGATGCTCAGGCCTGACACCCGGCCAGAGCACCGAGACCCTGTCAGCCCCATGGCTGCACACCTACGTAAGTCCTGTGCAACCAGTGCTTTTGGTTTGTTTTTAGTTTTCTCCCAACAATCACTCTTGGAACACCCTGCCAAGTATGATGCTCTGTGCTCTGCTTATGCTCACTCCAGTATGTGACCTTGGTCCACCTCCAATTTCTGTCCTCACAACTCTCATTTGGGTGCTGAAATCCTGAAGGGACTGTGCTTTTCTAGCTTGAGATGAGTTGCATTCCATGATGTACTGTTCTGGAGACTAGAAGTTCGAGGCCAGGGTGCCAGCAGTGTCAGTGTCTGGTGAGGCTCCCCCTTTGGGTTGCAGATGGTCTTTCTTCACAGCACGAGAGTGAGGAGTGAGGGGAGAGAGCTGATGACATATTTTTAATCAACTTTATTGAGTACGATTTACATATATATAAGGTACCCCTTTTAAGTATACATTTCAATTATTATTATTATTTTTTTTTTTTTTTTTTTTTTTTTTTTTTTTGCGGTAGGCGGGCCTCTCACTGTTGTGGCCTCTCCCCTTGCGGAGCACAGGCTCCGGAGCACAGGCTCAGTGGCCATGGCTCACGGGCCCAGCCGCTCCGCGGCATGTGGGATCTTCCCAGACCGGGGCACGAACCCGTGTCCCCTGCATCGGCAGGCGGACTCTCAACCAGTGCGCCACCAGGGAAGCCCCATTTCAATTATTTTTAATAAATGTATATACCACACAACCACTACAGTCAAAATATGATATATGTCTGTCATCTCTGAAAGTTCCTGTGTAACTTCTAAATCAATGAACCCCCTACCCTCACACCTTGTTTCCAGGTAACCATGAATCTTTATTCTGTCACTCTAAATTAGTGTTCTATTTTTTCTATAATTTCATATAAATGGAAACATATAGTATGTACTCTTCGGAATCTGGTTCCTTTCACTCAGTGTAGTATTTTTGAGATTCATCTGTGTTGTTGCTTGCACCATTACTCTGTTCCCTTTTACTGATGAGTAACATTCTGTGTTATAAATATACCATAATTTGTTTATCCATAACTTATGGATGGACATCTGGGTTATTTTCATTTTCCAGCTATTATGAATAAAGTTGCTATGAATATTCATGTGCAAGTCTATGTGAACTTCATTTCTCTTGGGTAAAAACCGAGGAGTGGAATTTCTAAATCACACTGTAAGTGTAAGCTTAACTTTTAAGAAACTGTCAAGCTATTTTCCAAAGTGATTGTTTATTTTATTTTTGTTTAATTTATAGTGATTGTTATTGATTTAAGTGATTAATTTAAGTGCCTGTTTAATTTATATTGTCCAAATCAATATATGATAGTTTCAATGGTTCTACATCTGGGCCAGCATTTGGTATGGGCAGTCCTTGTAAATGTAGACAATCTAGCAGGTGTGTAGTGGTATTTCATAGTGGGTTTTTTTTTAAATAAATTTATCTATTTATTTATTATTTATTTTTGGCTGCATTGGGTCTTTGTTGCTGCGTGCAGCTTTCTCTAGTTGCGGCGAGTGGGGGCTACTCCTCACTGCGGTGTGCAGGCTTCTCACTGCAGTGGCTTCTCTTGTTGTGGAGCTCAGGCTCTAGGTGCACAGGCTTCAGTAGTTGTGGCTCGTGGGCTCTAGAGCTCAGGCTCAGTAGTTGTGGTGCATGGGCTTAGTTGTTCTACAGCATGTGGGATCTTCCCGGACCAGGGCTTGAACAAGTGTCCCCTGCACTGGCAGGAGGATTCCTAATGACTGCGCCACCAGGGAAGCCCTCACAGTGCTTTTAATTTACATTTCCCTAATGACTAATGCTTTTGAGCATATTTTCGTGTATGTCTTGGTCACATGCATATCTTCTTTTGCTTCTCCCTCCTCTCCTTTGTGCTATTGTTATTATATATTTTACTTCTATGTTTGTTATACACTCCAAAATACATTGTATTATTTTTACTTTAAGCAATTAAATACTTTTAAAAATCACTAAAAATTAAGGGGAAAGGTCTTTACATTTAAGCATATATTTAGCATTACCAGTGCTCTCCATTCCTTTTTATTGATCCATATTTCCATTGGTATCACTTCTTCTTCACACAATAAACTTCCTTTAACTTTTATTGTGGTTCAGCTCTGGTGAAAACAATTTTTTTCAGAAAAATGTCCTTATTTGCCCTTATTTGAAGAGCAATGCTGCTGTTTATAGACTTTTAGATTGAA
Organism: Hyperoodon ampullatus; assembly: GCF_949752795.1. Lineage (NCBI taxonomy): Eukaryota > Metazoa > Chordata > Mammalia > Artiodactyla > Ziphiidae > Hyperoodon > Hyperoodon ampullatus. Next base: position 75,723,276 of record NC_136922.1, read on the forward strand.
GGCTTTTTTTTTTTTTTTTTTTTTAGCACTTTAAAAATGTCATTCCAGGACTTCCCTGGTGGCACAGTGGTTAAGACTCTGCACTCCCAATGCAGGGGGCCCGGGTTTGATCCCCGATCAGGGAACTAGATCCCACATGCATGGTGCAAGTAAGAGTTCGCATGCCACAGCTGGAGCCTATGTGCCGCAACTAAGACCCGGCACAACCAAATAAATAAATTAAATTAATATTCAAAAAATAAAAATAAATAAAAATGTCATTCCACTGTCCTCTGGCTTATATAATTACAGATGACAAATCTACTGTAATTTCTATCTTTATTTCTCTTATCTAATGTCTTTTTTCTTTAGTTGCCTTTAAAATATTTTTTTCAAGGGTTTCCAGAAATTTGATTATGATGTACCTCTGTTAGCATGAGTGTGTTCATCCTGCTTTCAGTCCATTGTGCTTTTAGAACCAGTGGGTTCATAATTTTCATCAAATTTGGAGCCATCATTTCTTTATTTTTATGTATCACATTTTTATTCCTATAAATTCCATTTGCCTCTTTTTTAATAGTTTACATTTCTTTCCTTACTGTGTTCATGTTTTTAACATCTTTGCTAATTCTAATAACACTTTCATTTCGTGCTTTTTCTCTTGACTAATTTGTTTCCTGGCTAAGGGTCCCCTTTTCCTTCTTCTTGGCTACTTTATTAATTTTTTTCTTGGATGCTGGATATTGTGAGTGTTATGTTGTTAAATGTTTGGATTGCTTTCTTCCTGTACAGAGTTAAATAACCAGGCCTCGAACAAGTGTCCCCTGCATTGGCAGGTGGATTCCTAACAACTGCGCCACCAGGGAGGCCCTCATAGTGGTTTTAATTTACATTTCCCTAATGACTAAAGCTTTTGAGCATATTTTCGTGTTCCATCACCTCTGAGGTCTATTTATACATTTTGCTAGGGTGGGTCAACAACAGCATCCACTCCAATGTTGGTTCATTCTTACTTCTAAGGCAGGAATCCTGGGGTCTGCATTAAATTTCCCAGATGATCATTAAGAACTCTCCATTCTGGATGGCCAGAGCTCAAATGTCTTCTTGCCCTTTGTGAGCTCTGAATATTTCCTCTTACAGATCCATAGTCATTCCTTCTCCATCTTCATGGAGCTTTATTCTCTATGTGGGTAGCCTGGTACTCAATGAAAACTAGAGGTGACCCCATGCAGATTTATGGACTTCTTTTCTTATAAATGCCCCCTTTCCAAAACCCTGTAACTTCCAGCTTTCTCAGCCTCTCCAGACTCTGATCTTCATCTTCTCAAGTCAGCAAGGCTTCCAGGATCTGTTTGACTTTACGTCCCTGTGTTCCCTCCCTTGGTTTTGACTCCAGGCAGAGAACCAAGAAGATTGTATGGGTCACAGTTGCTTCCTTTCTTACAAGGATCACAATTCTATGCTGTTTATTCTCCGAACATTAGAAACAGTTGCTTCATTAATTTCTTCCGTTTCTGACTTGTTTACGGTAGGGGGTTAGAGCTGGTCTTTGACACTCTGATTTTAGCATAGCCCTTGTATAGGATTTATTCCCGGTGGGACTATATGGGTACAGACTCAGACTAGGTGGAGTTTATATGACAACTTCTTTTATAAATTGCTACCTGAAGCAATGTGTTGTAATCACTACTTGAATGTTTCAAAAAAACATTTACTGTCATGTTATAACTGGTTGTAGATAGTCACCTCTGACTAAACATTAAGCTTGGAGATCCAGAGGAGACCTTCAAAATGGTGGAAGAGTAAGATGTGGAGATCACCTTCCTCCCCACAAATACATCAGAAATACATGTACATGTGGAACAACTCCTACAGAACACCTACTGAATGCTGCCAGAAGACCTCAGACTTCCCAAAAGGCAAGAAACTCCCTACGTACCAGGGTACGGCAAACGAAAAAAGAAAAAACAAAGACAAAAGAATAGCGACGGGACCTGCACCACTGGAAGGGAGCTGTGAAGGAGGAAAAATTACCACACACTAGGAAGCCCCTTCACTGGCGGAGATGAAGGGTGGCGGGGGGGAAGCTTCGGAGCCACGGAGGAGAGCGCAGCAACAGGGGTGCAGAGGGCAAAGTGGAGAGATTCCCGCATAGAGGATCGGTGCCGACCAGCACTCACCAGACTGAGAGGCTTGTCTGCTCACCCGCCAGGGCGGGTGGGGGCTGGGAGCTGAGGCTCGGGCTTCGGAGGGCAGATCCCAGGGAGAGGACTGGGGTTGGCTGCGTGAACACAGCCTGAAGGGGGCTAGTGCGCCACAGCTAGCCGGGAGGGAGTCCAGGAAAAAGTTTGGACCTGCCTAAGAAGCAAGAGACCATTGTTTCAGAGTGCGTGAGGAGAGGGGATTCAGAGCACAGCCTAAACAAGTTCCACAGATGGGCATGGGCTATCAGTGTGGACACCAGAGACAGGCATGAAGTACTAAGGCTGCTGCTGCAGCCACCAAGAAGCCTGTGTGCAAGCATAGGTCACTATCCACACCTCCCCTCCGGGGAGCCTGTGCAGCCCCCCACTGCCAGGGTCCTGTGATGCAGGGACAACTTCCCCGGGAGAACACACGGCGCGCATCAGGCTGTTGCAATATCATGCCGGCCTCTGCCGCCCAGGCTCGCCGCATTCCGTACCCCTCCCTCGCCTCAGCCTGAGTGAGACAGAGCGCCCTAATCAGCTGCTCCTTTAACCCCGTCCTGTCTGGGCAGGTACAGACGCCCTCAGGCAACCTACACGCAGAGACGGGGCCAAATCCAAAGCTGAACGCCAAGAGCTATGCGAACAAAGAAGAGAAAGGGAAATTTCTCCCAGCAGGCTCAGGAGCAACAGATTAAATCTCCACAATGAACTTCTCCACAATCAACTTGATGTACCCTGCATCTGTGGAATACCTGAATAGACAACAAATCATCCCCAAATTGAGGCGGTGGACTTTGGGAGCAACGGTATATATATTTTTTTCCTTTTTCTGTTTTTGTGAGTGTGTATGTGTATGCTTCTTTGTGTGATTTTGTCTGTATAGCTTTGCTTTTGCCATTTGTCCTAGGATTCTGTCTGTCTGTCTTTTTGTTGGTTGGTTTGTTTGTTTTTTTAGTATAGTTTTTAGCACTTGTTATCATTGGTGGATTTGATTTTTGGTTTGGTTACTCTCTTCTTTCTCTCTTTTTTTCTTTTCTAATTACATTTTAATTTTTTAATAATTATTTTTTGTTTTAATAACTTTATTTATATATTTATTTTTCTTTCTTTGTTTGTTTTTTTCTCCCTTTTCTTCTGAGCTGTGTGGCTGACACGGTCTTAGTGCTCCAGCCAGGTGTCAGGTCTGTGCCTCTGAGGTGGGAGAGCCGAGTTCAGGACATTGGTCCACCAGAGACCTCCCAGCCCCTCATAATATCAATCGGCAAGAACTCTCCCAGAGATCTGCATCTCAATGCTAAGACCCAGCTCCACTCAACGACCAGCAAGCTCCAGTGCTGGACACCCCATGCCAAACAACTAGCAAGACAGGAACACAACCCCAACCATTAGCAGAGAGGATGCCTAAAATCATAATAAGGTCACAGACACCCCAAAACACACCACCAGACATGGTCCTGCCCACCAGAAAGACAAGATCCAGCCTCATCCGCCAGAACACAGGCCCCAGCCCCCTCCACCAGGAAGCCTACACAACCCATTGAACCAACCTTAGCCACTGGGGGCAGACACCAAAAACAATGGTAACAATGAACATGCAGCCTGAGAAAATGAGACCCCAAACACAGTAAGTTAAGAAAAATGAGAACACAGAGAAACAAAGAGCAGATGAAGGAGCAAGGTAAAAACCCACCAAAACAAACAAATGAAGAGGAACTAGGCAGTCTACCTGAAAAAGAATACAGAGTAATGATAGTAAAGATGATCCAAAATCTCAGAAATAGAATGCAGAAAATACGAGAAATGTTTAACAAGGACCTAGAAAACTAAAGAGCAAAGAAACAATGATGAACAACACAATAAATGAAATTAAAAATTCTCTAGAAAGAATCAATAGCAGAATAACTGAGGGAAAAGAACAGATAAGTGACCTGGAAAATAAAATAGTGGAAAAAACTACTGCAGAGCAGAATAAAGAAAAAAGAATGAAAAGAATGGAGGACAGTCTCCTGGGACAACATTAAACGCACCAACATTCAAATTATAGGGGTCCCAGAAGGAGAAGAGAAAAAGAAAGGGACTGAGAAAATATTTGAAGAGATTATAGTTGAAAACTTCCCTAAAATGGGAAAGGAAATAATTAATCAAGTCCAGGAAACACAGAGAGTCCCATACAGGATAAATCCAAGGACAAACATGCCAAGACATATATTAATCAAAATATCAAAAATTAAATACAAAGAAAAAATATTAAAAGCAGTAAGAGAAAAACAACAAATAACATACAAGGGAATCCCCATAAGGTTAACAGCTGATCTTTTAGGAGAAACTCCACAAGCCAGAAGGGACTGGTGGACATATTTAAAATGATGAAAGGGAAAAACCTACAACCAAGATTACTCTACCCATCAAGGATCTCATTCAGATTCGACAGAGAAATTAAAACCTTTACAGACAAGCAAAAGCTAAGAGAATTCAGCATCACCAAACCAACTTTACAACAAATGCTAAAGGAACTTCTCTACACAGGAAACACAAGAGAAGGAAAAGACCTACAATAACAAACCCCAAACAATTAAGAAAATGGTAATAGGAACATACATATTGATAACTACCTTAATGTAAATGGATTAAATGCTCCAACCAAAAGACAGAGACTGCCTGAATGCATACCAAAATAACACCCTTATATATGCTGTCTACAAGAGACCCACTTCAGACCTAGGGACACACACAGACTGAAAGCGAGAGGATGGAAAAAGATATTCCATGCAAATGGAAATCAAAAGAAAGCAGGAGAAGCAAACTCATATCAGGCAAAATAGACTTTAAAATAAAGACTAATACAAGAGACAAAGAAGGACACTACATAATGATCAAGGGATCAATCCAAGAAGAAGATATAACAATTGTAAATATTTATGCAGCCAACATAGGAGCACCTCAATACATAAGGCAAATGCCAACAGCCATAAAAGGGGAAATTGACAGTAACACAATCATAGTAGGGGACTTTAACACCCCACTTTCACCAATGGACAGATCATCCAAAATGAAAACAAATAAGGAAACACAAGCTTTAAATGATACATTAAACAAGATGGACTTAATTGATATTTATAGGACATTCTGTCCAAAAACAACAGAATACACTTTCTTCTCAAATGCTCATGGAACATTCTCCAGGATAGATAATATCCTGGGTCACAAATCAGGCCTTGGTAAATTTAAGAAAATTGAAATCGTATCAAGTATCTTTTCCAACCACAATCCTATGAGACTAGATATCAATTACAGGAAAAAACTTGTAAAAAATACAAACACATGGAGACTAAACAATACACTACTAAATAATGAAGAGATCACTGAAAAAATCAAAGAGAAAATTAAAAAATACCTAGAAACAAATGACAATGAAAACACAATGACCCAAAACCTATGGGATGCAGCAAAAGCAGTTCTAAGAGGGAAGGTTATAGCAATACAATCCTACCTCAAGAAACAAGAAGCACCTCAAATAAACAACCTAACCTTACACCTAAAGCAATTAGAGAGAGCAGAACAAAAAAACCCCAAAGTTAGCAGAAGGATAGAATCCATAAAGATCAGATCAGAAATAAATGAAAAAGAAATAAAGGAAACAATAGTAAAGATCAAGAAAACTAAAAGCTGGTTCTTTGAGAACATAAACAAAATTGATAAGCCATTAGCCAGACTCAAGAAGAAAAAAAGGGAAAAAACTCAAATCAATAGAATTAACAATGAAAAAGGAGAAGTAATAACTGACACTGCAGAAATACAAAAAATCATAAGAGATTACTACAAGCAACTATATGCCAGTAAAATGGACAACCTGGAAGAAATGGACAGATTCTTAGAAATGCACAACCTTCTGAGACTGAACTAGGAACAAATAGAAAATACAAACAGACCAATCACAAGCACTGAAATTTAAACTGGAATTAAAAATCTTCCAACAAACAAAAGTCCAGGACCAGATGGCTTCACAGGGGAATTCTATCAAGGATTTAGAGAAGAGCTAACACCTATCCTTCGCAAACTCTTCCAAAATATGGCAGAGGGAGGAACACTCCCAAACTCATTCTATGAGGCCACAATCACCCTGATACCAAACCAGACAAAGTTGTCACAAACAAAGAAAACTACAGGCCAATATCACTGATGAACATAGATGGAAAAATACTCAACAAAATACTACCAAACAGAATCCAACAGCACATTAAAAGGATCATACACCATGAACAAATGGGGTTTATCCCAGGAATGCAAGGATTCTTCAATATATGCAAATCAATCAATGCAATACACCATATTAACAAACTGAAGGAGAAAAACCATATGATCATCTCAATAGATGTAGAAAAAAGCTTTTGACAAAATTCAACACCATTTATGATAAAAAAAAACCCTCCAGAAATTAGGCATAGAGGGAACTTACCTCAACATAATAAAGGCCATATATGACAAACCCACAGGCAACAGCATTCTCAGTGGTGAAAAACTGAAAGCATTTACACTAAGATCAGGAACAAGACAAGGTTGCCCACTCTCACCACTATTATTCAACATAGTTTTGGAAGTTTTAGCCACAGCAATCAGAAAAGAACAAGAAATAAAAGGAATCCAAATCGGAAAAGAAGAAGTAAAACTGTCACTTTTTGCAGATGACATGATACTATACATAGAGAATCCTAAAGAGCTACCAGAAAACTACTAGAGCTAATGAATGAATTTGGTAAAGTAGCAGGATACAAAATTAATGCACAGAAATCTCTTGCATTCCTATACACTAATTATGAAAAATCTGAAAGAGAAATTAAGGAAACACTCCCATTTACCATTGCAACAAAAAGAATAAAAAACCTAGGAATAAACCTACCTAAGGAGACAAAAGACCTGTATGCAGAAAACTGTAAGACACTGATGGAAAAAATTAAAGATGATGCAAACAGATGGAGAGACATACCATGTTCTTGGATTTGAAGAATCATCATTGTGAAAATGACTATATTACCCAAAGCAATCTACAGATTCAATGCAATCTCTATCAAACTACCAATGGCATTTTTCAGAGAACTAGAACAACAAATTGCACAATTGGCATGGAAACACAAAAGACCCCGAATAGCCAAAGCAAGCTTGAGAAAGAAAAACGGAGCTGGAGGATTCAGACTCAGTGACTTCAGACTATACTACCAAGCTACCTTAATCAAGACAGTATGGTACTGGCACAGAAACAGTAATATAGATCAATGGAACAGGATAGAAAGCCCAGAGTTAAATGCACACACATATGGTCACCTTAATTTTGATAAAGGAGGCAAGAATATACAGTGGAGAAAAGACGGCCCTTCAATAAGTGGTGCTGGGAAAACTGGACAGCTACATGTAAAAGCATGAAATTAGAACACTCCCTAACACCATACACAAAAATAACTCAAAATGGATTAAAGACCTAAATGTAATGCCAAACACTATAAAACTCTTAGAGGAAAACACAGGCAGAACACTCTATGACATATATCACAGCAAGATCCTTTTTGACCCACCTCCTAGAGAAATGGAAATAAAAACTAAAATAAACAAATGGGACCTAATGAAACTTAAAAGCTTTTGCACAGCAAAGGAAACCATAAACAAGACAAAAAGACAACCCTCAGAATGGGAAGAAACATTTGCAAATGAAGCAACTGACAAAGGATTAATCTCCAAAATGTACAAGCAGCTCATGCAGCTCAATATCAAAAAAACAAACAATGCAATCCAAAAATGGGCAGAAGACCTAAATAGACATTTCTCCAAAGAAGATATACAGATTGCCAAGAAACACATGAAAGGATGCTCAACGTCAGTAATCATTAGAGAAATGCAAGTCAAAACTACAGTGAGGTATCACCTCACACCAGTCAGAATGGCCATCATAAAAAATCTACAAACAATAAATGCTGGAGAGGGTGTGGAGAAAAAGGAACCCTCTTGCACTGTTGGTGGGAATGTAAATTGATATAGCCACTATGGAGAACAGTGTGGAGGTTCCTTAAGAAACTAAAAATAATACTGCCATATGACCCAGCAATCCCACTACTGGGCATATACACTGAGAAAACCATAATTCAAAAAGAGTCATGTACCACAATGTTCATTGCAGCTCTATTTACAAGAGCCAGGACATGGAAGCAACCTAAGTGTCCATCAACAGATGAATGGATAAAGAAGATGTGGCACATATATACAATGGAATATTACTCAGTCATAAAAAGAAATGAAATTGAGTTATTTGTAGTGAGGTGGATGTACCTAGAGTCTGTCATACAGAGTGTAGTAAGTCAGAAAGAGAAAAGCAAATACCATATGCTAACATATTATATATGGAATCTAAAAAAAAACACACAAATGGTTCTGAGGAACCTAGTGGCAGGACAGGTATAAAGATGCATACGTAGAGAATGGTTTGAGGACACGGGGAGGGGGAAGGGTAAGCTGGGACAAAGTGAGAGAGTGGCATGGACTTATATATACTACCAAATGTAAAATAGATAGCTAGTGGGAAGCAGCTGCATAGCACAGGGAGATCAGCTCGGTGCTTTGTGACCACTTAGAAGGGTGGGATAGGGAGGGTGGGAGGCACATGCAAGAGGGAGGAGTTATAGGGATATATGTATATGTATAGCTGATTCACTATGTTATAATGCAGAAACTAACACACCATTGTAAAGCAATTATACTCCAATAAATATGTTAAAAAAAAATTAAGCTTGAAAATCTCATACATCCTAGACAAAAATATAACCATTTAAAATTAATTAATTTGAAAGCCATTTTATAGTAAATTTAGTATTCCAGAGAAATTCATAATTTTAAAGTTATACACACCCATATAAACTTATTATTATAGTACAAACAAATCACCACTTTGTTTCACCAGGGTGTATCTATGCACATATACATACTCAAATTGTGATAGCTCCATTAAAAATGCTAACCTATTTAAAGTGATCTCTGATTATTTCCACCACTCCCAAATGGAGGCCACCAATATTTCCATTTGACCAATAGCTATTTTCACTAGGTCTAGTCACCTAGTGGCATCCAACATCCTTTCTTCTCCCATTTCATTGAGCCTCACTGAATGCACCCACAGATAATGCCCACTAACCCAAAATCTGTGCCATGTGCTGAATCCTGAAGCTCTCAAAGCCATCAAACTTTCGGATATCAGAGCAGGATTGGAATCCACAAAGAGCCTGAGAGAATGAGTACCAAAATAGCTCCAATATATCCAGAATTTTACATCTTTTAAGAAAACAGTTCTTCCACCTTCTAGCTCTTCCTTTCTAATTCCAAGGTCTCAATTCTAGTCCAAAGAGCCAGGCTGGGAACATATACCATGTCATCCTTTCCATCTTTCTACTCACCCCATTTCCTATGACTCCTTCTTCAACCAGACTCAGAGCTTGGGGAAAAACAAAAAGCTCCATGCATGCCAAAAGATCATAGACACACTGATGTGTTTGTGTGTATGTGTGTGTGTTGATTGAGGGCAGGAGAGAGGTTATGGATGTTTTATATTCCATAAATACCTGCATCTCAATCTAGACAGTGAAAAAGACCCCTTTATAATAGGGCATTAAAGCTCATTGAGATTTCAGAGGCCATCAAAATGAGGCCTACATATTTTATATTTCATAATGTATATCCTTTTAACATTGTGAAAATCTCAATTACCATTTTAAGACACTTAGAATAAGCAATTTAGATGCTCAATAAGGTGTCATTTTAATACAAGTGATTAAAATGGGTTACATAATGCATGAGTTAGAAGATTTTTAAATGTAGAAAATATGTAAGAGAAAATAACTTTCGTAGAACCACATAATAAATTCTACAATGCCAATAATTAAAGTAGATAAATACCAGAATCTACCATGCCATGTAAAATATGAAGAAGATCACCTAATATCAATTTTGCAAAGCATTTACACTGTTTACAGAAAATTTACAACACATAAAATCTTTTAAATAAAACTTCTCCTATCAATGTTAGCCACAATTTGATAAATAGTAACTCCCAAAAAACTATTGTCATTTATTCACCACTGATTTAAGTAAATCAAGTAAATGGAAATCTATGATAATATATTTTCTCCCAAATGTGAGTAAGCTTAGTACATTGACACTAAAAAACAAAATAATTTAATTGATAAGATCAGGTTATGACAAGATAGGTCATCACACAATTACTCCAGGAACTGGGAGGACAAGAGCACAACCAGGGAATCCCCTGTTCTTGGGTATGATTAGATAAATTTGCCTTATAAAATCATTTGTCACAACCGGAGTACATAAAGGTTACAATCAAAGATATGTGATCAAACTTGCATCTGCAAATAATTTAAAAGGAGGGGATGATAAGTTTCTATGTCAACAAAATATAAAAGATATGTATTAATTTTCTAAGAAATGTAACTAAGTACAAGTGAATGCTAGCAGGAACATTAAAAGATAGAAATAACAAAACACATCCCTTAACTTTTTAGGACTTTCTTTACCAAGCTTCCACTTAATTCTTTTCTCATACTATTGGGATAGATTTGTGATCTTTCCGCTTTTTAATGCTCTTTGATGACCTTTCTCCAGATTCTAATACAGCACATTCCATCAACCATTTTTTAAATGCACAATCATTCTGACACATTGAAAATAATCTGAAGGTTCAAATTCTATATAATTAAGTATATTCCGCATCTCATTGTTCAATTAACTTCACTCAGCATAAAACACTCATGAGTCTCTTCTACTCACTCCCTACTTCACTTATTTCAACCCCAAAAGACTGGCTCTTCCTTAACCTGTGCTTCCAGATTACCATTCTTCCTTACTAATTGTGTTTCTTTACCCACTTCTCAGGATCATCTGGCTAGATTAAACCAGGTTTGCCTCAGCCTCCTGTCAATGTAATTTGGAATACTGCTTCTAATTCCATCCACACAAAAAGCCTGCTGTGGCCCTGAAAAATGCACCACTCAGATCTCTTGCTATGGGGAACATAGTTGATAGATGGTCCTAACTGCTGCTTTCTGAATACACCCCCCTGTTCCTGCTGAGACCACACTTTCCACTGGTTGCCCCAGCCAATGATTGAGCATGGGGATGCTGAGGCCAGCCCAAGCTTTCTTATAACTCTGCTGCAGTCTGAGACTCTTCCTAAGCAACTCTTCCTTTCCTTTTTCTCTTACATGTGTTCCCCCCAATAAACCTCTTGCACATCTAGTATATAATGCCATTTTGGCATCCGTTTCTAGAGGACTCAATCTGGTACACCTCCAGCTCCATAGCCAGCCCATCTCTCTCAGCCTCTCCCAGTCCAGTAGGCCCAACATTAACCTAGTATGAACTCTCAGAGTTTCTTATTGCCAAGTAGTTATGACACTAGGAATTTGCTCACTTGAGATACCTTCATACTAAAAAAGGTATCTAGTAGACACTCAATGAACATTAATTCTATTTCGTTGCCCTCAAAGCTACACAGATTAACTTGAGGTTCTGAGAAAAAAACTGAAATTTACTCAGGAAACATAAATTAACTACACATTGTATATCTAGCACTGTGCTAGATGGGAAAAATCTGAAGTTCATTAAGGTTTGGTTGCTGTCTTCAAGGAACCCCTGGGCTATTTGTAATAAAGGTAACCTTTAGAAAGTACTATAGAGTTTTCAAAGCAATTTAAGATACTTTTCCTCACTTATGCCTTGCAAATCCCTTTATACGGGGATAAACAAAGATCCCCTCCTATTAGTTTAATTTTTCGTGAGCCTGGACCCCAGAGGGAGCAGGGCAAGTGCCGAACCACAAGAAAGGGTCAAAGGCAGGAAAACCCCATTTTGCCACATGGAGGACTGAGTTGTATGAGTGATAAATCCAAGTCAAACTATTAAGAGAGACATATATATATGGACACTGTCAGGAGTTTAAAACTGACCATATTTGGCTTGAAAAGATGAAAATCCTACCCTCAGTTAAAGCTTTGCTCCTCAGCTGCCAAATCAAACATTGCAATATACTTACCAACTTGCAACACTCTTATGTTTAAATGTAACCACTTTTCTGAAATTTTACCTGCTATAATTTAGACATAATGAGGGTTTTCTTTTAACTTGAAAATATTTTAAAATGCTTTTAATATTTTGACAAAAACCCTAAGAAATTATGAAAATCAGTCTGAGGGGAAAAGATCAAGGGCCTTCTCAGAAGGTCTTGAAAGCAGACTTGGTTCACATCACACTGGAATCATTGAGGAGCATCTTCTGGGATGACTTCCAGCAGCAGAATGTGCTCACACTGGACAGTTGCTGCTCTGTTTCCTCCCTCCCCCTCCCCCAACATCAGATTTTTCAGATAAAATCAGGACCAAAATTAATATAATGGGGAAAGGAAGTTACAAAAACAAAGCCTGTGCAGTTGGAAAGTACCCTACCTTGAACCATAGCAATATTCTTCTCTTTATTCTTTTTTTGCTCAATACCCCATGAAAAAGTTTGGAAAAAGTTTGTAAATTTCTAGGTTGACACATAAAATGTCTTTTTCACCACAGTTTAAATAGCTGCAAAGAAAGTAATTTACAGAATATTATAAATGCTAACATTACTGTTTTAAATGTAGCCAATGGGATATAGGTATCATAAATTTGATACCATCATCTATTTTATTAATAAATAAGCAAATACATGACAAATTTTTCTTTAATTATAAAATATTTGTCTGTCCTTTTTCTTCTTGAGATGATTATTTCATGTGACTTCCCCTTCAGCATCTATAGAATATGATTTTAAAGTAATTTTTTTTTTGCTCGAAACTACTTTTGACCACCTTAGCATACTTCTTTGCTACAAAAATATGTCTATAAATTGAAATTGATTTTTATTGCCTGTGATCTTAAACATCTAAGAATTATAAGTTTCCTTCTGGAATGAGGTATTTCTATAACAATTAGTAGTACATCATAATAATAAATAATAATAATTACTATTAAAGGTATTAGTAGTAAATAATTGATCAAGACAGTATAAATGTTTCACAAATTTTGGTGAGTAATTATTAAACATAAAAAGAAAAATGCATTGGAAATGTTTATCTTAGTAAGATGAATTAGGGGTAGTGCTTATGGCTTCTTGATTGAAGAAGACTGCTAACACCAATACTTTGAATTTGTCCCTTCCCCACTCTCTTCTCCAGAGGCTTTTACAGCACTGAGCACAGCAGCGTGATAAGTTCAAGATGGATGAGAGGTCTGCATTTCTTTGATATGAAATGGAAAAGGAGCAACTTTGAAAGGGGAAGTGGGAATAGAAAACAACAGATGAGTTATCAAGCAAATCAATTTTGTTAGAGTACATATGGAAGTTGAACAAATGAAAACTGATACCCTTAAAACCACTTTTACTCACATACCCCTTGTTAAGCTTCCAAATGCCTCCCAGTAGAATCTGTGGATGTGGTTCTATTTGTCTGACTGATAGAGATGAGGAAAACTCCCCACATCACTCTATGAAACAGCACAGGGCCCCTGTGCAACACCCTCACCTCCACAGGGAATCACCCCCAATCCTCTTATCTTAGGGATGCTACTGTACTTAATTATCAAGCTCTGTTAAGCTATGAATTTAAAAAATTAATTTGGTAAAATCCTAATTACCCAATACTTGATGAAGTTTACATTTTGTGAATATTGGTTCATTTACATCTTTTTAGCTTTAAGACTTCATTTAAACTAGCCTAGCAAAAATGAGCGATCAACTGAACTAGTCAATAAACAAATTCTTAGTGGGCGCAAACTACATGCTTAACTTTGTATTAAATCATGAAACGGTCTCAAAATAAACAAGAAGCATGGACCTTATCCTCTGAGAGTTGCAGTCTTCCTGGAGAAAATTATATATTGCCCCTAGAAAAGATGTAACTAATAAGACAATACCCTATAACAATACAATATATATATATAATACTATTTAATGCAATATAATAAACACACTATAACTTAATTGCCACATGACAAGTCCACGGGAAAGACATAACTATGGAATAGGAATTACATGAAATGAACAAAGAACTTTTACAGTGGAGATAATATACAGGAATTTGCAATATTTAGCCAATAAAGCCCCTGAAGGGCATATATATTGGCTAACATTCTGGACAAAAATGAAATCTATAATTAGCTATCAGAAAAATGCCAATCAATGAGTGCTATGGTCTAAATGTTTATGTCCCCTGAAAATTCATATGTTGAAATCCTAATGCCCAATGTAATGGTATTAAGTGAGGCTTTGAGAGGTGCTTAGGTCAGGAGGGTGGAACACTCAAAAATGGGAGTGATTTTATAAAAGACCCCAGAGAGCTCCCTAGCCCCTTCCACCATGTGAGGACAAAGCAAAATGACAGCTGTCTACGAACCAGGAAGCCCTCAATTAACATTGTCTGCCAGCACCATGATCCTAGACTTCTCAGCCTCCAGAAATATGAGAAACAAATGTTTGCTGTTTATAAGCCATCCAGTCTATGGCATTTTAGTACAGCATCTCAAGAGGACTAAAGCAATGAGATACTACTTACCATCCACTAGGATGACTATATTCAAAAAGATAAATAACAAGTGTTGGTAAGAATGTAGAGAAACTGGAACACTCATACACTGCTGGTGGGAATGTAAAATGGTGCAGCCACTTTGGAAAAATTTGGCAGCTCCTCAAAAGACTGAATATAGGGTTACAATATGACCCAGCAATTCCACCCCTAGGTATAGATGCAAGATAAATGAAAATATGTTTCTACAAAAACTTGTACCCAAATATTCACAGCAGCATTATTCATTATAACCAAAAAGGAAAAACAATCCAAATGTCCATCAATTAATTAATAGATAATATCAGGAAAAAGGAATATTATTCAGCAATAAAAAGAAATGAAGTCTTGATGTTTAATGCAACATGGATAACCTTGGAAATATTATGCTAAATGAAAGACGCCAGTCGCAAAAGGCCACATATTGTATAAATTATTTTATATGAAATGCCCAGAATAAGCAAATATACAGAGACAGAAAGTAGATCATGGTTGCCTAGGGCTGGGGAGATGGAGGGATTGGGGGATAATAGCTAATGTGCAAAGAATATCTTTTGGGGTGATGAAAGTGTTCTAAAATTGATTGTGGTGATGGTTGCAAAACGCTGTGTATATACCAAAAACCATTGAATTGTACACTTTAAATTTGTAAATTGTGTGGTATGTGAATTATAGCTCAATAAAGCTGCTACTTTTTTTAAAAAAAGGAAGCTTCCTTTAAAAAAGAAGTCTAAATTTTTTCCATATGGATTCTATCTTCTTTTTGGACCATTCTCTCAAGTCATACAAAGACATGTACTCATTTCTACTCTTTTAGTCCAGTGTTTTCTGAGGCACTTTAGAACTATTTGGGCTGAACCTGCAGCCATGTGGGTGGCCCCATCCCTCCCTGTGCTCAGGGTCAGCCCACTCCCCTTGAAGAAGCATGAGCCACTCCCATTGATTTGGAACATTGTCCACCTATTTCCCCTTCTTTCTTTTGTTGTTGAATAGCAATGTCCTGACTATTAAGCTCCAAAGGTTTTAGGATTAACTCTAGCTTTCTCATACTATCAGCTGAAGAAGGTGGTGGAAAATAATGCTAAAACATAGTCGGGCCCTGATTTATTTTTCATTTGCCTTTGAAATAATTTATGTGCTTTATATCACAGATTGAAATTATTAATTGTATTTTGGATGTAATATCAGCATTCCCAGAGCATAATACTCTCACTGAATAGAGGGTTGATGGAAAAATATCTGAGGTGTTTCTAGTATTCAGGGAAAAGCAACTGCAGAACTGAACATTTGTTTTAGAATAGCCATAAAATGTGTGATACATATGCAGATAATAAAAAGTTAGTGATTTTTATCCTTTAGCTGCTTCCAGAACTATAATCAACACCTCACTTGTGTCAAAAAATAAAGCAAAGCATATCATACAAGCAAATACACCTTAAATATTTTATTAAATGGTTTCTTTCAAACCAGTGTCTTATCTCAAGCCTGGGGACCAGAGCTAATTAATTACCCATCCATGCACCTGAAAAAGGCAGGAAGAGCCAGACATGTTAAAAAAAAAAAGTCCTAGACCAAGATGCAAGAGACCTGGGTTTACATCCTGGACCTAACATATAATAACCATGGCAATTTTGTCAAAACTATGAACATCTCTGAGCCTCTGCTTCTTTGTCTCTAATATGGGTATAATAAAAATTGCCCTGACTTTACCACAGGACAGATCTTAGAAACAAATATAAAAGTATTTGGAGAAAAATATAAAAGATACATACAATATTAAGAATTCTTAATATAATATTAAGAGTTATATGTTGGCGGCTTCCCTGGTGGCGCAGTGGTTGAGAATCTGCCTACCAATGCAGGGGACACGGGTTCCAGCCCTGGTCTGGGAGGATCCCACATGCCGCGGAGCAACTAGGCCCGTGAGCCACAATTACTGAGCCTGCACTCCGCAACAATAGAGGCCGTGACAGTGAGAGGCCCGCGCACCGCGATGAAGAGTGGCCCCCACTTGCCGCAACTAGAGAAAGCCCTCACACAGAAACGAAGACCCAACACAGCAATAAATAAATAAATAAAAATTTTTTAAAAAGTAAAAGTAATAATTTATAAAAAAAAGAATTATACATTGGATGAGAGAATTGGACCATATTCAGTATGAGGCCACCTCCTCTCCCTTTGATTACCTTCTTATTTGCAAGCACCGACTCTCTTGGAAGAGTAATATGTATTGAGTATCTTTTCTGGTAATGGTAGACTTAAACACTTTCTCTGGCATTTTGGTTCATTCTTACATCATTGCATTTTTCAATGAAGAATCCAAGGATAAAAGAGATTGAGTAACAAAGCTACACGGATAGTGATTTTAGAACAGGAATTAAAACTTAACCCTAAATTCATGTTTTTTCTACTACATGATACTTTGGGGTGGGGGGCAGATTCTCCTTTCCTTGATCTCCTGAACAGCCCCCATCCCTTTAAAGCAACAAAATTACAGTGTCCACCATCCATAGACCAGGAAATGGGAAGGCAAGATGATCTGAAGACTGTTATCAAGCTCGGATGCCAATAGGTCCCAGTTTGCCCAGGACAATCTCTGTCTTTGCTGGTTGTCCTAATATAATTATCAACAGTGCCCCCCTTTCACTCTCAAAAATGTTTTGGTTTGGACCTGAGATGCTAACACTGTCTTCACACCATGAAGGTTAATCAGAATCATCAAGGAATTAGATCAGTACTTCTCAACTGTCATTACTGGCATCAAAATTATAGATTTGTAAATGTGCTACAGATTTAGATATTTTTTAAAGTTGTATGAAGTTAAGCTAAAAGGGAATATAGACGTGTGAGGAAGATAAAAACCAGGTGAGCAACTAGACTGAAGAGACAACAAAGACAGGAGAAATAGAGAAGTCATGGAAATGTAAATGAAGAATTTTAATACTGGATGTGTCAACATATTTGTAGAAAAATAACTCACTTACTCATAAGATATTTTAAAAGACTGTTTGTAAAAGCAAGGTACTCCCCAAACACTTGATATTATCCCTTCCCAGGAAGCAAGTACAGTGAATAAGAATTCATTTCCCACTCCCCAAAGGGACATTTTAGCTAGGTTGATTATTTTGGCCCCTGTATGGTTTCCAGTGACCCACCCCTCAGAAAGAGTATCAGTCTCAAACCAGTACTTGGTTTGCTTCTCATCTACCTCCTGATTTTAAAATAACCACAGGGATATGTCACTTTTTACTCTTGATGTTGCCAATCTTAATATTTTCTTCATTCTTGTTGAATTATCTAATTCTTACAATGTTTTTGCTATTTAAATTCAAAGTTGTAGGTACACATGGTGATGCGGAGCAACTAGAACTCTCATTTACTGCTGGTGGGAGTATAAATCAGTATAATCACTTTATAAAATTCAATGTATCTACTATAATTGAACATACATTTACCCTTTAACTCAGTGAATCTTCTCCTAGATATAAACCCAGCAGAAACGTGTCCATATCTGCACCAAAAGACATATTCAGAAATGTTCATAGCAGTATTATTCATAGCAGCCCTTAATAGCAAACAACCCAAATATTCATCAACATTAGAATGGATAAATAAATTGTGGTTCAGTCATATAATGAAACACTATACAGCAATGAAATGAGACAAAATTAAAATGAAAAAACTACTACTCCTCTATATAACATAGATGTACTATTTCACAGTCATGTTTAATGAAATGAACTGGACTCAAAAAAAGTTTTATGTATGATTCCTTTTATGTAAAATTTGAAACAGGCAAGTCTAATGCATCATGTTAAAGTTCAGTTACTTTGGGAAGGAAATGAAGTTGGTGAGAGACATGGCAAGAGAGACTTCTGAAGTCTGGTAGTGTTCTATTTCTTGATCTGTGTGGAGGTTATAGGGTATGTTTTCCTTGTGACAACTCATTGAGCTGCATATTTATGATTTGGTATATATATATATATATATATATATTGCTGTATATACATTAAGCTGTGTATATATTATACTTTGTAACAAGAATATTCATTAAATACTTCAACAAGAATATTCATTAAATTATGCATTTTTTCACAATAAGTCTAATTAACATCCATCATCACACATAGTTACACATTTTTTTCTTGTGATGAGAGCTTTTAAGATCTACTGTCTTAGCAACTTTCAAATACACATTATTGTTGACTATAGTCACCATGCTGTACATTACATCTCCAGAACTTATTTATTTATTACTGCAAGTTTGTACCTTTTGACCCCCTTTACCCATTTCATCCACTCTCCACCCTCTTTGGCAACCACCAATCTTTTCTCTGTATCTACAAGTTCTATTTCTTCTTTTTAGATTGCACACGTAAGTGAGATCATACAGTATTTGTCTTTCTCTAACTTATTTTACTTAATGTAATGTCCTCAAGGTTCATCCATGTTTTGCCAATGGCAGGATTTTCTTCTTTTTATGGTTGAATAATATTCCACTGAATATATTTGCCACATTTTTTAAATCCATTCATCTGTTGATGGGCACTTAGGTTGTTTCCATGTCATGGCTATTGCAAATAATGCTGCAGTGAACATGGGGGTGCTGATATCTTTTTGATTTAGTGTTTTTGTTTCCTTCAGATAAATAACCCAAAATGGAACTGCTGGATCATATAGTAGTTCTACATTAAAAGATCCTTTGGCTGTTGTGTGGAGAAAGCAATTTCTGGGAGAAGAGTGGATGCAGAATCAAACATGGAGCCTGTTGAGATGGTTCAGTTAAGACGTGAACTTAGACCAGGGAAGGGAAGTGAAAATGGAAGAAAGGGAAAGCACTAGTTTTGAAGATTGAACTAACAGACTTGATGGGGAAGGAAGCAGTGAAGAAAATGGAGAAAATAAAGCTGACTCATAATTTTTGAGTTTGACCAACTGTGTGATGAGAATGACCAGAGGGTTGGATATGGGGGTGGACATCAACAGCTAGTTTTTTGGAAATATAAAGTGTGAAATGTCAAAGTTGTCAGAAGGATATATGAATTTGAAGCTTGGAAACAGCAACAGCTAGAGCTACAAATTTAGAAATCATCTCTATTTATAGCCATTAAATTGGAATGCTTCATAACTTGGTTCTCAACCCTGCTTTTTTCAACATTTTATCAGTGACTGGAAAAAGGTATAAGCAAAATCATGGTTTAACAGTAATTTAAGACACTGAAAACAGTCAAAAATAAGAAAATAACTCAAAGCATGACACTATTTAATAGGAATAATATAGTCATCCTCTTAGATTCAAATCATTAATTACTTCATACTAGCAGTGTGACCTAACCAAAATACAAATGAGTACGAAAGACTTAGAGATTTTAATATCCAATAGGATTAATTTGAATCAGCACTAGTAGAGAGTAGCCAAAAAAATCAAAACAGTCTAGTGGTCAATATGAAGAAGGTAATATAGTATTCTTGCTCTACCCTGCACTGCTCAGACCCGAGACCAAGTGTTATACTTTAAGTGTGGTTTTTGAGATATGAAGCAGGTCCAGAGAATAAGAAAATTGTAAGAAGCATTTGGTAACAGTGACACGTGAAGAACAACTGAAGGAAATAAATCTGTTTAGCTAGAAAAGAGGTTCAGTAGGCACAGGGGTTGGTGTTCAGAAACTACTTTCAAATACTTCAAGAGCTGACATTTCACATTTTTTTTAGCTGTAGAAGTCAGAAGATGATAGAGAGATAAAGAAAAAGAAAGAAAGAGATAGAAAGAAGGAAGAGGAAGGAAGGAAGGGAGGAAGGGAGGGAGAGAGGGAGCATTTTAGGTAGATAGATGACCCTGGCACATATGATGAAGAATGTTATAACAACCATATTTGGGTTGCTTTATAAATTCCCTATTGCTAACTATTCCAACAGAGCCTGTATGCCACTTATGAAGATTCACTGATGGGTGATCATTAGTCTAGAACCTCTAAAGTTCTTCCCAACCCTGAGATATTGCTAGTAAGACTGTGACTGGGGAAAATAACACTTTGAAAAGGAAGAGAGCAAGAAAGCAAGAAAGAGAGAGGAAGGAGAGGAAGAAAGGGGAGAAAAAGGAAAACAGTTCTGTCATGAAAGCTCTTTCTCTGGCAGGAAAAAACAAACCAACAAGAAAACACTGAAGAAACTTAGGGGAAAATAAGATCCATGGCAGGAACGTAGACTTCTAAAGTAGGTTTTAATAGCCCCAAACATCTCCCTACACCTAAAAGAAATTTAACTGCATTTTAATCTTTTCCTAAAGGACAGTCCAACTCTTATAGATTATCAGCATTCTATAGCTAAAAATAACTTAAGCCTAAACAGTTTTTATTTGTCACCTCTTGCTTCTTCTATTATGCTATCTTTTTAATAAAAAAGACTTGCAATACATACATGGTGAAATTGGATAGGCTTTTCCAAGACAGTAAAATAATAACTCTATTTTTTGGCTCCAACATTTAGCTATTTGTGCTCTACTCCTTCAGAAAATACTTTGCTTTCATAGTAAGAGTCTTCAGAACCAAGTAATTTGAGTAGCATGCCCTTTACAGCAACATTCTGCAAATTCTACTATTTCCAAATAAAGTAGTGTGCAGTTTTTCAGGACCACAGTGTTTTACTATCTAAGTTTATTTTCAGTGACTTGTTTATCCAAGAGCTTCCAAGGACCATAATATTATTTAAAAAGGAAAAAAAGCATACTTGTTAGTAAAATGTGTAATTATGGGAATATATATAGACTGATAATAAGTGAGAAGCAAGATTTTTATATGCACTTACTATTATTAAGGGGAAAATAGTCACTCTACCTATCTGGTAAATAATTGTTATCATATCCCAAAAGTGAGATGGTGACATAAATACAGATGTTATAGGAAACTGTGTATATTTCAATGAAGTTTGTTGTTTCTCTTGAGGTTAGCATGATGAGAATGTTCTGAATGCTTCAAAGGATTCCTATCTTTTTTTTTTTTAAGAAAATGCAAACATCTACTAAAGTTGCTTTTGAAATAATACATTTATTCATTTAGTAATTATTTAACTAGAGAAGAATTACCTTATTCAGACATACAAGAATGTCAATAGTCTTACTGGTAATGAATTTAATAAAGTAACTTTAAAATCTGCATTTGGATCCAATCCTCTCCCTATTCTAACAAGGAACCTGGAAGTTAATAAGCAGTTGGCAGGCAGTGAGGGTCTAACTAGGCTTCAGTGGCCCAGAAAGAATGGATACAGACACCTGAACTGACTAATTTATTTCATGTCTTTATGTAGTGTAGAAATGTGCCTTACAGTTTCATGTAACCACGGAACAAAAATAGACATTCTTTTAGTAAACTCTCTGGAAACAAAATTCTTCCCAGATATTTATTGATAGGAAAATATAATCTAAAAATTCTTCTGCCCAGCCCCTTGGCAGCCTCCCGGTCTTCCATGTGCTCCATGCAATTGGATTCCCTTTGCTCTTTTTTTTTTTTTTTTTTTGCGGTACGCAGGCCTCTCACTGCTGTGGCCTCTCCTGTCGCGGAGCACAGGCTCCGGACGCTCAGGCTCAGCGGCCATGGCCCACGGGCCCAGCCGCTCCGCGGCATGTGGGATCTTCCCGGACCGGGGCACAAACCCGTGTCCCCCGCATCGGCGGCAGGCTCGCAACCACTGCGCCACCAGGGAAGCCCTCCCTTTGCTCTTGACTCCCAGATGACTCTCTCAATAATTAAAGGTCACCTAACAGACACCAAAGCAGTAATTTACAAGAACCAGGTAGAAGGCATTCTGTGTTTTTGTCTTTATTCTTCTATTGGAAATATGCAATAAGACTAAAATTTATTAAAAACAAAAACTAACAAACAAAACAAGCAGACAAAAAACTTCCCATACTTTTTTCTTTTGACTAATGTAAATTAACTGTGTCATTTTTAAAAGTTGGCATTTACTCTAAATGAAAGTAGAATAACATTTGCAAAAACAAGAATTACTAGAGAAAACAAAGGCTTCAAATTGAGCTAAAATATTTTTTTTGTCCAAAATAAAACCCCAAATTAAGAAAACAACCTCTTGATCTTTTGTTTTGATAACTAGTTCTTATTGTGCACATTTCAGTTGGTATTTGAAAAACATTTAACTATGCAGCTTTGCAGAAATATGTTCCCATTTGAATGCAGAGGAAGTTGTGCTTAATAAGAGTTTAATTTGAAAGTTAGTGCTTACCAACACTTAGTGCCTATTTCATGTTCTGGAAAGATAAAATACCAAAGTCCTGGGGAGATGTCTTATTTATACATACAGTATTCCAGAAATCAATGGGATGCTCAAAAGATTAAACAGGAACATCCTTTATTTATGGAAAACAGGATTAAAAAAATCCAAAATTAATTGTCATGCATTGTTTTGAATGAGAATAGAATGACCTATCTTATCAGTTCTAGTCATGAATATAGACTTTTCAGGAGTGTACCTTCTTCATCGTCTATTTCTAATAGCTAAGTATTCCCAAACAAAAGTTAATTCTGGAAATTCTTGTGTATGAAAAGAGGTTATGGCCAGAGGTGGTACTATTTGAAACAGCCAGAAGATTAAGCTGGCACCAATTACAAACTAGCTTCTGTGCGTTAATACTAAACTCAGAATTTGCTGGTTCACTCAGAATTTGCTGGTAAAGGCTAATTTTACCCAAAATGTGAACAGAGACAAGTGATAGGTAAGAAAAAAAATTAAAAAGCTTTTATTAAATGCCACACAACTCTCTGGCACCAGTCCACAAAAGTTAATTATTGAATAACTTTAATAACAGACATTTTTTATCTGTTCCCTTAAACTTTTTTGTGGGAGCCCTGGGGAGGGGATAATTGGAGGGTAGGGGTGAAGGGGGGAGAAGATGAAAAGATACATGACTGAAGATGGAGTACGGGACAGGAAGTTATGGAAGGAAGTTTATGCAAAGCCACTATCCACAAAGAGAATGGCTCATGCAAGCTACTGCAGGCCTTTCCAAATTTCTCAGCCTTTGCCTTGCTGCCAGCAAGGAAGTCTGGGAAGGGGTGCTTAAAGCACTTGGTAAGCAACAATCTAGCTGTTCCACCAACAAATCCAAGAACTTCTCAGTTAAGGTCACCTAAAGCTTGCAAGAGCTATTCAGTTGCTGAAGAGTGTCAAAAATTACTAAATTTTACAGCCTTAAGATGGAATCAAGAAGTCCCCAAACCTAATTTTTCCAGCTATAATCATTCAAACAGCCCTGGCCTTTGTAAGGAAAATGTAGGAGGCTGCAAGGTAGATAGGGCCTAGCAGTTGTTCCTTTTTGGTCTCTTAATGAGGTATATGTACATCCCTCAAATAATACCAGCATTATATTGAAAATCTGCAATTTAACTGATGATAATAAGTTCTGAAACTTTTACAGGGCAAACAAGTATCCTTAAGGTTAATTTTAAAAATCCCTGGAGTTTCTGACAAATTGGTATTACAATTCTGAGATTTAAGCATGGGTTTGTAAATGGACAGCTGGAGCTTAATTATTCCCATTCACATGAAGAACTGTTTCAGCAGTATCTTATCCAATGGTTCTCACCCCAGGAAAGGAGGGAAAAGGTGATTTTGGCCTCCAGGGGACATTTGGCAATGTTTGGAAATATTTTTGGTTGTCACGACTGGTGAGTACTACTGGCGTCTAGAGGGTAGAGGCCAGGGATGCTGCTAAACATCCTGCAATGCACAGGACAGTCCCCACAACACAGACTCGTCTGGTCCAAAATATGAATAGTGTTGAAGCTGAGAAACCCTGCCTAATCCAAATGCTTTAAATATGATTAAACCATAATAGTGAAATCAAGAAGTCATTATTTTCATTAATAACCAGTTTTCACAAAGGTCGTTTGAACACAACCTGCCTAAAGTTGTATGTAAGCATACAGAGGGAAAATATATATATACATATGTGATCTGGAAAAAATAAAAAAAACTGAAGAGAAAAATAGATATTTTTATGCATGAAAGTATTCACATACAATTTTCAAGGAACCAGAAATATAACTTTCTTTCTTAGACACTATGCTGAGAAAGGTAAAGAACAAAATGGTTATAAACTATCCTACTCAAAAATACTAATATATTATCAAGTTGTTATTCTTCAAATATATTAATAACCATTGGAAAATCAGCCCTCTTGTACCGGTGCAGAAAATAAATGCACCGGTATGGGATTTGTTACGAAATTTTTTACTTCCTTGGGTTATAGGGCAATTTTAAAAAATTAAAGAGAGCTTACTGGAGAGTTATTCTGTGGAATGGAAGATCATAGAGAGTGCTCAGCTATTTAGCTCCCGCCCACCTCCTTTCTTCCCCCTTTTCTGGTAGATCTCCCACTTAGAGGAAACAGGATACTACTTGTTGTGGTAATCACTCTGGTTTAAACTCCTTGAGGACAATAGTAGCTAAGATTTTCTAAGCATTTACTAATAGGATAAGCAAAATCATTGTTACAGCTCGTCTCAAAAAATTTTATGTATTAAAATGGTGAAGTGGACAAGAATTTCATCAAAATAAGAATCTTCACTGCAGCACTATTCACAATAGCCAAGATAAGGAAGCAACCTAAATGTCCATTGATAGTTGTATAGATAAAGAAGATGTGGTATATATATATACAATGGAATATTACTTCACCATAAAAAAGAGTGAAATAATGCCATTTGCAGCAACATGGATGGACCTAGAGATTAAAACTAAGTGAAGTAAGCCAGACAAAGACAAATATCACTTACATGTGGAATCTGAAAAAAAAGAGATACAAATGAACTTAAATAAATACAAAACAGAAATAGACCCACAGACATAGAAAACAAACTTATGGTTACCAAAGGGGAAGTGGTGGGGGAGAGACAAATTTGTAAACAAATGGACAAATGAATTGTTCTCTTTTAAGCTGCACATTAAATACAACAAATCTAGATGGGTCTGGATGAGTTTCTTTTAACTTAGGTTTTAGAGACACTTTTTCATAGATACCTACCATTTTACAAATGAATCTATAAGCTATCCCATTAAAACCATGTTAATTTTACCTTCCTTTTGGCCTCCTCTCCCTGCCACCTGAAAAAATGAGTCAATTACTTGTGATAAGTATTGCAAATGTCTTACTAATCCCACTGGAAATGTAAATGTGGCAAGAGGACAGAGAAGGATAAGGAAAGAAGTCCTAATGCCAGATTTTCAGCCACTGCTTAAGCCCACTCTAGCACTATGGGAATGACTTTCTTCTTTGGATGAAATATCTGGAAATCTTAAACTTTAAACTTGAATTTTAAGTTTGAGGAAAATAAGTTTGTACAAAATGTTATTTAGCTGTAAACTCTCTCTTCTTTTCCATCTCCTGGTAATTGATATAACGGATTTCCTTAAGGATTAATGTTTTCTATTCACTTTGATAAACAGTTGTTGGGCAACAACTCTAGTAAAGTCCCAACTCTCAGAGTCAAGTGTGCGTTGGTGAATGGAGGAAGTAGAAAAATACAGAAAAAGCAATAAGCAGAATGTCTAAGTCATCACTTTGGAATTAACTGAACATAGATAAAGTTGGGAAAGAAAATAAGAAATAAGGGAATGGGCAAGCAGAACCACTTCTGGGAGAGAAGGGGCAAAGTTTGCATAAGATTCAACTATGTTAACACTCTACAGCGTTACAACACTGCCATCCATACACAGTAGTAGAGTCTCTTCCCAGGCTGACTTGGGCTCAGGTCACAGGCCCCAGCTGTTGGAAACTACGCTAAGCTCTTCACCTTTTCAGGGTTCAGATCCTGGGTCCCAGAAGGAGAGGGCAGACTGCAGGGTTGTACAACATACCTTCCAACTTCTTTTATGTGGTCTCCGTTTCCTGAAGTGAAACCTGGATGTGCTTGAGGAGAAGACTGTAGGCTTATCATCAATCTTCCACTTGTCCAGCAAGCCGCTGCGGCTACTGCCTGTCCCACAGCTGGAACCGCTGCCAGCCCCACTACTGCCTCCGCCACCACCGGTTCTCCCTCCCTGAGCAGCCGCCGCCGCCATCTTGCTTGCTTCTGTAGTACAGCCGGGTGGATGAAAGGCTCGTGGTGCTGCAGCCAGGAGTCAGTGCTGTGCCTCTGAAGTGGGAGAGCCAACCTCAGGACACGGGTCCACAAGAGACCTCCCAGCTCCACATAGTATCAAGCAGCGAAAATCTCCCAGGGATCTCCATCTCAACACCAGCACCCAGCTTCACTCAACGACCAGCAAGCTACAGTGCTGGTCACCCTATGCCAAGCAACTAGCAAGGCAGGAACATAACCCCACCCATTAGCAGAGAGGCTACCTAAAAACATAATAAGGCCACAGGCACCCCAAAACACACCACCAGACGTGGACCTGTCCACCAGAAAGACAAGATCGAGCCTCAACCACCAGAGCACAGGCATTAGTCCCCCCCACCAGGAAGCCTACACAACCTACTGAAACAACCTTAGCCACGGGGGACAGACACCAAAAACAACGGGAACTACGAATCTGCAGCCTGCAAAAAGGAGACCCCAAACACAGTAACATAAGCAAAATGAGAAAGCAGAAAAACACACAGCAGGTGAAGGAGCAAGATAAAAACCTACCAGACCTAACAAATGAAGAGGTAATAGGCAGTCTACCTGAAAAAGAATTCAGAATAATGATAGTAAAGATGATCCAAAATCTTGGAAATAGGATAGACAAAATGCAAGAAACAGTTAACAAGGACCTAGAAGAACTAAAGATGAATCAAGCATCGATTAAAAACACAATAAATGAAATGAAAAATACTCTAGATGGGATCAATAGCAGAATAACTGAGGCAGAAGAACGGATAAGTGAGGTGGAAGATAAAATAGTGGAAATAACTGATGCAGAGCAAAATAAAGAAAAAAGAATGAAAAGAATAGAGGACAGTCTCAGAGACCTCTGGGACAACATTAAACGCACCAACATTCGAATTATAGGGGTTCCAGAAGAAGAAGAGAAAAAGAAAGGGACTGAGAAAATATTTGAAGAGATTATAGTTGAAAACTTCCCTAATATGGGAAAGGAAATAGTTAATCAAGTCCAGGAGGCACAGAGAGTCCCATACACAGTAGTAGCAGTAGGTAAACTTTTTATTTAATTATTAGACTATTGAGTTTTGGCTCCAAAGTATTTTTCCAATTCGCATCCTACTGTTTATTCGTGTTTTTTCAAAAATAGTCTTTTTCTTTCAGAAGAAGTAATTCTTCAAGTCTAGTTCACGCAAGGGGATTTGATATGTTCAGTGAGTTCCTGTATTCAGCAATACCTACGGGGTGCCTACTATGCCTTAGGCTCTGAG
This sequence comes from Hyperoodon ampullatus, assembly GCF_949752795.1. Classification (NCBI taxonomy): domain Eukaryota; kingdom Metazoa; phylum Chordata; class Mammalia; order Artiodactyla; family Ziphiidae; genus Hyperoodon; species Hyperoodon ampullatus. The sequence continues at coordinate 75,751,450 of NC_136922.1, forward strand.
CAAGCTGCAGGCACCCCCTCAAGTCTAGGACTCATTATTTTGCTTTCAGCGAATTTTCACTAGGTGCTTTTCCTCCCGCATGTGTAAGTCCACCAGACCTTAAACCCTTTATGAACATGCAAGCTCCTCCCTTCTGAAAGCGTTTGTGTGAGTAGTTCACATGCTGGTTCGTCTACTGCAGTGTGACTTTATGATAGGGGTTTGTTTACATGGTTCCTACAAGGTAGTTGAAGATGTGACTGCATCTTAGAGATACCTGAAATCTTTCAACAGGATCTGATCCAAAGGAAAAGTAAGTTATAATTTAGAGAGTGGAAAAAAAAATCAGACCTCCCCTTATGGTCTGAAGATGCAAACCCATAGGGGCAGGAGGCTCATGTACCAAGTTTCATATTCTCATGGTGCCTCCAGCTGACTCACATACTCTATGGGCACTGGGATAGCTGAAGAGCTGATGCGCTTACGGGGTCCCCTGGCACTTGCAAGGTTGCCTGGCAATCAGGTGTGTTATGGCTCCTTATATCATAGTGCAGCAGTAACAACGTTGATTGGAAGCGTCCTGTGTGTAGGGACCACGTAAGAGGTTTGCTTGAATTAATTCATTTAATTCTCACAGGACAACGCTGTGAAGCAGGCACCACTGCTCCCATTTTACAAGGAGGAAGCTCCTTATAAGGAGCCTTCCAAGAGGCTCCGTACCTCGCTCCGGAGCACACAAGGTAAACGGTAGAGCCTGCAGGTGAAGACAGGCCTTCATATTCGATACTCCCACGCTCTTAACCACCAAGCTGCCTCGCTGCAGTGTGTCCGTTATCCCTGGGTCAACCTGCCGGCTCTTACGCATCCAATTCTAGGTGTCGTGCAATGTGACCCAAGAAGCCTTCCGGCCCCTCTGTGGGCCGAATTCGGGTCCTCATCCCCGAGACACGCTTCGCCCACCTGGGCAGGGCCGGGATCTGCCTGGTTGGACATCCCCCTGATCCCTCTCCTGGCCTGGGCCGGACTGGGACCCGACCAGGGACGGGCGGCGGGGTGAGCGGGGAGGGAGCCATCTCGCGGGCTGCGTTCGGCCCCCGCCCCCTGGCCGGGCCGAGGGGCGGGACCCGGGCCGCGCGGGCCCCGGAGCAGAAGCCGGCAGCGGGAAGCTACCGCAGTCCGGGCCGCGCAGCGAGAGGCGAGGCGAAGCGAGGCGGGGCGGGGCCGAGCGCAACGGGAAGGGGAAGCCGCGCGGGCCGGGAGCCGCGCTGCGCCAGCCGGGCTGCAGCTGCCGCGCACCAAGCGCTGAGATGGGGCTGGAGACTGAGAAGGCGGATGTCCAGCTCTTCATGGACGAGGACTCCTACAGCCGCCACAGCAGCGTAGATTACGCCGACCCCGAGAAGTTCGTGGATCCGGGCAGCGACCGAGATCCCCACCGGCTCAACTCGCATCTCAAGGTGAAGCCTGGGGCGGGCCCTACCCTGGGCCTGAGGCTGACCCAAGCCCCCGCCAAGGCCTGGGAGTGGGGGTGCCCCCTCTAACTTGCTCCGACCCCAACTCCCACCCTCGCCATTGGGTCAGCGCCGCAGGATACGGGATCCGGATTCCCTCTGTGGGGCCGCCTGAGTAGCCAGGAATTCCTAGCCAAATTCCTGTCCGCCCACCGTGACCCTAAGAGAAGGTGGGGCACCGCAGCCAAGTCTTTCTTTCTTGCTTCTCCCACCCCGAGCTCTCCTGGATCCTGGAGAGGCAGGTTGGGCGACAGTTCAGGATCCCTGAGTCTTGTCTCCGCAGGTGGGATTCGAGGATGTGATTGCAGAGCCCGTGTCTACGCACTCTTTTGACAAAGTGTGGATCTGCAGCCACGCTCTCTTTGAAATCAGCAAATACGTGATCTACAAGTTCCTGACGGTGTTCCTGGCCATCCCCTTGGCTTTCGCTGCGGGAATTCTCTTTGCCATCCTCAGCTGTCTGCACATCTGGTGAGAAGGGGCACACTGGGGTGGACCGGCTTTCTGAAACGTAGGAATGTTCTTTGCCACCTGACCCCTGCCCTCCCCTTCTCCCAGGCCGGCTTGCAGGCGAAAGAAGGCGCCTCATCTCTGAACTCAGTAGCAGAACTGGGAGGCCTTGAAGGGTAGTGTGCTTTCTTTAGAATTGTAGGTTGGGTTAGGAGTTTAAACAGAAGAAGGAAGGTCCCACTGTCCACGGGTGTGATCTTCCTTCGAATGCTGAAGCCCAGCTGACTGTGGAGGTGGTGATCTGGAAGCCATGCTTCCAGCCACAGGCTGCTCTCTCATAGGGCCCTGTTTTGACTTGTGCCCGTGGTTCTGGGCAGGGCTCTTATTTCTTTCATCACCTTTTATTCAGTCACCACCTGTGCTTGGGGTAAAACAAGAGATCTCTGAGCAGAATGCCAGTGACAGTATCATTGCAGAGGGATGTCAGACCTGGTTATGGAGAGGCGGCTCCAATCCTGTCACTGACAAATGGCAAGGATGAGAACAGAGGAGAGGCAAGATGTGTGCAGTTAAGGTGAAGGGGCCCCCAGCACAAATGAATGAAACTCAAACTGCAGGATAATGAAATGAGAAGGCTTCCAAGTTACTTTTTCACCTATGAGGCACCAACAGGAGTGGCATCTAGTAAAAGGGAAAATAAATGTAGAAACCTATTGGACATTTTGGGACATTTTGAGTAACTTTATTCACACACAAAATGCATCATAAAGCTATAGAGAACATTTCTAAGCGTTAAAAAATTTAAAAGGAAATGTCATATTTTACCAAGAAGTTTTGTTATTGTTGTTTTAAAAATGTCCACTTTATTCTGAGAGGAAGAACATTCAGATTATCCCCTGTATGGCAACAATTGCCAAGCTTGTCTTTTAGGGCAGTCCTGCAGAAATGTATAACCCCAGATGTCTCCATGTCTTTCTTAATCACTTTATATGGTATTGCCACACCCTAATACATGTTTTATTCATTGTTAGAAGTTATGAAATTGTTCTCCATTCCCCTTTACCATCTGAATCAATTTCTTTAGTCAGTTAGCTAGCTAGTTAGTTCAACCAAGAAAATTTATTGAGTGCTTAGTTTGTGCTGGGCAATGGGCCCAGAATGAATAAGATGCAAGATCTGCCTTCAGCTTATTCACAGCACATCAGGACAACTGGCTAGGTACAGAGGTGGCTGCTGAGGAAAACCCAGCTAGATCTGTGGAGGAGGGAAGCACAGGGAAGGCTTTTAAAAAGAAAAGGGTCTACAGAGGCTTTTAAAGGATAAATTGAAGTTCACCCAATAATTAAAGGATAAACAACAAACATCAATTTAATTTGATCACTAAAAACTGTAAACAACTAAACTATATTGAAAGTGCCAAAAAACTGACAGAGGAATGAAAATCTTTGCCTTTTTACATGAGCAGATCAACAAAGGATGTATAGTTAAGCTTATATTTTGACATTAGCGCATGAAATTTTTTTAAAGATGCCCAAGTCAGCGCATAAAATTTGGATTCCTAATTGAATAAAACCAGTCATCTAAACTCTGTCCATTTTCTCACTTTCCAAAATGTGAAAAACTGAGTGACCACATAACATATTGTGAAATGTTGGCTATGAAGCTATTTGGAAACATAGAGTGCCAGTCAACAAAGCTAGGCTTTCCTAAAGCACTTGTGGAATAACTGACAACAAAAAGGTTTCCATTTACTAAATGGTGGAGAGATATAAGTAAAATTACAATTAACCAAATGATACTTCTCTCCACCTGGCTCTCCTGAGAATGGGAGATGTTTTTTGTGTAGTGCTTGCAGAGGTGAATCATCAAATCACTTCTTTTTCAGCCGCAGAAAATGTATTATTTAACTTCAGCTTATTTTTCCAAATTACATTCATGTGGGACATTAATATTTAACTGTCATACATTTGTCATCAGGCAGCTGTGATTGCAAGTAGAGGAGTAACTTCAAACAAAAATGTTTAAAAGTTAGTTTATACCATGATAAAATAGATTTATCATTAATGGATCACATTCCAGTGACATAATAAGACCAGATCAAGGAGAGGCCTTATAGAAGAGCAAACCCATTTGAGTAAACTTTTTTTCTTGGTGATCAAAGCTATGAAAATATGCAGTAATAAGTTCTTTGAACCACACTGCATGGTCACAATGGATCTGACTTTAGATTATTTAAACAAACAAACAACAAAAACAAAACACTCAGAACTCAGTCTGGTGATGTTGGATCCTAGGCCAGAAGTACAGGTCATTAGGGACCGGTGAATTGGTTTGAGTCCATACCATAAACTGAGGTATATGCCATTTGGCAACCACAGGTTATTGGTCATAAGTGGATCATACCAAAGAAATGTGGCTTGGACCCCTCTACCTTTTATTTTTGCTGGGATGCAATTCAAATAAATGGTCCAACTGATGGAAATCCAGTAGTAGCAGTCTCATTTCCCAGAAGACTTTTTAATACAGCAAATTGCTGTGACAAGGCAGTCTTATGACACTATAGTTAATACAAAGCTAAACAAAAGTCCCAGTTCTAATGGATTTATTATCCAATGGATAAATATATAATCTTCCTAATTATAAGATTTATTTAAGCAATATTTGGTTGGTCACATAGAGCCCCAACCAAGTTTTGGGTCACTCCAAATTGCCTGGAGTTTCAGAAAGGAAACTAACTGGGATGTTGAGAACACAATTTAAGTTTGTTGTCAGTGGATCACTGGATCTTCTGATCCAAAGTGAGAGGACAACAACTTGAAGAAAATAAAATTAAAATGAGTTCACCACATCCTATGAACTGAGTCCTCAAATGTGGGCAGTTGCACTTTGCTGCACTTTTGTTCTGTGTTTAATTCCCTCTTAGGACATGGAGATCTAAGGAGTTAGGGGAAAGAAAATTTCTCAGCCTAAGAAAAAATGGAAAGTGCATTATATTCTGAGGGAAGTGAATTTGGTTAGGAAGCTTTCCAAACTAAACTTAAGTCAAATTGAGATTATTTTGTCATAATTGTTTTCATTATATATTCTGACTTCAAAATAGTTCTATTTATTATTCATTATAATGACAGCATCATATGGACCTGTCAGGGATGCATAATAAGTGTTAATCCTGATAGCCGGTCTATAAGATTTCCTATTCTTACTTTAATTTGTAGTGATTTGCCCAAGGCCACATATCAAGTGAGAAAAATAATGGGATAAGAAGTCAAAAGTTGCCATCATTCAGGTTTCTGTTCAACTATTTAGTTCTGAAACACCTAGTAATTTTCTTTAAAAAATTGCTTCAAGTCTTTAGCACTTGGAACAAAACACAAGATAAATATAATCTATACAGGCAGTCAATATGAATAATTCAGTATTCTAAAAATATCTCAATCACTCAAATGCCTGATCTTCTCTTTACTTTGGGCTAAATACAACAGACCTTTATTTAAGTCACATTTTAATAGTAAACCAAGAAAATCAACCTTACTTCTTTGTGCCCACCCGAGTAATAATAAAAATTCTATTGAAGCCCTCCAGCAATGCCTGAGAGTTCACAAATACTTTTGTGCCCAAAAAGCATTACTATGACAAAGAACATTATTCAGAGGACTACAGAAAAAATTAACCAGCCTGAGGAATATGAAAATTTGTGGTTATCTTAAGAAAAGGCATAAAGAAAAAATAAATTCAGGATACTCTAGTTTTTCTTGTCTAAGAGTTCTGACATAATTGAAGGGCTCTTTTAACTGTACTACACAACCCTTTTCAGTGTGTGTAATTACTATGGAAAATTAATAATACAAAGCATATGAGAATGCTAAATTCACTTCAGCTCAAATATTTACTAAGGGTAAAGGATGTCCTAACTTAAAAAGCTTACATTCTAATAGGAAAGACAGAAATATAAGTGGTAAACATCCATTATGATATCTTTTGGTAAATTTGAGGATTAAGAAGTTTGTTTCAGTACTTTAGATGCACAAAAAAAGGGGTATCCAACCCAGCCTGGTCCAACAGGGAGGAAGTGGGATGAGACAACAGGAAAAGCTACCAGGAAGTAGAACCTCAGAGACATATGAAGATTTAGGCAGGTTAATGTTTAGGGGCAGAGATCAGGTAAATAAATTTACTATTTTCTTTATTTTTTGCTTTACTATTTTAGATTGCCTGCTACCAATAGAAAGAATATTGGTGTTTATCATGTACATTCTTGTTTATTTTTTTTAAGCAACATATTTTCTGTGCATCTTATCATGATGTGGGTCACTGTTCATTTGTTTCAAATGCTCAATCCGGCTTAGGTGAACTGGGCCATTGTTATATCTTTTCATGCATGTGCAATAGTCAGTGGCCTTATTTGGTAACACTAATAATTTTTACACATCTCTCTTCCTCCATTCCAGGATTATAATGCCTTTTGTAAAGACCTGCCTAATGGTCCTGCCTTCAGTGCAGACAATATGGAAGAGCGTGACAGATGCTGTCATTGCCCCATTGTGTAGGAGCGTAGGACGCAGCTTCTCTTCTGTCAGCCTGCAACTGAGCCATGACTGAATACTTGGACCCCAGGTCCAGAGATTTGGATACTGTAATACTTCTTTGTTGTTATAACATAAAGGCACTACTGTTCTGTTAATTCCCCAAATGTTCAAATTAAGAAAGCTATTAAGATGGGCAACCACATGTAGAAATGTTTATTTTCAGATCTTTTCAAATAATGCTTTTCTATATTAAAAGCCAAGGATTTCATATCTAACTTTATAACCAGAATTATTCAGTAGGTTGGCAACACTTAATTTTGAAGGCGGACAGTTCTTGCTTTAGTATGTAAGTATACATTTCGTAAAGATGAATCTATAATGATCAAGGGACATTCCTCTCAAACACTACAATAGTTTTGTGTACAACTGCTCATAAAAATATGGAATTTCTTATTTTTCTTTTACTTTGGAAGTAATACTTTTTAAATTACCTTTGCAGGTAAAGTCATGGGGATACTGAGAGATAAGATAATACAAAGATTCTAGAAATTACAGTAACAAAAGCATACAGTGATGATAGGGGCTCTCAAATATGATAAAACAAATGTGAAAATAGATTCATGAAAATATGTTCCTTTAAATAGGGCATAGTTAACCTACAGGCATATTTAACAAGATGTTTCAATTTACTGTATATTTTGTACTTATTGTAAATGTTGCTCTAATCAGATTGCTTTAAAGAACTCATTATATTTGTTATCTTGTTGAGCTAATATATAGGAGTAAATGTATCTTCCACAAGGAACTTCACTGGTGAGATTGCACTGTCTTGATTACATAAGCATATGCATCTTCTTTGGTAATCGAATGGAAAAGAGAGATATACAAGGCTTTTCTTTCTAACTTTTCCAAGCAAAATCCTGAAGTGTTTTATGGCTGATGTTTATCTGGCTGTCATCTTAATACAAACCCAACTGATATTTCATCTAGGAGATGCTTTCTGTCTTGTAATTAGAAATTAAACCTGTATTCTGCATTCCTATTAATGTTTTGCTTTACCTTCAAGTAATATTGCTGCTATTTAATAACATTTTAAAATAAAGGCTATTTCTAAAACTTAAGTACAATTTCAACTACAGTAATTCATGTAGTAATTTCAGGAGAGTTGTCAATTTACTGGGTCCATGCTACTGAGCTACATATATATAAATTAAAAACTAACAGCTGCAAACTTTCAAGATGTTATCTAATATGTCTTGTTACACAGTATAAAATTATTATTTTTGAACTGTAGAGTCCTATGTCAGTGTTATGAGTCACTGTTGTTTTAAAAATCTCTATTGCAAAATGATAGGCATATACAAAAGATGTCTCTGATGTGAGTGGTTAACTATAATTTGCATATCTTAAAAGTGTATAAATGCTCAAATTTCAGAATTACTATTAGAACTCGGATTAACATTCCTTTGAATATCTTCATAGAGGACAACTCCTCATTCAATGAAGATTAATTTTATTTTCCCAAATTCTACGGCTGGTGAATATACAGGATGATTGAACTGGAATACTATTGGGGACCAAAGCAAATGAATGATCAGATTATGAAACTCATATCCTTTTTTTTTTGAAACTCATATCCTTTTGAAGGTAGCTACAAAAGAGATTTTTCAAAGCTGCCTTAGGCCATTCATCCTTAGAAAACACTCTCATGATCATTAACTTCAAGCATTACTATTCATTTGACTATATAGATGTTACTATATAGTTAGTTAAAAAGGTCAATAAGCCTCATGACTTTATACCTTGTATTTAAGATGTTTTTAAAAAATATTTGGATATGTTGATTGGGCAAATGTATTTGATTAATAAAATATCTATTTAAATAAATCATGAGCTTCTATCTTCTAGTTATTGGCAAGTTTTAAAGCGAAAATATATACACAGTCATATAACAAAACCTATTAACTTGCAAAAAGTAGAAAATATGATTTCCTTATTTCTGAATAACATTGATCATTTTCAAGATAACTTTTTATTGAGATTTGCCATTAACTATTTTATTTCAAAGTGAAATTTTGTACCAAGTGAATCCAGGTTTCATGTGCAAATATGTTGGTTCTTTTATTTGGGGGTGGGGAAGAGGTGGGTGGTGATGGGACTTTCCCAGTATCCATAATAAACTTTTAAAAAACTCATAAAATGTGCTTATTGCTTTTACTACATATCAAACTCATCAATAAAGAACATTTTAAAACTAATTTTTCCTTATTAAAAAACTCATAATATATAAAAATACATGAGTTATTGCTTATTCAGGAATGTATTTGTGAAAAATTACAAGATTGGTAATTTAACTTTTTTGTTTTCCCAGCATTTAAGAGGTTCCCTATAAACATTTCTATCACTTGATGAATATGATAGAATAGCATGTTCTTAAACCAACCATACTTCATATTCTTCATGAAATAAAGTATCTTGCTAATGCTAAATAAACTCATATTTCTGTTTTCAATTTTTTAAATAAGAAAATAAAACAATATAAATCACATGTTCTTGGATACCAGTACCATGAAGCCAGACCAGAGTCCAAAATTATTTTTGGAAAGTCAATATGGGAAGAGTAGTTGCTGATATTGGCATAGATTTTCTTGTTGTGAGTTAATCTGGAAAAATGACCAATCTCCAATAACATAACATGCGTTTAGCTTTTTAAAGTGCTCTTTTAAGTTGTGAAGAACTTAAAAGTCCCTCTTTTCAATAGTTGTCTACATCCCATGAATTTATTTAAATGCCTTTCTTGGGAAGCTGTTGGAGTTTAGTGAAAAGAGTCCTGCCCTCCAGGTCAGGTATCTGGATTCCTGTCTCAGCACTGCCATTACTGAGGTGTGTCACCTCCTGCAAATGGTTTAATCTCAAGGTCTCAGTTTTCTTATCTTTAATGAGAGGATTAGACTCAAGGATCTCTTAGGAGCGTCCCATCTCATTGTTTCCTGTGACTTCTGTAGAATGAAGACTTGGCTATGCATATGCATGTATATGCAATCTTGCTGTTCAGTCCAGGAATTTTTTTAAAGGCATTTTTTAAAATCATGAATTTTCTATCAATTAAAGGACTGGCATGCTATAAACACAGGAATTAATGCATTCACTTTTCACAGTTCTGTTGATTATGAGACTGTGTATGTGGCTTTGATTCTTCATGACAGGGATTTCTAGATTTACAACAATTCTAAGTCTTTATTATTGTGACAGTTTCCCCCCAATAATATGTTACTCTGTATTTTAAATGAATTACAATTTATTTTATTTATAGATTTTTTCTACCCAAATCACTGCTATACCACCATAATCACGGCCATCTTCATCTTTTGCCTGCCTAGTTGCCACAGCCTCTTAACTGGTCTCACTCCCAGCTTCAATATGATCTTTTCCAATCCATCTTCCCCTTCAATAAAGAAGTGATTTCATGAAGACTCCATGTCATTCCCCTGCTTAAACTATCAATTATATGCCATTGCCCTCAGAATAAAATCCAAACTCTTGAGCAGTGTTCACAAGGCCTTCACTATCAACCCACTGTTGTCTTCAGCAATTCTCTTCTGCAGCCCTCACTGAAGCGCCCAGCCCTCTCCTGTCCATGGCAGCATCACTCTTCCCCTCATGGCCTGTCTAACCCTTCCTGTTTCCAGAACTCCGCCACATTAAGTGCTTCTTCTATGTCTTCATATAAAATCTTGTACAAACCCCTATTATCACTTACCACATGGTAAAACTAACCCTGTTAAATAACCCCACTAGACTGCTGGTTAGGTCTTTGAGAACCAAAAATATGACTTCATCTTTGTTTCCTGGGGTTCTAAAATGGTGCCAAGCACTTAGTGAGGTCAATCAGTATTTTCTGAATGAACTACATGAATAAATAATTGAAGAAAATTTGGGATGATTGCAGAGCTGGAGTGGGAATCACATTTTGACATCATAATTTTCTTCATTTGCATGAGGGGTTTTTAAAGTACTGATCCTAATAAGATTTTCCTTCTCATCATTTTCTCACTCATGAATCATTAAGTTGGGAAAATGAAAATGTATGTAAAGCATATCAAGTATATTTCATCTTTTGGGGTAATGCCTATCTTTACTCTCAATTTTCTTGCCTGAAATTTATTTTCACGGCTTCAGGGGTAGGAAATGCTAGTACTTAAAACTGGTTTGGAAACATCCTCTCTGGCATTTTAGAATGTTGCTATTTCTTTTACTATCCTATTTCCCATTTTGAAATTTATACCAAAACATTGTCTTTATTGAGTTTTACATTTTAGAAAACACAGTCCCATACACTGTCTCATTTGAGTCCAGGACAAATTAAATAGCATAGTGGATAAATCACATAAATAATGGCTCAGTTTCTTTAGTTTGCAATTTCATCATTTTTGAATGTTTACTTAAGATAACAAGAGCTTAAAGAATTTTTACAAGATTACATATTACTTTCAGATTAAAAAAAGTAGGTAGTGTTGCAATGAAAATGTTGTGCCACTAATGCAACTTATCATAAATCAGGATTTGGTATATTTCCTTCCTTCATGGTATATGTGTATGTAAGGAGGACAAGAGAAGGAATTGAAGGAGGAGGGAGCAGAAGATAAGGATATACTAGATATCTAGGTTATATTTTTTAGGAATAAAAATAATTTCGGCTTCCATACCTAATCTTCCCAATTTCTTCTCCCTGTTTACCCCCAAATAGCCAAATGAGCAAAAGAAGGCACGCTGTTGTATTTTAAAACCATTTTTGCACCCACTCTTCAGCTTCTTTCTTCGGACTATATCTGAACTGCCACCACTGGAGCCATACACCTTGATGCTTATTTAAATGAATGATACCTTTGGGTGAGGTAACATTTCAGTCTATTAGTAGACATCCATTACTTCACTGTGAATGGATGATCTGAGAAGGGGATGCTGAAAACTATGTAAGGGGCCCTAGCATGAGGGCCTTGAGTGGAGCGCCACCTGAGAGCATCTTACACATTAAAAGACACGCCACCTAAGTTAAAGTCAAGACAGAAAAGGGAGAACAGGAGGCTCCAATGACACAATCTTTACCCTTCACAGTTTTGCTTTTGGACACCTCTGTTCAAACCCCTAGTGAAGGGGTCAATAGAAACTGAACAGGGTGGAAGGAGTTGAAGTCAGCTAAGACCATAAAGGAAAGTTCCTTATGTCTTGTTAAATGAAAAGGGCCCTGGGAAGGGGCATGAGGGCTCTCCTAGAACCCTGTGCCCTAAAGACAATGGCAGAAGAGCAAAAGTTAAAATGAAAACTGTACTACAACTTGTGACCATCTGTCTCTCTTCCACCTCACCTCTCTGTGCTGTTGACTGTTGCCATGTATCTGTGGCAAAGAAAGAAGACCATGCAGCAGTCAGAGAAATCAGAGGACACCACTTCAACAATTATCCAAAAATAGGACAGACACCTATCTGCCTGCACTTGGACGTGTCAGGTCATTCAGCTTGGCTGCACAGCTGGAGAAGTTGTTTTGCCATTATAGGAAAAGGTAGGGGTGGAGAATGATGAAAGAAAGGAAGAGACATGATTCAGAGAGGGAAAGAGCACGTAACCAAGGGCAAATATTTCTCCCAGACATAAATGGATCAGGAAGAGATAGGAGCTACAGGTCATCTTTGGAGCATTCTTTTCTCTCCCTGCCTCTGAGTAGCTTGTCATCGAGCACCTGCCAGTAACAAAAGGGGAGAGAAGGGCAGGAGGCAGGACCTGCCTCTCTAACTGAATGGCACAACAGTTCCAGCCAAGTGCTGGCTCAGCTAACTGGGACAGTGAAACAAGGAGTCATTTGGAAAGTTGCAGGGATAAACACAGCATTTCCCAGGGAGGCAGGTGGCAAAGATAACATGTTTCTTTTACTGAGGAGGACACCGGTTGGAATCCTTCATGCATTACAACAGTGGGAGAATCCTGATCTCTGGTACAAATAATAACATTTCCATTTGTTAAGCATTTATTACTTGCTGGGCGTTTATTTAATCTGCACAATAACTCTATGATGTGGGTTCTATTATTGTTTTTCAGATGAGAAAACTGATGTCCTTAAGTTGAAGAATTTTCCCAAGATCACATGGGAGTCAAGATCTGAGCCAAGAGAGTCTGACACCAGAGTTCAGGCTCTTAATCACTACAGAGATTATCGGCTATTTCTAGGATGTGCGTATGGCTGTTCTAATGACTAATTCTGCCTTCCGACCAAAATCTTCTTTTTCATTCATTGTTCAGTCATGTCACCTTTCCTGCTATGACAAGCACCTTTTTTCTTTCCTTTCTCCCATAAATGGAGTCAGTACAAAGTCCTCAGTGGTGGGAGCTCCCTACAACCTGGTATCTGGGCTCCCTGTACCTTCCTCACTCTGCCCCCTTCTAATCCCTGAGCCCTCCCCTAGCCCTATTCTCTACTTTCCTGAGCACACCATTTCCTTCCCTGTATGATCTGTGCCCTAGGCCCTAACACTCCAGCTAATGCCAGAAAAATATCTTTCAGGGACTTCCCTGGCAGTCCAGTGGTTAAGACTTTGCCTTCCAATGCAGGGGGTACGGGTTCTATCCCTGGTCAGGGAGCTAAGATCTCACATGCCCCAGGGCCAAAAAAACAAGACATAAAACAGAAGCAATATTGTAACAAATTCACATAAAGACTTTAAAAATGGTCCACATCAAAAAAATCTTTAAAAAAATTTTTTTTAAAAAGAAAACTATCTTTCACATGTTATTATTCCCATGTTTTGTAAATTTCATAAAATTGTACTACCTTCAACAAAGACTTTCTTATTATGTATCAGAAACACAATGATGATCTTTCTTCTCAATACTAGACACCTAGACATGTAAAATCTTAATAATTACAGTAATAATTTCTAGTTAGGCTAAGCATATACCTTTCAAGATAGGGGCCATATTTCATATCTTCATTTGGTTGGAAATTTCTTATCAGTTTGTACAGCTTTTAGTATGTTATCCAATCCTACTGTCAGTTATTTTACCTTGAAAATTCTAGGAAAAACCATATATAATTTTATTTTCCTCCAATAGGATAATTTGCTCACGAGAAATTTTAAAAACAGAAAAACCAGATTGGCGTATACAATCATATTAATGGCTTGGTTGTATATTGTCATACTGCTTTTCAATAGGCTTGTACAATTTACAATTGCAATAGCAGTGTATGTGTCTCCACACATTATCAGCATTCATGTGTATATATGTATATCAGTAAAAGTTACTAAGGTATTAGGTGGTATTATAGAACAACATTATAGTATTCCGTTTTGCACACATAAAATTTTAACAAACATTTTTCTACAGTGCTAACTAGTATTGTGATCCCCACACTCATTTCCCCCTAATTTTTCATTTACCTTTAATATAGTAATGCTGTCTGTGCTTTGCAATAATGGTTATGCTGAACACCTATCATAGGGCATGGTGTTTATATTTGCCACTATTGGCAATGGCTAGCAGAGATCCACCCACTCTTCTGCTCTTCCTTCCCTCTTTCTCCTCCTCTCTGCTCTCATCCAGTCCAGTGAACTGAATATTTTATATGGTTTTGAAGGGTGAAGGCTTACAATGTTTTGCTGTGAGACAAAGAAAAACTCAGTGGATCACACAATATGATCTTGATTTCTTTAGAACTCTGTCTTAAATGATCTAACAAAGTTTAATATTCTTTCTGATTGAAACTTTGCAAATAGTGCACCAAAATAAAGAAATCACCAAATGAACATGTCTGCAAAAACAAACATTTTTTACATACATATTTTCTCACAAAGCACTTGTGGTAAACTAGTCAATATCAAAATAGGGAGCCATATGGAAAATGAGAAGTCATGACACTGGCATATATAGAAAGCATAAGATACAAGCAAGCCTTCCTTCCCAGTTTAGATATGACTGTGTTGAGGCAGTCACAGAAATAGCACACATTATTTAGGGTTAGGTAATATAAACTAAATGAAATCACAGAGTATCTAGCATATTCTATCAATTTCCTGGTAGCCTCCGTGTGCAGGGGCCATGAAGAGGGCAGAAGGGGTGGGGGAGGGTCATGATCAAAGCATTGGAAATAAAACATCAAAAAAACTTTTTTATCATATAGAAAAAACAAGTGAGTAATCAACTGAATTATTCATGTACATTTTATTTAGACAAGAGGAAGATCTTATGATGATTATAAATTTGAAAATAGACCCCTGAAAAAGAGCCAGAGTTGTTATTATTTATTCTAAAGGTGAGTAAAGGGCCACATAAAAGATGAAAAATATTGTACAAAGAACGATTTTATTAAAACTATTTTTTTTCTGAGAGAGAGAAAGACTAAGTGGGGTCATCTTAAGTGATAATTTTATTAGAGTAGGCACACGCAAAAAGAATTGTGATCCTAAATATATTGAACAAGAGGAAATGGCAAAAAAGATCATAAACTATTTTTCATGTTAGAACTTTTGGAATGATGAGACAGATCAGATGCAGGCAGTCTCTATGCTGCATGATGAACTAGGGATTCATGTAAAGATTTCCATGATTTCATGATTCTTAGAGTTGAAGAAATATTCAGAATTGGAAAGGAAAATCCTCCCAGTCTTAAAATCTTCAATGAAGTTGGCCCAGCATGACACGCTTCTAGTGCAGGGTGGGTTTGGGCTACTTTGAAGCCCTCCCTAAGGCCAGTGCTGCCTCAGCTCTTGCCACAGCCAACACGTTTTGGGTGTGGCTAATGGGAGAATTTAATACGGCTCAACTCCTTTCATAGCAAACAAACAAACAAACAAAGCAAAAAAAAAAAAAAAAACCCAACAACAACAAAAACCCATCCTGGCTGCTGCCCAGTTTGTAATTCTTGATTTCACATTCCAAGAAGATTTCAGTTTACAGAAATGGGAAGAACTGCCAGTTCCCTGCAAACAACTTGGCCAACTTAGCCTGTAGGGTTTCCCCTTAAATGATGCTTCCTTCAATTTCCTTCAAATATTTCTTTAATAGTATGTTACTTCTTTTTCGGAGTTGGGATTCCCTGTAAGTCAACCAGGCTGCCTTACTACTGCTCTTCCTATGATGATGTACAAGCTCTGTTATGCATGTATTTGTGGAGGTTTTTCTCCATTCGTGGTTCTTATATATGAGGATTTTTTGTTTTGCTTTTTTTTTTAGTTTATTTGCTGACATAACTTCTGCCTTTTTTTCATTTTCCCAAGACTGAATGATTATTTAATAAAAAGCATTCCACACTGTATAGAAACCAACACTCTCTCCCATAATTCTGTGTATATGGGACTACAGAAATGTCACTGTCCCTGTCCCACATCTTCAAATTGACATCCTCAGGTCACAACAATAAGTCTTCCTAAAGGGGACCTTCTGGAAAAACAAACTATTTCCTCGGCTCATACTTCCCTCTTTTTGTAGCAGGCACCAGCCATCTATCCAAGAAGTATATATTGGGGAGTAAGGAGGGCATCCATCAGCAAGCCCACAGCTGTTGACAGCCATAAGATCAGAGACAAGCACAAAGGGATAGGTCAACATACTGGCAAAAAATCCTGTGACAGCTAGGGAATAACTCATTTCATTCATGGGGGAAACCCCACCGTTTGGTGCAAGGACATTGATGAGGTAGGCCACTGAGTTACAGAGCCACAAAGAAATGATGTCACCTAGGAGATGAGGAATAACACCCACAAAAATCCTAGTATGCCCTCTTCCTGATAGATAGTTACTATGGAGTCACGAAGCCCATGGTACTTGGATTCTCCGCCAATGAACAGTACCATAGATCTCAGGGTGCTCACGTGAAAGGGATGAGTGATGAGAGCAGCAGCAGAAGAAGCCATCATCCCTCCAGTTGTCTCCTTGATAACTCGGTCAGAGATGAAAGTTCTTTCTATACATTTCCAAATCATGACTCCTTAACCTTGTCACACTACTGGTAATGTTGTAAAACTTTACCATGGACCACAGTTCCAAGGACCCCTGAATACAGTCTTGGAGTTAAGCCTGTGAACAACCCACGCTTCCCATGGATGTTTGCAATGTGCTGAGCCTAACAAAAAAGACCAGGAAGCTGACATACTTGCCACCCCAAAATATATCGTCCAACTGTTGGAGGAAGAGGCTCATATCCCACCTTCACATACAAGAGTGGCTGGGACAGGATGGTGAGATGAGAGCCCAGGAGCACCTGACTGGCCACGTCCGCCATGATGGCACCCACTGAGGGACATACAGACTGAGCCACCAAGCAACAGAGCCGGTCCGGGATCATGTGCCAGGGCCACGGGGTTCACTGGCCCACCCTCGTGCGCGCACACTCACTCCCTGCCCAGCTTCTGCCTAACACCTCCCTAACACCTTCAGAGAATAAGCATTTTCAAGTTTCCCCTAGAATGCTGCTTTTCAAAGTTTAATATGCATACGAATAACCTGGCGATCTTGTTAAAATGCAGATTCTGATTCAATAAATCTGGAATTGGACCTGAGATTCTGGTTTATAACAAGCTCCCAGCTGATGATGCTGGTGATGCTGCAGGGGCCTTTGGGTAGCAAGGCCCTAGTAATTAGCTTGAGTAAGACATGGAGAGAGGTGAAGATGAAGTAGCTAAAGACAGAGAAAAGAAGAAACTGAAAGAGAGATTATTTGACCCTCTGAAAAGATTCTAGGGCTTACCTGGTGGCGCAGTGGTTAAGAATCTGCCTGCCAATTCAGGGGACGCTGGTTCGAGCCCTCGTCCGGGAAGATCCCACATGCCCCAGAGCCACAACTACTGAAGCCCCCGGGCCTAGAGCCCGTGCTCCTCAGCAAGAGAAGCCACCGCAATGAGAAGCCCGTGCACGGTAACGAAGACCCAACACAATCAAAAAAGAAAAAAGAAAAAAAAAGATTCTACAGTCTGTCCCATAACTATAATCCCCCATACTAGCTTTAAAACACATTTACATTCCCCCTGAAGTAAGTTGAACTGATTGACAGCAAAGCCAGCAGTGCCGAATTAAACCCATCCTCCAGTATGTACAAAAGCTGATGTTACAGACCAAAATTTTCCCTGGAATTGGTTAAAAAAAAAAAAAAAAAACCTTCAATATACTCAATATATAATTATACGAAAGTAAAGTTCTCTATAAAGACCAGACCAGTTAATAAATGGTCAATATGAACTGATATATACTTTTTGAAGAGTGAAATATTTTATAATTAAGCATTGTTGCCTCAAAGGGAGTGGTTGTAGACATAAATTTCCCCCAGGTAAAAGCAACTCCTGGTAAATAGTTTATTTACTAGGGAAAGGGCCAAAAGGAAAGAGAGTTTCCTTTGTTAAATAATAGAGCTCTGACAAAGCCAGATGGGTTAGTTACAAAACAAAGGGCTTTTGTAAAGGACTCCTCCCAAATATTTACACTAACTTAAGAAAAATATGAAAGTTTTACAGTGTATATCTCCTTATAATTTCACAGTAGTATTCAGGGACTACTACCATTTTTATTCTTTATTACTTCATTAAAATAGAATTTTTTAATTAATTATTTGTTAAAATAAAATATGTGATGTTCTAAATTTAGATTTACTTGTAGGCTGTTCAAACACTCTACTAGTATACTATAAAATGCCATTTATCTCAGATACAGATTATATTACATTATATATTATATTACATTTTGTTGTCCTATTAGGTTTTCTGAGAGTTAGTCACACTTTGAATAAGATTTATGGAGTTTCCATATTTATAAAGGGTGATCAGAATTTTGTTTCACTTGAATAGGAGGAAATGTAGTCATTGTCCACATATCTAAAATTCGAATTCTCTCAACTAGATGTAATGTAGCAATCTGGCTCACCACTTGACACCAATTTTTCTGAAAAATTGCTATATGCCTGAGCCTCATATTAAACATTTTCAATCTTGGATTAGTTAGGACTGTAATTAGCATTACTTTTATTATTTATATAAATCTACCTAGGTAAAAACAAAATGAGCCAAATATTGATATTTTTACCTCTCTTTTCACACTTTCTGAACATATTATTCCTTGATTATATCAGTGTTTGGATTGAGACTTCCTCTCTTTAATAAATGTTGGAACAATTATTTTGGTAGGGCTATTATCCAGTTATTAAAATAGTCAAGGTAGGTAGATCCCCCAATTTCACAGCAGTTAGTTTGATTTCTTATATGGTATCATGGTGAAACGAGGAACTGAACCTGGAATTTCAGCACAAATAAGAAAGAACTCAATGTGGTTTATGTTTGCTTACATCTAGCATTTTCTCAATATTTAGATTTACTTATATGCTGACAAATCAGATTGTATAATGATTTTGTTTTTAATGTAATTTATGGGGAAAAAACTCAAGGAAAAATTTACATATAAAAGAAAAAGGAAGTCTGTAAATTTTGAATACCTAGAGACAAAATTTCACGCATTTTCAAAGAAAAATCACAAGTTTCATCATATTGAGTTCTAAATCTGGAACAATAATAATGACGATGACAATAAGATGGCCTAATCTTTGAAAGTAAGGTAGACTGTCAGCTGCTTTGAAAATCATATTCTGCTTAAAGCCAAGAGAATGTATTTTGTAACCTGCTGGGCCCCTTGATCTGAGGCCCTCTGTCAAGCATCGTATTTGAGAATCCTCATATAGAAAATTTGCATTTAATGTAAGATTAAAAGATTTAGTTATTGTTGTTACCAACTGTTTAATAGAAAGATTTTTAAAACATATGTAAAGCTTTCTGAGAATGAAATAAAAGATAGCAAAGGGTATATCGCAGGAATTAGATTAAAACTTGAAAAACTGAAAGCCAGTCGCTAACGACCACACACAGGTGACGTAGATTTGGGCTTCTCACATCTTGCTGCATTCACACCCTCACCTTGGCCTCATCTTGGTGGGATTTACTTGTCAGTCCCTTGACTTTGGGCTGAGTCATATGACTTGCCTTGGCCAAGAGAACAGGACAGATGTGTCAGTATGTCATTTCCAAGTGTAGGCTTCTAGAAGTCCTGCATATTTTATCTTGTCTCTTGTGCCTCTGCTACTCCTTGGAGCATGAGAAGAACCTGCCCTAACTAGCTTGCTGGTCCAAGGAGGGTGAGAGACACATGGAGCAGAGCCAGCACAGGCCTGCCGTGGGAAGCAGAGCTGCCCCAGCCACCCCAGACTAGACCAGCTGAGCCCCAGCTAAGCCAACCCATAAATCTGTGAAAATAAATGGTTGTTCTTTAGAACCACTGAGCTTTGTAGTACTTTATTTGTGCTGAATTATTGTAGCAATAATTGATACACCCTAAAATTCAATTTTAAAATATGTGTTAGATATATGATGACAAAGAAAGAACCAGTTCACTGCATCTTTTGCTTTTAATTAGCTGTTGTGAATTCAGACATAGTCATCTGTACTGATTTAGCACTTACAACTATATTTTTACCAATTTTAGTTAGGACACAGACAAGAATTGTACTTTTCTACACAAGATTTCCTACTCAAAACTTTTCCCAAGAATTAAACTTATTTCAATAATACTGAATAACCAGTCAGATTGATTTGGTCTTGAATAACAAAGATTTGACAGGAAAATTATATAGTAAACTGATACAGTAAAAGCTAAAGGCTAAAGATATTATTCCACCATTAATATTTTGAGCTAATTAGAAGGATAGAAGCCTTAATATAAAGCTATCAATGAAATATAAATGTTGGCAGAAGTTCTAAAGTTATATATTTGGAATTTGAATTTGAGGGTTTGTTATAATTCAGAAAGACCAGATAGATCTTATATGTCACCAGCAAAATCTTACCAGGATTATATTTTCTTCCAGTTTATTGAGATATAATTGATATACAGCACTACATAAGTTTAAGGTATATAGCATGATGATACATACATCATGAAATGATTATCCCAATAAATTCAGTGAACATTCATCATTTACTATATATATAAAATTAAAGAAATAGGAAAAAAAGGTTTTTCCTTGTGATGAGAACTCAAGATTTACTCTTTTAACAATTTTCATATATAACATACAGCAGCGTTAATTATGTGTATCATTCACACATTACATCTCTATTACTCTTATAACTGGAAGTTTGTACCTTTTGACTAGCTTCATCTAATTCCCTCTCCAAGGGAAAGAGGAAAACTAATGAATGATGACACTTTTGAAATGTTTACTGATGTTCTTTTCTGGATGCCCATGGAGCCTTCCCCTACCTCACCTCCCACCATACCTAGGGAAGGATTATTACGACGAAAAAGCAGAGATAAAGCTTCTCTTGATTCCAAAAGCCTTGGTCCTGGGGTAATTCAGGGCATTAAAGAAATTGAGTGATATATGAGCAAGGCTTCCTGTTCAAGGGAGACGAAATTAGGAAAATAAGCAAAGTAATTTTTGACACACGTGCATCCCTAGCATGAACGCAGATAAAAGAGGAACTGAGAGCAGAGGTACTTGTGCCTCTTGCTTCTGAGTAGGGCCTGTAGAGATAGCAACCCTCTAGAGTTCCTCTGCACGGTGGCAGGGCATTTATTCTGTTCTCTACACCACATTTACCATAGGAGGCTCTGTGATGCTCCATCAGGCCTGCCCACCCAGATTCATCAGACTTGCACAGAGCCCCAAGAAAAGGACAGAAGTAGCAAAAGGTGTCTCTAGCCCTAAGGGTCATATTGAATCAGCATGAGGACATTATAGCAGCATCCTGAAGGGACAAATGACAGACAGGATATGTACCTATCAGCAGATCCAAGATGTACAACTAAGGAAGGGACTCTCCTCCACAGACCCACCCTGAGACTCCTTGGCAATAAGCCCCTGGAACTTAGATGCAATACAACCTTAACAAAATGGAAGAAACTAGGACTTGATTGAGGTGAAGTTTCTGCCACCTGAAGGAATGGGGTTTGTAAAAGAAATTAAGTCCAGTTATTAATAAAAGAGAAAGTTATACCTCACAGGAGACCAGAATAATATCTATGTTTTCCACTTTAAAAATCTGAAGTGAACCAGGCAAAACAAAATTATTTGATCAGGCTTATGGTGAGTGTTCATTACACTATTTGGTATATCTTAGATGGTTGAACTATTTTACAATAAAAATACTATAAAAGAAAATACATTTATTCCAATCCTGAATCTGTGGACTGAAATTTATCTCCTTAACCCTAGCATCTGTTTTGATTTAGGCAGTATTCTCAGTGGTTTAAATGCATCACCTCATTGAATGTTCACAGCACCCCTCTTGGGTAGACGTCAATTATATTTTTCATTTTACAAATAAAGAAAGTAAAGCTAATTTAAAGAAACAGTATAAAAAGAATACTTTTTCAGCCATCTTGATCAGATTTTTAAGATGTAGAAATAGTTGTCCTTTTTTTTTTTAAGAAAATAAATAGAAAAAAAATCATTGAAGAGAGTCAAAATGGAAAGACCAATGAATTCCTCAAACTGAGGAAGATTCCAGTGAGGCCTTCAAACCAGAACAGGGATAGGAAGGGACTGGGTGATGAGGCAAAGTCTTCTTCTAGAAAGCCGTTTCTTTCCATGTATAAAATGGAAGGTATGCAAGAAGGTATGGCAGGAATGGGAAGAAGGTCTGAATGGGATCTGGGGTATGGGGGTGAATAGGGGAAGGTATGAGAGGTGGTGATGGTGAAAACAGGGTAAATACTCAGCTGAAACACAGACTGTAAAAATATTGCCATTTATGTACTTGCGTATAAATAGTCACTGCTCTAAAATGTACTCCCTCCCCTCTTGTCCTTCTCCCAAGGGCCCCCAACTCCCAATAAGCCAGCAGCTAGCCGGCAGGTCACTAAGGCACAACTCCAGAGCTGTGACTCAAGACTAGAATGACTGCTTGGTGGCTCTGCCATACTAGTTATTAAATTGTTTTTATATCACACCTAGTGATAATTCTTATTATAATCCAAGCTACAGTCACTTTTTTGAACTCATCAACAAAGGCACATTTGGGCAGTATCAAGCTTCTGAGTGTTGAGAAAGCTTGGAAAGATGACTGCTTTTTTAAACCTTCATATATGGTCAAACCTTAGATTCCTAATCCTGGAGTGGGAATGAAATGAAGCCAGCTGAGAGTATGAAGAGGACCTAGAGTGGAAGGGATGGGAAGAGGAAGCTGTGCTCAGGGGTTAGGGGGCCTAGAGAAAGAGATGAGAGAACACAAAAGGCAACAAACTTCACAGTATTGCCACAGCCGTCCTCATTACACTACTTAAGAATCCCATGCCTCGTAAGTTGTTAACAGGTGCTATAGTTATTTATGAATTTTAAAATGTTTCATTGCCCCACAAAACTCCTTAAGAACATATCATTTTCATGTATTTAAACTTCAGTTTCCTTATTTCGAAGATGGCTGGTTTGATGATCTGTGTCCTTTCAGCTCTCTATATAGTAACATATAATGCATGAGCTGACCTTTAAGGCTGCTTCCTAAAAAAAAAAAAAAGTAGAGGGCAAATGAGTTGCCATTTACCCATTTTTTTTTTTTTTTTTAGTAAATGATTTGGAGAAGTTATTAACTTGCCTCTAAGCCTAAAGTTATCTCTGTGGGTATCAAAGAAAAAATATATATCTTTTTACATCATCTATTCATTTCAAATCTCTGCTAACAGTGTTCTACTTCATCTTTTCTTTGTATCTCATAAAGTTGGATGGAGCCAATTATCCCAATCAGCTATTATAACCAGAATATGATCTGTTTCTCTTTGGTGTCAGCTTCTTGTTGGGGCAGGTTAATGAAGAGTTTGTGGTTTTTCTTCTCATTAGGAATTCATTTTGGCATTGACAACGCTTCACTGATCATTATGATTCCATGTGCTGTGCTGACTTTGGGGTGGACTTCCCCAGGGAGGCTGCTTTCCCTCCTTTGAGTGCTAGTTAAGCATTCACTCACGGGCCTCCCCACAAAGTCCATTCCTTGCTGGAATGCAGGACATGCTCTCTCCCTGTTCCTGTTGACTTTTTTCACAGTCAAGATTACTCATTGCAGCTGAAGACTGAATAACAAAAGATGGGAAACAGCTTCCACATTTTTCCATAGAACAAAACTCAACTGCTTTGCAGCCAACATTTTTATGAAGGAGGAGTTAGAGGAATAGCAATCTTTTCGCAATCATTAGAGGTAGACTAGGCACTACACAACACACTGACCCTGACACCTCCCTTTTCTAGAATATCATGTTTGTTAACATGTAATCTGTTCAAAGCATTTAGAAATGCAATTTGGCAGAAGTAAAATTAAGAAGACCCAACTTTGGGAAGATCTTTAGTATTCTAATGATGACTAGTCAGCATAATTAAAGTCATGCCAACATTTGTGACATTTTCTCTGCCATCTAGTTGAAATTGATCTTTTCTCCAAAAACTGTATGGCCTTTCTGCTATCAACAACAACAAAAACCTGTGCTTTGTCATTCTCTTTTATGTTTATGTCTTCTCTCCACCTTGATAATCAACTCTAGGAGTTCCATCCTCTATTTCCCTTTCTCCTCCTCCTTTTGTGTCCATCCCCATTTTCCCTCTTCTAGACTGCCAGTATTTTTAATGTATCCTGTGCCCTTTCAGGTAAAGTCCCAGCTTTTTCATTTCAAATCATAATTTGACTTTCGATCGCATGTGGAATGTAATGCAAAATGTCCTTTCCGTTTCTGGATAGTGAATTTCCTTATTATTGCCCCAAAGTAAAATGACTGATTATTGCTCAATTCATCTTGTGCCACTTTATAATAAGGTAAAGAAAACCCCGATTTAGGAACAGATAAAATATTTTCATTGCTAACAACTTTTTTTAAAATTCTAACCAATTACTAGAAAAACTAAGCCTCCTCTAACTCACAGCCAAGCACTTAAAAAAAAAAAAAAAGAATCTTCTCTGGTAAACTTGAAACTCCAATTAAATATTTGTACAATTGTAAATATTTTATGTATTTTGTAAATATGGCATCACCTGTTTCCTTTGTTCTGGGGGAAAACAGTAATAAATTAATAGAAGAGTTAAACATTTTTATTTCTTATTTCAAAGCATTTGAGAGACATTTCAGAAGCGGTTGGTAAACGTTAAATTCTGCATGCCTGTTTCTCCAAGTTTCCATCCACACAGACTAGATGTAAACCAGTGTCACCAAAAGCACATCACACACGCACCCACACAGATTCCTTCTCTGTGTTTAGATGTGAAATGCACCTAAAGGTTCCGGGTCATTTTTCATCCCTTCCTCTGTGAAACAGGGAGATAGTTGTGTCTTAAGCAGCGAAGGAACGTGGGCGATGAGAAGAAAAGGCTTAGAACAGGGCAGAATTCTTTCTGAAGTTCGGTTGCCCATACTGGGCATCTCTGCAGGCACTCGACTTCCTCCACTCCCCACCCCTGCTAGGATGATGCACTGCGAAAACATTAGCTCCCCCGCCCGGACGCCTCTCAGTGGCTTAGAGTTGGAAAAATGTTGCCCCAGGTTTAAAATATCTGCCCAAGCAGCCCAGCCGGTGAAAACGCTTTCTCACTGCTCTTTATTCCCTGCGAGCGCTCCCCGCCCTCTGCTGCCAAAACCTTGGGGATGTGCCTAGACCCGGCGCAGCACACATCCCGGCCAACCGCGAGCAGAACAAACCCTTGGCGGAGAGCCAGGAGGCTCCCTCCCAGCCACCGCCCACCCCCCACCAGAACCTCCCCCCCCCCCCATACAATACAAGATCTTCCTTCCTCAGTTCCCTTAAATCACAGCCCAGGGAAACCTCAGAGCCTTCATCCAGCCACGGGCCAGAATGTCGGGGGGCAAATACGTAGACTCAGAGGTAGGCTCGGGTGGGTGTGCTCCGGGATCGCGGCGCGCAAGAAGTGCTTCTTCTGCTATCTCCCACTCCAAATATTCCGACTGCTTTGCTTGCCTCAGCCCTCTCTCGACGTCGGAGCACTCCTCTCCCTGGCATTGCTGAGGAATGGGTCTGGGCGGGGAGGTGAAGAGGAGGCAGGAATGTTTTATGTTTTCCTGTTAGGAAGGGGGCCAAGGGAGCCCCTAAGCTAGAGGATCGCGGAAAAGGGGGTCGTCGGGGTCCTCAAGTTGGGTCTGCCAGACCGAGGATGCGTTTCTGAATGGCTCAGGGGCACTGCCTTATTGCGGGACCCCCACGGTCCGGCCCCAGTCTGCTGGGAGGCAGAGAGCCAGAGCAGAGGGTGGGAGCTCATTCACTCGCAGTCTTGGGGACAGTCCCCCCGACTCCCCGCCAGGCGCCTGAACCGGCTGGCCGGGGCGACAGCGCGCGTCTTGTTTGCACTTTCCAAAGCTCTTGGGCCACCTCAAGAACTCTTCCTGCATCTCGGCGCCTGGCAGGGGTGTTTGTAGAGGAGCGGCCCTCCCCTCCCCCTAACTACCACTCCCCACCCCCGGCCCTTCCAACCACCTCCCGGCGCTCGGTCTCCACCTGGGTGTGGAGACCTCGTTTTCCCAAACTCAGCCGCCGTTCAGCGACAGGCCGGCAGCCTGGGAGTGACCTGAGGGTGGGTCGGGGTGTTGTGCAGATTAGATACCGTTCTAGAGAGTTTAGGAGGGTCTAACACTTGGCTCGATCCAAAGATGGGGGATGCGGGATTGTGAGCACCAGGGGAGTGGTGGGAGCTGCGCAGGAACAGAGACTCCAAAGGGAGGGTGGGGGACGCGGACAGGTGCGAAGGATACTCGGCTAGGAAGGAACGAAAACGGGGACACTCCATGGGTCGGGGGGGTTCCAGCTGGGTCTTAAGGATGAAGCTAGAAGGGATTATGGAGGGAAGGGAAATGGAGGCCAGGGACGGGAACAGGTGAAGAGCTCGGGTAGAGGGTGGCGTGGCGGAGAGAGGGGCTGGAGAAAAGTCGGAAGTCTGGTCCTCTCCCCTGCGGGGGTCTCCGCGGGGTGCCGCGGGCAGGGCGTGCGCAGGGCTGAGGCTGGGGCGGATCTTACGGCGGGGTCTGCCCTGACCCCTGGCGGTGGCGGGCGGGGGAGGCAGGAGCTCCCTGCCTGGTACCGAGGGGTGTGGTGTCCTCTCCTCGATCCTCTTAAAAAGCTTGCGGCTCCAAGGAGTTTACTGTGCGCGGAGCCACCGCTTCCGAAGCGGTTAGTTCGATTTTGAGCCTCGAGGTTTGCCGCGCTACTAGGCTGACTTTTCTGATCGCCGGTTTTTCTTTTGGAAATTTTCTTCCCACCGCCGGTGCCACCCTCCCCCTCCTGGCCGTCCGCCCTCCGCAGGGACATCTCTACACTGTTCCCATCCGGGAACAGGGCAACATCTACAAGCCCAACAACAAGGCCATGGCAGAAGAGATGAACGAGAAGCAAGTGTACGACGCGCACACCAAGGAGATCGACCTGGTCAACCGCGACCCCAAGCATCTCAACGACGACGTGGTCAAGGTAAGGTGAGGTGGCCAGCAAGGAAGGGATGTGCCCCGAGAAGACGCTGAGAGGGCCGGGACAGCTCTCCTCTGGCCAGCAGCCTGTGTATCTTTCCCTGTCTTTGCCACACACTCACCATTTTCTGGGCTTGATGTAAGGGAACTCCCGCGGTCGTCAGAAATGTCACATCTCCCTCCCCACTCCTGCCGGTTAGTTCATCTGGAATTTAGCTAACTTGAGTTTTGTAGGAGTTCATTTAACTGCACCCTTCTCCTGGCAAATGAACCTCTGGATCTCAGCAAGAAACAGCCCCGCACTCCTTGAGAGGATGAGATGTTTGCGCTGCAGGTCACCCTTTTTCCGTTTTCAGGTTGAAAGTCTAAGTGAAGGGTGGCGCACCACTGTATATAGAATTAAGCAGTGAGATCGTTTGGTAAGGTCTTGTGCCAAAGGTGACAACCGGAATACTAAGTGAGCAGGTTCCCTCAGCTAAAATTAAGATAACCTGAAGTGATTTTCTTAAAAATAACAAAGTAGGTAGAAATGCTTCTGACTAAAGATGAAATATATATATGTGTGTGTGTATATATATGTATATATATACACACACACATATATATACAGAATAGAATCAAATATTTAATATTTATATGAAGGGTATTTAACTGGAGAAACATGGCGCTTGTTGTACACAGCTATGCATATTTACACAACCAAAATAATATGTGCCTTTTGATTTCTCCTATAGACCTCTAGTTAGGTGTGGAAAGTTGCTTCTTTAGTGACTGCTTGGGTAAGCCTTCCCTGAGCTAATGGGATGTTCAGGTTGGAGTTCCTTTTCATACTTTAAGGATGTGCTTGGTAAGATTAAAAATAGGTTAACTGAATGGGTATTGGCTAAACTTAGATCTCACTGGGTGGTCACTTTTTGATTATGATTATGTTACTCAACTTTGACCCTCTGAACAAATCTCATCAGAGGAATTTGTTGCTTAAACCCATCTTGATTGGGAAATCATAGGCCTGAGCCATCCTTGGCAGAGGGTTTTCTTTCAGGAAGGGGGATGACCAAGGAAATTCCTGGCCTGGAAGATTAAAGTGTGAAGACCCCCAGAGCAGCCAATGGGGTGGATGAGCAGTTTCCACCCACCCAGCCTCCTATCCAGGATGGGAGGGGCCATAGTTCAGAGACTGTTCACATTTATAAATAATATATTTCAAAAAGGGGAACAATTTAATCTGCAACTAGAAGGAAAATGTAACTGTCAAAATTGACTCTCTTGGCTTGCTGGTGGAGGAAAAAGGAAAATTGGAGCCTTAGCAGGCTTTTCTACTAGCCAGATTATGGAATATTTAAAAGCAGCAGCAATAACAAAAATAGCTTATAAACTGGAAATTAGAATTGCTAAAAACTGTTTACTAAAAACATTGCCTTAAAGGAGGAAAGGGCATTTTTGCTTGTTTCCCTTCTCATGTAGCTTTGGACAAGAAGGAAAAGTGCCAGGAAAAGACGCAGATTTCAGAAGGGCCTAGCTTCATTAGAGCCTCCCTGTTGTTCCACTGCAGTGTTGAGTGGGATTCCTGAAGCAAGTGAACCTCCCAGGATGAGTCAGAGAAGCCAGCAGTGTAGATGTGGGTCTCCACACATAGCATGACTAAGTTGAGAAAGAAAGGCCCCACTGGGAAAAGAGAATTCAACACAAATGGAAAAAAGGCATAAAAGACTTAGTGGAAATAGTTCACAAAATAGCATTTCAAAGAGCAAGTGTGGAGATCCTCATATTAAAGAAATTAAAAGGAAGAGTTAGAAAAAGCTTCTGCTGGCCTAGAGAAAGCAAACCCCACCCACTTGCTCAAAGAACTGTGAGCAAAACAAGACAATCAGACAGAAAAAATCTACCTCGAGAAGAATTTGGTAGGCCCGCTCACTCAGATGTCTTGCTTAAAGAGACCTTCAGAGAATGCCCTGCAAAGAGAGATGCAAAGAGTATATCTGCCAGTAGGGCCAGGAAAGGGGGCCTACACCCAGTGGAGACTCCTATTTTATAATTTTTTTTCTTTGAATCCAAGCACAAATCTAATGATAGAAACAGTGATGATCCTCTCCATGTTACCGAGACAGTAAATAATAAATTTCTCTAAATTTTACTTTTGATTACATAGACTTCTTAAAATAATAAAGACACCCAAAGCTTCACTCTTAATGCATGGTAGCTTAAAACTTCACATGATAATAAAGAAATGGTGGCCAACTGAATCTACTGTTAGTTACCAAATCAGGTAAGAAAAGGTCTGTTCTAAAAGCAAGCAGCTCTGTAAAAGCTGCCAATTCTGTCCGATTCTATAGTCACTAGCCACTTTTGGCTATTTCAATTTAAATTCCAAGTAATTAACATTAAATACAATTTAAAATACAGTCTTCGGTCACACTAGCTACATTTTGAGTTCTCAACACTTAAGGCTAGTAGCTACCATATTGGACAGCACAGATTTAGAACACTTCCACCTTCATGGAAATTACTATTGGACAGCATTGGGCTAGAGTGCTCATTCTCTATATATTAAAAATGTCCCCATACCAAGTTCAGAAACTTATAAATGGAGAAGAAATGAAACACTGATGTACAGTGTGAGGAGCAGCATAGTGTATCTGCACAGTATCCTTTTAGTCCCATAAAACAGCTATTTAGGGTAGGGAAGAAAACTCAGAAGATGGATGTGCTGTGAATTTATACTTCAAGAAGGTAGAGTATTATCACCTATTCCACTAGTGATAGTGACATAAATTAGACTGAACAATTTAGTTCCAATAAAGTTGGTTTCTTATTTCACTAAAGGTTTGCTACACCATATTATGAGATGTCTGTAATAGACATTTATTGAAAAAAAGAGTAAGTTATGAACGCTTTTTAAAATTTCTTCTAATAAAATGGTCATACCTTCAGACTGTCCATTCTCCCTCTGAGATTTCTATGTTTTCTTATGCTCACATTTCATTCATATGTTTATTATGTACTATTTTGATTTTCTAATAAAGAAAATGGCTTCAAATTTATGATTCTGATATCACATTAGCCATCAATCAATTTGTTAAACTCATCATATGCTAGACTAGACACTGTGCTACATACTACAAAGTGTAATTCCTAAAATAAGTCCTAGAAATCACAAAGATTAGAGTTAGTGAAGACAAGATGCATACAGATTAAAAATACACACACACACATACATACACACACACACACACACACAATATCACAACAGTAAGTCACTTCCAAATGCTATCTAATTGGTCCTTTTTTTATTTGCCAAGAAACATATAACTAGATTTTTAAGTTTCATTAATCCATGTTACTTATTCTCTCTCACATATGGGTTTGATTTTTCACTTTCTTTTTCAACTGGCATGCTTTTTTATGCAGTCTCTATTGTAAGGTTTCTCATTATAATTTTGGAAATATACCAAATATATACTATAATAAATCAAAAGTAAGTAGTATTGAATATTGCATAATAAAAAGTTTATTTAAAAGTGAATCATTAATTATCTTGATCTTGGTAATCATTTACAATATGGATGTATATCAAGTCATCATGTTGTACACTTTAAATATTATATTTGTCAATTATTCCTCAATAAAGTTTTTTTGAAAGTGAATGGTACTGATATTAAGTGTTAGGGAGACCCCACTTGGATAGGGCATTAGGGTGAGAGAAGGATGCATTATAGATAGTTTAATGGAGAAGGGCATGAAGGAGGTGCAATGTGAGTTGGGTCATAATAGACAGATGGAATGCAAATAGCTGAGAAAAGTACAGAAGGACATTCTAAATGACAAGGCATGGAGATGGGAATGTCACACACAGGGCATAAGTCTGGAAGGTTTAGCAGCCCATTTTGACTGAAATTAGAGTTCATGTGGCATAGTGGTAGGTCATAGAGATGAAACGACTGATCGTGGCCAGATGATAGAATCCTGAATCCAGTACTCCTGATAAGTTTGAACTTTATCGTGTCAGCAGTGGAAAGCCAAGAAGATTTCAAGCTTGGAATGACATGATGAAGGTGGGCTCTTTGGAAGATGACTGGTTAAGGTACAGGATGTAATAAAAGGTAGCCAGTCTGGATGAGGAGCAAACAGTTATGATGTAATTGCATCATGGTCTGGACTTGAAATGAGAAGAACAGTATGCAGTGGCACTGGGAATAAAACCATATAGGCACAAAATGACAGAATTTTAGAATTGGAAGAGAATGTAATGGTTACTGGGTTAACCTCCAATTCCTTTTTTTAACATTAAGAGAAACTTAAGAGTTAAAAAAGTTTAAATTTCTATCCACATTTTCACATGGTTAGTGTCCAAAACAGATATTTTGAAATATATCATAAGGCATGAATAGATAAGATTATGTGATTTTCATGGATTATTGTCATGAGAGGAGAAATGAGCTGAGATGATTCTGAGCCTAGCTCTGAGACAAATCAGTACATCTGAGAGGAGATCTTTGTTGAAAATAAAAATATGCATTTGTAACCTTCTTTTCTAAAATTTGAATATAATGATTCTTAAATATACACAGATACAAAATTTTCTTTAGCAGTCAAGAAAAGGGATGCACATGGTAATCAGTTTGGGTTTCAAAATAATGGCCTAATGCCGCCATGATCCCTTTCAACTATAAAGCATTCTAGGGCAATTAGTAATTAATATCAATATAACAGAGATTTTAAATTTCATGTTTGCTTGATATAATCAAAGCATAAGATTTAAAAGGTCAGACTGCCCCAAAGCACTCAGCACCATGTTAATAGTCTCTTCTATTGGAATTGGTATTGGTTTGGCTTATTTGTTTGTTTAGGAGATAGCCTCACAAGATGGTGACTGATACTCTGCCACACATGAGATTATGCATGGAGTTCAGAATCCCCAGCTTGTAAAAGAGCACTATGGTCATGTGTGGTGGGAAATTATTCTCACATCACTGAGCAAATAACAATATTAAAATGGGGGACATTATTCATTCATAACCATCTGAAACACTTTCAAATTCAGTCAACAGTGACATACATTTTAAATGCTTATTAAAAGAAAGTATTTTTTCTTTCTCTACCTCCAAATTGTGGTCAAAAAAAATTGAAGAATTAGCTCAACTTTGGTTCTAACTGAATAAAATTTCATATTATTTATTAAAATTTAAGATAAGATACACCAAATATTCTTGAATTATGAAAAAGTTCATGATGTGGGTTATTCTTCCAATCGACAGCAGTGCTGGCTACCTTTTAAAGGGGTTTGAAGTAAGAACAGCTGCAAACTATTGCATCTGGAAAGTCCAATAATTTCAAAAACCACCTGCTTATGCATCCTGCCCACTCAAGTTCATAAAATAACAGACACTTTCATATTCTAAATTAAACTGCTTTTTAGTTTGCCCTACTTTTAACCGTAAGTTATTGTTCTCTATGATGAAATATCCAGAGTGAGCTGATCCCTAGAAGAATAGGGCTGTGTGCACTGGGCTATGGGCTCCTGGGCCCTTTCATGATCCTCCTGGCCAGATTTGCAGTGGGAAAAGGGTAGGGCTGCTATTTTCATACAAAGATGGTTTAGGCCAAGAAACACACACTCTTCTTCCACTCGCTGGACCCTATATATATTATCTAAGTTACTATACACTAAAGCCCTGGAGAAAAAGATTTGCATGCTATACTTCTGTTAAAAGAAGTTTTCTAAAAAGGTAGCCCTTAGCCTCTAGAAATATGCTTAACCACAGGTGCTCAGAGGCACCTGGACAGAGTAGAAAGAGTACTGTGCCAAGAAAAGAAATTTTTGTGACTTTTGTTAACTTTCTTTTTTAAAACTTGAATGTTAACGATTCTTAAATATATAGACACAAAATTCTGATTCTTTAAAAATCAAGAAAAGGCATGCACATAGTAATCAGATCAGTTTTGGTTTCAACCTAAGGGCCAAACTAGAAAGTGTCTAGTCCCATTAGTGTGGGACACCAAAGAAGGAGGGGGAAGGATTTCAGGGCAACAGATTTCTCTTTCTCAGCAGTCCCTGAGAGTGGAGCACATAAACAAAGAGCAAACTTGTTTAACTAATCAAAGCTAATAAACACCAGCCATAAAATATTTTGAGCAAGCTATTTTATATTTCTATGCTTCAATTTCTCTAACTATAAAGAAAAGAATGAGAGTCATTCTCATATAATAGCATTCCCCTCCCAAACCCATTCACCTTTCAATAAATGATTACTATATATCTATTATGTGCCGTGCACTACAATATGGAACAAAGATAGATATGAGCACTGCCCACAAAGAGTTTATGACTATCTTCCTTGTCTCTCTTCATTGCAGTTTCCTTTGAAAACTTTTGCTGAAATTCCTTTACCAAATTCTACTGTATGGTAAAATCTTAAAATCTTTAGGGCATAGTTTAAAACATGCCTCATCTATAATGCCTCGAATTGTTCCTGAGCCAGTAAGTAAGGCTAGGGGAAAATAAGGAACATATATTTAAAACACACATATAAAATATGTAATATATATATATATATATATATATATATATTTTTAGAGTCCAATGTACCACTTTTATTTAGGAAAACACCAAAGGAACATATATTTTTTAAACAATTTGCCCCTGTTTGGGTCCTATAAAAATTATAATTAACTTATAGAAAAGATTTTAGTTCTTCTCTAATATTCTCCCTTCCCATATTGTTGCTTGACTTTTAATCTTCCTATTGAAAATTTAAAATTTTCAACCTTTTTAAAACCTCATATCCTCTTTACAAACCCAAGAGGGCTCTCATATTCACCTGGGCATCAGAATCATCACAGGAATTTTTTAAAATACAGATGCCTGGGCCCACTACATAGTTACTAAACTAGAGTATCTAGGGATGGAGCTTAATCTAGGGCCTCTAAGCTCCCTAGATTGTGAAGTCAGGCTTAGAAATTATTGTACCCAAGGCTGGCTTAAAGATATACACTTGAATGGTTCTACCCTAAGAGAACAGTTCAGGCACACTGTAATTCTAGATGCTGTTCCTGCCAGAAGAACACTTGAAAGTTAGGCCAGTTTAAACTCTGCCAAGGAGTTCTGAAACACCGTAGAGGGTTCCCAAATCAGCCTTGCTCAGTGGTCCTCCATCCCTTGAGGCCACTTGGGCTTACAGCCAACTGCAAGCTTAGAGCCTCAGAGTGACCTAGGGGCAGGGTGGCCATATGTTCTAGGTTGTCCCATGCAGACAAGTTAATAATGGTCAATAGCTATCCTGAATAACTATTAATTATTTTAATTATTAATTATAATTAATTACTAATAATGCCCCTTTCATTCTCAGAATTGTCCCAGTTTGGAAGAAAAATTATATGGTCATGAATGAATTGGCAATGACCTGTCACTGATTCCTGTACCTGAAATACATTGGAAGTCCCTACTTGCACTATTTTTTTAGCAAAATGGGCAAAATTTCCATTTAAGAATGTCATGCTTTTCTTTCCTCTCCAGTCTCCAGTGTCACCTCTCTCCTACCCTTCATTGGCCACCAAGCTGTACTATAACTTGGAGGAGTTGCTCTTAAGGGCCAATCTACTCTACCCTCAGACCTTAGTTTCTTTCCCTGCAACACAGGGTTAATGAAACTGACATCCTTCCATCACATATTTTGTCAACTACTCAATCAAAGATTAAAATGTTTAAAATAGTTTTAATTTTTTTCAGTTAGTCCAGGAAACATAAAATGGCATGCTTTCACATGAGCCATTGTTTAGAGTGGGGAAGTGCTTTTAATTTTGTCTTAAAGGAAATCTGCATGATCCATGTACTGAGCACCTACCAAGGGAATTTAATTGGTAGAACAGATTTACACCTTCACAGAATACATATTTCCTGACTCTCCTATGCTGATGTTTTAGATATAAAATATATTTTGTTTTCTTTATTAAACCTTGAGAAGATGTCTCTTGTTGGTCATCATTTCATAGCAGGGGAAGTACATATTCCTAAAGACACAACTGAGCTTCCCTTTAGCCACTGTTAGTTATTTAGGTAATTAAGAAGCAGGCATTTTTAATTTTGAGAAGGCTTAAATAAGTTTTGATGGTGTATGTATGTGCTTAATATATTATTTCATAGCAATTTAAAAGTGAAAAATTTTAAAGATGCATTCAGTATTTAAACCTTTCTTGAGCCCAGCAAGGACATTATAATATAAATGGACATTGATAGATTCTATGTAAAAAGATAAATTGCATCTAGAGATTACACCGGGTCATCTCACTGATGTAGGCATCAAATGCAATTATGGTTTCTCATTTATAATGAAGAACTGAAAAAGATTCTGATTTCTGAACCCAAGTAGTGAGAAAGTAGGAAACTGGGAGGAAAAGAAGCAAAGACAAAGAAAGGACAACAAGGCCCCTTCTCCCTGCCCTGCCACCCGCCCTGTGCTGGACTGGGCTTTGCACGTGCCAACTCCAGGAGCCCCCCACATCCATTGCTTTGCACGGTGCTGTCATGTCTGATGACACGATCAGGTTCAGGCATTGACTGAGTATTAACTCTCAGCTCCTGCCCCGAAGAGTTTATCAGGAAAGCAAATATATAAACAAATCTGAGTGAGTTCACTGTAACTTAGGGATGCGCTATAGTTGGACACAAAGCAGAGAGTTCTCAACAATCTCCAAGGCTGAGCACCAGGCATGTGTGGCCGGAAAGGGATGCCAGCAGAGGGAGCAGCAGGAGCAAAGGTACAGAGACCTGAGGGCACCTAACACGTTCTGGGCACCAGTGGCAGGTCAGTGTAGCCAGAGCAAGGGACACAAGCAGGAGCCAGATCAGCATGACCTTCTGTGCCCAGCCAAAGCACCCATCCCTTTGTAGGCCACAGCAACCCACAGAGGTGTTTTTAGGCCAGGAAGTGACCTGATGAGATATGACCTCTGCTAACAGAAAGGGCTAACTTCAGTGCACAGGGCAAACCAAGGGATGCCAAATGTGCAGGTGGGAGTGAAACAGGACATGGAAGGCTTCCTCCAGCACTTTCTACAGGCTAGCTTGCTGGCACAGATTATTTTACTTATTCCTCCAACAGCCCTTTGAGGAGGTGCTATCATTTTCAGTTATATTCATCTGGCAGATAAGGAAATTCAGACCTGACCATTTGCTCAGGATTTCATAGGTAGGAAATGGTACACTCAGAATTTGAACCCAGACAATTAGACCCCAGGACCAGGGTTCTTAACCACTGTGCTCCAGTGCCTCTCTGTAATAGGTCATGATCCAAGCAGACAGTGGTATCTCCATAGTGAGGAAAGACATGACTGTGTTCTCAGAGTGGCTGAGCAGCATTTGGCAGGGGGATTCCAGACATGGTCTGCTTTGGGAGTGACAGGCCTACAGTTCTAAGGTCAGACTTTAGATCCTGGTAGGTGAGTTGGGAAAGGAGGAGGAAGGACCAACGTAAAGACCAAGATAAAACCCCACACACCTCAAGAAATATGCAAGCTGGGTGACCTCGC
The DNA here is from genome assembly GCF_949752795.1 of Hyperoodon ampullatus. Classification (NCBI taxonomy): domain Eukaryota; kingdom Metazoa; phylum Chordata; class Mammalia; order Artiodactyla; family Ziphiidae; genus Hyperoodon; species Hyperoodon ampullatus. The sequence continues at coordinate 75,787,913 of NC_136922.1, forward strand.
AACAAGGCAGGAAGGGTCAAATCCCAAAGACAAAAGTGGGGTACAAAGTGGGGATGTGTCCCAGTGATTAGAAGTGGAACACACACTCAGGACCAGACAAGCTGCAACGCTGGCTTGTGCTGAATTACCTGAGTCTTTAAAGCACGCTGACTGCCCAGGTTGGCCACAGCTCCTGGGCTGCAGCCGATCCTGCCTGGATGTGCAGGGAGGGCTAGGTGGGAGAAAATGAAGCAGGTTCTGACAGGCACTTTGCATCTAATAGCTTCATTTAAGATTCTCAATTTGCCTGTTCAGTTTCTACAGATATTCGTGCCATTACAGAAATACATTGTAAAAATAGGAAACAACTGAGAAAAATCCTAGTTTTATGCTAGTGTGAGAAATGCCTATTTAATCCTGAAAGTAGTTTCTATGAGACTTCCTCCCTAATAACTACACATTTGTTCTCAAAAACAAATACCAGAAGTAAGTAACAGTGCATTTTTACAACGTACCATTAATCTCTCAGAAGAACAATTAAAATGTTCCATCAATCATGGCTCACTGTTTTTTTTCTATATTAGTAATAATAATATATAGCTGGAAGTGGGCATACCAAAACGTGTCAAGGAAATGCAACTGCATTCATTGGATTTCATTGCCAGTTATTTTGGTTAGGTCAACAGAGCCCTCTTTCTCACTTGTTCTTAAGTGTCAGGCTTTTTAGTAGGGAGAGAAATTGTTTGTCTAAAATGGTTAATAACCACCAGTTCACCAAGATATTTTGGGTAAGCCTATTATTCTAGTTATAAAGGTAGGAATGAGAGTCATTCTCAGATGGGTGCTCCCTAGAAAGGCCATTCAGCAAATATTTAGGAAGCACTTACTCTGCACCATGCATGGAGCCTGCCATGCATCCTTGTGCACCAGAGCCTGCCTGACAGAACCACAGCCATCCACCAAGGCTCACCTCAGATATCTGGGCCTCTGTCAGCCTTCCCTGACTGCCCTCATCAGAACTGGTTATCTCTTTTCTTGGCTCCCACCACATTCTGTTTTTGTTTCTATTTTAGCATGTATCAAAGCCCTCTAAGCATTCTGCTTCTCTATCCCCATGCCTCTCTCCCCTCTCTTCTCTTCCCACATCATGTGTAAGTCCTTCAGGACAGAACGGTGGCCCCTGGTGGCCCCAGGACTGTGGCTGCCCAGTGCCCACCCAGGGCCCCACACCGAGTCTGCTGTCAGAAAATGGATACCAACATCATCAAAAAATCTACAAACAATACATTCTGGAGAGGGTGTGGAGAAAAGGGAACCCTCCTGCACTGTTGGTGGGAATGTAAATTGATACAGCCACTATGGAGAACAGTATTATGGAGGTTCCTTAAAAAAATAAAAATAGAACTACCATACAACCCAGCAATCCCACTACTGGGCATATGCCCAGAGAAAACCATAATTCAAAAAGAGTCATGTACCACAATGTTCATTGCAGCTCTATTTACAATAGCCAGGACATGGAAGCAACCTAAGTGCCCATCGACAGATGAATTGATAAAGAAGATGTGGCACATATATACAATGGAGTATTGCTCAGCCATAAAAAGAAACAAAATTGAGTTATTTGTAGTGAGGTGGATGGACCTAGAGTCTGTCATACAGAGCAAAGTCAGTCAGAAAGAGAAAAACAAATACCATATGCTAACACATATATATGGAATCCAAAAAAAAAAAAAAAGGCCATGAAGAACCTAGGGGCAAGACAGGAATAAAGACGCAGACCTACTAGAGAATGGACTTGAGGACACAGGGAGGGAGAAGGGTAAGCTGGGACAAAGTGAGAGAGTGGTAGTGTATATATGGACATATATACACTACAAAATATAAAATAGATAGCTAGTGGGAAGCAGTCGCATAGCACAGGGAGATCAGCTCGGTGCTTTGTGACCAGCTAGAAGGGTGGGATAGGGAGGGTGGGAGGGAGGGAGACGCAAGAGGGAGGAGATATGGGGATATATGTATATGTATAACTGATTCACTTTGTTATAAAGCAGAAACTAACACACCATTGTAAAGCAATTATACTCCCATAAAAATGTTAAAAAAAAAACAACTTCGTGTCTAGAGGAAAAGTGGACATGCAAAAAGACCAATTAAATAAAAATATGCATGTACTTTAGTAAAAAAAAAAAAAGAAGAAGAAGAAAGAAAGAAAATGGATGCCAAACTGAATCTGCTGAAAAGAATCTGAAATTTCTTTTTTAAGTAATTGAATGTCTTCAGTGAGCTAAAAGACAGTAGGATTATGTCATTGAGTGTATTCCTTTGCTCCTTTTCTCTGCAGCGGCCAAATTTAAAGCCTTATAAGGAAAAACATATCCAAATAATTAAGAAAGAAATCCAAAAACATTCACTCTATTTACTAAGGTAAAGAGACAACTTGCTCTAATATGTATATAAATTTATTATTTACAATTTTTTAATCTCCAGTTTGAAGAGGACACAGATACATCTCTCCTGAGCCTTCCAATAAGCAGGCTGAGGCACCTGGATGACTTCCCAGGGCCTGCAGAATAAGGCTAATCTCCTAAGTATCTGGCAGGCAGGGCAGGCAGATTCCTAGAATACCAAGAGATGCCATTGCTGCTGCTTGGCACTGCCCCCTGGGGCCAGAAGTATGAAGGCTGAGAGTTGGGTCTCAGGCCACATGAGAGCTCCCCTGCCAAGAGAGGGGTAGAAGGACTCCCTGTCAGACTCCCCATACATCTTTGCACAAATGCAAACATCAGAGGAATGACTAGGTCTGGAGACAGTCCTGACGAAAAATCTAAAACCTTTCTCAAAGCCTAAAGGAGACAACAGCTTTGAGAAACCCAAGCCTCTTCTTCCTTCTCTTTCGCTTTATTACTTCTAGATATTAAGTACACAGAGATATGAGATTTTACTAGCGGGGATGTGGTATTCACTATTTCAACAGCATAGAAGTTTCTTTGTACCTCATAGGTGGTCTGTCAGAGATCTCAGATCTCTTCTCAGAAGAAAAAAAAACAAAAAACAAGCAAAACACTTAAATGTTTCTAGAAGGGGTCAGACATCATTTGTTTCATTATTGATGTCTGGGCCAAGTGAAATGAATGTTAGCTCCTTTTCCAGATATGCTTCTTTCTATCATTTCCTGTGATAGGAGGTTGATTTACTCTAATAAGGATAAGAGTAAGATGTGTCAATTTGACCCCAAATAGTTTTCTCATCAATAAGCTAAGTATAGGAAATCAGGGTCATTATTCAGTTAAGCATAGGTAGGACTAGAAAGTTGCCATTAAAAAAGGGTGATGATGTGTAATGTGAATTTTAGGTGTGACTGATATCTAATATACAGCCAAGATCACAGTCCTAGCACATTTAATACTTTATCAGTGACTGGAATGAACAAGTTAAAGAGGACTCTCAACTTACAAATGACACCAATTACAATGACCTTATTAACATATATAAAAAAATAACATCAAAGTGATTTTTGGCAAATTACAAATAGTCCATAAAAATAAGATAAAAACCAATACAAAGTAAGATAATGTTAAAAGACTAGGAATAAAACATATAGCTATTAAGTGGGAAAGAAATAGGTAAATATATGAAAAATAAGAAAATATCAGGAGAGGGTTGTCATTTCTGTGGGAGCTTGTGATGTGGAAAATCAAGATGCTTGGTAAACACAATTGGTAAACACAACGGATATAGAAACCCCTTGTAATAATTCCACAGCCCCTAAGGGACCAAGATCTCCTGGGTGAGAATCACTATTGTAAACACACCCTTAAATGAATCCATCATGCTCCATACCCCTTGAGCAATAGGGGACCAAAACTAAGTCTATCAATTGTTTCTGAACATTAAACATCTCAATAATTTAATGATATTTTAAAGGAAGCACAATGAATGGAATCAAAAGGAGAATGTAATCCAAAAAAAAATTGTCACAGACAAGATTCTCTACTTTATTTGCTATTGGTCAGACTTATTAAATATAGGATCTGTTTTGATCTTATGAGGGAGGTAGAGATGCTGGAAAGATCCTAGGAAAGAGCAAAAGGAAGGAGATAAGAGATGAAGAGAAACACCCAGGTAGGGCTGGGGAGGGACTGTTTTGTCTGGCAGTTTGTTAGAAGAGTTGAAAGTGAACATAAAATGACAACTGCCTTTAGTTACTGCTAGGTTCTTATGAGACTTAACAAGGAAAATACTGCTCAGACACAATCACCATTCAGGACAAGGAAAAAGGAGGAAGGGGTTAGTTTAAAAAAAAAGAAAAGTTAGGTTACATGGGAGAAGAAATTCCAAGTAATGAGAGCGGTTAATCCCAGGAATGTGTCACAAGAGGTTGTTTTGTAAGAGTAGTGTGTTAAATTACTTACTTGTTTATGTAGCTTCTCAAATCCTTCTACCTCTACAGTTACAATTTGGTGTATAAGAATACTGACACAGTCTCATAATTAAGCACAAGCATATGTATGAACACTTTCCTCTATTCCTGCAGGATACCTGGTTTGTTTGGGGGCAAAGAGGAGTTGATGTGGCATTGTGTTAACAGTGGTTGAGAATGCAAGTGGTAAACATCTGAAAGTAGAATACTGCAAAATGCATGCATTGTATGTACCAAAAGGTCAGTATGAAACATTATCTTTATGGCAAGCCTGCCCATCCAATCCCTCCTACACATTGCATAGTCACACAATTTTGCAGCTTGTATAAATCCCTATTGTGATTTAAACTCATGAGAGAGTGTGGCTTCTGCAAAGGGTGGCTGTTTTGTGACTTTAGACCAGTGGTCCTCTACCCTAGCTGCAAATCATCTGGGGAACATTTAAAAATACTGTTGTACACGCTCCATCCCTAGAAATTCTGATTGAATTGGTCTAGGATGGGGCCCAGGCCTATGTATTCTTTTTCCTTTGGAAAGCTCCCCAGGTGATGCTAATGTACAGCTGGAATTGAGTCTGGTTTCAACTCACAGAATTTCTTAATAATACAACTGTGTATCATGACAAAACTTTCAGGAGTGTAAGGGCTACAGTGGGGAAATTATTACTTCTCTAGGTCCTCATCGTGCAGAGTCCTTAGAATTTTTATTAGAATATGATATTTATCACTCAAATTCCTATCACAAAAAAAATGCTTTCTGGAACTCTGCTATAGCAACTACGTAAGATAGACTTTGTATGTGGGATAAATCTCATGTCACTTATGTAATTCAGTCCTGGTGTTTTTCCCTTTCCTTTGCTCATTCTTTCGATTCTCCCCAAGAGGAAGATCAGCAGGTTAGAGTGTCAGAACGTCATCCCTATGCCTCTTTTTCGCTTGGGTTCATGGTTCAGGCATACTAGTAATGGAGCTGACAATATGCACTGGTTTTTCTCCTAATGGTGCGGAGGCCACAGGAAGCTTCACTGGACCTAGGGATGGCAGGTGTCCCACACTTCTCCAGGGCCTGGCACAGAGAAGAGAGAAGTCACTGAGAAGTGCTTTACTGATGCCAATCACTCCTCAGAGCAGATGAGGAAACTGAGCCTCAGATGAAACCTGAATTCCAGATCTCTCTTGGACACTGACCTCAAGTGTTACCTTGGGCCTTGGAAAAGTCACTTGGTCCCTTTGGACAGCAGTTTATTCATCTAACAATCAATAAGTTGAACTAGAAGATCGCTAAGTCACTTTTATTTCTAAAATTCTGTGATTCCAGTTAACCAGTATTCATAAAAGTGTGGAATGCTGTAAACGTGTGTAAAAGTCCATGCAGAGATAACGGTGGAGGACCCCCTCATCAATACTATTTTTATTACCTTCTTCCTAGATTTTACCAATTGCCATTCTTACTCTTAATATTAAGGCTGTGGGACTTAACTAAATCACCTTTGAAATACTGAGCTATCAACAGATGGCATGCTGAATGCAAATATACTGCAAATAAATATTTGGTCCTGAAGAAGATCAAGAGCTGGAGTTCATTTCCCCTTCTCATTTGGACTCAGAGCTCTGCGGTCTTTCCTTTTACTGCCCTTGCCTCCAAACTGGCTGTTTGTGTTCAAAGATGGATCAGAAAATCAGTTCCAAAGTTGGTTACAAACTTTCAGTAATTTTTGTTGTTTTTTTTTTGTAACCAGCCAATTTCTCTTAGTTCATATAACAAAGAAGTGCATAATTATTTGCAACTTTAGTTAGAGCAATGGTCTTAAAAAGGTCTAGCTAAATAGAAAATGCTCAGACTTTCTGAGTGCTGACAGTTATCAAATTCACCTAGTTCATATGGCCACATTTCTGAAGTTCTTTTAACAGCCCATCTGTGAGCAATAGGATCAGATGACTAAGAACTACAGGACAGAAGCACTATTACTTTGAATCGTATTTTCTCATTACCCAGCTATAAAGAGTGTTTCTCTCTGACCTATATAAAGTTCAGAATTTAGGACCCTATGTGATTTTAATCCCATCATTTAGCACCCCAGCTGTATGAATCTGAAAGTAAAAATGAAGTTGTTTGAATTCCAGACCCCCTGAACATTCTCAGGGAGCTCATCAGCTCCCTAAGCTAAGCTATAGGTTTAAATCTAAACCTAAATCTGTAGGTATGAACCCAAATTTCATGATAAACAAAAACTGAATAGATCTGTCTTCCCTGACATTACTCACCTTTTGATCATTCTTTTACCAAAATTACTATGACTGGGTTAGAATAATAGAATGCAATCAATAAATGCAATCACTAGCCCCTGGCCAGATAATAACACATTCAGAACTTTCTTTCCTAAAGGAGATTTTATCGTGTTTGTGCTCTTGTAAATAGGAGAAAGAGAGAAATATAACTTAATAAATGGAAGCATTCACTAATTTATTCATTTATATATTCAACAAATATTAATTTAGTATCTACTACATTCCAGGGACCTTACAGTCTAGTAGCAGAAATAATCTCACACACATACAAAATCAAACCATTAAATAAGTGTGGGCTGTGGGGTAGGCTGGATGAAAAAAATGGTCTGGTCTAAATTCAAGAGGTTAGTGATTTGGGGAGGGGCAAGAAAGTGACTTCCTCTATTACCCTAAAAGTAAGCTTGAGCAGCCAGACGCCATGTCTATTTTATTTGCACTGTCCCCTTTTCAGTGACAACCGTAGCCAGCTCATAGACCCTATCCTGGCTCTGTTTGCTTGGTTCATTTATTCCATCCTCAAGAAGTAGGTATTTCATAACTACTGAATAAAGGAATGAACTCACAAGGCCACAGTACTGTAAACCAAAAGTGCCTGCAATAAATATGCATGCATTCTAGGCTATAAATGTTTCTAAAGTTCAGGTACAGTCTCATCAAATTGTATTCTGATTTTCTAGAGCACCAGTTTGCAACCAGGGATAATTTTTTGCTCCCCCTCCCAGGGGACACTTGGCAATGTCTGGAGACATTTTTAGTTGTCACAATTTAGGAGGTGCTACAGGCATCTGGTGGGTAGAGGACAGAGATGTTGAGAATCACCCTACAGTTCCCAGGACAGCACCCTCACCCTAACAACAAGGAATTATCTGGCCCAAAATGCCAACACTGCCCAGATGGAGTAACCCTGTGGTAGAGCTTGGGAGCTGCGTCTTGGGAGCCACATAATGGGCTGTGATTATCCTTGCTTAGACCTTACAAGGACCCTAGTGTAAATCCTTTTCCTCACTAGCCAAGCAATGTTCAAACCTACAGAGATTTATTTCATTAATTTTCCATTTGTTTAATAAACAGACTTAAAGCACTGGAGGGAAAAATATTCAAGCAGTGAGGTAAGACGAAAACTATTAGTAACACTAGTTTGACTTAAGTGAATGGTAGGAAACAACCTCTGCCATCAGGAAGTGAGTTGTAGAAACTGAAAAAAAGTTAAGAGTGTTTAAAAAGCTCTGGTTCAAACAAATGTCTATGTGAACCAATGGGTAGCTTGAAAACAGTGAAGACATTTCCGTCTCTTATGTCTTTGATAGAATGGAAAGAGCTTTTATTTTCTTTAGTGCAGTGATCATTCATATTTTTCCCATGACATGCCCAGAAGTTTAAAGAATAACAAACTCCCAAGTGTAAACACAGAATTTTGTGAGAAAGTGAGCCCTCTGGATGAATCCTTATCACTGTATGTTTGGATAAAATAAGACTTCCATGCATTAAACAATACAGGACTTTCTATTTGAGAAGTAAGCTTCCAATACTTTGAAGGGCTGCAGTTATTTCTCCTCAAGGATGACAAACATAAGTGCCCCCAAGGTATGGCTCCTCCCTGTTCAAGTTCAATGCTCTAGTCTCAGTGCTCCTATCACTGGCCCTTGCTTGGCTTATTTTTACAATGTGCACTGTTCCATGTCATTTGTTTGGTAACACTCAACATCAACAAGTGCCACCAAATCAATACCAGAAGGCTGAAGATTTAAAAAAAAGGAATCAAACGATATGTAGCCTGCTTTGTACCAAGCCACCTGAAACTAGGTGCTTTTTGTAATAATGAAAATGTGAGGCCATGTGGACAGGAGAGATAGTTCCAGATTCCTGAAGAAGGCTCATGGCCAATTGGTCTCAGGTACACCAAATGTGGTTTTAGGTTCATGACTGGGATACCCAGAAGAAAGAGTGCACAGCATACTCAAGGAGGTATGAAAATGCTCTGGAACCCCCAAATCATCTCATCATCAAGGACAGTTTTTAGCAATTTCAAAAGGATGTATATTCGTTTCCAAGGGATGCCTTAAAAAGTATCACAAACTAGGTGGCTTAAAGCAATAGAAATTTACAGTCTCATGGTTCTGGAGTCTGGATGTCCAAAATCAAAACGTCAGCAGGGCCATGCTCCCTCTGAAACCTGAAGGGGAATCCATCCTTGTCTCTCCCTAGCTTCTGGTTTTCTGGCAATCTTTGGCATTCCTTGGCTTACAGCTGCATAACTCAAATCAATCATATGGCCTTCTCCTTGTGTCTTCACATTACCATCTACTTATAAGGATGCCAGCCATCTCAGATGGGGAGCCCCCTTCTACACCAGGGTGACCTCATCCTAATTATATCTACAAGACCCTGTCTCCAAATAAGGTCACATTCTGAGGTACTGGGGATTAGGACTTCATTGTATCTTTTTGAGAGGAACACAATTTTGAGAGGAACACAGTTTACATTAACAGGATGTAAACTAGGAGTGTATATTTTTGTTATCAGAGCAGGGAAATTTAACTTAAATTTTCAAAGTGTAATACAAACTTAAGGATCATTTATTCTCCCTCCTAAGAAGAGCAAAAGATGGAGAAACCTGGTGGTTGCCTTCAGGTGAAAGGCAAAAGGAAAGGAAGAATAAGGCAAAAAGGAATTAATCTAAAGCAAAGAGAGTCTTGTCTGCTTGGTGTTGCTGCCACTTTCAGACACATCCAGTCACTCAGTCAGCTGGAGCATCTTCTCCCCCGGGGCATGTATGCCTCATGTTTACAATAAACTCCAGAAGGCTAACGCACATGCAAGAGATGAGCTAATCCTTCTTATTTGCTTAATGGCAGAATGCAAAATAAGCACCCACCTGCACAAAATGATTTCAGGAATGCCAAGAGGTTCTCCTGTTCCAAGATAGCTCCTCCATCCTCCCAACACTGCTACTGAAATCCCTGACATTTCCCCACTTCTCCTGGTTTGGGTGCCTGGGCCAGAAGCTCCTGATGTAGTACTGACCATTGCCCCTGGCACTGTCCCAAATATTTTGCATAAGTTAAGTCATTTAATACACAGAATAATCTTATGAAGTATGTACCATTATACCCACAATTTACAGATAAGAAACTAAAGCACAGGGAGGTTTAGTAGCTTAGCAAAGCTGAGATTCAAAGCAGCCCTCATGCTATCAAGCAGGGTACCATATTGCCTTTCAACAGTAGAGAGCAACACAGCAACTAACTTAATATCATGCCCACTCAGATCTGAGTGTTAGGTTTTTCAGATCCTCTCACCTAGCAGAGAGCTAAGACAGCCTAAGACAGTTTTGTTTTTTTTTTCTCAAAGTGTCTTACCTATAACCACTTGCATCAAAATGAGGGAGGAGGTACAGACACCAGGACCTACTCTCAGACACAACCGATTCAGCATCTCAGTGCCCAGAAATCTGCATTTTAACAAAGAAATGAGTGGACTAATGTTTGAGAACCACTGGCCCTACAGGAATGGAATAGGGAAAGGTACAATGTTATGGTAAACCAGAAAAAGCCACAGAGAGATGACAAGGCAATGGGGACCCTCGTAACCAATGGTCAATGACTCACGGGGTCCTGACCAGAGAAGAGCTTGGTTGCTGGAGAGTGAGGGTAATGCTGAGCATGGAGGTTTGACAGCAGAAGGAGGCCAGCCACATCCTCTGGCTTGGATTCACATGCCCTGTCCTGGTAGAAATGGTTATGCTGAGTCAGGGCAGCATTTTCTGTTAGTTTGGATGGGAAGCATGGTTGCAGGCAAGGGAGAGCAACCAGAGCATGTGGATTCAGAAATTCCTACGTGACTCTGATTGAGTAGGGCTTCATAAACAGAATAAGGACTGGTGTGGGGTTAAAGAGAGTTGTGTGATGGAGGATCCAAGAGACCTAAGTCCTGCGTTTGGTTCAGTCACTGATTACAACCTCCCTGAGACTCAGGTTCCTGGTCTGTAAAATGGGGGAAATAACACCTGCTTTGAAGGTCCTCACATACAGGATGTGATGAACCAATTGAGGCATATAGTACTCTAAAATGTATGTCACTGCTTTTCCAAAACCTCTGTACAACTCTCCTGCCTCAGAATATATCTGCCACACTCACGCCCTAAGTCCATTAATGACACAATAAAGGACAGTTGGAGATGATGCTCTGCCTTGCTCTGTGCATCCCCCTATAACCCCTGCCAGGAAAAAGAACATAGTCACCTAAATTCATTCTAAAGTACAAATTACAATGTAGGCCTCCTGCACTGGGGAAACACACACACACACACACACACACACACACACACACACACACAGAGGAAAACGAGGAAAAGTGGAGACTAGAGACACCAAAGAACAAATCCACTCTCCTCACTCTATCTCTTCCCCACTGGTGTGCTCTACTGATCCCCCGAAGAGCTGGGCTGCTGCTTCTGCTTCTACCCCTGCTTCCCCTCCTCAACATACTCCAGTGCGTGCCCCCTGCTTTGGGGCCAGGTCCACACAATTGTAGTTATTCAGATCATTGAGGCAAAACCCAACCAAGCAACAACATGCTTTAATCAATATTTTCTAAATCATTCTTCCTTAAAGCTGAAGACTTCTGAGTTTGAATGGCCCCCTCCTCTGTAGGCTTTCCATGCCGTTCAAGTAATTTAAATGATAACCAACCCTACACTTCATTTTGATCAGGTCGTGGTACTATAGAGTTATGGTGAAAAGAACATCTCTTTTAATAAAATGGGATACCAAAAATATCGATAAATAAAAGTGCACTTGTGAAATCGGAAAAGAATTCATAGTAGTTAATATGATAGTTAATGTATGCCTACATTCTTTCAATGGACATTTATAGCTCCTTTAAAATACTATACATATTGAAGGAATATTTGCTAATTAATGTGTGCATAGTACTACTAGGAATTGTGGAGGATACCAAGATGGGTACAACAGATACAGACCTGCCCTAGGTCCTGGTTTGGTCCATTCATTTATTAGTTAAGTGACCTTTCCTTATTGGGGAAATAAAAGACTATTTTCCATTCTTGTTATGAAGATAACCTAGAACTTCACAAGTTTGTGAAGAGAAGCAGATGAGTGAAATAGGACACCATATGTATAAAATATCATTATTCTGTGGTCTCTGTAATGTCTGAGAAGCAACAACAGGGAGGTCAATCCAAAGAGAGACACTCAAGGGTCCCAGCTAGAGGCCCAGGCCAGGGACTGCAGGTCCCCTCTGCACCCCTCTTTCTACACGCAGCCCTCTTCTGTCACTCAGAGGTAGGTATACACCCACCTTTCTGTCCTCTTCCAGCTTGAAACCCTGGTTAGTAATGCAGCCCTCTCCCTTCAGGCAATCCTGTGCTCTCCCACAAGGTGAAGTTGCCTAGCACCTGCCAGCCCAAAGCAGCCCAAGAACACTTCAATGTTCCCACCCCAGGTTTACATTTTTCCTAGGACTGTGTGTGGATCCTCTGGAAATCCAAGCAATCACGAGCATTAAGGATACAGTCCAGGCCTCCTCTTTTCAGTCGGGGCTGCAAGAACACTGCAGCTTTTTCCCTGCAGTGGTGCTAGTTCAGCCCAGTAAACAAATGGGTATTTTGCCCTTGCCCCTGAGAAAACACATAGGCATTAGAGCAAAGTTCCTGTGTTCTGGTAACATTTAATTGTGTTAGTTCTCAGCCCTCTCTACACCCACACACTCATGGACAACATTTATTCCACTGACTTCAAAGGCTGTTCAACATGTTGGAAATATGTGAGAGAACACTGAGGGGAGTTTGAAATTAGTCTCAACCCTCCTTCTGTATGTGTGGGTTTGGTTCATGTGTTAGGATTTTAGAAGTACGTATTTGATTTTTAAAACATGCATTTGTTTATACTGGGTTTAGAGTCATGAAAAATAAATCAGGATTTCTATTGCCAGTTTTTGTGTTTTTCATAATAAATAGTAGTCATTCATCCTTGTCCAATAATAAATATTTATAGGTTTAAATTAGGAAAAGCTTTTCAAGAGAATTTCCATTCATTCATTATCCATCAACTTCCAGATGCCAGCCAGCACATGAGGAGTTTCCAGAAAGAAGCAGGAAGCAGACTAGGGCTTCCAGGCATGGAGGGGAAAGAGTATCAGCAACAAAAAGAAGTTGTCACTAAATCCAAATGGATGTGTCAATCGCTAGTTGTCTTTTTCATAAGATTCCCCAGGCCCCAACCCAGAGAGTGTGATCTGAGTCTGAAATGGGCCTGAGCATCTGCATTTTAACAAGCATCCTCCCTCCAGTTGATTCTTTTGCAACACTACCCCTGTGCTGGTGCATTCAAGACATTATATTCAGAAGTCAAGATTCAGTGATGCGTCTTCTAGGTGGAGCTGGCTCTTAGTCTTTGGTGCATATCTGGGTAGAAAGCCAAGCACTTTATGGATATGCGTTGATAACACTATCAATTGCCTAAAACTTTTCTAATATTCAGTTTCATATGAATTGTAGAAAGTTGAAAATGCTGCATTTCCTTCTCATATATTTCTAGACTTTGCTCCAGGACCAAATTCCAGGATATTTATGTACATTCATTATATACATTTTTCTATAAGCTTAAAAATTAAATTATCTAACAGAAAAAGAGCAATGTAATAGAAAATAAAACATGATCATCAAAATAAAGATGGTTTGTTTTAGTCATCTCTAGCTGCATAACCAATGACCCCCAAATTTAGTAGCTTAGAACAACAAATATTTACCATCTAACAGTGTGTCAGAAATCCAAGTGTGACTTAGCTGAGTAGTTCTGGTTCAGGGCCTCTCACAGGCTGCAGTCCAGGTGTCAGGGCTGGAGTCATCTCAAAGCCCGACTAGGAGAAGACCCATTTCCAAGCTCACTCGCATGGCCAATGGTAGGATTCAGTTCCTCCCAGGCTGCTGGATTGAGGACTCAGTTTTTCAGTGGCTGTTGGCTAGAGTTCTCCCTCAGTTAACTTCCACACAGACCTCTCCATAGGGCCGCTCACAACATGGCAGGTGGCTTCCAGCAGAGCAAGCAAGCAAGAGAGCAAGAAAGGAAGCAAGATGATGCCATGGTCTTTTGTAACCTAATCTTGGAAGTGACCACCCCATCACTTTTGCCACATTTTACTATTTAGAAGCAAATCAAAGCATGAATTACACATGCTTTTTTTTTACACATGTTACACATGTTACACAAAGCATGAATACCAAGAAGTGGGGGAGGGGGTATCACTGGGAGTCATCTTAGATGCTATCACAGAATACATGAATTTGCTTTTTCACAGTCAATTTATCATCCTACTTACACTTTGCTAAAACTAAATGTTAATGTAAAACAAACTCTTCTGATACAGGTTAAGGAGTACATTCTGGGGGTTGAGTCTAGTAGTGTTGAAAAGATATTTTGAGGTTATTAATTGAAGCCAGGTTTCTAGATGAGGAGCTGTACACCTACTATGCCAACCAACAGGAAAGAGTGTTAGTTACTATATCACTTAAGAATGCTCTCTGCTATAGGTAATAGAAAATCTGAAGAGCTGTGGCTTAAAAATAAGAGCATAAGGAGAAGTCTAGAGGCAGACAGCTACTGGCATTGTTTCAGTAGTTTGGTAATAGCAAAAGCAGCATCTTCTATTCTCTTGGTCTTTTAATTATACATGTCACCTCATGGTCACAGGATGACTTCTTTACACTAAGGCAACACATCATTTTCTAAGTAGGATGAAAGGGGCAAAGGGCCACACCATATGCCTCTGTTTCTTTTCATAAGGAAGATAAAGCTTTCCTGGAAGTCTTGCCCAGCAGACTTCTACTTAGATCTCATTGGCCAGAATTGGGTCACATGTCTGCTCTAAACTGACCACTCACCAAGGAGACTAGGATTACCCTGGCAAGTCTAAACCAACTATAACTTAACTCTGAGATAAAAGAATTACTTCCAAGACCTGAATAAACGAAGATTCACTTGGCAGAGAAGTGGGACTGTGGATTTAGAGCAGGCAACACACGTCTTCTGTAAACATCTTGTTTATTATTATTTATGTGCTCCATATATCCAATACAATCACAATTTTGGGATTTTTTCACAATTTTCACAAAAGTCTAAAAATATATTTTCCCACAGAAACAGAAAAGGCAAGCATCATTGCTTATTAAATCTCAAATATACTTAAAGTTTCCTTCTTGAAAATTCCTTATTCATAAATAAAATGTCCAAATTTTGAGACAAAAAATGACCCCATGGTTTTTTAATCCTGTGTACATATAAAATGTTTTTTAAATATTTCCATTGCGTACATTTAACAAGATGAAATATTCTGAGACTTATTGTATTAGCCAGCTATTATTAAAACACAATGAGACAGATTGCTTTTCTTGAACATCTGCTGATAGATTTTTGTTCTTATGTTTCCAAAATTATAGCATCATAAGTCAATGTTGCACAAAAGTATTTAATGTCATTTATAAAATCTAGTTATATAAACTGTTGACTCCTTATAAAACATCTATTAAGACACAGAAATATCACTGAAGCATATTTATGCCTTTGATCTTGCGGTCTGCATAATGATTCGGGCCAGAGGCGCAACTTGTTCCATAGACTACAGAACAGAAAATCAGTTCTTGGAGAAGCTGCTCAGCCTCATCTGAGGCATCCCATTCTAAGAAACTAAATGGCACCTGCATGTCTTGGTTTTTGTGTTTGTTTAAAAGCAAATCTCTAACTGCTGTTCTGCTCCAAATCTAGGTGAGCAGATAAAGTTCTGCTCTGAGCAAGACCTGCCCTCCTATAGAGGGATAAGAGGAGCATGTCCCTGAGGGAATGGGACGCCAGAGTGACAGCTTTGATAAGGGATAAATCACACCGATGATGCATGTGAACGATGAGTACACTGGGGATTGTCAGAAACAGGCATCATCATTCATTCAATGATGTTCAAATTCACATACAAGCCTAGCTGCTTTTTACATTGACTACGGAATGTAGCATCCAGATGATTGAGGGTGTGTGGTGACAGCAGACAGCTGTGGAAGAGCCTAGGAGAGTTTCTAAGTCTGAATTCCAATCCTGTGCCTGCCATTAAGTGGGAAAGTATTCTTGATCCAGTCATCTGACAGCTTTGCCCATCGATTTCTCTATCTCAAATGGGACTCCTTTTCTTTAAGGATCCCTTCAGCTTTAAATACCTATGAATCTGCTAAAGCAACTATGCTTTGATTGATGGAATTGTGAACTACCTTTAGATGGAATGACTGATTACTAACAGAACTTTGTTGGGTTCAGTGCATTATGAATACATATCAAAATGCACAATGAGGATATTTTTCAAAATATTCCCTCCAGTTTTCTTCACCCTAGATAAATGTACAGAAATGTCTGTATTAGTGTTGAGAAAAGGACATTTCTCCTAACCTCACACAGAGATACATTTCAAGTCTATGTCTTAGAAGACAGTGAGAGACTTACAGGAGACCTAGAGATACAAATGGGGTAGGCAGAGAAGGGACCTGGGGGGAGAGATGTAAGTTCCTAGGGAAATTGTGTGGAGGGCAGGGCTGGTCCTAGGCCTGGGAATCAGGAAGTTACAGTTCTAATTTCAGCCTTTCCACTGATTCACTTGGGACCTTGAGAATGTCTGGCCCATTTAAATCGTGCCTCAGTTTCCTTATCTGCCAAGAGAGAGTCCTTGGCTAGGTGCCCAGGATTGTGAGAACATAATGTTCAGGGCCATGGAAATTCAATCAGTACCAAAAATGCAAAACATCCTAGTTACTAGATGTCCTAACTTAAAATGGAAACATTAACAAGAGTAATTCCTTTAATAATCAAAATGTGAATGTTTTAGAAAGCATATCTATATGGGTGAAAATTAAGCAAATAAGGCTACTGGAAGAGCTTATAGTCCTAGGGATACATAAGCAAAAAAAGGTCAAACTTGGAGTAGGACAAGTTCCAGTTTTGCCACTTATCATCCTTGTGACCTTGGGTAATTTCTTAACCTCCCACAGTAACCCCATATGTAAAATGAGAATAAGAGCACGCATCTCAGAGGGTTGTGGTAAAGATGATTACAGATGGAAGTTAGTTCTTTTGAAGCATTGATGAGGTTTGAATTCACAGCCACCATATACTTTGCAGCTGATAGTTTCTCTTATTGCAATTAAAAAGCTTAGTCACCCAGAGCAAGTAATTTTTTAATGCCGTCTATTAAGCATTTACTGTATTGCAATGCTCTATCCCCATGCTAAGCACTTTGCATAAATTTTCTCATGTTCTCCTCACAAAAACCTATTACTATTACTGCTGCAGAAATGGAGGTGGAGAGAAATTAAACATTATTTCTGGCTTCATTGTGTTTCCTTAACCTGCCTTTTTTTTTCTCAGCTGCATCTAATTGGCTCTACTTTTAATATTATTTTAAGCCACTTAAAGTTTTTAAGACTAAAGCCGCAATTAACTGAATATATTTATATAACATGTTAGTTTTGTCATGTTGCTGTCCACCCCTGGAGACCTGCTCTAAATTTACTTGGATATTTGAGGATAAATAAATCATGCTCACTGCAGTTTCTGGAAAGCACTAAAAAAGCACTAAACTTGCTTTGAAATAAAGCAAGTTAAAATAAAGCTTAAGAATTTCCAAAATGTTCATTGAAAAAAGCATTTATATTTATGTTTAGAAAAATTAACTTATCATTGAGAAATCTTACACACATGCATATGTTCATAGATCTTCACTGAGGACCAATTGTGTATAATATGTGTATGACCTCATCATAACACGGTCCTCAGAGACCACACTGTGGGAATTCTTACAGTTACCAGAGGGTTAAATTCAGTTAACTCTTTTTTGTTAATGTTCCTTTTAATTATGAACTACTATAATTGTCTTAGAGAAAATTTGAAAAATATTTTTTTAAGCAATGTGGTATTGAAAGAAGAGTCGGTATCTTTCAAACCAGATTAGAAATTCAAATCCACCTCTTATTTACCTGGACAACTTATTAAACCTTACATTTTTCTGTGAAATGGGAATAATAAATTACAGAGTTGCTGTAAGTTAAATGAGAACAGTGTTTGATCATGATAGCCGATCAACAAATGTTAGTAACTATCCATTCCCTTGGAAAAGAATCTCTAGGCAGACATGCTTAAATTCTGTTCTGTAAAGAGATAGGAACCCTCTGTTCCCATAAAGTGCTTACCAGCCTTCTTTGGTAATAGCCTATTTTCTAATAAAAAGCAATGGACCCTTTTCTACTGTATACTCAAAATGTATGCACCCACTTCAGGGCATTCATGGACCAACACTGCCCATTCCTTTGACTCAGATTAAGAACACCTGCTCTAGTGCATTCATTCTGTCTTCACCAAATCCTCTTACAAAATAAGGTGATCTTTAAAAAATAAAATTCTTTGGGTACCTTTCAGTTGAATGAAGGAAAACAGCAGGGCTTTATTTTTAATAGCTCTAGGAAAATGCATTATCTGAGCAAAACCCCACAGTAGACAAGTAAACTGCACAGAAACTTCATTAAAGGACTGATCTGACTTGCCGCATAATTTAGAACAGCCTTTGAAAACACACAAGTAAATGTTTACTTCTGAGTCTAGATCTAAATGAAGAAAGAAAACATTAGAACAACAATAAATTTACTTCATTTAGATAATTGTGGACATACCATTTTTATATATTACATATTCTTAGGACATTGGACAACAGATCAAGAAACAGAATGTTCTAGAAAATAAACCTTAACTATTGGTAAGTATTATGTACTTTTTACGAAAGAGGTTTTATTGTGTTGAATCAAAAGTGGCTCCTTGGCACTGAGAGGCTCCATGGAGTCACCCAAGTCCTAATTCCCTAATCCTGAGATTAGCTGGCTTGCTGCTAGCAGTCATCAACTTGTTTGGATTTCAAACTACATTAGATCCCTTCATATAGCTGCGACCACCAAGCAGTTAAGCTGGCTCTGTCCTATTCTTTTGGTGGTAATTTTTTTACCCTATGCTTCAGTTTAGTCTATATAATCCTTCCAGAGGGATAAAAGCTCCTGGGAATTAATTGCTTAAGTGAACACGTACTGTGGGAGAGAATGCTATTTGGGAAAGGGGCCAAGTTTGCATTCTGTCCCCACCATTGCTTTGTGTTTGACTTTAGCAAGTCACCTTCACCTCTCTAAACCTAAGTATCTTCTTTTGTAAAATGACAACCTACCTTCCCAGATTGGTTTGAAACCCCAGATCACATGGAGACAATGCATGTAGAAGCACTTGGTAACTGTTAAGTGCTATGTGACTGCAAACTCATTTGATTACTTCCTAGTGGCCACCAAAAGGGACTAGTACAGGTGTGGACCACTGATGTTTGCATCTGTCCTTATCCAAAACCTTACTGTTTGCTCAATTCAAAAATTAAGTTCTCTCTTAACATTTTCTTAACTGCCTTCCTAATTTTCTTCTTGCTTTTAATGTCACGTCTGCTCTCTCTAGCAGGAAAACCTGAAGCTCAAAGCTCATCTTAGGCTTTTTTTTTTTTTTTTTTTTTTTTTTGCGGTATGTGGGCCTCTCACTGTTGTGGCCTCTCCCGTTGCGGAGCACAGGCTCCGGACACGCAGGCTCAATGGCCATGGCTCATGGGCCAAGCCGCTCCGCGGCACGTGGGATCCTCCCAGACCGGGGCACGAACCCGTGTCCCCTGCATCGGCAGGCGGACTCTCAACCACTGCACCACCAGGGAAGCCCTCTCTCCCTATCCTTGAAGTAATTAAGTCCTGTGGATTCTTCCTTTAACATCCTGAAATTCATTATTTATTCTTTTCTTTTTTCTTTTTCATGGCCTATTCCAGTTTTGGCCCTACCATCTCAAACTTGGGATACAGCAAGAATCTCTCTGCCTTGAGTCTCTTCCTTTATTCTGGGGCTGGACACTGATATCAAATTCATGTTGATAAATGACTGCATTGATTGTGGCTGCACACCTCTGCTCCAACATCTTCAATAGACCCCCACTGTATATAAAATAAAATTGAATCTGGCCTCAACCCATCTTTCCAGCCGTGGCCACACAGGTCTATCTGCCTGTGACTGACACTCTCTGTATCATCCTTCCTTGTTCCTGGGGCCTTTCTCACTGCATTTTCAAGATCCCTTCTTCCTTCCTTTCCAAATCATACCCCATTTTCCAATCCCTGCTCAAGTCCCACCACCCCATGAAGACTTCTTGAATCCTCAGAGCTCACAATGATCTAATTTCCTGAAGATATTCTACCAGTTGAGTGTTTGAAGAGTTGATAATCAGTTATGAACTAACTACCCCTTAACATTGTGTGTGTAGTTGTCTTGGAGTCAATTAACTTAGGTCATGTCATTTACATTTTATTGAGTGCCATGTATACTTATCCATGTTGCTGGGTTTTACTTGAAGGCAGGAATTTTATCATATCCTTTTAGTTTCCCTCAGAGCAGCAGTTTTCAACCTTTCACACAGCAAAGAAGCACCTGGAGGACGTGTTAGAAAATCTCCTTGATGCCACTCCTAGGGAATTTTGTGGGGCCCAAATCTCTGAATTTCCTACAAATTCCAAGCAAGGCTTATGCTGCTGGGTGCCTTTTAGCACCTTACACAGAACCTGTACTTAAAAGCTAATATGTATTTATGCATACTCAGAAATGGGTTTTTTTTTCTTTTTTTCTTCTATTTCATGCTCATGTTCTGTCACTTCTTCCTTTTAGATTGATTTTGAAGATGTGATTGCAGAACCAGAAGGGACACACAGTTTCGATGGCATCTGGAAGGCCAGCTTCACCACCTTCACTGTGACGAAGTACTGGTTTTACCGTTTGCTGTCTGCCCTCTTTGGCATCCCAATGGCACTCATCTGGGGCATTTACTTTGCCATTCTCTCTTTTCTGCACATCTGGGCAGTTGTACCGTGCATTAAGAGTTTCTTGATTGAGATTCAGTGCATCAGCCGTGTCTATTCCATCTACGTCCACACCTTCTGTGACCCGCTATTCGAGTCTATTGGCAAAATATTCAGCAATATCCACATCAACACGCAGAAAGAAATTTAAATGACATTTCAAGGATAGAAGTATATCCGATTCTTTTTGTCCCTTTTAATTTTCTTGGTGCCAATTTCAAGTTTCAAGTTGTTAGCAACAATATATGAATGAATTTTCTTGGTTCAGAGCAAAGAAATCACTCAGTTTTCATAACTATTATTTGTCTCTTCTGAGCTATGTCTTCTATTTTTGGGGTGGTATGAATTTTTAAAACCCATTTAAAATATTTTCCTTACATTTGGATCATTGTTTTATTGGCTGAGATATGAACCTATTGTTGAAAGATAATTTGAGAGAAATATGAAGAACTGAGGAGGAAAAAAAAAAAAAGAACTAACAACCTCAACTGCCTATTCTAAAATGTTGATCATTTTATGGTAAGGGAAGAATTCCAGGCTACTGCCATTGAGTGTACAGGTATGTGGGCAGTTTTCAACCAACTCTTCCCTCTGAACTGTTAGTGAATTGCTGCCATTCACTTTAATGATCCAGTGGAATCTAGTGATCTTTATCAAGTTAGAAAATATAACCTGCACATGATCCGACTAATGCCTTACTCTCCTGAAATTTTAACCTGTGATACTTTCTATGCCTGAATATTTGTTATATAGATGGTGACACCTAAGTGCCTTCCTGTTCTTCAGGTTTTCCTTTTCAAATAGGGTCCACCTCATCAACTTTCATTAGGTCAGCAGCCTCCCTGAAGGCCAAAATTAGAAAAATCCATTACCTAGTTCTTCACACTTGTTTCTGACTCTGAGATACAGAATCAGATGAAGTTCATGTCTCCAACTGATGACACAACATCTTTACCCATATCGAGTATGGCCCACATCAGCCCCATTAAACGAATTAAGGTGGATAAATGGGGCCAAGCCCTCTCTGGGCTGGCAGGAGTAGAAGCCAACTTTCCCTGTCTCTCACCAGCTGAATGAGGTCAGCATGTCTATTCAGCTTCGCTTATTTTCAAGAATAATCAGGCTTTCCTGACTCCAAACTAATCCATCACTGGGGTGGTTTAGTGGCTGAACATTGTGTTCCCTTTTCAGCTGATCAGTGGGCCTCCGGGGAAGGGCTCATAAAATGGAGGCCATTGTGTGAGACTGTCAGAGTTGTTGCAAATGTGACCCCTTCAAAGTAAAGCACTTGCAACTGTCTGTAATGCTGTGACACATGGCCCCTCCCCCTGCCAGGAGCTTTGGACCTAATCCAAGCATCACTTTGCTCAGAGAGAAGATGGGGGGGGGGGGAGGCAGTAATAAAAGATTGAGGTAATTTTGCTGGAATAAATTCAAATTCTTCTGAACTCAAACTGAGGAATTTTACCTGTAAACCTGAGTCATACAGAAAGCTGCCTGGTACATCGAAAAGCTTTTTATTCCTCCTGCTCATATTAAGATTCTTCCAAGGGGGACTTTATTTTTAACCTTCAGTTATGCTTTTATTTTTATTTCCATACACCTGTTGGAATTCTGCTTATTTTTTGTTTGTTTTTTGGTCTCTTCCAGTTTTCCTGACACTTTAATTGCCAACCTGTTACCTACTTAGGTTTTTTGCATTTAAAACAGACACTGGCATGGACATAGTTTTACTTTTAAACTGTGTACATAACTGAAAATGTACTATACTGAATAATTTTTAAGTGCAAAGATATTTTTATCTTTATATGAGGAAAATCACTTGGGAAATTTCTTTGTGATTCAATCTGTAAACTGTGTATCCCAAGACATGTCTGTTCTATATAGATGCTTAGTCCCTTGTACAAATCAAGTGCTGGTCCAAAAGATTGCTGAAATTTTATATGCTTACTGATATTTTACACTTTTTTATCCTGCATGTCCTGTAAAGTTATAAGTCTGCACAATAAAAATGTTTAACAGTTTGTCAGCTTTATTATTTTTCCTCAAAACAGGTCTGTATGTGTTGATTTCTGTGGTGTGTGTGTGTGTGTGTGTGTGTGTGTGTAATAAGCATATTCATGGTGTGTGTACATATTTGTAGTATGTTTTTGGGGGGGGGTGGTCTTCCACTTTTCAAGACCACATTTTCCACATTTAGTTGGGCTCTTCTAAGACCATCAACATTCATGAGTTACTTCAGGTGAAAGTTATAATTAATAAGAAATATTTGTTTAGCAGTTTACTCAATGTTTTTTTTTATGTCATCTAATTTGAGCTCCCAACAACTTTATGTGATAAATATTAACTTTCTCCACTGATAAATGATACATTCAGGGAGGGGGCTTTGCTTTGAATTTTTGCCATTTCTTAACTGGAATTTTTTAAGACGCACATTTCAGAAATTATTTTGGCCTTGGCTAAGTTTACATTAAGAGCTTCTGTATTAGTCAGGGTGCTCCACAGAAACAGAACCAATAGGAAATATATATATGAAATATACATATATGAATATATTAGGAAACTACATATAGAGAAAGAGAGAGAGAGATTAAGGAGTAAGAAACTGGTCCATACAAGTTAAGGAAGCTAAAAAGTCTCAAGGTCTGCAGGGTAAGTCAACAAGCTGGAGACCCAGGAGAACTGATGGTGTAGTTCTAGTCCAAAAGCTGGCAGGCTGAGACCCAGGAAAAGCTGATGTTTCACTTTGAGTTCAAAGGCAGGACAAAACCAATGTTCCAGTACAAAAGAAGTCAGGCAGTAGGAATTCTCTCTTCCTCAGGAAAGGATCAGTCTTTTTGTTCTATTCAGTCCTTCAACTGATTGGATGAGGCCCACCCACATTAGAGAGGGCAATCTGCTTTACTCAGTCTACCAATTTATTTTTTTTAATGTTTTTATTTCCTTATTAGTCAGCCATTTTATACACATCAGTGTATACATGTCAATCCCAATCTCCCAATTCATCACACCACAACCCCCACCTCTTGCCGCTTTCCCCTCTTGGTGTCCATATGTTTTTTCTCTACTTCTGTGTCTCAATTTCTGCTCAGCAAACCAGTTCATCTGTACCATTTTCTAGGTTCCACATATATGTGTTAATATACGATATTTGTTTTTCTCTTTCTGACTTACTTCACTCTGTATGACAGTCTCTAGATCCATCCACATATCTACAAATGAACCAATTTCGTTATCTGAGTCCTCTCCCTCATTTTCTTGATGATTCTGGCTAATGGTTTATCAATTTTGTTTATCTTCTCAAAGAACCAGCTTTTAGTTTTATTGATCTTTGCTATTGTTTTCTTTGTTTCTATTTCATTTGTTTCTGCTCTGATCTTTATGATTTCTTTCCTTCTGCTAACTTTGGGTTTTGTTTGTTCTTCTTTCTCTAGTACATTTAGGTGTAACATTAGATTGTTTTTTGAGAATTTTCTTGTTTCTTGAGGTAGGCTTGTATAGCTATAAACTTCCCTCTTAAAACTGCTTTTGCTGCATCCCATACGTTTTGGATTGTCGTGTTTTCATTGTCATTTGCCTCTAGGTATTTTTTGATTTCCTCTTTGATTTCTTCAGTGATCTCTTGGTTATTTAGTAACGTATTGTTTAGCCTCCATGTGTTTGTGTTTTTTACATTTTTTTCCCTGTAATTCATTTCTAATCTCATAGTGTTGTGGTCAGAAAAGATGCTTGATATGATTTCAATTTTCTTAAATTTACTGAGGCTTGATTTGTGACCCAAGATGTGATCTATCCTGGAGAATGTTCCATGCTCACTTGAGAAGAAAATGTAATCTGCTGTTTTTGGATGGAATGCCCTATAAATATCAATTAAATCTATCTGGTCTATTGTGTCATTTAAAGCTTGTGTTTCCTTATTAATTTTCTGTTTGGATGATCTGTCCATTGGTGTAATTGAGGTGTTAAAGTCCCCCACTATTATTGTTTTACTGTCGATTTCCTCTTTTAGAGCTGTTAGCAGTTGCCTTATGTATTGAGGTGCTCCTATGTTGGGTGCATATATATTTATCATTGTTATATCTTCTTCTTGGATTGATCCCTTGATCATTATGTAGTGGCCTTCCTTGTCTCTTGTAACATTATTTTAAAGTCTATTTCACCTGTTATGAGTATTGCTACTCCAGCTTTCTTTTGATTTCCATTTGCATGGTATATCTTTTTCCATCTCCTCATTTTCAGTCTGTATGTGTCCCTAGGTCTGAAGTGGGTCTCTTGTAGACAGCATATATATGGGTCTTGTTTTTGTATCCATTCAGCGGGCCTGTGTCTTTTGGTTGGAGCATTTAATCCATTCATGTTTAAGGTAATTATCGATATGTATGTTCCTATAACCATTTTCTTAATTGTTTTGGGTGTGTTTTTGTAGGTCATTTTCTTCTCTTGTGTTTCCCACTTAGAGTAGTTCCTTTAGCATTTGTTGTAGAGCTGGTTTGGTGGTGCTGAATTCTCTTAGCTTTTGCTTGTCTGTAAAGCTTTTGATTTATCCGTTGAATCTGAATGAGATCCTTGCTGGGTAGAGTAATCTTGGTTGTAGGTTCTTCCCTTTCACCACTTTAAGTATATCATGCCACTCCCTTATGGCTTGTAGAGTTTCTGCTGAGAAATCAGCTGTTAGCCTTATGGGAGTTCCCTTGTATGTTACTTGTCATTTTTCCCTTGCTGCTTTCAATAATTTTCCTTCATCTTTAATTTTTGCCAAGTTGATTACTATGTGTCTCAGAGTGTTTCTCCTTGGGTTTATCCTGTATGGGACTCTCTGTGCTTCCTGGACTTGGGTGGCTATTTCCTTTCCCATGTTAGGGAAGTTTTCGACTATAATCTCTTCAAATATTTTCTCGGGTCCTTTCTCTCTCTCTTCTCCTTCTGGGGCCCCTATAATGCGAATATTGTTGCATTTAATGTCTTCCCAGAGGTTTCTAAGGCTGTCTTCATTTCTTTTCATTCTTTTTTTTTTAATTCTGTTCCACAGCAGTGAATTCCACCATTATGTCTTCCAGGTCACTTACCCGTTCTTCTGCCTCAGTTATTCTGCTATTGATTCCTTCTAGTGTAGTTTTCATTTTAGTTATTGTATTGTTCATCTCTGTTTGTTTGTTCTTTAATTCTTCTGGGTCTTTGTTAAACGTTTCTTGCATCTTATCGATCTTTGCCTCCATTCTTTTTCCGAGGTCCTGGATCATCTTCACTATCATTATTCTGAATTCTTTTTCTGGAAGATTGCCTATCTCCATTTCATTTAGTTGTTTTTCTGGGGTTTTATCTTGTTCCTTCGTCTGGTACATAGCCCTCTGCCTTTCCGTCTTGTCTTTCTGTGAATGTGGTTTTTGTTCCACAGGCTGCAGGACTGTAGTTCTTCTTGCTTCTGCTGTCTGCCCTCCCAGTCTACCAATTTAAATGTTAATCTCATCCGAGAACATCCTCATAGCAACACCCAGAATAATGTTTGACCAAATATCTGGGTACTCCAGTCAAGCTGACACATAAAATTAACCATCACAGCTTCCAAAAAACTTTTTGCAAAGGGATCTTCTCCTAATTTCTCTCCCCCTGAAACTCCTTTCATGTTGTTAACAGAGTCCCTCCCTTTGCTGGGCTCTCAAGCAAGCACTGAGGCTGATTATTTAGTAACCCAGGCTGGCATTTGTGTTTACCCAGTAAATCCATTTCTAGTATGCAGTGTGGAGACATGCTTTTGACCGTGGCAGCATGTCAGATCTTGGCCAAAGTTAGGCCAAAGTTATTCAAGAAGAATCAGTGTAGTGACTTTAAAGAAAAGCTTTTATACAGCAAAGGAAACCACTGACAAAACAAAAAGACAGCATACTGAATGGGAGAAAATATTTGCAAATGATATGACTGATAAGGGGCTAATATCCAAAATATATAAACAGCTCATACAACTCAACATCAAAAAAATAAACAGCTTGATTGAAAAATGGGCAGAAGATCTGAACAGACATTTTTCCAAAGAGGAAATGCCGATGCCAACAGGCACATGAAAAGGTGCTCAACATCACCAATCATTAGCATTAGGAAATGCAAATCAAAACCATAATGAGATATCACATCACATTTGTCAGAATGGCTATCATCAAAAAGAACACAACTAACAAATGTTGGAGAGGATATGGAGAAAAGGAAACCCTCCTACACTGTTGGTAGGAATGTAAATTGGTACAACCACTGTAGAAAACAGTATGGAGCTTTCTCAAAAAACTAAAAATAGAACTACCATATGATCCAGCAATTCCACTCCTGGGTATATATCCAAAAAAACCCAAAACACTAACTCGAAAAGAAACACAAATCCCAATCTTCATAGCAGCATTATTTCCAATTACCAAGATATGGAAGCAACCTAAATGTCCACCAAAAGATAAATGAATAAAGAAGATGTGGTATATATATATACAATGGAATATTAGTCTGCCATATTGACATGTACACATTGCTCTACTTAAAATATACAGACAACCAACAAGGACCTACTGTATGGCACAGGGAACTCTGCTCAATATTCTGTAACAACTTAAATGGGAAAATAATTTGAAAACGAATAGATACTTGTCTATGTATAACTGAATCACTTTGCTGTACACCTGAAACTAACACATTATTAATCAACTATATTGCAATATAAAATAAAAATTTTTTTAAATAAATAAATTCATCACTGTGTCCAAAACAAAAGAATGAAATAATGCCATTTGCAGCAACATGGATGGACCTAGAGATTATCATACTAAGTGAAGTCAGACAGAGAAAGACAAATATCATATCATATCACTTACATGTCATTGAGCAATTTTTTCTTAGGATGGTTTCTCTTTTATCATTAACTCATAGGATTCTGTCAGTTCCACCTCCAGTGCTTTTAAACTCTTGCCTCATCTCCCCTGTCACTACCTCCATGTAAGCAACCATCATTTAAATCCTGAACTATCCTAGCTAGTTTTTCTGTTTCCACTCTTGCCCCCTAATCTAACTCACTTGGTCATTTTGCTATACAGCAACACAAACTGTCATACATATGTACAAACACACACAGCTTAAAACTCTCCAGTAGCTTCTTATTGTATTCATTATAAAATCTAATCCCTTTACCAAGGCCCACAGAGTCTTACATGACCCAGACCCTACCTGTCTCTTCCATCTTAGCTCAAACCACCACCACCTTACTACCTGTCCTCCAGACACACTGATCTTTCATTCTCAAGAACATTTTAAGTCCCATCTGGTCACAGGACTTTGCACAGCTGTTCAATCAGACTGGACTGCTCTTATACCTTCCTCTCTACTTTGCTACCTCCTTCTCATCCTTTAAGTCTCAGCCTCAATATCACTCCTCAGAGGGGTCTTCCATGTCTTCCCTATCTGAAGCAAGTCCTCCCTTGTTAGTCTCTATCTTAGCCTCTTGCCTATTTCCTTCACTGCACATAATATTGAGAAATTATTTTATTTGTTGGTTTATAATTTTTTGTCTTTACCTCCCTTAGGATACAAACTCCATGAAGCAGAGATTTTTACCATAATAGACATTCAATTAGTATTTGTTAGATGGATAGATTGCTGGATGGATGGATGGAGACTATGAAGCCAAGAAGTGCCAAGTTTCTCCTTACTGCTAATAGTGTCATTAAGAAGGTCACCTAACCCGTTGTGAAATAAATTATAGCACTATCAACAACATACTTGCCATTTGTTTTTCTTCCCTAACTTCATTCTTTTCTCCATGATTTTGTTCCCCCATTGAAACTTTCTCTATTGTACCCATTTGAACACTCTGATATGTTAAAACATGAGTTTCCCCTATGAAAATTTTAGCAAGGACTACCATGGATATTTGATATATACATTTTTTCTTACTTGAATAATGGCAAACACATGTTGATACAGTTATTAAGGAAAAAGATGATTTTCCAGCAGCTGTTGACTTCATCAACTCCACTATGTGATGAGTCACTCAAACTTCTACAGAGTTAGAAAGTTACAAGTAAGAAAGAGGAATTTTATTATTGTAATGAGAGAGGAGTGGGAAGAGTTAGATAGGGGAAATGAATAAAATCAACTGGAGTGACAGATTTGATGCTATAGAAAGTTGAGTAATTTATACGTCAAAGGGAAAAAACTATAATCTACCTAGTACTTTAACAGAACAAGTGAAAAACATGTGGAAACTGGCATAAAGGGTCGGGTACTTGCAGCAGGAAGAAGGCAGTCATTAAAAAAAGGTAACAGCTGCCAGTCTGAGCCACTCTATGAATGGGCAACAAAGAAACCTACTCCTCTACTTCATTTGTATTAATATCATTCTAACTGTTAATGAGATAATAACTATCCCAGGCATTAGTCAAAGTCCTTTTTGAGAGGATATTTTTTAAGCTCTTCATCACATTGCACGAACTCTTGGAAAAGGTGAGATTTAGTTACCCACCAACTCTAAAACAAATTTCTGTCAACTGTATAACACAAGTAAGCGCTCTGTGAAATACACAGCACAATGTTCACATTGATGGATATAATTTGGCTTGACACTGACTTTGCATTTTCACTGTGATTTTGTCCTTTTCTTCATTGCCTTTCCTATTGCCCTCAAAATAAAAATAGGTTTCATTTATTGAGCACATACCTTAGGAGAAGCAGTATGCTAAGCATTTTACAAATATTTCTATATAGCTTATGTGACCTTATCTAAGTCAACTGGATGCCACTGCTCTGTTTTCGAGATCAGAAAACAGAAGCTCAGAGGGGTTAAATAGATTACTCAAGGTTTCCCAGAAAGTTTAACACCCATGACTATTGGCTCCAAAGCTCTTCTTTATGGAGAAACTCACTATGTTCTTGGGAGAAATTGCAAAAGTGAAGTACTATTTGGCAGTATTAAAATAGCATTTTGTGTCATCAAGGGGAAAAAAGACAGTAAATGGTTAAAAGCCATGCAGATAATATATTCCCTAGTCCAAGGTTCTGTTCACATAGTTGTTCGTTTTCTTCCTTTGGCAGGAAGCAACTATTTGGTACAGTAGAAAATAGAAAAAAAAGCAAGACAAAGATGGGTAGGACAAAGGCCTTTGTCTTCAAGGAAGCTCAGTGAAGCACCAATGAAGGTGACTCTTAGAATTAATATTTTGTGATTTTTCTCTGAGAAAATAGCTTTTTTGTAAAATAAAAATTACTGACAATAAATTTTATGGTTTAGTATAGTGGCCTTAAAACTGTGGAATATAGAACTATAGAAGTCAGAAGTACTGATAGCTCCCCTAAGAGAAAAGAGGTGGGCTAGGGGTAGAGATGAGAGGAACAGTATCTACCACTTTCCCTCAAACAAACAATGTCCATTTTAATTTCTTTTCATATTAATTTTCAGCATAATATTTTATTTGATTAAATAGTTCCATCACTAAGAAAATTTGAAAACCACTGCCTTGATGAAATAAATACATCTTTTACAGCAACTTAGATCTTAAATGAAAGGTTAGTGCTTGCTTTTGTGATTATCACTCAAATATGTCCTAATAATATTTTTTTGAAAATCCAAGCTAAACTGAGATGACCAAACTCAGAAAATATTTATCAAAACCATGAAAAAATATACAATAGCCTTGTAAACTCTCATACTCCAGATCTAACAGAAATGAGTAATAATTTGAGTGGGATGAATAGGAAAAAACTAGGAGTGTCATTTATATTCCTGAGGAGGAAACAAATTTAACAGTGAGGTTTTGGCATTAGGACAAATATCTGGGATGACATCAAATATTGCTCAGGCAACTTACAAATAAAATATCAGCCTTCAGTATCTACATTGGACTAAAACAACTTTTTTAGTTCTTCTTATTTCACCTTCAATCTTAAACAACAATGAATGTAAATAATAAGAAATACCATAGCAGAAAAAACTTTGAAGTTAGAAGCAGGGAACTGTAATCAAATCCTCAACCAACTTCAAAAACAACTATGTGACCTTGGATAAGTCACATAACTATGTTCTCCTAAATCAGCAGTCATAATGCCTCCTATCTCATGAGACTGTGGTTCAAATTAAAAAGTAAAAATGCCTAAAACAGAGCCAGACCTTATGGGAAATAGAAAGTTTCAAACAGCCCTTCACTCCATCACCCTATCTCATTCCTTCCAGTGTCTCAGGGTCACTTACCTGCTTTTCTTAACACATCCAATTGGAAGAATCAACATTGTGAAAACAACTATACTATCTAAAGCAATCTACAGCTTCAATGCAATCCCTATCAAATTACCAATGGCATTTTTCACAGAACTAGAACCAAAAATTTTATAATTTGTATGGAAACGCAAAAGACCCCGAATAGCCAAAGCAATCTTGAGAAAGAAAAATGGAGCTGGAGGAATCAGGCTCCCTGACTTCAGACTATACTACAAAGCTGCAGTAATCAAGACAGTATGGTACTGGCACAAAAACAGAAATATAGATCAATGGAATAGGATAGAAAGCCTAGAGATAAACCCACACACATATGGTCACCTTATCTTTGACAAAGGAGGCAAGAATATACAATGGAGAAAAGACAGCCTCTTCAATAAGTGGTGTTGGGAAAAACAGACAGTTACATGTAAAAGAATGAAATTAGAACACTTCTTAACACCATACACAAAAATAAACTCAAAATGGATTAAAGACCTAAATGTAAGGCCAGACACTATCAAACTCTTAGAGGAAAACATAGGCAGAACACTCTATGACATAAATCACAGCAAGATCCTTTTGGACCCACCTCCTAGAGAAATGGAAATACAATAAAAAATAAACAAATGGGACCTAATGAAACTTAAAAGCTTTTACACAGCAAAGGAAACCATAAACAAGACAAAAAGACAACCCTCAGAATGGGAGAAAATATTTGCAAATGAAGCAACTGACAAAGGATTAATCTCCAAAATTTACATGCAGCTCATGCAGCTCAATATCAAAAAAACAAACAACCCAATCCAAAGATGGGCAGAAGACCTAAATAGACATTTCTCCAAAGTAGACATACAGATGGCCAACAAACACATGAAAAGATGCTCAACATCACTAATCATCAGAGAAATGCAAATCTAAACCATAATGAGGTTTCACCTCACACCGGTCAAATTAGCCATCATCAAAAAATCTAGAAACAATAAATGCTGGAGAGGATGTGGAGAAAAGGGAACCCTCTTGCACTGCTGGTGGGAATATAAATTGATATATCCACTATGCAGAACAGTACAGAGGTTCCTTAAAAAACTAAAAGTAGAACTACCATATGACCCAGCAATCCCACTACTGGGCATATACCCTGAGAAAAACCATAATTCAAAAAGAGACATGTACGACAACGTTCATTGCAGCACTATTTACAATAGCCAGGACATAGAAGCAACCTAAATGTCCATCGACAGATGAATGGATAAAGAAGATGTGGCACATATATACAATGGAGTATTACTCAGCCATAAAAAGAAACAAAATTGAGTTATTTGTAATGAGGTGGATGGACCTGGAGTCTGTCATATAGAGTGAAGTAAGTTAGAAAGAGAAAAACAAGTACCGTATGCTAACACACATATATGGAATCTAAAAAAACGCTACTGATGATCCTAGTGGCAGGGCAGGAATAAAGACGCAGACGTAGAGAACAGACTTGAGGACGTGGTGGGGGAAGGGGAAGCTGGGACGAAGTAAGAGAGTAGCATTGACATATATACGCTACCAAATGTAAAATGGATGGCTAGTGGGAAGCTGCTGCGTAGCACAGGGAAATCAGCCCGATGCTTTGTGACGACCTGGAGGGGTGGGATAGGGAGGGTGGGAGGGATGCTCAAGAGGGAGGAGATATGGGGATATATGTATACATATAGCTGATTCACTTTGTTGTACAGAAGAAACTAACACAACATTGTAAATCAATTATATCCCAATAAAGATATATATATATATATATATATATATATATATATATATATATATATATATATATAAACACACATCCTAGCCATTCTCTTGCCTGTCTTCATAAACCATATTTCTTCTTGTGCCTATCAATATGGACTGTGTCAAAATGTCCAAAATCTACCCGATGTTTTACTTCAAGGACCTATCATTGTCCGACTTCCATTTCTTGTCTCTATATTCATACTAAAGGAGGGACATCTGACTGGCTCAGACTAGATCATAGACTGGCTTCTCCTACATTTATTGTCCATTCTAATCCTATCAGTGACAGCTATGGCAGCAGAGTCACCTGGTTTGAAAGGTTATCCATTCAAAAGGTTATGGAAGGAAGGGAAGCTAATTAGAAATAGGGATATGGCCAGCAAACCAGCAAACATGTCTCTTACAATCTAAATTCCATAAAACTCCAATCTTCCAAACTCTTCCACATCTGTGTCCTCCATATTCCCATGAGGAATGGAGGTGTCCCATAACCTCATTTTACATATGGAAAGAATAAAACAACATGGACTAATGACTTACCTAGGGTCACTTAATGAGTGACTGGTGGAGCAAGAAATAAATCCAGATTTTCTGAGAGCTTAGGCAGCCTGGTCTCTCTTTAACAATTAAGATTGCAAAGATTTCTAAATACAGCAAGGGCAACAAATGCTGAATCAGTATCAATTGTAAAGACAGAAACACAGGCACAACTAGAAGAAGGAACTACCCCAGCTCACTAAAGGGAATAAATCAGCTTGAAATGGATTTGTGTCTCGACAATGCTGTGCTTTCACTCCTGGGCAACTTCCTTCTGTAGAGTTATATTAATGCCAGTCAGGAAAGAACCTAAGGGTTAAATCCTTGGCACTAACCCTAGAGGGCAATGGAGAACTTTTCCCCCCATAATTCAGCCAGTGAATAGGAGTCTCTTTCATAAAAGTCTCAGAAAACACAGTTAATATTCAGCCACTACCCTCAAATTAAATGAGGATTTATCTTACTCTAAAGGACAACTATTTCTTTATTTGTACAAATTTAAATGACACATGATAAAAGGAGAAGAGACACAAAACAGCCACTGTCGGAAATGTCAATAAAAGATCACTGCTGGCCACTCTTAGAACCCTGGGGCCATGTTAAACATAAATGTCTTCTGCACCTGACCCACGGTGGGTAGGGGAGGAGATGGGAGGAAGGTTCTCCCAGCTTTAAGCAGCAGAGTGCAAAGAGAAGCATCATTGGGATGAGGTCTAATAGCCTGCCCTATGAATAATGTCGCCAAGTGAATTTGGGAGTTGTCATGGTTCCCACCCTATGGTCCAGGCTCATTTGTAAAATAGAGCAAAGGGAGCCCAGTGCTTTGAGAATGCCAATGCAAAATTATAATAATTGCTTATTACATAATATAGTTATTAAAGTATTTTCTGTGTTGTTCAGGAAACAAGGCATGTTCATGGATAGAGAAGATGAAAAAAAATGGGCATAACTGTGTTTTCCTCTTGTAACTTTCCCAGGCAGAGACAGTTGCTCTGCCCTTGAGGCCTTGAGACATTTTATTCATATCTCCACTGAACTGTAAGCTACTGGGGGGCAGAGACCAATTTTTAGCCATCAGTATGGCCAGAGGTCAGCATAAGGACTGACAATAAATATCTGCTAAACTGAACTGACCCTCTGTTATAGAACTTACCATGATGTATTCTGTTGTGCTATAGGCACACAATAATTATGTTTTTAAAATGGAGGGGCCCAATCTGATCCCTTTACATCTCTGTCACTGTGGAGCAGTGCTATACAATAGAACTTTCTTCAAGTATAGAAATACTCTATTTCCAGGATAATAAATGGAAAGCACTTGAAGGAACTTTCTTCCTCTAAAAATCTGTATCTGCACTGTCCAATAGAAACCACCAGCCATATGTAGCTATCGAGCATTTGAAATGTGGTAGTGTGACTAGGAACTGAATTTTTTAATTGTATTTAATTTCATTTAATTTAAATGTAAGTCACCACTTGTGGTTCATGGTTACTATGTTGGGCAGAGCAGCAATGGAGTCTAAGGTGATGCATGGAACATAGTAGTTACTATTCAAATGTTTCTGAATGAATGAATGACTACCTAATCCTTCCTAAAACCACATCCCTCCAAACAGCTGTCAGCTGCAGAGTACTGGCAGCATTAAATACCTAATCATTAACTTGGCTGAGTTGGGATTAAATATCTGATCTAAAGGAAGAGTGAATTTGATCATTCTCTGGATATTGTGAGGAAAGCCTTTTGTGGCTAATTTGAAAGATACACTTAAAAGTAACTGATTTGCTTAAGAATAAGTCATCTACAAACCATATTTTCAATCCCAGTCTTATAGCTTAGGGCAGAGTGGTCAAGTAGAAAAACAATCTACTTGGGTTCTAATCCCACTGAATTGCCTACTGCCTGATATACTTTGGAGCTCAGTTAGCATAAAAAGCACTTGACTTTTTTATCTGCAAAATGAGGGAATCTTATCTGCCTTGTCTACTTCCCAGGATGTGGTGAACAGCAAATAAGATCACATGTGTGACAATACATAATGCTATATATACAATGCTATAATGTGACAATATATAATGCTAAACAAAGGTATATTATTATTTTAAAAGTTACTTATTTTTAATTAAGTAATATCTAAAAATAATGATTATCATAGTAATGGTGCTTGTGCTATT
The DNA here is from genome assembly GCF_949752795.1 of Hyperoodon ampullatus. NCBI lineage: Eukaryota > Metazoa > Chordata > Mammalia > Artiodactyla > Ziphiidae > Hyperoodon > Hyperoodon ampullatus. The sequence continues at coordinate 75,823,273 of NC_136922.1, forward strand.
AGCAAATGATTGGATATGTACTTTCTTGCACAGGAAAAACATATATGTGCCCTCCAAAAAGGTCAAATTACTTTCTTCCACTTTAAATTGAATTCCGTTTTTTCTCCGCCATTTCCTATCTCATAAGGTCACACCCTGTTTACTGGGTGGCTTCAAGTGACAATTCTGCAGCTATTCCTCTCACCCATCTCTCAACATTATTGGATGTGGCTGTTGGCACGACAGGGTTATGTTATAGGATCTGTGTTTGTAGAAAAAAAATGTATTGGCATATTATTTTCTCAGCCACTCCCCCAAGGAGGAGATTTCACATTGTGTTTCTAAAGGCCCCCCTAAAGAATGATTACATGGGTTCCTCTCAGAAGTGAAAGGAATGGAAAAAGCAAGACTGGAAGGCAATTTGGACAGTATCCTTCAAGATTAGGGAGACAGCAGCTATGTGTAGACTCCACAAGCACTGGGAGTCCCTCTCCCGATGCCTTACAGTGCCTCGACATGTGACAGGACCTCAGAAGGGATCTTAAAGTTCCTAAAGAGGCAGGACCCTGGGCACCTAGCTCCTGGCCTTGGCAATGACCCCAGTCCCCCAGGAGAACCCCCAGCCATAAGGAATGGTACAAATCTGAACACTGACTACTACATCAGCTGTGATCTTTGGAGGCCAAATACAAGAGACCCTCAGGGCATTCGCATGGCACCAAAAAGGACCTTATCATGACAAGGTTTGACGTTTCTACCAGTCAGGCTAAACGGGAGCTTGGAGCATTTTATATTTATTTAGAAAAAGGAAAGAGGGGCTTCCCTGGTGGCGCAGTGGTTGAGAGTCCGCCTGCCAATGCAGGGGACGAGGGTTTGTGCCGTGGTCCGGGAAGATCCCACATGCCACGGAGTGGCTGGGCCCGTGAGCCATGGCTGCTGAGCCTGCACGTCTGGAGCCTGTGCTCCGCAATGGGAGAGGCCACAATGGTGAGAGGCCCGCGTACCACAAAAAAAAAAAAAAAAAAAGAAAAAGGAAAGAAATGTGGTATTACTCACATCCTGTGTTTTGAAGAAAAATCATGCTGCTATCAACTTTATTACTGTGTCTCAAAGCAGGGCTTCCTTCTACTCCACATTTTTTATACAGGCCATAGTGAGGTGACTTTTTGACCCACCTTTTGTCAAAGCCTCTATTTCCACAGAACTGTGAGGGCTGAACTGGAAACAAGCCCAGTTACACTCACTAGGCTGTGTTCAAAAACCACTGTTTCTCTTCAACCCTCAAACAATTTTCTTAGATCAAGAGAGTGTACCTAAGGAACTGACAAGCAAATTTGGTTGTTCATGAGTTTTAGGTTATTCTGGCAGATATCGGTCACCTCCAGTAGCTATGGGTGAGAATTGTAATTATCCTCCCCCACAATCCATTACCAAGTGATATATTATACTGAAAACACATTTCAGATCAAAGAAGCCACCTGTTCAAATACTCATTACAATAAGGCCCCAAAACAACTAGATAACCTGACATGTGCAATGAAGTCCCAGGAAACACTATGTATGTATAAAATGGTCACTCAAGGCAGACGTATCAGTGTCCTAGTGAAGAATTCAGCTAAATTTCTGGTCAGAAGTCAAGCCAGGGCTTCCCTGGTGGCACAGTGGTTGAGAGTCCGCCTGCCGATGCAGGGGACACAGGTTCGTGCCCCGGTCCAGGAAGATCCCACATGCCACGGAGCGGCTGGGCCCGTGAGCCATGGCCGCTGGGCCTGCGCATCCAGAGCCTGTGCTCCGCAACGGGAGAGGCCACAACAGTGAGAGGCCCGCATACCGCTAAAAAAAAAAAAAAAAAAAAAAAGTCAAGCCACAGGATCCTGTGTTAAGCTATTGAACAAAACCTGAATGAAGACCTGTCCAAGAAGGCCCCTATGAGGCTCTCTCTAGATTCTTACTCCCTGATGTTCATACAAAGGCAGCAATGCATGTACAACATTTCCAGCTAATCCACATAACTTGATCACCACTCTTTCACCAATGAAAAAAGGGATTTTAGTATCCCTTACACAAACTAGCAAACCTTCTTGTACTTACTGGAGATAAAAGTTTTAATAGGATTACAGGTTATGGTTTTTCAATGCTAGTTGACTACCCCTGGAATGTAAATTCCTTAGTCCAGTATTTCAGAAGTTAACTATCCACCACTATCCACTCTAAACATATACACACATATCCCTCTGTTAGTGCTAGAGAATTATAAAGTAACTCAGAGACTACAATAGTACTGCTCTCCCTTCTGAAGAGTTCTCTCCTGGATGGCTAAGAGGTTTGAACTCTTGCTTCTTCCCAGTCATAGGGCTTAACCTTAGAGTTCAGAGTTTCCCTTCACTGTCTTTCCTCTAAGTCTCCTATACAAATAAGTCTCTGGTGAATCACAGAGCTGGCTATTGATAACCACATATATGTGAGATGATGATGAGTACACAGCTTGTGTACGCCCTGTTCCTGGTTTTCCCAGCCAAAACACTGGACCCATTCTTTTTTTTTTTTTTTTTTTTTTTTTTTTGCGGTACGCAGGCCTTTCACTGCTGTGGCCTCTCCCGTTGCGGAGCACAGGCTCCGGACGCGCAGGCTCAGCGGCCATGGCTCACGGGCCCAGCCGCTCCGCGGCATGTGGGATCTTCCCGGACCGGGGCACCAACCCGTGTCCCCTGCATCGGCAGGTGGACTCTCAACCACTGCGCCACCAGGGAAGCCCCCTGGACCTATTCTGAAAAGCAAGTGCAAGCCCCATAGTGCTGTTCCGAACCTTCAAGAGCCTCCCAGTTTCCAGTTATCTATTTGTTCCATTTAACCTCACAGTGCTTGTTCTCGCTGGAATGGGGATACCTGCAAAAATCCCCACATGGAGAATCCTGGTAGCTGCAATATATTGATTTTTTTCTTTCTTCCAGGAACAGAGGATGTTAATAAATGGTGGATTCTATCCACAAAGGTCACTGCACAGCTATCCTGAGGGACAATGAATAACAGTTTTGCAAATCCTCTTCTTGAACTTCCTTTCTTTAAGAATCCTGTTATGCCAGTATCTGTTTTGAAAGGTGTCTCCTTCAGCTAGTGTTTCTCAAACTGTGAGTGCTGATCTATCACAGAATTGTAAAACTGATTTAATGGTTAATGGCTTTCATTCTTAAATGAAAATAGAATAGAACAGAATAGAATAGGACAGGATGGGATGGCATAGGAAGGCATGGGATGGAATGGGATGGCACGGGATGGGATAAGATAGGGTAGAATAGAAATAACAGAGTAGATCACAGATAGCAAGGGTAATAGAATGACTTCAGTAAGACTTGTTTCACTTTTATGCGTGTGTGTGTGTGTGTGTGTAGTGAGTTGCAATATAGAGCGTATTTCTTACTGAGGATAACACCAAAAAAATCTTTTAAGCCACTATCATAATTTATGTGGAGATAAATTTTCTTTTGGTCCCAAATAAAATAAAAGATAGTTCTAATGGGAAACTGCCATGTACCTACTAAAATTAGCTAGAGAGGAAGGTTGGGAGTAAATACCAGCATGATCCCAAAATATCTGCCTGGGAAAACATTTTTAAAGTGTCAGAATAACCCCCTCATGCAGCCCAGGCTATTTTCTGGAATAGTAGAGTTTTAGTTTGCTTTCTCCGAGAAGCAGACACTGAGACAAGAATTCACTTGCAGGGCTTCCCTGGTGGCGCAGTGGTTGAGAGTCCGCCTGCCGATGCAGGGGACACGGGTTTGTGCCCCGGTCCGGGAAGATCCCACATGCCGCGGAGCGGCTGGGCCTGTGAGCCATGGCCGCTGAGCCTGCGCGTCCGGAGCCTGTGCTCCGCAACGGGAGAGGCCACAACAGTGAGAGGCCCGCGTACCGCAAAAAAAAAGAATTCACTTGCAAATGGTTTATTTGAGAAGAGCAGGGAACATCAGTTGGGAGCTAGGAAAGTGATACAGAAAAATGAAGACAGCTATAAGAGTCAGTTACCACGGTCAGCTTATGTACATGGGAAACTCAGGTAAATGGTACAGTACACACCAGAGAATTATCCCACCCAAGGAGCAAGACAGCAGGCATTTATATCCAATTTCCAATTCAGCTGAAGCCTGCTGCTGGGGCTAGGGGGTGGAAGTGGCAGGTTTAGTTAATTCCTTGGCACTTCTAGCCTGCCCTGCTGCTGGGCAGAGTGAGGCAGAGAAGTTTCCACTCCTCCCACCAAAAAAAAAACCACAAAAAACAAAACAAAACCCTTGTACCTTGAAATGCAGATACTGGGACCCTGCCACCATGAAGGGAGGGGGATTTGCTGAAGTTCCATGGTCACTTGGATTCACTGAGCTAAGATGGACAGATCCGAGGCATCTCCATATCCTAGGCAGGGGAATGTCTCACCTGTGAGAGGTGTTACTCATAGGCGTGGAACAATTCCACAGGACTACCAAGGGGACTGGTATTCCATACTTTCTTTTTTTTTTTTTTTTTGCAGTATGTGGGCCTCTCACTGTTGTGGCCTCTCCCATTGTGGAGCACAGGCTCTGGACGCAGGCCCAGAGGCCATAGCTCACAGGCCCAGCCGCTCCGCGGCATGTGGGATCCTCCCAGACCGGGGCACGAACCCGTGTCCCCTGCATCAGCAGGCGGACTCTCAACCACTGTGCCACCAGGGAAGCCCTCATACTTTCTTATCACTCATTCAGCTGCAGATTCACAAGGTAGTTCCTGGCTCTGTCAAGTTGTCTGGCCAGATAAATAAATGTAATTACCAAGTTGGGTTTAGATCTGTAGTGAAGTAAACCTTGGAGACTCAACCACAATGTCAACTAGATTCAAAGAAAGAGAAAAAGGGAGTATGTAATTCTATATTCCTCATCTCCAACCAACTGAAGAAATTCAGCACCTTTGCCCTAGTAAGCTCCAGGGTTAATTCCATGGACTCTGATAAAGCATTAGAGACCCCTCTCCATCAGGTGGCGTAGTTTGTGCATGAGACTGGCTAGTTTGTAAAAGAAACTTTTTTCCCTTTCCTCCTTGACCCACAGCTAGACCAAATTTCCCAGCCTTTCTTGCAGTGGCCATGTGACTCAGATCTGGCACTGAAATCTGGGAAGAAATTATGTGCTCTCTTTCCAGGTCTGAGCCATAAAAACCTCCCATATGTTCCTCCATCTTTTGGCTGGATGTCTAGACTAAGGGCATCTATGAAAACCACGTGTTGAAACGACAGAGCATCTCTCAGCTTGGGTCCTCCAAAGACTGTGGGGAGGAAAGCGCCATCCCCTACCCTACCCCACTCTCCAGCACTAACGGACTTTTACAGGAATTAAAGCTGAGCTACTAAAATTTCAGGGTTTATCTGTTACAGCAGCTGCCCTTACATTAAACAACACAGCCCCCCATGACAGAGGCTAGGCTCACAGCCAAGTTGGTTACCCCAGCTGTCTGCAGCCTGCTCCCCTCTTCCTTGCAGTTGTGGAGGTCCCAGCTTTCTTTACTGCCCAAGGAGGTAGTTTTAGACATATGGGGTGTGGAAGATGGCTGGGAGACACTGTCAAGGAGTTGTTTCACAAGGGAAAAAACTTGCACTTTTCCATGTTTTGTAACCAGAATTTTCCATGGTCATGCGGTGAGTCAGAGGCAAAGCAAGGATTTGTATTCTCCCTCTGCCAGGGCATCTCCCTTCCTCCAGGATGGGGTCTAGGCTCTGTGCTGAGAGATGTGGGGAATCAATCACAGGAAGGGTCATGAAATTAGGATTCTACCTTCTAACGTAGACCACTGAGAAGACTTTAAGCCCACCAGCCTCAGACAAGTGAGGAAGTTTAAAATCAGCTGTACAATCCCTTTTTGGTCTAAATATAGCACTGTTCACTCCCTCTCCCAAGTGACTTTACCCCATTAGTATCTGCATGTTTTTAGAAATGCATATTCTCATTGTTTAATCTGTAAATTACATAGTCCGGACTCACTTATACGAAGAAGCGAATTGAAAAGTTCCACCCTATGGTGTCACCACATTTAGCAGCTAAGTGCTGCCATCCAGATGCACAGCAAATTAGTTTAAGAACTGGAAAGAAAACATGTGCTAACAGGGTGTCTTGAGGCTCCGGACTCTGTGCCTGGTCACCAGGACCAGCTTGTTTCCTCCAGAAAAGAATTCATGCAGCTCGCGCAGTTTTGTGTGTCCTCAGGGAATTTAGGAACGTTTCATCAGCCTTACCCTGCGGAGGAAGATTCCTCAGAGCAGTGCAAAAGACACAGAGCAAAGAAAGGGGGAGGAGGCTCGTGACACTAGCAGGCCTCCGTTTACAGAGAAACGATGGGCCTGGGAGTGCTTTGCTTGGCCTATATTTAGTTTGTCCAGTGACATCTTTGCACCTCAACGCCATCTCTCACGCTAGCAAAGGCCTGTGAGACCGAACGTTTTTCTCATTGTAGCAAGGCTCTGACTCACTAGTTTTAAAAAATATATGAGAACAATAAGACCCAAGGGGACAAGAGAATTCAAAAAAAAATAATAAAAGAAACAGTTGAGCATTCCTTATAGGCTGAATAAAAAAATGACAGTCCTAGAAGTTTTCCAGGAGGGCTCTAATAAGCTCTTTTTTCACTAGAGCATAAACCCAAATTGCACCAAACACTAGTTTATAATTTCCAATGATTTCTGAAAAACATAAGCCTATTTTAATAATGAGTATTTGCAAAACAAAAAACTGTTAGTACTGACCACAGACCAGCATTATGTCTCACTGCCAATAGGCTCTGAGAGCCTGACTACAAATTGCAGAAGTGCCACATTCAAGCCAAGTGGTGGCCTGTTTTGGTTTGGTCTTAACCCCCAAAAGAGGTTAGAGACAAACTGAATATTTTTCAACCCAATCTCTTCTAAATCTGTGAATAACTTACTGCAGGGGTTGGCAAACCTTTTCTGGGCCAGATAGTAAATATTTTTAGGCTTTGCAGGACATATGGTCTTTGTCACAACTAGTCAACTTTGCCATTCCACACATTGGCTGTGTTCCAATAAAACTCTATTTTAATGGGGAAAAAATAGGCGGCAGGCTGAATTTGGCCTGTGGCCACAGTTTGCTGATCCCTGACTTAGTGGTCAGAGCCAGTGTTGTTGAGGCCACACTCACAAATACTACCCAGGGCTTCACCCTGTCCTTTGGCCAAGGATGTTCCCCCCACCCGCACTCCAGCAGGCTGTTTCCAAAACCCTGTCCTGTCCAAGAAAGCCAAGCAAGAGAAAGTGAACCTATCCCTGTGTCTCTACCAGCACCACAGTATATCACTTCAAACTTTAACTTTGTAGGAAACAGAAAGTTACTGGAAATCTGAAATAACCGCATATTTTTTAAGTTTGAATCTGAAGACAGAATGAAGTTTCTGGCAACTCTTGCATCCACAACAGGAACTGGACTCTTAGCCAACTTCTATGAAGTTGGGCCTTTGTAAGACCCAGCTTTTGTGATTATAGATGGACCATGTTCTGGGGCCATTATACAAGATTTGGTTTCCAGGAAGCACTCACACCCAGAGGTGTGTGAGCAGTATTTGTGGAATGGGGAGCATGGTAGACTCAATTAGTTCTTGCCTAAAAAATTATTAATAGATGGTTGAGTGGTCTACCCAAAGTGTGGCCATTTCTGTTTTCATAGTACCTGGTTGAAGTTCTTTAGGAAAATAACAAAAGGAATTACCTACCTGATAACAGAATGCAGGCTTATAAATAACTCATTTAGGCATGTATAACTAATACATTTTTCCCAAGGAAATGGTAAATTCTTACCATCCCAAGTAAAATTTCAAAATCTAGGTCTCCGTTCTGTCTCTTTTCATAGGGCAAAAAGCATGGAGTTGGATGAGAAAAGAGGAGGGTCTTTTTTCTCTTTAAGTCAGTCTAACTTTTATAAGACAGGAATTATGAAAGAGACCAGGGCCTGATTTTGATCCAGCCCAGTTGTGAAGGTCAGGTACAGAGTCAGGGGCATCCAGCCTGTGTATAAGTAAATATGACATCAGGGGAAGAGGTCAAGAGGCAATAAATACCCCAATGGCATTTGTCCTGATCACTGATGTCTAAGCCTGTCTGATTCACCTATCACCAGAAGCCAACAGAAGGAAGCAATAGCATGTGACTGTGTTCATGGTGATCAGCTGAGAACCTTTTCTCATGACTCCATCCTTGCTCTCAATCCAACTTCCCCAGCTCTGCCCACCTTCTGAACATTGACTTTAAGAAGGTGGAATCAAGTAGCTATTTAAAAACCAGGCTTTAGTGCAGTGGTTCTAAACCCTGGAATCATATTAAAGCTACCTGAGGAGTTTGTAAAAATCCCAATACTGAGTTCTCATCCCAGACCAATTAAATGAGGACTTCTAGGTGTGAAACCGGGTATCAGTCTGTTTTAAAGCTCCCTGGGAGACTGGTTAAAAATCAGATGCCCTGAGTTAAAAGTCCAGCAAAACCAATTACCTCTTCTCTCTAAGTCTCAGTTTTCTCATCTATAAAATGTGATAATCACAGTGTCTATATATATACTGTATGTGTATTATAAGGCTGTCGGGATTAAATTAGTTAATTCATGTCTAAACCTCAGCATAGTTCTTAAATGTTAGCTGTTAGCACCAAATATCTTCTTATTGGCTTCCCAGTTTTGAACTTCAGTACCTTCCAAATACTTAAGCTTTTCCTCATCCTCTGTGTCCTTCTGTATCAAGTTGCTTTAGGTATGGCTCTGGGCACTGCCTCTAACTCTAGGCTGTGCAGCTGGCACTCTGGCCAGGCTCACCCCTGCCTTTACTAAGGGCTATTGGACAGGCATTGGAGGGTCCAACAGTGAAGAACACACCGACAGACTGAGGACAGTTACACGTAGGATGATCAACTGTCCCAGCTTGCTCAGGACTGAGGAGTTTCCCAGGGTATGGGAATTGCATTGCTAAAACTGAGACAGTCCGGGGCTACCCTGGATGGTTGGTCAGCCTAGTTGGAGCATCTGGGAAATCAATGCAGGCAAGAGTTATCTTTAAGGAAATCAATTAGCAGGAAGTGAGGGTCTCAAGGTTAGGCCCCACTTCTGGACAAGGATGAAGTTTGAGAAGAGAAGGGACTGTAAGAACAAGGCAGACTGCAGCCCTAGAGATGTTAAGCCAGTGCTTTTTAAGGAAAGCAAGAACCCAGTTAACAAAACTGGAATTCAAGAAGGCAATATTATAAGGTCAAGACCCAACTAGAGAATGGGTGGCATGAGTACTGTGCTAAAATTCTTAAATCCCTAAGATTTCAACAAGGCTGAACTATCTCAACCCCAAGGAAAAGAAAGATGCAGATGCTGGCTGAAGCACTCTGCCTTGCACCATCGTCTTTTTTTTTTTTCTTTTTAACATTCTTAAAATTATGGTAAAATACACATAATATAAAAATTACCTTCTTCACCAGTTTTAAGTGTACAGTTCAGTAATGTTAAGCATATTCACATTGCCATGCTACCAATCTCTAGAAACTTTCATCTTGAAAACTGGAATTATGTACCCATTAAGCAACAACTCCTCATTTCCCCCTCCCCCAGCCCCTGTCAACCACCGTGCTACTTTCTGTTTCTATGAGTTTGACTACTCTAAATATTTCATTTAAGTGGAATCATACAGTATTTGTCTTTTTGTGACTGGCTTATTTCACTTAGTATAACGTCCTCAAGGTTCATCCATGTTGTAGCATATGACAGGATTTCCTTCCTTTTTAAGGCTGAATAATAGTCTACGGTGCGTACATACCAGATGTTGTTTATCCATTCATGTGTCAATGGACATTTGAATCACTTCCATTTTGGCTATTGTGAATAATGCTACTATGAACATGGGTATACAAATATCTCTTCGAAACCCTGCTTTCAATTCTTTTGGATAAATACTCAGACATAGAATTGCCTTGATCTCTTCTTAAGCTCTCAACCTGGCCTCCTTATAGAATCTCTGTGGCTTTTCTCAGGGTGATGAGAGCTTGCTACCCTTCCCATGGAAGAGCTCTCCCCTGCTACCATTACCAAAGCTGTAGTTGCTGTCTCTGCTGTACCTTCAAACTCTTGGGATTAGAATGTTAATTTTTTCTGCATGATCATCCATTCATTCATTTATTGAAGAAATATTGACTGTGACGCTGAGACATGAAGACTGAGAAGATGATGGCCAGTGAAAAGTGGAGGGGAGAAGAGCATTCAAAGACAAGCAAACGTCATGTGTGAAGACTTACACTTGATTCACCTCCTCTCACCTTCCCTGATTTTCTGCTACATGCTCTTCAGCATCAGGCCACTCAGCCCTTGGCTTCACACAGAGTCAGTGATGCCACCCGGTACTTTCCTAATCCTTTGGCCAGGAAAGGTTTCTCCTTGACCCTCCTCTGACCCTTCCTCTGACCCACCAGCAGCAGCCGTCTCATCACCTCCAGCAGGTTTTTTTGTGCCAAAATTGTTTTCAAGCAAAATGAAACAAAAAAGCAAATATATGTTCCATTTATAATGGTTCTCGAAGGCCAAAAATGAATCAGGAGGTAGCTTAAAGTTGACTTTCAACCTCATTGTGTGAAACTTCAACAGAATTTCCAAAATGCAGATTTTAAAAAAGCTGCAGTAAGGGTTTAAGATGATGTTCTGTGAATTCTAGTGCATAGACTGCCATCTACTGTGCATTTATGATAGAAAGCTAGCTAAACTGCTCTAGGACTAGGGAATTTAATAACTTAAGCAGGATCTGTAAAAGAAAAATATGTCACAAATATTATTAACTTTTATAATAAAGATAAGTATCTAAATGACTGAATGGAATAAATTAGTAGAATATTCAGTCACAGCAATATTCCATCTGGAAATACTTGTTACTAAGGAGTTTTCATCTGCCACTTTGATGAATATAGAATAGCTGTGTTCAAGCTAATAAAATGATTTTCAAAATGTGGTTACTTGATATGGCAAAGAGAAGAGATAACTCATATCATGCTTCCTGTGGCAAAGTAGATATGTGGAGCTTCTCTTTTTTTCTAAAATGATCACAGAAGAGGACATTCTGTCTAATCACACATTCTGAAAACATACATTATAAGTGTGTACACAGTTAATAAATTTACAGAAGCTTATCATTTTCAAAGAAATTGAACTCAAATCACATGCACAACGCTGAATTTTTCGTAAGTAAAGTTCAACCTTCATTTCAGAAGGCAGTCCAGGGTTTTGTAGTGCCTTGTAATCAGTATTGAAAACATTATTTTTCATAATATTGTAAAAAATACACTTAGTTGAGCTTTGACCTGTTGTTACTCAGGATAGATAAGTGCTATCCTTTAATTGGTTGTCAGAAAAATAGAAGGGTTTTGCATTTTTAAATGTTCAAAGTACATACATATGGGAGTGGCAAGGTGGGTTTTTTTGCAAAGTAACTTTATAGTAAGGCAGAAATTTGGGGTAGAGCAGGCTTAGGTATGGAAAAGATAAAATTCATTACAGATATTACAACCAACTTTTATAAGTCACATGTCATTTTTCTACTTATTTTGGACCAGATCCTCCTATGCATATGTACCTTGTTAGAGAGGTCCTTTCAATGACAATATATTAAGTTGCTCCCAGTCATCTTAAATTTTAGAAAAATGTGTGTGTGTGTATGAATGTATATGTATATGTGTTTGTGAATATGTATGTGTAATGTATATGTCTATGTGTATGGGTATGTGTGTGTGTGTTGCTGGAGTTGTTTATCTGGCAATAGGGGTTAAATTAAAGTATCTTCTATGATGCCAATAATAGAAATCAAGACATTATACACTAATGAAAGAGTTAGTTGAGTGGGCTTAATTTTAACTGCAAGAGCACAAAAGAAAGTATACCTAATGATAAATAATTTGGAATGAATAAAATGGGATGAAGTTTCTATTCAAAATCCTTGAGTGTCTTCAGAGTAGATTTTAAGAAAGCTAAAATTTAAGTTAAATAACATTTTTAAAAATTGTCAAGTATTTATTTCTGTGTAGACACCATAATAAGAAGAAAAGTATATATTTCGATAGTTCATGGGACTCCTAAGCTTTTTTTTTTTTAACCTGAACTCTCAAATGCAGAAAATTACCTTAGAAAAATAACTGTAGGGGTTAGGCATTGAAATTCACACTTACTAAGTGCCACAAAGTGTTCTCTATTTTTGCATCTTTTAATCCTTGTTTGTGAACCAAAAAAAAAAAAAAAAAAAAAATTTGCTTTACCTTGATTCAATTAAACCAGACCTACATAACTGAAACCATGAGGGAAGATACAATTATGGAATCAATCCTAAAGCACTTGTATGGTTAATTCTGGCAAGAAAAAAAAAGGGGGGGCGTGGTGAATGTGAAATATAGTAACAAGAGTAAGTATATTGGTGAATACCACCCCAAATTCATCAAGAAGTTCCCATATTTCCTACGCTCTATAAATCTGTATTGTCAAAGATGTCAGCCACTAGCCATATGTGACTATTTAAATTCAAATTAAAGTTACCTTAAATAAAATTAAAATTTAGTTCTTCAGTCTCACTAGCTACATTTCAAGTGCCAAGTATTGAGCAAAGCAGATATAGAACATTCTCATCATCACAGAAGCTCTATTAGACAGTGTTAATATGAATCATTAAAATCCTATTTTACTTCTTTGTTAAAACTTGTAACATCAGTTTTTTTTAAGCAAAAGAATAACAATATTCCTCCAACTAACAACTGTTTTATTTGCCAGTTTATTGGGTGAACATATACCAAGCTTCAAAATGGAATTGGCATACATATCCAATGCTTTAAAAAGATATCTCACAGGGTACTAGAGTTTGAAAGGGCCTATAGATAAATAAGATATTTCATCATTCTCCTTTTACCAATGAGGGCATTCAGACAGACTTGAAGAGGAAAATAGTTTGCACAAGAACACAGGAGCTAGCCAGCTCCACATCTAGAACCCAGCCTTCTGACTTCAAATCCTATTCTGCAATTTGAATACTAAAGAGTAAGCTATATCTGTCCTGAGACTATATCATAACCTGAATAAACCTCACAAGGTATATAAAGAAATTAAATGAAATTTTTAAAATGGAAACTCTTAATACACTTTATGTGAAATACTTAGCAGTACTCAAAACTAACACTAGGTGTCACATCATTAGATTTGAAAAGTTAAACCTGATAAACAGAGTTATTACAGGTTTGATCAAAAATTATGTCTTCCAAAGCTCATTAAAAATTATATTGTATGGTAAAGTAGCTTTGTTTGACTTGGTTGTCCCTGCGGATTGGAGCAATATAATCAGCTGGTCCCTACTTCTGTGTTCTAAGAAGAGAATAATATTTACTAAATTGATTTTTGTTAATTATTTGGGAAAACCTTTAATTGTTCTTCTCTGCATTTGAGAAGAAACCAAAATATTCAATGCTTCTTAACTGTAAAGAGACTTAAGGTGGCATCATACTTCACCTTACGTTGTGTGCTGAATATCTGAAAGGTGGCATAGCTCCAGTGCAAATACAGAAAGTCTCTCCTTTAGATAATTTATGGAAAAAGACACAAATATAAGTCAAGAAATAGAGATCTAACCCCAGCTGGCAGAAGACAATATAGCAGGTTGAAGACCAAGGACACTAGGGAAGGATTTAGGCAGAGGAAGGAGACAGTCCATTGCAAAGCAGATTAGGACAGGGGCTTAACATGAGGAGCATGTGGCAGAAAAGGTTGTGAGTTCAAAGCCAGCTCAGGGACTGAAGGGCAGAGAGAAGAGAGAAGCTTGGCAAGAGAAGGAAACAGGAAGGAGTGTAGGTAGAGATAAGGGCTACAATCTAGCCAGCCACGACTCTGCTCCTCCCTCTGAAGATGAGAACTTGATATAAGGGAAATCAGGGGACAAAGTCAAGGAAAGAGGCAATAGAATTAGAAGACCTTGAAAGGAAAATGAACCCATGAACCCACTGTAATTCTGGGGAAAATGAGAAGGGTGAGATTAAAGAAATCAGAGTTCAGAGCACCAGAGAAATTCAGATGAAAATATTCAAACCAAAATATGGGCAGATGATATCACTTTAGCATTTGAGAACAGGAATTCCACAATCAGTGATAAAGCTGATTTGACTTGGTAAGTTTTGCAGCAGATCATGCCATGCATGCTCCTATTTTCTGATGTATGGACACTCTGGAAACGTCAGAGTCACCTCAAGCATATCACTCTAGATGCCTAGACTTACGTTCCAGTTGCCTAACAGCCTATGATCCTATGATCCTAATGATCCTCCCAGGGACATTTTCAGGTACTGTAGGAAGCAAGCCATGCAGTTTAAAAAAAAAAGTGGATAAAGTTTGCCCTTGGGGAGTTATCCTTTTAATGCCCTCTCACCGTTTTTAGGAGCCCATCCAAAAGTCTGTGGATCATTTAAAACTGCCTTTCCATATCCCCTCCTCCACACATTACAATATTCCACCAAACCTTATTCCCTCAAGGTATCAAGTTTCTAGCTAACAAAGAAAGAAAAAGGTAATATGCTAAAGGAAAGGTCTGAGGTTTACAACACATAAATTTATGACTACACATTGGGCTAGCCCTGCACTACAAGAGAAAACCCACAATTACATTAAGAGCACTTTAAAAATTTGGAAACTCACTGTTTCCTATGTGCATTTCTTCTTGTATTTATAGGAATCAGATTTCCAATGTTCTCAAACTGATCCCTTTGGCTCTGCATTTTAAAGACAATCTTATAAAACTGAAGGAAACCCTGCTGTTTTATGTCTGTATTCCTAGATCTAGGAAAATTAAAATAATGGTTAAAAGAATACAGTCATAGAGTGAGTAAAAAGGATTACTTTTCTGGAACTTTTTAAATCCCATGGAGTTATAGGGTGCCACAGGGGAGCCTTAGAGCCTTTTATTGGGGAAGGACATGCCCTGGCAAGAGGGAAAGCTAAGTGGGTATGGCTTATGGCCCCATTCCGCTAGCTTCATTCTTTGTATATCTGTTTCATACACTGGAGTTCACATAAAAATATATTTTTAATGGTTCTACTGGTAAATGTTTAACAACCAGCTTTCTAGAGAGTAGAAAAAATCCTGATTTGTAGTGTTTTCCACTTCCCATGCTGTAAGTACTCCCAGTACAGCCAATTACAAGCTGCCAACATGAAGTCTTTGAATACAAACTTGGGAGGAAATGCACACAGTCAACTCTCACAAGCTGGTGCGAGCCGGTTCCAGCACACTTCTACAGAGTTCACTAATGACTGGACCAGAAGTGGAACTCAGAACCATCACAGTAAAATACAATCCCATTACACGTTCCAAACTACCAATAATCTTTGGCTAAAATTACCCAGATCAATGTTTAAATCTCATATGCAAAAATTTGGGTTTGGACCTTCTTCGTCACGGTGATTCAAATGTTTCACAAGTAAACAAATGTTCAATTAGGCAAGTAAGTGTTAGAATCATATATTCAGGATTTCCAGCTTCAATAGGAGCTTAGAGATTATTAGTCCAATCATGCTTCCTATGCTTAAATCCCTACTGTAATTGATTTTTTCAGCTTATGAGTAAATCCCCCCAATAACAGAAAATTTACCAACTCTCAGATGACCCATTAGCTCTTTAGTTATGAAACACCTTTTCTTAAAGTAAACTAAATATTTATCACATTGACACTCTATCCATTTTTCATCATCAGCCACATGGAGCCAAGCAGAACAAGTCAAATTTAACATTCACATTAACAGACTCGTGGCTGGAACACTAATATGTCCATGAGTCTTCTCTTCCCCGTCCAAGAACCCCTGGTTTCCTTTATTTCAAGCCCTATCGCCACCTTAATCCTTCTCTTCTGAGCATGCTTCAACTTGCTTGTCTCTCTGCTTCTCCAGGTTTGTAATGTGTGTCATGGTCATCCTGTGACCAATTCCGAGTAAATCAGGACCAAACCCTCTGTTTACCTACTTTCTACATGGCTGCCGCATTGTCATCCTTTGACACAAAAGCCTTTCCCACACATGACATTGCTAAGACATGCCTGTCTGAATCCCCTTATAATCAGGATCTTGAACCCAAGCACAGATTTTTAAGTTTATCACCATCTCCTTTAATCCTGTGAAACTTGGCTCATCACTCCTTCTCTCAGTACCTTTTTGGTTCCTGATTCTCTTATCCAATGTGTCCCTACTTATTTTCCTGAGATCCAGGCAAAGGACAAAATCTCATGGTACCACCTGGAACTTCTCTTCCAGGTGATAACAATCTATTAATCAATGTCATTTGGGTATTATTATTCCAGTTCCCCTTTGGAGAGCTAAAAACTACAGATTAATTAAGTCCTCATTGTGGGGTCCTAAATAACCTTCAGCTGGTCACTATTACTAACACATAAGAGATCCAGAACATCTCAAAAATGGGACTGACCTCAAAGCATGTGTCCCTTGTATCAACAGGACACTCTTCTTTCAGTCACAGTGTCAGAAAAAGAAAAGACTGGGGAGAGTGGACAGGTTTCCTGCTGCCTGGTCTCTCTCTCTCTCTCTCTCTCCCCCCCCCCCCGTGTGTGTGTGTGTGTGTGTGTGTGTGTGTGTGTGTGTGTGTGTGTGTGTGTGTGTGTGTGTGTGTTGTTCTTTTCAGTACTTGAGCTCTGAATAAGTACCGAGATAATAGGCCTAAATAATGAAATCATCTATTCACAATGCAAGGCAGTGTATGTCATGCTAATGTCATTCTCACACCTTTCATTCACCACAGCCTTTCATTTGAATACTTAGAAGACTCTTCATTGAGATCAATACCAAAATAAAAGACCGAGTAACTGCCTGGATAAGTCAGCAGTCTGTACTATCTCAGGGTAGTTGCATTTGGTCAGGAGCTAGAAAAAATGCAGAAGATTAATGCCCATTAGTATCAATAACATGCTACGTAACAAATCTAGTCCAATGGTAGGGTAGCTATGGAAAGCTCTAAAACTACTCAAGGGCTTCAAATAGAGAACTCAAAAGTCTGAGTGAATTTTATATCATTATGAGACACTAGAATCTGGAGTGGAGTTGCTCTCAGTTCAAGGAAACCCTTGAGTTCAGGGGTTGGGGCCAGGTAAGCTCTGAGGCTAATCTGAGCCCTTAGGTTTAAGTACTATGATCACAGGGAACCCTTCAGCTCCTGGTCACCCAATACTGACTATGGCATATGCCGAGAACTTGCATGCTCCTTGTGGGATACCTAATTGTTTTAGCATCCCTGAAGATAATAATACATTGCCATCCAAGTGAAAACAAAAATAAAACCCTCAAGCTTAATCCTGTGGTCTCTCTAGTTCCTCTCAGGTGGAAGTTGAGTGATAAACATAAAGGCAGAGTAGGCCTCAAATGGACACATTCCAAAATTTACAGGAGGTGACCTTGTTCCTGGATAAAGGAAGGAAGTGAGTATGGCCCCGTATGTTCAGTCAGGGAGATTTGGGGAAATTCAGTCTAGGAAATGCGGACATTCCCAAAGAAATCCTTGTCAAGGATAGTGCCACTCAGGAAAAGTAGAGAGGAACGCATTTGAAATTCCCCTGGAAGTTGGAACTATAAAATGGCCATGGATTTTTGTTGAGTGAGTAGTAAAGGGGAGATACGAGAAAGATTTAGAAAAGGGGTGGAAATATCATTTTATTCAGTTTTTATAATTTTACTAAACTTGTAAAATAATTATTTTTGAATCATTTTTCTAATGACAAAACCAAGTCTCAGAAAGGTAAAAGATGGGCCCAAGATCACAGCTAACAAATAAAAAGTCAGAATTCAAAAATCAGATTTGTCTGACCCCCAAACCAATGCTTTCCTCCCATAAGACAGAAGAGAGAGATGAGAGGAGAATGGGAAGGAAACAATGTTGAGTTCCTAATGCAGACCAACTACTGTGCTAGGCACCTTACATATATATTTATTTTTGTTATGTAGTCTTCACAACAACAGATTCAGTTGGTATTTTTGTTCTGCTTTACATTTGTAACTGTAGTTTCCTGTGTAAGTTTGACACAGGTCTGAAAGCACATTAATCCCCTCCTGTCCCTTTTCACCCACCCTCAGACTCTCTTCCCTGATATGCTCAATGTTTCTGGCCAGTATCTAAAATATTCAAAGGTCCAGACCTATTGATATCTCTGGAGCTACAACTCAGAAGAGCCATATTAAGGCTGGTGAATCTCATAATTGACACCGGAAGCACATTGCTCCAGAGTAAACCAGTGCTCCTGGTGCTGCCTCAAAAATGAGAGGCCATTGAATAGACTGGGCAGACCAAGGGCTTCTCCTCCACCGCTAGAGGGCATTGCTCCTGTTTTGTCCATGGTTGTACTTCTACCACCACCATGCTCCACATCCCTGAGCTCTGTCAAGGAAGAGCAGAAGGTATCTGTCCTCCTCTCTCCTAGTACAAAGTACAGTCACTGAGACTCCAAGCCAAAGCAGCTCTGGCTCAAGCTTGCAGTCCTTTCAAGTGGTTCACAGATAAATCTTACTAAAGCAAGCTCCCCTTCGATTCCCTGAACCAGTGATCATGACCTGCCCAGTGGTTCTCTCTTTCTATACTCATCATTATTTTATTCTGGGAGTCATATCACCTATCCCCATCCCTGGGCCTTGCTCAAGGAAACCCTGGTCCACTGTGATAGATTTGCTAACTTGAATCATAGAAAAATTGGAATTTGCAGGGAGGGGTGCGGACAGTAAGTAATCTTGGCCCTTTCTCTCCCTGGAGTCTTCTGGGATCCTTATGCAAAATTAAAAAGTTACCTACTCTATTTCAAAATAGTTATTATTCATCTCACAGAGAAAGAAAAAAGTTTGCCTCCCATGTTGCCAGACTCTCCCAACACGGATGAAAAAACTGAAGTTATAACAAAGAAGAGGGGGAGAAGAAAGGAGAAAACATACCCAAGTTCTTTCAGCTAGATAGTGAAATAGAGATTCAAACCCATGTCTGATTCCACAATAACATGTGCCTCAAAGAAAACAATTTTCTGAGATTCAAAATGTGGACTGTTCATTCTTGTGGTGCTCCCCCTGGGAACGCAGCCACCATGCTGTGAGAAGCTCAAGCCAATGGAGAGGCCACTGGTAGGTACTGTAATCCAAGGTCCCAGCTGAGTCTAGCCTCTCGGTCTTCCAGCCCCCAGCCATTCCAGTCACTCTCAGCTGTTTTGAGTCTTCCCAGCTGAGGTTCCAGACACCAAAGGACAAAGACTCCATCCCTGCTTGTGTCTTCAATTCCTGACCAGAGAATCAGTGAGCACAATAAGATGGTTGCTGCTTCACCCCCCTTCACCCCCAGAAGCTTGGTGTGATTTGTTAGGCAGCAAAGGATAACGGGAAATTAATCAGGAGGGCTAAGAGATCAAAGGCTATAAAAAGTAAGGTTTTGGATCATCCTAGACAAACAGCAACAAAATGCTGAAAAGTGCATTCTGCCACATAAGTCATCCAAGTGCAAGTCTCTCCATTATAAATATTGGCTGAGGGACTCAATATACACATTGCTAGGTATTGTTAACTGAGTATTGTTCATGCTGGGCTGGGAAAACCTTTACTGGCAACGGTGGAACATTTGGATGTGGAATTCTCTGCCATGGAAAACATAAAAACCATTCTTTAGTGAAAAACACTGATCATCTGGAAAAAGCTTTATCAGTATCTTACTGATGTTTTTCAATTTCTTTTGAGGCAAAAACAGTTTTCTCCTAGGTCTAGGTTACATTCATAACTTTTACTAAAGAGTCTCCTTTGTACAGATATCACTGAACAAGAGATGAGAAACTGTCCAAATTGTGGAAGAGATTAGAAAAATCTATGTAATGTAAGACAAAGACCCATAAATATGGAATTGACTTTCATATTTCTTGTTCCCTTAACATATATGGAGTGTCATATATCATATGTGTTGTATATGTGTATGAATTTATGGGTATGAAACAAAACAAACAAAATGAACTTCTACTATTAAATCTCTTGGTTCTGTGCAACTAAAACATAAGGATAAAACTTTTGATAGCCCTATTTTCATCATTTCTCTATCACAGTAGCAAGCAGTTAAAGTCAAGCAGGACATATAACTTTATATATGTATTTATAGACTTGTAACCATATACATTTATTTACAGACTGTCTTAGTTCATTCAGGATGCTATAACAATACCATTGACTGGATAGTTTAGAATGGAAATTTGTTTCTGACAGTTCTGAAGGCTGGGAGGTCCAAGATCAAGGCACTGGCAGATTTGACATCTGGTGAGAATCCACTTCCTCGTTCATATATGGCCATCTTTTTATTCTGTACTCACATGGTGGAAGGAGAGAGGGAGCTCTCTGGTGTCTCTTTTATAAGCGCACTAATCCCATTCCTGAGGTGATTAGTGCCCTATCAGACTCCCCAATGGCCCCACCTTCAAATACCCTCATAGGGGGGATAAGGTTTCTTCACATGAATTTGGGGGGTACACAAACATTCAGTCTACAGCATAGACTGTCTACTATCCATAGTCAAACATTTATCCATGTATTTATTTATTGAGAAAATATATATTGAACACCAACTATGAGTCAGGCAGTACTGGAGATAACACTGGTGAATAAAAGAGACAAGATCCCTCCCCTCATTAAGCAGCTTGCAATCTGGAGGAGAGAGTTAAATGATAAACAAGTGAATAAATAACAAGATATATGGCTTCTGAGGATTCAAGGAAAAAATAGATTACATACAAAAACTTTTGGAACACTAGGTCACACAGCAAAGAAACAGAGTAGGTGTTTGGTCTTCAGCTGTCCAGAATATCCCCTCCCTTCCCCTGAGCAACTTGGTCTCTGTTTAAGTGAAACCTCTTGAAGGAACAGCCAGCTCCCACAATGGAAACCAGTGGTCGAGAGCCTCCCTCTCCTCACCCTGCTGTAGTGGGAAGGTGGGCATATGACTGATATGTGGCCAATCAGGACTTTGATTCTTGACTGACAGATTCCTCACAGATCTCAACCATGGCAGGCTAACCAGGCCACATCTGCAAAGAGGATTTTGCCATTTGTGATGGTTAATTTTATATGTCAACTTGGCTAGGCTATGGTAGGCAGATACTGGGTCAAACATTATTCTATTTGTTTCTGTGAAGGTATTTTTTAGATGAGATTAATATTTAAATTAATAGACTCTGAATAAAGCACACTATTCTCCATAATGTGGGTGTGCCTCACCTAATCACTGGAAGGCCTACTGACCTCCCATTGAGAAAAAGGGAACTCTGCCAGGAGACCACCTTTGGACTCAAGTTGCAACATCAATATTTTCCTAAGCCTGTTGGCCTACCCTGCAGATTTTGGACTTGCCAGACTCCATAGTTATGTGAGTCAATCCCCTAAAATAAATCTCTCGATAGATAGATTTGGATAGATAGATTTCTCTCTCTCTTTCTCTGTCTCTCTCTCAGGATATATATATATATATATATATATATATATATATATATATATATATATATATATATATAATTCTCTGGAAAACCCTGATTAATACACCATGTTTTTTCCAACCCAGACCTCCAACCCAGACCTCCAAATTGCCATGCTTCTTCCTCTTCCAAGCCTGGCCCTTTACTCCTGTGTTGGCATGCGTGCCCCTCAAATTTTGATAAAATAATAGTCCCAATTAAAGAAAAAAAAAGCCATGGATCAATCACACAGAGTAGCATCACAAAAACACAACTTAAATTTTACATCTAGCCATTTCAACATATACATCAGTCCAGTGAACTTCCTCCTGCTCACGATGGACAGAGGAGCCTGCAACCATGCACCTTGGCTGATACAAGAAAATTGTAGCTTTTGAAACTTGTGGTCTCTCCAATACCTTCTGCTTAACATCTTTTGCCTTTTCTCCCCTGAAAAAGTCTCCTCATACCAGTAAATCACATCCCTACTCAGAACATTTTTGGCATCCTCACATTAATTCTGTGTTATGATTAAAGGTTTCCTTGTCTTCCCAGCTAGGTCTTTTCAGAGCAGAGATCATGCTTTATATTCCCTCATTCCACCCACAGCAACCCTTCAGGATCTTGCCTGTTATGGCTGCTCAGCAATGGTCTCTCGAGGTGGTGGAAGTGTAATGCCTGAATGAAAGACCAGCTTTCAGTTTGAAAATTATGTTACCTGTGGTAGTAGTGATTAATTTGATTTAGAGTGCATCTTTGTCCCAATGAATTCTAAACATTTGAGCATATTATTTCATGCATGCAAGATAACTTTTTGGCAAATTATTTACAAATAGACATCCAATAAAGACAAAACACTGCGGTGATTTTTCCAGGGACAGAGTCAGTTAGCTAAAGGTAATCTGAGAAAAAGGCTACAATGGTCCTTATTTTCAGTAAGCTGTGCTTTTAAGATTGTTAGTCTGTGTGATTGATCTATAGCTTTTTTCTTTAACTGAGACTACATTTTGTCAATATTTGAGGTGAAGATAAAAAAGAAACCAGGATATCTGCCCACATATCCCTTACTAACAGGGAAAGGATAAAGAGAGGGGAAAGAGAACAGAAAGTGGGAGGGGCATTAGAGCTATTCATATCCATTCGGAAGGTCAGGAGACAGAATCAAAGCAGCCAAAAGGAGACTAGCTGCATCATCTCGCTCGCTCCAACTCCACGTATTGCTGTGCATTAAAGAAATCAGGCAAAGGATTGAGGCAAGTGGTAAAGGTTTATGGGCTGAACACAGCTGCGATATTTAGCACACTAATAATGAAGACCTCTTTATCAATTCCTCTTAAGTAGAGCTATAGTTTTAAAGCATTCCTATTCAGGCAAAAATGTTTCCAAGGCAGCTCCCACTTTTCAGTGTTTTTTTATGAGCTTGAAGTTAAGTCCAAGAATCACAAAATAAGAGGTTGCAGATATGAGTCCCACTCTTACCTGAGTTTGTATTTTTTGTAGTTTTAGAAGTTGGTAAGGGGAAGTAGCAACAAAAGAGGAAACATCTAAGAGACTTCAAATTCTTAAGTGTAAACTGCGATCTGCTACTGGCACCCAATCCAAATTTTAATTAGTAAATTATTAATTATATGGCCAGAAAGATAAAAGGATCAAGTTGATGAAAACTGCTAGGGCAGAACCTAAGTAATAATGGTTATGAAGGTTTTATGTAGCCACCAAAAAAGGAAACTTCAGCCCGCATTGTTTTAAACTCTCTTCTTTGAATTTATTACAGAGACCATTAACTGCCAAGCTCAGATGCAAAAGGCAATGAGACAATAAAGGTAAAATTTAAGGCAGCTGAAAGGGAACTTGGCTTCCAGTGTAACTTTCCCATTAAATTACTATCATCAAAGACTCATTTACACCACAGTCCAAGTTACTGGCTTTTATTTTATTTTATTTTTTTTTTTTATTAGTTTCTGCTTTATAACAAAGTGAATCAGTCATACATATACATCTATTCCCACATCCCCTCCCTCATGCATCTCCCTCCCTCCCACCCTCCCCATCCCACCCCTCCAGGCGGTCACAAAGCACCGAGCTGATCTCCCTGTGCTCTGCGGCTGCTTCCCACTATCTATCTACCTTACGTTTGGTAGTGTATATATGTCCATGCCTCTCTTTCCCTTTGTCACAGCTTCCCCTTCCCCTTCCCCATATCCTCAAGTCCATTCTCAAGTAGGTCTGTGTCTTTATTCCCGTTTTACCCCTAGGTTCTTCATGACATTTTTTTTTTTTAAATTCCATATATATGTGTTAGCATACGGTATTTGTCTTTCTCTTTCTGACTTACTTCACTCTGTATGACAGACTCTAGGTCTATCCACCTCATTACAAATAGCTCAGTTTCGTTTCTTTTTATGGCTGAGTAATATTCCATTGTATATATGTGCCACATCTTCTTTATCCATTCATCCGATGATGGACACTTAGGTTGTTTCCAGCTCCGGGCTATTGTGAATAGAGCTGCAATGAACATTTTGGTACATGTCTCTTTTTGAATTATGGTTTTCTCAGGGTATATGCCTAGTAGTGGGATTGCTGGGTCATATGGTAGTTCTATTTTTAGTTTTTTAAGGAACCTCCATACTGTTCTCCATAGTGGCTGTACCAATTCACATTCCCACCAGCAGTGCAAGAGTGTTCCCTTTTCTCCACACCCTCTCCAGCATTTATTGTTTCTAGATTTCTTGATGATGGCCATTCTGACTGGTGTGAGATGATATCTCATTGTAGTTTTGATTTGCATTTCTCTAATGATTAATGATGTTGAGCATTCTTTCATGTGTTTGTTGGCAGTCTGTATATCTTCTTTGCAGAAATGCCTATTTAAGTCTTCTGCCCATTTTTGGATTGGGTTGTTTGTTTTTTTGCTATTGAGCTGCATGAGCTGTTTATAAATTTTGGAGATTAATCCTTTGTCAGTTGCTTCATTTGCAAATATTTTCTCCCATTCTGAGGGTTGTCTTTTGGTCTTGTTTATGGTTTCCTTTGCTGTGCAAAAGCTTTTAAGTTTCATTAGGTCCCATTTGTTTATCTTTGTTTTTATTTCCATTTCTCTAGGAGGTGGGTCCAAAAGGATCTTGCTGTGATTTATGTCATAGAGTGTTCTACCTATGTTTTCCTCTAAGAGTTTGATAGTTTCTGGCCTTACATTTAGGTCTTTAATCCATTTTGAGCTTATTTTTGTGTATGGTGTTAGGGAATGATCTAATCTCATACTTTTACATGTCCCTGTCCAGTTTTCCCAGCACCACTTATTGAAGAGGCTGTCCTTTCTCCACTGTACATTCCTGCCTCCTTTATCAAAGATAAGTTGGCCATATGTGCGTGGGTTTATCTCTGGGCTTTCTATCCTGATCCACTGATCTATCTTTCTGTTTTTATGCCAGTACCACACTGTCTTAATTACTGTAGCTTTGTAGTATAGTCTGAAGTCAGGCAGCCTGATTCCTCCAGCTCCGTTTTTCGTTCTCAAGATTGCTTTGGCTATTCGGGGTCTTTTGTTTTTCCAAACAAATTTTGAAATTTTTTGTTCTACTTCTGTGAAAAATGCCAGTGGTAGTTTGATAGGGATTGCATTGAATCTGTAGATTGCTTTGGGTAGTAGAGTCATTTTCACAATATTGATTCTTCCAATCCAGGAGCATGGTATATCTCTCCATCTATTTATATCATCTTTAATTTCTTTCATCAGTGTCTTATAATTTTCTGCATACAGGTCTTTTGTCTCCTTAGGTAGGTTTATGCCTAGATATTTTATTCTTTTTGTTGCAATGGTAAATGGGAGTGTTTTCTTGATTTCATTTTCAGATTTTTCATCATTAGTGTACAGGAATGCCAGAGATTTCTGTGCATTAATTTTGTATCCTGCTACTTTACCAAATTCATTGATTAGCTCTAGTAGTTTTTCGGTAGCATCTTTAGGATTCTCTATGTATAGTATCATGTCATCTGCAAACAGTGACAGCTTTACTTCTTCTTTTCCGATTTGGATTCCTTTTATTTCCTTTTCTTCTCTGATTGCTGTGGCTAAAACTTCCAAAACTATGTTGAATAAGAGTGGTGAGAGTGGGCAGCCTTGTCTTGTTCCTGATCTTAGTGGAAATGGTTTCAGTTTTTCACCATTGAGGACAATGTTGGCTGTGGGTTTGTCATATATGGCCTTTATTATGTTGAGGAAAGTTCCCTCTATGCCTACTTTCTGCAGGGTTTTTATCATAAATGGGTGTTGAATTTTGTCAAAAGCTTTCTCTGCATCTATTGAGATGATCATATGGTTTTTCTCCTTCAACTTGTTAATATGGTGTATCACATTGATTGATTTGCGTATATTGAAGAATCCTTGCATTCCTGGAATAAACCCCACTTGATCATGGTGTATGATCCTTTTAATGTGCTGTTGGATTCTGTTTGCTAGTATTTTGTTGAGGATTTTTGCATCTATGTTCATCAGTGATATTGGCCTGTAGTTTTCTTTCTTTGTGCCATCCTTGCCTGGTTTTGGTATCAAGGTGATGGTGGCCTCGTAGAATGAGTTTGGGAGTGTTCCTTCCTCTGAAATTGTTTGGAAGAGTTTGAGAAGGATGGGTGTTAGCTCTTCTCTAAATGTTTGATAGAATTCGCCTGTGAAGCCATCTGGTCCTGGGCTTTTGTTTGATGGAAGATTTTTAATCACAGTTTCAATTTCAGTGCTTGTGATTGGTCTATTCATATTTTCTATTTCTTCCTGAGTCAGTCTTGGTAGGTTGTGCATTTCTAAGAATTTGTCCATTTCTTCCAGGTTGTCCATTTTATTGGAATAGAGTTGCTTATAGTAATCTCTCATGATCTTTTGTATTTCTGCAGTGTCAGTTGTTACTTCTCCTTTTTCATTTCTAATTCTACTGATTTGAGTCTTCTCCCTTCTTTTCTTGATGAGTCTGGCTAATGGTTTGTCAATTTTGTTTATCTTCTCAAAGAACCAGCTTTTAGTTTGGTTGATCTTTGCTATCGTTTCCTTCATTTCTTTTTCATTTATTTCTGATCTGATCTTTATGATTTCTTTCCTTCTGCTAACTTTGGGGGTTTTTTGTTCTTCTTTCTCTAATTGCTTTAGGTGCAGGGTCAGGTTGTTTACTCGAAATGTTTCCTGTTTCTTAAGGTGGGATTGTATTGCTATAAACTTCCCCCTTAGAACTGCTTTTGCTGCGTCCCATAGGTTTTGGGTCGTCGTGTCTCCATTGTCATTTGTTTCTAAGTATTTCTTAATTTCCTCTTTGATTTCTTCAGTGATCACTTCGTTATTGAGTAGTGTATTGTTTAGCCTCCATGTGTTTGTATTTTTTACAGATCTTTTCCTGTAATTGATGTCTAGTCTCATAGCATTGTGGTCGGAAAAGATACTTGATACAATTTCAATTTTCTTAAATTTACCAAGGCTTGATTTGTGACCCAAGATATGATCTATCCTGGAGAATGTTCCATGAGCACTTGAGAAAAATGTGTATTCTGTTGTTTTTGGGTGGAATGTCCTATAAATATCAATTAAGTCCATCTTGTTTAATGTATCATTTAAAGCTTGTGTTTCCTTATTTATTTTCATTTTGGATGATCTGTCCATTGGTGAAAGTGGGGTGTTAAAGTCCCCTACTATGATTGTGTTACTGTCGATTTCCCCTTTTATGGCTGTTAGTATTTGCCTTATGTATTGAGGTGCTCCTATGTTGGGTGCATAAATATTTACAATTGTTATATCTTCTTCTTGGATCGATCCCTTTATCGTTATGTAGTGTCCTTCTTTGTCTCTTCTAATAGTCTTTATTTTAAAGTCTATTTTGTCTGATATAAGAATTGCTACTCCAGCTTTCTTTTGATTTCCATTTGCATGGAATATCTTTTTCCATCCCCTTACTTTCAATCTGTATGTGTCTCTAGGTCTGAAGTGGGTCTCTTGTAGACAGCATATATATGGGTCTTGTTTTTGTATCCATTCAGCCACTCTGTGTCTTTTGGTGGGAGCATTTAGTCCATTTACATTTAAGGTAATTATTGATATGTATGTTCCTATTCCCATTTCTTTAATGGCTTTGGGTTCGTTATTGTAGGTATAGTCCTTCTGTTGTGTTTCTTGCCTAGAGAAGTTCCTTTAGCATTTGTTGTAAAGCTGGTTTGGTGGTGCTGAACTCTCTCAGCTTTTGCTTGTCTGTAAACGTTTTAATTTCTCCATCAAATCTGAATGAGATCCTTGCTGGGTAGAGTAATCTTGGTTGCAGGTTTCTCTCCTTCATCACTTTAATTATGTCCTGCCACTCCCTTCTGGCTTGTAGAGTTTCTGCTGAGAGATCAGCTGTTAACCTGATGGGGATTCCCTTGTGTGTTATTTGTTGTTTTTCCCTTGCTGCTTTTAATATGATTTCTTTGTGTTTAATTTTTGACAGTTTGATTAATATGTGTCTTGGCGTATTTCTTCTTGGATTTATTCTGTATGGGACTCTCTGTGCCTCCTGGACTTGATTAACTATTTCCTTTCCCATATTAGGGAAGTTTTCAACTATAATCTCTTCAAATATTTTCTCAGTCCCTTTCTTTTTCTCTTCTTCTTCTGGAACCCCTATAATTCGAATGTTGGTGCGTTTAATGTTGTCCCAGAGGTCTCTGAGACTGTCCTCTGTTCTTTTCATTCTTTTTTCTTTATTTTTCTCTGCATCAGTTATTTCCACTATTTTATCTTCCACCTCACTTATCCGTTCTTCTGCCTCAGTTATTCTGCTATTGATCCCATCTAGAGTATTTTTCATTTCATTTATTGTGTTTTTAATCGATGCTTGATTCATCTTTAGTTCTTCTAGGTCCTTGTTAACTGTTTCTTGCATATTGTCTATTCTATTTCCAAGATTTTGGATCTGGGAAATAGAATCTTGGATCAGCTTTACTATCATTATTCTGAATTCTTTTTCAGGTAGACTGCCTATTACCTCTTCATTTGTTAGGTCTGGTACGTTTTTATCTTGCTCCTTCACCTGCTGTGTGTTTTTCTGCTTTCTCATTTTGCTTATGTTACTGTGTTTGGGGTCTCCTTTTTGCAGGCTGCAGATTCGTAGTTCCCGTTGTTTTTGGTGTCTGTCCCCTGTGGCTAAGGTTGTTTCAGTAGGTTGTGTAGGCTTCCTGGTGGGGGGGACTAATGCCTGTGTTCTGGTGGTTGAAGCTCGATCTTGTCTTTCTGGTGGACAGGTCCACGTCTGGTGGTGTGTTTTGGGGTGCCTGTGGCCTTATTATGTTTTTAGGTATCCTCTCTGCTAATGGGTGGGGTTGTGTTCCTGCCTTGCTAGTTGCTTGGCATAGGGTGACCAGCACTGTAGCTTGCTGGTCGTCGACTGAAGCTGGGTGCTGGTGTTGAGATGGAGATCCCTGGGAGATTTTCGCTGCTTGATATTATGTGGAGCTGGGAGGTCTCTTGTGGACCCGTGTCCTGAAGTTGGCTCTCCCACTTCAGAGGCACAGCACTAACTCCTGGCTGCAGCACCAAGAGCCTTTCATCCACCCGGCTCAGAATAACAGTGAGAAAAAGTAGAAAGAAATAATTAGTAGAAGAAAGAAAGAGAGATTGAAAGAAAGGAAGAAGGGAAGTAAGGAAGGAAGGAAGGAAGAAAGAAAGAAAGGAGGGAGGGAGGAAGGATGGAAAGAAAGGAAAGAAAGGAGGGAGGGAGGGAGGAATGAAAGCAAAAGGAAGAGTGAATGGAAGAAGAGAGGGAGGGAGGGAGGAAGGAAAGAAAGAAAGAAAGACAGGAGGGAGGGAGGGAGGGAGGAAGGAAAGAAAAAGAAAGTGGAAAGAAGAAGGGTGGGAGGGAGGGAGGGATGGAGGAAAGAAAAAGAAAGAAGGAAAGGAGGAGCGGAGGGAGGAAGGGAAGGGAGGAAAAAAAGAAAGAGCAGGTAAAGTAAAATAGAATAAAGTATGAAATATAGTAGCGTTATTAAAATTAAAAAGTAATTATTGAAAAAAAACACGGACCGAAAGAACCCTGGGACATATGGTGGAAGCAAAGCTATACAGAGAGAATCTTACACAGAAGATTACACTTACACATTCACAAAAAGAGAGCAGGGGGAAAAATCAAAAATCTTGCTCTCCAAGTCCACCTCCTCGATTTGGGATAATTCGTTGTAAAAAGAGGAAAAGGGCGAAAAGTCTGAAATCTTGCTAAGTCCACCTCCTTAATTTGAGATAATTCGTTGTAAAAAGAGGGAAAAAAAAGGGGGGAAAGTCTTAAATCTTGTCCTCAAGGTCCACTTCCTCAATTTGGGATGATTCGCTGTCCATTCATGCACTCCACAGACGCAGGGCACATCAAATGGACCGTGGAGCTTTAATCCGCTGCCTCGGAGGCTGCACAGAGAGATTTCCGTCTCTGCTCTCACAGCTCCCGGGTCTCAGCCTTGGACCTGGCCCCGCCTCTGCGCGTAGGTCGCCGGAGGGCGTCCGTTCTTCGCTCAGACAGGACGGGTTTAAAGGAGCCGCTGATTCGGGGGCTCTGGCTCACTCAGGCAGAGGGGAGGGAGGGGAATGCCCTCTCCTCGCGCACCAGGCAACAAAAGGGAAAAAAGTCTCTTGCCTCTCCGGTAGCTCCAGACCCTTTCCCCGGACTCCCTCCGGGCTAGCACTAACCCCTTCAGGCTCTCTTCCTGCCGCCAGCCCCAGACCTCTCCCTGCGCTCCGACTGAAAGCCGATACCCGAGCCTCAGCTCCCAGCCCCGCCCGCCCTGGCGGCCGAGCAGACAAGTCTCTCGGGCTGGTGTGTGCCTGAGGGCACCGATCCTCTGTGCCAAAATCTCTCTGCTTTGCCCTCCTCACCCCTGTTGCTGTGCTCTCCTCCGCTACTCCGAAGCTTTCCCCCTCCGCCACCTGCAGTCTCCGCCCGCGAAGGGGCTTGTAGTGTGTAGAAACCTTCCCTCCTTCACGGCTCCCTCCCACTGGTGCAGGTCCCGTCCATATCCTATTGTCTCTGTTTATTCTTTTTTTCTTTTGACCTACCCAGGTATGTGGGGAGTTTCTTGCCTTTTGGGGGGTCTGAGGTCTTCTGTCAGCGTTCAGTAGGTGTTCTGTTGGAGTTGTTCCACGTGTAGATGAATTTCTGATGTATCTGTGGGGAGGAAGGTGATCTCCGCGTCTTACTCTTCCGCCATCTTCCTCCGGCTCCCAGGAATCCAAGTTACTGGCTTTTAGTTTGAGATTCTAATAGGCAACACAGGAAAATTCTTGTTCCACTACAGAGCTCCAAACATGGTGATTACACTACTTCAATGCCTCGTACACGCCAAGAGCAGCCATAAAACCCCATCATGAATAGCTCTCTGCATGTGGTGTGGTATATGTGTTATACAATGTGAGTTTCTGTAACTGCTTAAATCATGGGCTAAATGAGGCCCTCAAATGAAATCCAGCTCCAGTGACAATCCAGTGTCACTTCCAATTCTTATCCAGGAAGTGTGGCTTATACCTGGGCTTCAGGTATGTAAGAGCCACTGGGGCTTTGCACAACTCACTTTACCTCTTGAGCTTCAGTGTTCTCGTGTGCAAAATAAAGAGAGTAGTGATAATAATAACAAAAAAGATAATAATAATAGCCAACACTTATATAGCCATCATCTTCCAGGCACTGTTCTGAGCAATTCACATGTATAACTCAACACTCAGAACAACTCTGTGAGGCAGGTACTGGTATCAACGGCCCTTCCACTACCACCACTCACCCCAGCACCTCCCCATCACCCCCTCCCACCATGGCCTTAAGTCTCAGGCCAACTTAACCTCACCTCTTATAAATACATGAAGCTGATCTCAAGTGGCGCCAGCTAAGGGATTAGGCCTTAAGATCTAAGAGAGGAAACAGCACCAGGACTCTACAAACAGGATGTATGTCTGTGGCATAATAAAAAACATATAATTTGGTCTTTGCCCCTGGTTTCTGGCACAGAACTCCTAAAACCCTTGGAATTTCCTGAGTGATAGGAGTGTCTTGTTTTTCATAGCCAACCCCTTTCTACTATACCTGAGTTGGTAAGGAGGTGACTCATAGTGGGCCCTTAGATAGCTTCAGAATGAGAGCTGCTCACCAGAAAGTCCATGTACATGATTAGAGGGTTGGAACTTTCAGCCCCACCCCTCAACCCCTGGGAAAGAGACAATGGCTGGAGATTGAGTTCAATCACCATGGTCAATGATTTAATCAATCACATTTACACAATGAACCTTTAATAAAAACTCTTGAACAATGAGATTTGAGATGCTTCCTGGTTGATGAACACATTGAGGTACTGGGAGGGTGACATGCCCAGAGGGGTGCAGAAGTTCTGGACCATCCATCTCGATACCTAGCTCTGTATATCTCTTCCATTTGACTGTTCCTGAGTTGTATCTTTGAAAATAAAACTGTAATTGTAAGTATAGAACTTTCCTGAATCCCATGAGTAGTTCTAGCATATTACTGAACCTGAGGAGCAGTCATAGGAACCTCTGAATTTGTAGTTGACCAGGCAGAAGTGCAGGTAGCCTGGGGACTCCATTTATAGCTGGTGTCTGAAGTGAGGGCACTCTCGTGGGACTGTGCTAATAACTACTTGTAGTTAGTGTCAGAATTGAATCGAATTCTGGGACACCCGGTTGGTGTCAAAGAAGTCTAAGAATTTCTCCAATCTTGCTTGCCGAGGTCATCTGACCCTTCTTTGAATGAGAAGACATATCATTTGTTATTAAAGTCATATTTGAAATTTTCCACAAGGAATCTGCATCTTCCAAAAACATTTATTTAAAGCCTCTTCCCTCAGGAGAGAATAGATACATATATATTTCAGGGGGGTATAAAAGATTTTACATAGTTATGAAAATTATTATAATATTTCTTTATTTTTTTGGCTGTGCATGGGCTTTCTCTAGTTGCGGCGAAGGGGGACTACTCTTCATTGCAGTGCGTGGGCTTCTCATTGTGGTGGCTTCTCTTGTTGCGGAGCATGGGCTCTAGGCGCGCAGGCCTCAGTAGTTGTGGCACACGGGCTCAGTAGTTGTGGCGCACGGGCTTAGTTGCTCTGCGGCATGTGTGATCTTCCCAGACCAGGGATTGAACCTGTGTCCCCTGAATTGGCAGGTGGATTCTTAACCACTGTACCACCAGGGAAGTCCCAATATTTCTTTTTAAAGTGTTCTCTCTACCAACTATTGTCCTATCACCCACTGAAATATGTAGCACTCTAAATATCTATAAAAAATAAAGAATACTTGGCCTTAAGTCACTACTTCTATAGTCTAAAATACTTTGGCAAAAGTGGGAAACAGATGAAGGAATGGAGAAAAAAAGAAAGAGACAGAGGAAAGGTGGGAGAGAGGTGGGGAAGGAGAGGGAGGAGAAAGTCTGCCTTCCCCTTACACTGACCCACATAGGAGCAGGCTTCCTCATTGATTTGTAGTCATCCCTTTTGTCAGGTATTAATGTGATCTAATGAAACATCAACCTCTATTTTGATCTGCTGCTACTGCAGCACCCTCAATTTATTAGGCACTTGCTTGCATTTCAAAATACAATGCTTTGAAGGATGATTGGCCTCCTCTGATCAAAGCAAATTTCATTAGCTGAAATAGCTTGACTTATAGCTGGCCTATAACACAGAATTGGAAAAAATTTTAATGTCTGTATAAAAATACCTACCAAAGGCCTTTCAATAATGTTTATTTTTCTTCAAAAGACAAAAGGAAGACTGGGTAGCTAAATAATTTCTTATCTAATTGAAAAACCTGGTGTCTAGAAAGCATTCGGAAAATTTTCATATAAACCAAAATAAAAAACCTTTGAAATGCTACCACATAAACTGCAAAATCTTACTTAACAGAACTGAAAATTATTTATAAAAACAAGTAGACTACATAGTTAATTCTTCTTAAGCTCACGATTGATAGGATTTAAATACAGCCAATTCTTGGTGATTTTGTAATTGATAAACCAAATCAGAGATTTTTTTAAAGGACCTCGTTTTTCCAGAATCATCTTTTCTTGGCTGCATTTTGGGCATTTTACTGCTTTTAGTCACAACCACTGAGTTTGAATAAGGAGTGCAAGATCTAGCTCAAATTTCCTACTCAGTATTTATTTAATCATTTAGTAACTTGATTGGAAAAGTCCAAACAATGGACTAACATGGGTTTCCAGATTCTCTGTCTTTATTTTATATTATTTCACTATTCTTCTGTTACTGTTTGTTAAGAAAAGAATGTTGGGGTTATTAGTAATAACTTTACAATGAAAAAATCTTAGATATTTTCCTACTTAGGCAAAATGAAAAAAAGTCATGTTCAAATAAATAGTCAATCAGGGTAAGTTAAAAAGAAACAAGTGCATCAATGCAAATGCTAGTTCACCTAAAATATTTTAGTACTTGCATTTTTCTGTAATTTTGTCTTAGTTCTGTACCTTATTTTTTGTTAATTATTTATTGAAGTTGTATAATTATGTGAACCTGATGAATACACAAAAATTATTAACTTTCATCAAATTCTGGCACATGAGAATGAGGAGCTATCCCTTGAAACTTGAGAAAGCAGAGACTTTATGAAATATCACAATAAAGTTCGCATCATCAAAGGTCCAAAAGATAAACATTCTTACAGAGCCATTATGTGCCACAAGTTAAAATTATATATGTGTTAGAACATAAATATCTGAGATCTAGTACATATAAGATCATGTCATTCTTTTACAGCTCTCCCCTGGAGGAAATGCAAGAGGTCAGATTCAGAGCACCCAGTTGTTATGTACACCTTAAAAGTTCATCCTGAAATGGATGGAAAAATTAGTAAACAAACAATCTTTGGGTGTGGCAAGTAAAATTCTAAGTTATTTTTCACATCCTGGACTATTGACACTGTCTCATATGGGAAATATTCTGCATCCTTTGTCTTGTTAAGGAAAGGGGAAAACAAACTCTAGCAATGAAACTAGACAGTATAAGTGGTAAGTAAACTTGGGGCATCTAAGAAACCTATGTTTAATGAAGTTTATCATTTAAAGACTTTTCTTAGTCAAACTGTGGAGAGGAAAATAATATAAATAAAACTTTAAAAAAGAGGTATTTAGAGAACAGAATATTCACTGAACATCTGCCTGATCCTTTAAATTTATGAGCACACTTCTATTTCTTTAGCTTGGAGAGATGCTGATTCCATTTCTAGAATATCCAAATCTAGAATATCTCCAATAGAGTACAAAAGAAGCATGGTACAAAGAGGTTTTTTACTTTAAAACTCATGTATATTTGCCTTTCACATATATTAGTCAGGATATTTTACTGGGACTTTACATCACCAAATAGCTAAGCATATTCAGAAAACTAGTCTCCACAAGAGTGAGGAATTTTCTAGTTTCTTCATTCTGATTCCAACTCTTACAAAACTCCTCTTTATAGCCTGGCCAGTTCTGTACTTTATTTTACCTATGTAAACACAACATCCACTATAACTTTTTAAAAAGTTTTTCTCATTTTTAATAACTTTTGCTATGTGCGCTGTAAATTATCAGTAATTGGGAAAGTTAGATGACAATTGCATTCAAGTCATTTAATATAACTGTATAAAGAGAAAATTTGAGAATTTATAACTGGGTAAGTTCATTTAAAGATTTCCCATTGTTCTCATTAATTAAATAACTCAAATTTTAGACCACTAAGAACTCTGAGACAGAAACAGAAATTCTGCCCATGAACTGCAGCATCAGCTCCTGTCTGAGAATTTCCAGCCTGCCTTTCCTGACAGCCAGCCCTACTGATTTAGGATTTGCCTAATCAGCCCCTAAAATTTCGTTAGATCAATACCTTGCAATAAACCTCCTTATATAATATTTTCTACTGGTTCTGCTTCTCTGCTTGAACCCTGACTGATACACTCCCCAACACTCTCACCATCTGACTCCCCAGCCTTCCCCATTCAATATTCCCCACCTTATCCCCAT
Organism: Hyperoodon ampullatus; assembly: GCF_949752795.1. Lineage (NCBI taxonomy): Eukaryota > Metazoa > Chordata > Mammalia > Artiodactyla > Ziphiidae > Hyperoodon > Hyperoodon ampullatus. The sequence goes on from NC_136922.1 coordinate 75,858,778, forward strand.
CTCCACTTTTCCTCTCTGAATATACTTCTTATATCCCATCCTCCAGTCTTCCCTGGCACCATAAAGGCAGGCACATCATAGAAAGAGAGAAATCCACTACTAATAAGGAAATAAACCAGAGGCATTTTAAATTCTTCTACCTGTTTCCTCCCCCACTAGAGATTTCATTATAAAAAGTTTCAAACTACAGAATATTTGAAAATGTTTATGGTAACCACCTATACCAACTAGATTCTACCATTAACATTTTATTATACTTACTTCATCTGTTATCTATCCATCCATGTATCCCTCTACTCACCCATCAATCCATCTTATTTTTTGATGCCTTTCAAAGTAAGTGACAGACATGAATACTCTTTTCCCTAAGTGTTTCAGCATGTACATCATCAATTATAATTGAATATTTGTTTATAACTTTTTTAAAGAAAATTTAATATAAACCAAATGTCCAAATCTTAAATGTACCATTCAATGAGGTTATTTATTGTTGTTTTTAAAGATTTTATTTTTTTAGAGTAGGTTTATGTTCACAGCAAAATGGAGAGAAAGGTGCAGGGAGTTCTCGTCTACCACAACCTCTACCCCCACACATGCATAGCCCCCAGCATTATCAACCTTCCCCACCAGAGTGGTACATTCATCACAACTGAGCCTACATTGACACATAATCACCCAAAGTCCACAGTTTACATTAGGATTTATTCTTGGTGTTCTATATTCTGTAGGTTTAGACAAATGTATAATCATGCGTATCTATCATTATGGTATCACACAGAGTATTTTCATTGCCCTAAAAATCCTGTGTGGTCCACCTATTTATCCCTCCTCCCTCCCCAACCCCTGGCAACCACCGATCTTTTTACTATCTACATTGTTTTGCCATACTTTCCATGAGTTTTGACATATGTATCCAACTATGTGACCTGAACTTTATCAATAAGGCATTTATATGACCCTAGATTTTCCCTAAGTTCCTTCCCAGTAAACCCTTGTCTCACCTCACTAGAAGCAACCACCGATATGATTTCTTTTCTTCCAGAGATTAGTTTCGCTTGTTCAAAAAATTCATAAAAACAAAATCATCAGAGAAGGCACTCTTTTTGTGTCTGGCTTCTTTTGTTCACCGTAACGATTTTGAGATTCATCCATGTGGTTGCGCGTATCAGTTGTTTATTCTGTTTTGCCATTGAGAAGCAATCATTGTATGGATATACCACAGTATGTTTGCACATTCTCCTATTGGTAGATATCTGGTTTGTTTTAGGCTATTATAAATAAAGTTGCTATGGACATTCTTGTATTAAAAATAAATTAGATAAATAAATAAATAGAAATCCAAGACTGTATTACAAGTTCTATTTCTCATATGAACAAGTATTTATTGGACAACTACTGTGTACAAAGCACTGTTCTAGGTACTGATGTCAAGGAACTCAAATACAATAGTAGAATAAAACATGTATTTAAATTATTACTGTTAAAGAGTAAAAATACTACAAGAATATTGTGAAATTGAAGTTATCTGGAGAGGCTTCAGTAAGAAGAGTATCACTGGGTAAGTCTACAGAGTGTGTTTGGACTACACTTCAGAGGGTTTTTAACAGGGTGGGGTGCTCTGTATTGACTTCAGCAAATACTGAAAGGAAATAACTGAAAGATTTTGAGCAAGGAAGTGATGATCAGAACTGCATTTTAGCTAGATTCTTCCAGAGGTTATGGCATATTGAAGAGAGGATAGCTTAGAATTAAGATATCAGTTAGAAGGCCACTATATCCAGGTGAGGTAGTGGAGGACCTGCCCAAAGGTGGAGGCAGTGAGAATGAAGGATAGAACACATTTGTTACTAACGGACCTATAGAACTTGGCCACCACGAACTTTTTTAATGCACCCTCTAATTATATCGTAATTCAACACATATACACATGCATAAATGAGACAAAGGTTTCACAGAAACACATCCTTTACTACGTTTAATGCACACTAATATTTTCTATTTTTTATTCTTTCTTTTCTTTATTTAAAAGCTGAGAATAAACCACTAAACTGATTTCATAATCTGCTGGGTCATGACCTGTGGTTTAAAAAAACACTAGACTGGATAATGGTAACAAAGAAGATGACTCAGATTAAAACCCAGGCAATTGGAAGAATGGTGGTTTCATGAATTTGAAAATATTTTATTGAGAAGTCTCAATTTGTTGGGGAATAAATGTACAACAACTTAATTTTTTCCAATAACTGCCTTCAGCTATGATCTGTCACTCACCTTTCATTCTCACTGAATTTATCCCCACCCGACTTCACAACTTTTCTTATTATTTATTTTTTAATGGACTTAAGGAGTACAACATTGGAAAAAGCATAATACTTGTTTCATTAAATACTGTCATGATTCATGGCCCTCTATTTATTTGTTATGCATTTTTTTATAAATGTATTTATTCATTCCTGGCTGTGCTAGGTCCCCATTGCTGTGCGAGGGCTTTCTCCAGCTTCAGAGAGTGGGGGCCACTCCTCGCCACGTGCGCGGGCCCCTCACTGCAGTGGCCGCTCCTGCTGCAGAGCACGGGCTCCAGGCGCAGCAGCCCCAGCAGTTGTGGTGCACAGGCTCTAGAGCACAGGCTCAGTAGTTGTGGCGCACAGGCCCAGCTGCTCCGTGGCACGTGGGATCCTCCCGAACCGGGGCCCGAACCCATGTCCCCTGCATTGGCAGGAAGACTCCCAACCACTGTGCCACCAGGGAAGTCCCTGTTATGCATTTATTAATAATGTAATCAATACCCGTAAATCTACCACCCAATTGGAGAATTAAAAGTGACAAAACTTACATCTATGTTCACCTCCCCATTCTACCTCTTGCCTCCTCTTATCTGATATGACTATTATCCCTAATTATGTCTATCATTCCTCTGATTAAAAAAAATAATGAATTGCAAATGCTAGTTTAGAACAAAGTAATAAAGCTATACACAATCTTCTAGGTCTGGCTTTTTTTTTTTTTTACTCAACATTAACATTATATTATTACTATTCATGAGCATTTTTGGATATAGCTATAATTAATTCATTTTCACTGCTGTATAATATTCTCTTGTGTGAACAACTGCCACTCATTTACCCTTTTTTTGCCATAAACATTTTTTTAATCCAGAGTTTTGTTTGTTTGTTTTTGCTACTACAAACAGTGCTGCTACAAACATTTTTGTACCTGTGTCCTGGTGCACATATTCATGAGTTTATCTTGTATAAATATATAGGAATAGAATTACTGGGTCATAGGGTGCGCATATCTTCAACATCATGAGATAATTCCAAATCAGTTTATCAATTCACTTCCCTCTAGCAAGATATTAGAAAGACTGCTGCTTCATATTCTCTCCAATACTCAGTACCTGATTTTTTTCCCCAACACTTTCTATTCTACTTCTTTAAATTCAGTCCTGGTAATTTAGACACCTCAATATCAGATGGATTTAGAGCTCTCTTTTGAATACCCCTTTCTCTCCATGCCATCTTAGACCTGCAGCTCCAGAAGCTTAGGGTGGAGGTTGGGGCGTAGTCTGTTTCACACCCGTCTCCCACCCCTCATCTCCTGTGCTCCTCCTCTGGTTTTAGGGTGGGAAGGAGGGACAGTGGAGGCAGAAGTCTCCTTACTTTATGGCTCCAGACCAAATTTTACACTATTCTTTTGCTTCTAGGACAAAAATGGAGAAAGAGGTTGGAGAGAGATGTAGGCAGGTGAAAGGCTGGGGAGTTGGAGAGGGCTGGGCACACAACAGATTCAGCTGAAACCATTCGTCAAGCCCTGAGGAAAAGTGCCTGACTCCTACAGTAGTATGCTCTTTGCATTTAGAATGAGGACTACTTAGAATCTTCCGTTTCCAGCTTTGAACTTTAATCACAATTTTGAAATAAGTCCCACTCAGCACCTATTACCATCCCGTTATACAGAAAAAGAAGCAAGTTGAAGAGAGAGAAGATTCACCTTCAGAATATTTTGAAGACATCCAGTGAGATATCTAGTGTTGCTAGTAAGACATCCAGGTAGGGTTTCCTAGTAAGCAATTGGTAACAGAGTCCTGGACCTCAGAAGAACGATAGGGACTAGACAGAAGAACGTGGAAATTAGCCACATTGCTAAAGTCATTAAAAGGTAGTTATTGGGCCTCCCTGGTGGCGCAGTGGTTGGGAGTCCGCCTGCCGATGCAGGGGATGCGGGTTCGTGCCCCGGTCTGGGAGGATCCCATATGCCGCGGAGCGGCTGGGCCCGTGAGCCATGGCTGCTGAGCCTGTGCATCCGGAGCCTGTGCTCCGCAACGGGAGAGGCCACAACAGTGAGAGGCCCGCGTACCACAAAAAAAAAAAAAAAAAAAAAAAAAAAGGTAGTTATTATTATAATCCATTTTACTAATGAAAAAACTGAAGCTCAGGAGTATAAATAATTTACCCGAGATCTCATAGTTAGCCTGAGGCAGAAAGGAAATTTGTCTCTGAAAATTTGTGACTGCAAAATCTATGCTCCTCTGACTACGTGACATCACATGAGGGATAGCACAAATAAGGGAAGGGGGAACCTATGGCAATCATTATTTCCCTTGGAAATCATGGAAATAAGATCACAAATGAGATTTCTATAAGTTAAATTAGTTACCCTTTATAGAATCTGCTTCTAATAACTCAGAAGATAGAATGATTCCCATATATGTGAAGATAGGACTGTACTGAAAGACCATTCACAAGAAACAGTTAAGGTGTAGGGATATGTACAAGGTGTGAGGGGGGCATAAAGTGGGACATGTTATTATGGGAATCAGCTAATGAAGCAGAGATGAAAAAGAGCCACAGAGACATATAGTGGCTGTGCTCATCCAAGCTCCAAGCACTACCCATAGGAAGAAGGAACACTGGCCCATGAACACATGCTTTCCCCAGACCAAGAATATACATGCCCATTGTGAAGATCAATTACAAAACCTGCATCTCATTTTCCTGCCCCAGGCTCACTATGCAACCTGCTGATGGTAGCTTGGCTTCCTCACACTTTGCCTTAAAGAGAGAACACATTGACCGGAAGAAAAGAGTATCCAGCACCCCATGTTCTTCCATATCTCACTGCAGTTTGACTTAATCAAGTTTATAAGCATCAGTTTCTGGCAACATTTTCCATGGGGGTAAGGTTTGCTAAGTCAATTTTGGAAGCTGAAACCAGAGTTCTCATCCCACAAGACTCTGGGCAATGGTCACTCCACCATGGTAAAGATTTAGTAAGGCTCCATGACCATCCAGTGCCCTCCACCCACTACTTACCTTCACTCTGGACTTCTTGGTCAAGTAAGGAACCACTGCAGATGGCCAAAATAATTTTACAAAGGAAGAATAAGGAAAGAGCCACAGGACAGAGAAATTAAAGGATAAATGAGCAGAGGGTGGGTGTCCCTCTGTGGAAAATACTACTGAGGGAGTAGGACCTGAGCATGGAGAAAAGACTTTAACTACTTTCTGTATATCATATGTTTTGATGACTAAAAGATATATATAAAAAGCTAATGGATAGCAATGAAAGAACTGCTTCTGAATGAGGATGTTAAATGAGGATTATTTAAATGTAGTAGGTAATTTAGAAAATATTGATAATCTTTAAAAGAAAGAATAAAAAGGAGTAAAATTAAGTGCTTTGACTTTTTAAAAGTATGGGTTATTAATTCATTCAATTATACACAGTCTGGGCTTGCACATTTAAGAACACCAACGTGAAACTAGCTCTATAAAATGAAGAGAAACCAAGATGCTCTCCTGAATGTTTGTCTTTGTGGAGATCTTTCATGTGAAGACATGATATTCCTGATAAAACTACACATATTGATCACATATAAGAATGGCTAGGGGGGAAAAAACTTTCTTATCTTTGAATTACTGATTTCAGAGTCACAAAACACAGCCTTCCCCAAAATAACTGTTTTTCAAAAAAACCTGCCCTTCTCATTGGCAGCTCTAAATTTTTCAAAATAATTGCATCTCGAATGCAACTAAAAACATAAGCCAGAAGACCCCTGATAAATGATGATGTGTCTGACGTAACAGAGGCCACCGTCCCTTCCATGTCCAATGACTCATGTTCAAATTATATGTGAGGTTTGGATGGGAGAATTAAATTTTCAGCCCTGATTTCCCTTCCCACTACCTGTGATTCTCTCAGATTATCTTTATTTAGAGTGAGAACGGGAATATGAAAAGGGATTACCTAACCGTCCCAGTTAAATAAGAAAACCGTGTATGACTATATTTCATTTGCCTAAACATGTGCCTTAGATTATCACACTGCCCAGGCTTCAGCTTCACTGCCAGTTAGTAACAAATGAACTGGGAAAAGCTATGTTCCTTTCCCCAGCTGAGGTTGCAGGTGTGCAGGCTGCTCAGGAAGGGCAACCAGGGAGCAGAATAGCAAGAGCTATTCTTCATGAGCCTAGTGTTTCCTTTGTGCCCAGACGTGTTTGTTAGGAGTCTCCTCTATGATCCCAGGGTACACTAAGGGGAAACGAAACAATTAAATGATGAAGGTAGTGTTAAAGATTTGAACTTATTAACAGTCAGAGAGAACTCAATTCTGGACCCAGTAAATACTACACAGATAGTTCATTTAAGGCAGATACATATGTATATCAAAAAGAAATCTCTGCAATGTCATGTTCTCTGGTGTCTGAGACCTACACAATAGACAAGTCAAATGTTTGGCAACCTCAGCAGTGTTTCTTTAATTTGATTTGGATGCTGTACTCTCAATATTGACTTCTGAGCTTTATCTAGACTTTCTTTTATTGGCATGGCCTTCCCAAGGAGCTGGTTGTCTAGGTGATGAATGCTGCACACCATAATAAAATAAAGTACTTTTGAAATAAACGGTAATTAATGCATTTGTTTTGTAAATTTAACCTTTTCCCTGATGGAGTGGGAAAAGGGGCACCTTCCTTGTCAACAGTCAAAACGAGGTTTGGTGTTAATTCACCCATGTGTTTGTTCATCTTCAGTGGGCTGCAATTAGTCCACATTATGAAAACACTTTTAGTAAGCTCAATTTAAAAAAGGAAAAGAATGCTACATCATCTCTTGCCAGTTGGCATGTGATGTGTGTAAACCATTTCTTTACAATTCTTTTCATAACTTACCAAATTCACATTCCAAGAATTTCCTGGAAGTATACATGCAGTTAGATTTAGATGATTATGCCTTTTTCAGTTTCAGCCCAGGTTTCGGTCTTGCCCCAACCTGAGACTGACATACCAGTCCCCAATTATCAGCAATTCCATCGAGTTAGCATAAAGGGTTCTCTCAGTTATAACTCAGTGATTCAGTGACAAGCAGAAGCTTGAGAGAGGTGGGAGTGCACAGCAATGCAATGGCTAACGCTTTTAGTGAAAATAATGAAACTGAAGAGAAACGAAAGCCATCTATAAAAGAATGAAAGTAATACCAGGATGTAGTGGCTCATTAGGCTAGCACAGTAGATTTTCACATTTAGGAAAAAAGAGTTGAAGACCTAGAAATAAATGAAAGGAAATTGTTTTCAATGTCTGTGCTATTGTTCACTTATAAGAGTACATGCACACATACTATACACACACACACACGCATACACACTCACTCACACATTCACACCTACGTACACACCAGAGAATGTTTCTTGGGTGTGCTGTGCCCAAGAAAGGAAAGGGTAGGAGCAGCAGCAGCAGGTCCATTGGCAGAACTACACAACGAAAGACAAATACACACAGCGTGCAGTATCTGTGTTTGGCTCAAGTTTGTGCAATTAGTACTGCTATTTACAGCAAACTCCTCGTACCAGCACTTTAAAAGTAAATGACAACTAGATTGAAACTGTTTAATCAGAATGCAAAATTGAACCATGGTAGGTTCCAAAGCTGATTAACTAGCTCACTTTTTACCCCTCCTGCTAATTGCTAAGTACATTTGCTGGTTCCTGGCATTGATTTGCTGGATTCTAATTCAGGCTATGAGTTTAAAATATTAATCCACAAACTTCTCATTTTCTTTATTGGTCAATACAACTCATGACAAATTGTACTCCATAAATTCTTCATCTTAATGCTTCCACTTTGATTTTTTTCTGATTCTTCCATCTATTTCATATATTTGTCCCCATCCCTCCCCACCCCCCCACATACTACATTTTTATTCTTTCTTCTGGTAAATTTCCTTAGACAAGTACAACATCAGTCAGAAAAACGAGAATATGAGTAACAGAGATTAATAGATACCACTTAGAGGGCTTCCCTGGTGGCGCAGTGGTTGAGAGTCTGCCTGCCGATGCAGGGGACACGGGTTCGTGCCCCGGTCTGGGAAGATCCCACATGCCGCGGAGCGGTTGGGCCCGTGAGCCATGGCCGTTGAGCCTGCGCGTCCGGAGCCTGTGCTCCGCAATGGGAGAGGCCACAACAGTGAGAGGCCCACGTACAGCAAAAAAAAAAAAAAAAAAAAAAAATAGATACCACTTAGAGCCTAAGGGCTCAGTACAGTGAGTGTTCTGTGCTAAAGAATGGAAGCATATTAGAAACCTTAGAGAGACTGGTACCCAAAGGTAGATGTGGGCCGATTCCTTCTTTTCTATGAATGTTTCCAAATACCTTATTTAGGAAGAATTGAGTCTTACATTAATCACTATGTTTTCCTTCAGTGTTTGAGACCAATCTAATTTTACAAAGATGCCCCTTTGCCTGTTTTTTGGGGAGAATGATACTGGTGCTATAAAGAGGGTAGTTGACCCCAGCAAACATAATGCCTGATCCTTTAGTCTGTTCTTTACAGATAGGGAATAAACTAAACTCTGCACTGTATCATGGGTTACGATGATGATTTTCTTCAGCAGATAATGGTATGAAAACTTCTGTATTTCACAGTCGCTTTTGAGAAGAGTTATTGTTCCTCAAAGTATCTACCATTTTAATTGCAATCCCATTTATACTACTTCAGAAAAAAATAAAATACACCTTTGCCAAACAAAAGGCAAAACCATTACATGAAGTTGTACTTCCTTATTTCTAAAACAAATACTTCACACAGAGAACATAAACCAACTAAAATAAAAATTTCTCGAAAAAATTTATCAACTTCTTAAAAGATACACTTGATGCTAATATGATAATGCAGATTTTTTTTTTTTTTTTGGCGGTACGCGGGCCTTTCACTGCTGCGGCCTCTCCCGCTGCGGAGCACAGGCTCCGGACACGCAGGCTCAATGGCCATGGCTCATGGGCCAAGCCGCTCCGCGGCACGTGGGATCCTCCCAGACCGGGGCACGAACCCGTGTCCCCTGCATCGGCAGGCGGACTCTCAACCACTGCGCCACCAGGGAAGCCCCAAGATTTTTTTAAATGCTACCATTTTATTTACAACAATATAATTATTCATACCACTTACAATTCAGAGAAACTCTGAGGAGTTTTGAGAAATAAAGAGAAAAGGGAACAATGTTTTTTAAGATCACCTGTATGCAACGTGCTTTACATATATCATTTCAGACATATTAGATACAAACAGAACAACCATGTAGGGTCCATAGAATTATCTGACAGGCAAAAAATTGAGACTCAGAGAGACGAAGTAAGTTGACCAAAATCACACAGACAGTAAGTCGCATATTCAAGGAATATCTGCCCTGAACAGCCATCATAACCTTTCCACCATAATACAGCAGTCCCCAAAGTTCTCTTTCTTTCCTCTTTTATTCCAAAAGCAAATTTCTTGTATCACAATGACTAGGAAACTATTCAGGAATATATCACTTAACTTAGTAAAGGTGTTCTTACGTATAAATCAAATTAATTTTTAAGTGACCCAAGAGTGGTTTCTTTCTGCTTTAAATTCTTTGGCAAATAATAGTGTTTTGTTTAAATTATTAAATCCTCTTATATTTAAGGCACATGTACTAATTTGGACTTCAGTATAACAAATTCAATCAGAGCACATAATAATTATGAGCAATTCTTCATATGTAAACATAAATGACACTGGTGACCAGCCATAAATAGGTAATATTATTCAAGGTGTTTTTCCAAAAATGGTGATGGATTTGCACTGATTCATTCTTTCTCCTTTCCTTTGCTGGTTCCCTTAGAACCATGTGTATGTACTCGTATTTGCTAGAAAGTCTAAGATTGAGAGCATGAAAATACTGCAAAGTGAACTAGCCCACAAGGGAATTAAACCTATGACCTTGGCCTCATTAGTATCATGCTCAAATTAACTGAGTTAACCAGCTGTATTTTCTTAAGTCCAAGCACATATTTATTTGGTAAATATGGGAGTTCACACTTCTTCAAGCCCTTTGGGGACCATTAAGTGGACTTCAGCATTCATTCATTCAACAGATACTAACTGAATACTTAAACTGAGCAATTTGTCCTTAGCAGTCTGAGAGCTATCAAGCAGTGCAAGACATGATTCCTGGTCACCAGGAATTAAGTTAGTAGATTAAGGGAAGGAGACATATGCACAAGTTGAGTGTTATGTAATAGTTCAGAGCCTGGGTGTGGAGACAGAGAAACATGACCTTGAAACCTAGCCCTGTAGGACATCTGCCACATAACAGATTCTCTAAGTCCCCACAACCCTACATGTGAAACAGAAAGAATATTATCACAGGTAGTCCTGAGAACTAGGTGAGAGCCCATTCTCAAAGCCCTCCACACAGTTGATAGCATATAAACACCCAATGGATTGTAGCTACTATGTTAAAGACTAGAAAGATGAGAAGCAAAATTTTCTAATCTCCTAAAATTACTCAATTTGTCCAGAACTAAAGCTCCTCCCAACCCAAACTACCCATATTTTTCTTCTCCATTTCTTATGGTGACTAATAGTATCACCATTTCTCGAACCAATCTCTGTAAACTCTTGTGTCTTTTCCACATCCTCCTCGACCAAATTCCAACATCTCAATGCTACTTCTTGTCACTTCTTTTGCAGAACCCCTTTAGTTCTCCTCTGAGCCACCTCTTCAGCTACTCCCCAATTAAAGCTCTATCTATCTATCTATCTATCTATTTACTTACTTACTTACTTACTTACTTACTTACTTACTTATTGGTATGCGGGCCTCTCACTGTTGTGGCCTCTCCCGTTGCGGAGCACAGGCTCCAGACGCGCAGGCTCAGCGGCCATGGCTCACGGGCCCGGCCGCTCTGCAGCATGTGGGACCTTCCCGGACCGGGGCACAAACCCGCGTCCCCTGCATCAGCAGGCGGACTCTCAACCACTGCGCCACCAGGGAAGCCCCCAATTAAAGCTCTTGGTTCCTGGGCTGGGGTAGTCCCTTGCCTACTTTGGCAGCCTCCTAATATGGTCTATTTCTTTCCGTTTTGTCATTCATCCAATCAGTCCTCCATGCATCTGTCCCCAGCAATCTTACTAAGCACAGTGCTGGTCAAGTCCTGATTTAACTTTCATTGGCTTTCCAATGCCTACTGAGTATACATTAAATGGTCAACAGCCATATAAATATCTCTCTTTTTCTGCCTCCTTTTCCTGTAGTACCCGCAATATTTGCCATTAGACATATCACACAGAGGTCAAACTTCACAACCTCCCCCCGCCCATCCTGCACCTCTCCACCTCAGTACCTTCACTTGTACCATTCCCTGCTCCTGAAACTCTGCCTATCCTGCAAAGCCCAATTTAAATACATCCTCGAAATCAAGCCTCTCATGATACTCTCAGCATGCAACAAGCTCCCCCTCCTTCATAGTCGAATTACACTTCATTTGTAGTTTCATACAGCATTCATACACCTTGTATTGGAGTTATTTGTATATTTTGCATATTTTCCTCCATTTCTAAAGTAAGTTCTCTGAAAACAGTCATAGCATCTTATACATCTCTCCATCTCACAAAATTCTAGAGTATGGACTAGTTCAACATGCATGATCCTTACTCCTTTATCTATTTTTAGCACTAACGCTATAAACAATAAGGTTCTACACAAGATCTCTTAGCTCCTAAATCTTATGACACGTTTCAGTTATTTTTACTTTTTTTTAACTGGCAGGATTTGGCACTATTCACCCCTCCTTTCTTTCTTTAAATCTCTCTTCTGCTGGCTTCCATAACCCCACTCCTTCCTAATTTTACTCCCTATAAACTTCCTTCTTCCAGTTTCTTTCATAGGGGTCTCTCCCTCACCTACCCCTAAAATATTGGTATTCTCATGTTTCAGTAATCAGTCATCTTTCCTTTTCATTCAACATGCAATCTTACTGTTACACAAAATTTGACCTGAATCCATCCAATTCTTCCCCCCAAACTCCTATTCCTTCCTTACTGAAAAGCTTCAACATAAACTCAATCACTCAAACCAAAAACCTATATGTCATCTTAGAGGTTCCCCCAACCTCATGCCAGATACCAATCTCTTGCCTTCACGTTCTAAATCCATCCTTCATTTCCCTGTTTGTGATGTTGAAGCTGGATCCTGTGAACACTTCTTTGCAAGCTGGCCCAAAGGTAAGCTTTGTCAGTGGAGGGAAATGGAGGGACACTGCAGAAGGAAGGGGTTTCTCTTCCTGGCTCATTTTCTTTTCTCTTTTTGCTCCTTTGCTACCTGTCGAGTGTGAGGGACACAGAGTGGTGCTCACCCCCAGAGAGTTTCAGCAGCCTCAATGTGGACAGTTTTCTAGTGATTTCCACTGGTGCCATAACCAGCGTCCCAGTGAAGTCAGTCATGAAGTGGCTCCCCAGCAACACTCCTCCAGACAGCTTCCCAACAAGTTCCACCAGCACCGAAGCCAGCTTTATGGCAAGCTTTATCAGAGCAAATGGTTTTCTGCTTGCCAGCCTCAGGCTGCTGTACTGCAGCAGACTTCTTCATCATCAGTGGGCTACAGATGCCCTCTCTCCTGAGACCTGAATCTCAGCCTTGAGGGATGGAAGTGTTTCCGAATTTGTTCCTTCCTCGGGTGCTCCGCCTCATCCCCAAGGGCAGTGGCTGCTCCTTATACCTGCTATTCTTGTATTCTTTAGAGTTTTCTATACCCCTTAGTAGTTAATCCCTTGTTATAAGTTAATAATTCTTTATATTAAACTTTCCCTGTTCAAATCATTGTGTAGTTTCTGTCTCCTGACTGGAGCCTGATTAATACACCTCCCCATCTCAATTCCACCTCCTGAACATCTCTCAGATCTTGACTTCTCGCCAGTCCCAGAGTCCCTGTCTGCATTTAGACCCCTGTCATTCTTAGTTTAGCTTTTGGCACAAGTCCCCTCCTTCCAGTTTAGATGTTTTTGAGTACTTCTTCTGACACCAGAGAAATCATTCTATAATGTGCAGTGGGTGTGAATTTTGACCCCAATTTAAATGCAGATAAAATATCAAATTATTTTCCCTAAAACCTGATTAAATCTAACTCTGAGCAGAAAATCTTAATCGTAGTTGTTACTGAGTTTCTCCTAATCTCCCCAACCCTTCACTCCAGGACTGTGTGAGGATCCCGAGTTTTATGTAGATTAAAATATGATCCCTTGATGACAGGTGGCACAGCTAGTTCTCCCAAAGCATAGGAATCTTTGCTGAAGCTGGTAGACCCATTACCATGAGTTCAACTTTCTAAGGGCACCCCACCCTATTCCCCTCCTAAACTGTACAGCTTCCTAGGTCATTATAAACGAAAGGAGCACAGGTATGAATGGGCGCTAAAGACCTCTATCCCTTCCCAGGTTGGTGGACTGCTTGCCTCCCTACTCCGCCCACCCCCTTAACAAGGTGAAGTGTCATCCCAGCAAGATTTATTTCTTCTGGCAGCCCTACTTTAGGACGCTAAGACCCAAAACTCCCTAAGGACAAGAAATACAAAATCCTGGCCGCCTTCTAGAAATAGAAAAGGAGAAAGAAATACATGGAGAACAAAACATAACTTAGTATCTCACAGAGAGCTAGAATCTTTTTAGAAAAAATCTTCAGCCCTTTATGTTTCTGGCCAAGACATCCTGAGTATATGCTGTATCCTCTTAAACTCCTTTTACCTTTTCCACGAATCCTCTGAAACTTTCAATAAAAGGTTTAGGTTTCAGAGACAGAGTTTCTTAGACTTTCAGTACTTTATTTCTCACTACAACTCTAAGGCAATGAGGACAGGGACAGCAGTCTGAATTTGGCAGGTTGAGGCAGGCAAACAGTAGAGAAAGGGGAAAATGCAGGGACAAAATAAAATATCAGCTAGTCTCTCATATTATCCCATCAAATATTCAATAAACTATCCTTCTAAAAATGCAAATTTAACTAACTTATCCTCCCCTGCTGATCACCCTTCATTATTTCTCAATTATCCCTAGGACAAAATTCAGTCTTCCTGCATTTGGGCAAGGTCCTTCCCAACGTGGCTCTTGATGACTTCTCCAGTATACCTAGGTAATGGCAGTTTCCTGCCAGGACTTTCCTCCCTCTTACCTTGTACTTTCACTAAGTGTTCCATCTTAGAAATGCCTGGATTTGCCTTTCAAAACTCAGTTCAGGTGACATCTCCACCAAGAAACCTGTAGGCATTTCCCCCACTAAATCAGCCAGTCCTTCAGGGTGCTTCCGCATACCCTGTGCATTCTCGCAGCCATAGTACCTGCACTGTGTTTATTATGATGTGGGTTTTTTTACGTTTCTGTTCACCTTTCCTTTCTGCTTTCCCCTCTAGATATGAGTTACTTGAAGGACAGACACAGTACCTCTCATCTCTGTATCCTAGAGCTAAGAACAAAGATTGTTCTTGAATGTTTCCATGTTTGTTTAAATCATTTTACAAATTGTTTTGTGTTGCTACAAAGAAATCTGATGACAAGCGTGCCCTGAAAGATGCACTGTTCCATGAGGTACCAGAACTGAGTTGTCAGGTATTTTCATCTTTCTAAGAACACACTAAACTCATCTTTAATTTCAGCTATAAAGAAGGGCCATTTAATTACTTCATCTTTTCAATGCTACTTATAACATCTGCTATGATGTAGTCTTTGGAAACTTCTAAATATGGAAAAGCATAGAACTTCTTATTCTCCACACTTTTGGAAATCAATTGTGTGTTATGGAATATGATACTTTAAAAGAGTATGTCGGGCTTCCCTGGTGGCGCAGTGGTTGAGAGTCCGCCTGCCGATGCAGGGGACACGGGTTCGTGCCCCGGTCTGGGAGGATCCCACATGCAGCGGAGCGGCTGGGCCCGTGAGCTATGGCCGCTGAGCCTGCGCGTCCGGAGCCTGTGCTTCGCAATGGGAGAGGCCACAACAATGAGAGGCCCACATACCGCAAAAAAAATAAATAAATAAATAAAAATAAAAAATAAAAGAGTATGTCTTTCTGATGACCAATAGGTGAACTTGCTGATGATTTGCATTTTTAGGCTTCCAGAATTTGAATTATTGAGATTTCAGAAGGGGGAAGATATTTTTCCCTTAAAAATATCTTAATTTAATGTTAATATTTTTATGCTGTTTGTGTATTTTGCCAGTCTCAAGAAATGCCATCTGGATTAACAAAATGAGGTATATTCTTAAGGGCTGAAAAATAGCTCACAATTCAAAATGGTAGTGTGGAAAATGTAAGTTACTTCAAAAAGTAACAACTAAAGACTATTAAGTTAATAGTCTTTATGTGGCAAAAATATGGTAAAGGATTCAATATAATTTGTTGAATGCTTGGTTATCCAAAAGTGAGGTTATCCAAGTGCATTTCATTTTGCATACAACCCAACTTTCTTTCGTGATTATTATGTAAACTGTTTTCACATTTTTGCAAATTAGTAAACTGTTTTCACATTTCTGCCTGGTTCAAAACTTGCCTCTGCTATTTTCTAGCTATGCAGTCTTAACCACTCTGTCCCTCAGTTTTCTCATCTGTAAAATGGAGACAATAATAGTATCTACGTCAAATGATTGTGGTGATAATGTGATAAATACCTGCACTCAAAAAATATTTACTGATTGCCTTCTATGAACCAGGTACCATTCACAGTGAATAAAAGAGGCAAAAATCTCAGTCTTCATAGAGCTTATATTGTAGCTAAAATGCACAAGGCTTAGAACAGTGCCTTCCACATGAAGCATGTAGAGAGAGTTATCACTATTATTATTATTACTACTATTAATACTGTGACCAGAAAGTAAGTATGGGTTCACTGGTAAGTAAACATAGTCCTTAAGCAATTGTCCAGGATCTCAAGTCACGTCTCTGTAGCCTGTCACACCCAAGGCTTCTGGATGAAGGTTGCAAAACATTGCCCAGCCAAGCCATTTCCTGAGTTGAAGGGAAGGGGAAAGGAGGGAGAGGGCAGAGTTTCATCTACTTCAAGATGCTTAATATTAGCACTAGCAATTGAGTATCATGGGATGTATTTTTCCCCTGCACAAAAGCCTAGGGAAGAAAGGATAAAAACATGAAAAACTCAACTCAGGGCACAGAGACTGACCCAATCTGAGTGATTCTACTTTTGTCAACAGCACTTCTGGGGACATTCTAAAGAAGTTGCAACACATGGTATGTGAACCTGAAAGGCAGCGTTAGGAGGGGTGTGGAAGCTTTGGGAATAAACAAATCTGCCCTAATCCTAGATTTCCTCCACAGCTTTTTTTTTTTTTTTTTTTTTTTGCCGTACGCGGGCTTCTCACTGCTGTGGCCTTTCCCGTTGCGGAGCACAGGCTCCGGACGCGCAGGCTCAGCGGCCATGGTTCACAGGCCCAGCCGCTCCGCGGCATGTGGGATCCTCCCGGACCGGGGCACGAACCCGCGTCCCCTGCATCGGCAGGCGGACTCTCAACCACTGCGCCACCAGGGAAGCCCTCCTCCACAGCTTTGTACGAATTTGGACTTCACATAGAGTACCTTTTCACAGAGAATGACTGATACAGGTAGCCTGCAATTTGCTTGCTCCTCTATCTTAGCTTTATGCTGCTTCTGCCAATATTCTCCTTCCCTTCACAGCTTTTATCCATCTCTTCCTCCTCCCCAGTGCTTGCTCACAGACTCTCCCCTACACCCTTAATTATTTAATAGATCATAATTTTGGAGAAAATTATTAGATTCTTCTAATCTCTTTTTGAAGACAGGCACCAATAAGAAAAGCATAAGCAATGGTGATCTTTTCAGATTGAACTTTACCACATCAGCAAGATTTAGACAAAATTTACTGGGCTCTCATCCCCACCCTGCACACTGTCATGGAGGACTCTTACTGCTTCCAAGCTCCTTATCACATGAGGCCAGATGAACATGGCTGCTAACCACTCACTATGCCTACACAATCCATCCAGACCTTGGTTGACAGCTTAAAGAAGTGGGAAGTCTCCCAAGTAAGACCAGATGTCCCTCAAATGTGCAATTCAACTGACACCCTCCCCCAGAGTGATTCCAGAGGGATCTGAGGGGCCCTGTGCCTCACATTCCTGCAAACCATAGTCACCCTCTAAGAAAAAAGCTTCTCCAATCATTTGTCTGCCCCAGGACACAACCCCCCAAATACTCTTTGCTTCCTCTCCACTGACCTGACGTTCTGCTGCTCTTCTCCTCCCACACCTTCCATGGGTACCCCTAAACCTCATTTACCCCTAGAACTCCTTTCAGTGGTTAACAAAGTCCACCAGCCTCCTCACTAAACATTCCTTCCACCTCCTGGCCTGCCAGAGAGAACAGTGCTTTCCCTATACCCTCTCAAGCTGAGTTGGTAGGTGGGGTCAGTGTCCTTGGCAACCTTCTAACTTCTTTGAGGGTCATGGCAGTTTGCTACCTATCCTGGTTCTTATTATCTACCAGCTTGCAGTCACTTTCCCTTTTTCACCAAAATCTTGGACGTCCTGTCTCCATCCACACTTGGAATCAAAATTCTTGGAAAAATCAATGCCCATAAGAGCCCCCTGGCCAGCAATTCAACCACCCAACACTTGGATCCGGTCATCAGCCATAGCAGATCCATCTTTTTAAATTACAAATGTGGTCATACGATAATCTGAACTTCCCCAAACACAGCACTTACTACACTATTGACCAATTACATTGTAAGCTTCATGAGGGCAAGGATTTTTATCTGACTTATTTACTGCTAACTTCCTAACCTCTATCACAGTTCCTGACACAAAGCAAATTTCAAATAAATACTTGTTAAATGAATAAACAATTACCTGTGTTTGCCCCAGTGAACAAAAATGGTTTCTCACATGCAACATAGTTTAAGAAATTCATGGTACTTGAGCTAATTTTCATTCAGTAATGTGGCAGAAGTGGGTGCCAAGCCACCCATATACGTATTAGCTGTTCTCGCAACAGCTAGTAACTAGAGGACCATTTGCTGGGCTAGTGAGTATTTTATCCCAAAGGGAGTTTCCAATAAAGCTTTCCTGGTGATGTTTATGGCCACTTGTTATTTTTTTTATCTTCATGTAAATTATTCTGATTGCTAAATAAACTGCTTTCTTGTGGACTAAGACAAGACTAATCTTGCTGCAAATGATCTTGCTGAAGACCACTGGGCTGCATGCTAGGTATCCCCTGGACTCAAACCTAACCACACCTCACTTGTAAGATGGCCAACAGGCACATGAAAAGATACTCAACATCTCAAATCTTCAGAGAAATTCAAATCAAAACCACAGTGAGATATCACCTCACACCAGTCAAAATGGCTATCATCATCAAAAAGTCTATAAATAAGAAATGTTGACTAGGATGTGGAGAAAAGAGAACACTGTTGGTAAGAATGGAAATATTGGTGTAGTCACTATGAAAAACAGTATGAAGGGTCCTCAAAACACTGAAAATAGAACTACCACATGATCCAGCAATTCCACTCCTGGGTCCATATCCAAAGAAAATGAAAACACTAATTTGAAAAGATATATGCATGTTCATAGCAGCATTATTCACAACATCCAAGATATGGAACCAACTTAAGGGCCCATCAACAGACGAATGGATAAAGAAGAAGTGGTATATATATATATGTGTGTATACACACACACACACACACACACACACACACACACAATGGAATATTATTCGGCCATAAAAAGGAATAAAATTCTGCCATTTGCAACAATGTGGATAGACCTAGAGGGTATTATGCTTAGTGAAATAAGTCAAACAGAGAAAGACAAATACTCTATGTTATCACTTATATGTGGACTCTAAAAAATGTAACAAACAAATGAATATAACAAAACAGAAACAGACTCACAGATATAGAGAACAAACTAGTGGTTACCAGTGAAGAGACGGGAGGGGGTTGGGGCAAGATGGGGGTAGGGGATCAAGAGACACAAACTACTATGTATAAAATAAATAAGCTACAAGAATATATTGTACAGAACAGGGAAATATGGCCATTATTTTGTAATAACTTTAAATGGAGTATAATCTATAAAAATATTGAACTACTACACTTACACCTGAAACTAATATAATATTGTAAAACAATTATACTTCAACAACAACAACAAAAAAGACAAGCAGGAGCATCAACTATTTACCAAAATAGATGAATTTAGCAAGTATTCTCTGGGTTTGATCTGCTGAGCTGTTTTGATACCACAAAGGGGAAAAAAAGTTAATATCACCAAACTCCTTACACTCCTTGAGACTAATTTATTATTTGACTTTGTAGTTTCATTAGCAGAATATTTTCATTAATTAGGATATTTTTTTCAATTGCAATTTAATTTGTGTGATTTTTTAAAGTTGTAATTACAGTCCAGGGCATTGAAGAAAGGACATGTGAACTTGTGATTACAGAAGTAAATTGAGATCCAGGATTCCTGGGATTCCAGGAATTGCTAACTTCACAAAAGTAGGTAAATATTTGGGAAAAGTTTCTCTCATCCAGAAAAAGCATGAGCCTCCTTCTGGGCCTTTCTATGTAGCCTTCAGCAACACCACAGAGATTCCCTAAAATTAATGCTTACCCACAAAGCATAAATACACAGTAACACTTCAGCTACCCACTGGGCCCAAGAAATTGGTATTCGAAACAAGCAGCTTTTTGAAAATAACCTATTTTTATTATAGAACAGATCCAGGCAAGAATAAATCTGTGCAAGGATTTATTTAACAGTGATCAGAACAATTCTCTTTCATGCTTAGAGTGATATTAGTGCATTCCCCAGTTAGAGGTCTTGAGAAATACAGAACTTTACCAACCACAGACTTTTGAATTTCAATGTAAAAATAATCTCAATGAATTTTTGTAAAAATGCATAGGGATTTTAAGCCAAATAAAATCAAATTATAACAACAGCTACCATTTATTGAGCACTAGGTAGGTGTCAAGCTCTGTGCTCGGCTCCTTACATGCATAAGCTTTCCCTAATGCAGAAAACTTCAGAAGCCCATGAAAAATGACAGGAATCAAAAAGAAAATTTGATTACAAAATACAAGCATGGAGTGCTGGCTCTGAAAAATAGTGGGCATATGGGAGGTATTATTAAGGTAATAGGCTTTAAAGACACCATCATAAAAATGTAAATGCAGGAGTTAAATCAATTTTTCCCTTCGGATCAAAACTGCAGTCTCTGTAGACTGAGAGCGCAGAACCCTTGAGAAGCTCTTGGGAAATGTCAGGGCAGGCTTATTAACTTCACCCCCCACTCTCTCCTCTAACAGAGACTTCTTGGCATGGTTGGTAGACTTGCCAGCCTGCTTTGGAGTAGTGGGTAAATCTGGAATGACTGAAATGTTATTATAGGAAGTACTATGATTATTATCAAACAGATGCTAACAAAGTGAAATAATAAAAATGAAATGTAAATCACAAGTGCTTTTTGAAGATCCTAACAGGAAAATAAACACAGCTCTAAAAAATATTTACTCCGTAAAAAACTTAAAAACTTGGATGTGAAGAAATTCTATGATTATGCACGCACCAAATCAGTACAACCAACCTGTATAATATCAACTGTGAAATAACTGTAACAATAATTTTAAAAGGATAAACAACAAAATTTTCACTTTCATCACAATAAAGGCCAAGGTACATTCAAATGGATGGATGTATGATGTGAAAAGTGGAAACAAAACACATTTCACTGTTTGGAGTACTAAAAGGAAATATGAGTAATTAAGGAAAAATTAAAGTAGAGCACACCTCGTAATTACTACAACTAACTGGAGTGATAAAGTATGAACAGTGATTAGGAAAAGAATCACAGCTACAAAAGAGATTACCTGAAGTTATATGTTGTGATGATGAAAAATACAAGTAAAAGAGGTTAATTCCAAGTGTAAATTAGTTCAGGTGCTCTTTCAACTATTTCTACTTAAGTGATCTGAACCAGGCCTGACTCGGCAGCTGAAGCTTATTTCTAACCATGATTTAGCTGGGTACACATTAACTTCCTTAGCAGAACAGTGTGAGCATCAGCCCGATGAGTATCTATGCAATCCTGTTTAGGTTTTCCAGAAGAAAGCTTTTATAAGAATAGTAAAAAGCACACAAAAATTTATGAAAACTGTTTGGCACTGATTTTTCTCTAAAATTTCTCTAGGAACAAAGACTGTCCTTTGTCAATGACAGAAAGAGAAGGGGAGTTAGCCTCTGCTCACCTTAGAGTTTGTCTCTTCAGGACATGCAGAACAGAGATATCTCTTAGGATAGCAATTATAAGCCTAAGACCTTAGGACAGGGGTCAGCAAACTTTTCCTGGAAAGGGCCAGGTAGTAAATACTTAGGCCTTTGTGAGACAAGAAGCAAAATCAAGGATAATATGTGGATACTTATACAATAAGAGAGAAAACACATTCCACATATGTTTTATTGGCAAAATTCAGAATATAGTAATAATAATTAAGTACATTTTTCTCAAATACAGATCTATTAATGAGAAAAATGAGATTCTTTTGGGGGGAATAACAATTCATTGAATTGAGGTTCAAAGTTAGAGTCCCCTATCGTCAAATCAATTACAAATATTCATTTGTAAAAACCATTCTTACCTTATAGCTGTACAAAATCAGATGGCCAGATTTGGCCTGCACACCATAGCTTGCTGACTAAAAGACTTCTACTAGTGCCACAGAAGAGTTAAAAAGCAGAAGAAAGCAAAAACCAGTAACAATAAAAATTGTAATGTGCTTCTTCAATTTACATTTAGTTTTACTTGAACTTCTCCTTGATTGGCCAAAGGCATCTATTTGCCTTGGGGGTAGATTAGAACTATTTAGTAGAAATGAAAAGAGAAGAAAGAATTAACGCTTAGATACTGACTCCCAAAATAAAAATTTTCAGTTCTTAGTAAGATCAGAACATTAAAGCCAAGCATAGCTGAGAGAGTGAAACTTTTAAAAAATTACTTAAATTCCTACTTACATACCAAGAGACTGGTTTGACTGACTGATACCTTTAGTTTCACTAAGCCAAAAGAAGAAAGTTCAGGATATATCTTAAGGGAAGTATTCCCTACATGACGTCTTAGCTATGGCTACATTAGTGCCGAATAACAAACCACCTCAAGTCTCAGTGGCTCCCAACTATAAGAACTCACTCTCATCTTCTTGATGCCTAGAAGGCAACTATGGTTCAGCTGATCTAGCCTGGGCTCAGCTGGGTGACTGTACTTCAGGCTGAGGTCCAGCTGGGCTGTGCTCCAGGTTGTAGGTCCATTCAGGTTTGCTCATGTCTGCTCATTCTAGGGCTCAGGCTAATGAGGCAGCAGCTAGCCATGCCATGTTCTTCTCATAGTGGATCAGCAGAATGCAAGAGGCCAGCCACATTGCACAGCATATTTAAAGCTTCTGCCCATGTCATGTCTACTAATATTCCAAAGTTAAGGTAAGTATACTCTGCCCCCATTGGGAAAGGAAGAGAGTGAAATTTGCTGCACAATAATTCAAACTATCACCACAGGAGAGAAGAAAAACCCTGAGCTAAGAGTCCTATGATGTGTGCAAAGATGAAGGAGAAAGTGAATGGAAACAAGTAAGCAGACACATTTGACCTGACATCCCCATAATATTGATCAGGAAAGCATTTGGCTGCATGTATCAGAAAATCCTATTACAGTGGTTTAAACGGTTTATTTTTCTTGTAACAAGAATCCTTGAAGTGGGAAGCTGAGGGCTGATGTAGCTGTCTAGGTCATCAAGTATCTAGAATCCTTTTATCTTTCTGCTTTCACATCCTTATTCTGAAGCTTTCTCTCTCTCTTTTTTCTCTTCTCTCTCTCTTCCTCCTTTCCTGTCTTCTGTCTGTCTGCCTCTCTCTCTCTCTCTCTCTCTAATGATCTTAAGAAACTTCAGTATGCCCATATTCCAGACAGGGTTAAAGGTGAAGAAGTAAAAACCCTACTCCTCTTGTGGCCTTGTTTTTTTTTAAGGAAAGGAAATCCTTCCAGCTTCTGCTTCATCTTTTTTGCCAGAACTGTGTCCCATGGCCACCTCTGACCAGATAACTAGGAAAACTGAGTATTTAGTTTTACAACACTCGTAGCCCAGGAAAGCAAGAGAAAAGGAGGTTGGAATTGGAGGCCAAGGAAACTAATCCATAATCTACACCATAACTTCTCTATCCTAAAATCTTAGTAGAAAGGGGTTTGCTGTAACAAAGCCCAGAAAGGAATGAAAGAACATGGGAACAGTGTGGCAAGTAGGCCACTTACCTGGGTGCAGCCTAGAGGGGGGCCTACAAGCCTGGAAAAGAGGCCTGGCATTGACCTAGAGCAACATCCAACCTGGCTTAGAAGTGTTGGTGAAGGAAGGCATATAGGGAGATTTGCACAAGGTATGGGTCTTGGTTTCTGCCTGTGCACGATCTGGGATCCAGAAGCTTCTTCCATCTCTGTGAAAGAAGTTGGGATACTGAGAGGGACACTAGAGGAATAAAGGTTCGAGAGCAGGGCACTCTGGGAAGAAGTGTTTAGTGTTCAATCTCCTTCCCTAAGATTAAAAATTATTGAAATAGGTTGTGACAGACCAACATGGTTTCAATCAAGTCCCAAAGACAGGAAAAGGCAACAGATAACTAAAATAAAGTTACTTTGGAGGCAGAGTAAAGCTCAGTCCAATATGCTGGCTGATGGGAGTCAGATGGGAATGATGGTTATGGGTTTATGATGGAACTAAGGGAAGACTGCCAGCCCTGCCCTCCTTGGGGGAGAAAGCAGGGGAAGGTGGGAATTTTCCCTCAGCACATTGGAGAATCACAATGCCCTAGGAAAGATCGGAACTGGCACCAATAGCAATGAAACCTACAAGAGGTATCGCTGCAGTCTATCGCCACGGACAAGATTGTGGCTGTGGATCTCATCTCATTAGCTATGACCCCAGCTATCTGGCCTAGTGGTTCAGCTGCCCCTGCTTTACAGCCTGATTCTAGAGAGGGAACAGCATCCTTCATCACAAGCGGTGATGCCTGGAACTAACCCAAACACAATTATGAAGCCAGGGAGTTTCTAGGGTTTATACCAGGAGGATATTCTCTCTCTACGCAAGTTGGGAACTCAAAGTAGAACTACCTTATCTTGAAAGCCAACAGAGAGTAGGGCCTCTGAAACTGGAGGAAAAGAAGAAGGCTTTATGGCTTTGTTATTCTCTTTCTCCTCTGATGAATAGAAAAAATAACTCATCATATCTTCTTCTTTATATAAATGACAGCATAAATCTCAATTTTGTTTCTGAGGAGCATGAGTTAACAATATCTTAATTATTGTGATAACAGCTAACCTTGGTTTGTAGCCCTTAAAATCTTTTGGATAGTAATGATGAAGAACAGGGTGCAGTGGAGGTTAGTTTATAGAAAATGAACTTTCTATTAATTGACTTCAGCAATTTTTTTGGCATCTCAATTTTACACTTTCCAGTGGAATAACTGGAAATAATCTTTAAGAATGTACAGGAAAAAAGACTTCCTATAATTATGTTCTCCAATAAATGTGAGAAGTTGCCACCCTGCAACAACACAGTCAACCCTCTTTATGATGATGCTATTAGGGAACAAGGAGAAGGAGAAAGAAAGTGAGAGTGAAAGAGAGAATTAAAATGAGAAAAAGAGAAGAGAAGAGGAGAAAGGAATAGACTCCACAGCCTACCTCTAATACTCTGAAAACAAGGAAGAGGAAGGCAGTATAGCAGAAGTACATTACCTAGGTTCAAATCTCAGATCCCCCTATTTTATTAGCTGTGTGACATTGGGCATTATTTGAGTCCGCTAAACCTCAGTCTCTTTTATCTGTATAATGAAAACAATAGTTTCTACTTCATATGGTTATAATGATGATTAGAAGACTTAGTGGATATAAAGCATTTTCCAGAGTGACTGTCAATAGTACTTGGTAAACCCTTTATTATTATTTTAGGAAATAAGTTAATCAGTCCATTGCTACTCATTACCCAATGGATATCAATCACATCTGAAGAAATCTATAAAATGGGTTCTTCCTTAAAGGGATTTACTCTCTTTTATAATTGTTTGCAGTTGATTTTTCTACCCATCCCTTATACAAAGCTTACTATCCTGTTTTTTCATAAATTCCTCTTTTATATGATTCCTCACTTACCAGCTCCCCACTCCCACCTCTCTTAGACAGAACTGGCTCTGCCACAGAGCAGTTGCCCAGAGTGCCCATTCTGACTGCTCCTCTCCAGCCCTCAGGCTCAGCATGGCCACTTTCACCAACTCTTCCAAGATGCAGAATCCAGTCATCTAGTAGGTCGGTTAGCCAAGCAGAGTCACAGGCTTGACTGCTACCACGTGTTCCTCCCCTGAGTCATTCAGTAGCCACAAGACTACAATGCATGCACTTAGGAACTCTTGAACTGGGCTTATCAGCAAGCCTCTTCCTTCCCCTCCAGCCATTTCAGAATTCCATGCTTAAAAATTTCTCCTCAGGCAAAGAAAAGTTGTCCCATACTTGGAAGAAACTTGCTACCTGAGGGGGCTCCTCTCAGTAAAGATCCAAAAGAGACTATGACCCTACTGATGTTCACCTCTAATTGTAACACTTTAGAGCTAAACAGGGTACAGTCCTCTCATTTTATAGAAGAGGAATCTGGGGCCCATAGAGGCTGATGGCTTGGTCACACAGCTAGGTCATGGTGCATCTGGAAGGGACCTGATTCCTGCCTGGTTCAGGATTTTTCCATTTGATCCTACTATTCTCTTCCTTTTTGATCCAGGGACAAAGAGAGGGTGTTGGATTATGTCACATATGTCCCTTTAAATAATACAATCTAAGCAACTGCCATATTATAGGGACCATTCACAAAAAGAGGGAATACCCTCCTCTTTGAGATATGCATATGGTGAAATCAGCAAATGTCTTACATTTAAGTTGACTGCCTAGAAAGTGAATCTATGTCTCTATGAATACGTTCAAAATTATGATGGGAGCAATGCTCACCAAAAGCATGACTTTTATCTATAAAATTTACTTTTAGGATCTTGAATAAGGGCATGGAAAAATCTAAGATATTGTCAACTCTTACCCACCTGGGGTGTGTGTGTGTGTGTGTGTGTGTGTGTATCCTGACAGGCCACAATTTTCAACTGGTGAAGTTTCCTGCAAACAAGGAAAGGGCTGGCCCTGTTGTGAGTTTGCCCTAATGACTGCCCCTTCCTTTCCATCTGCCGTTGGTCAAGCTGGAACTCCAACTGGGATGAGATCCAGTACCAAGGACTCTGCAGTCAGTGTTGTTCAGGATAAGCACAGATTCATCGGGACACTGAGCTTATCTAGACTTTGGTTAAATATAAGGGTTTAATATAAAGGAAGAATATATCATGTCAGATATGGTCAAATCCATTTAAACTCTAATCCATTTAAACTCAGCATACATGTTCTAAACTCTAATCTGTAGACATTATTTGACTGATTAGTCTTCAATTTCACTACTGAGTAGATGATAGCGCACAGAGTTACTATGAGACTTGGGGAAGAAAATCTTTAATTCATTCCCCACATATACACTAACATTAGATGCAGCTTAGAATAAAGAAACATATATAAAAAGAGACCATAAAATACAGGTCACAAAAAGGTGGAGGAAAAGGAAAAAGACACAGATAATTTTATCAGAAACACAGGATGAGGCAGTTGCCTCACTTGAACACCGAATTTATCCTGGGCATCCTGACCAAAATAATATCGGTGAAACTAAGCTCCTTATTTTTATATACTACTCCCACATAGACAGCACTCTGATTATCTCATATAATTCTCTTTGGTTCATATACTTTGAACCAAAAGGAATCATATATGTAAAGGGATTTCTGAGTTGCCTGACTATAAGCCAAAACTGTCTAAACTAATATAAGGAAAATACATTATAGATAAATTGAAGATCCACCATCACTTATCCAAAACCATTGGGGCCAGAATTCAGAATTATTCAGGATTTGAAAATGTAATAAATTATATGGAGGCTGCGTTATATATCATATCCAGAGTCTGGGGCAGTGCACTATAATCAAACATATGACTATTTCTGAAATGAAATGCATGAGGAGTCACACTCGCTGGTATATATGAAGTCTATAAGTAGTCTCACATTAGTTCACACCAGGTTTCACCACCCATGAAGTTTTTCACAAATTTATGAAAAAACTTTTAATTTTCAGAGCTTTTTGGATTTGGGAATGGTGAATAAGAGGTTGCGCATACACACTCACATATGCACACACACAAACATATATGTACACACATAAAGAACTACACATGAGAAGTACGACTACTGAAAGCTTTACCTTTTTTCTTAATATCTGTTTGAACTGGAGCAAATCATATTACTCTGGGATATTTTTGCAGCCACAAAAATAGGAGTAAGTGTGGAATTAACCAAAAGATAAACTGTGACTAAATGTTGTAAACATTCTTTGAAGCACTCTAGGTGAATGAGCATAGCCAGGAGGTTAGGAGATCTGAGTACCGTCACAGCTCTGCTGTTGACTTTCGATGTGACCCCAGGAAAGTCACTTCATTTCCCTAGTCCTCACTCAGATTTCTCTCCTGTAAAATGAGGTGAATGGAAATGTTGATCCCTAAGGCACTTTCCAGTTCTACAATCTGTGCTTCTAAGGTTTTTCATTTTGCCCATTTAGCTCATTTCATTTTGCTAATACTCACTTTTAAAAATTAAAATCCAATAATAATATGTTTTAAATCATCCATTGGTCTAATATGTCTACTTTTACACAATTGTATATGTTAATCAAACTTTAGTCATTGAATTAAAAGTTTTGGGCCAATAATTTCCCTTACCAGTTCTAAATACTGTTATGTTGTTTTACATACAAGCAATATGGGATAACTAAACATGATAATAAAAACAGAACATTCCAGAAAGCTGACATTTGCAAACCCCTCTGTATTATTTTAGATGCCGTAGTGTCCTTAAAATAAGAACAGAAAGTACCACAAGATTATTTCTCAACTCTGGAAATATTTGTCAGTAATTTTGCCAAAGTATTAGTCAGAAATGCTAATTGAAAACTCCAGATGGCAGTATCACAGTTACCTTGCTTTGCTAATTTTCCTCTTTGAAATCTTGTCCTCCTAAGAAAACATGTTGAAATCTCTTTGAAACATTATCTTGGACATGGAAATTAGCTTCTCAAGGGTTTTAAAGAGCAAGCTCATACTTATGGCCTCTGTACTATGTCTTTTTCGTAGTCACTGTTTTAATCTGTAAAATGTAAATTTTGGAATAGTCCAATGGTAAGAAACAATGAGTTGAGTTTCTGTAAAAAAAAAATATTTACCAGCTTTGAATCTTACTAAACTTCTGGCACTCAGGAGGACAATCATTATGTTATCCAATGTCCTCCTGGAGCCAATCCACGTTCAAAGTTTCCAATGACCTTGAATAGGACTTTGTACCCATGTCAGCTGCTTGGTTATAAAGAATAAAATAAGAATCTAGGTCAGTATTGCTTGTGCTGACAGCATTACAGTTTTTAAACTGTTGTCATGTGAATTTCTCCATGACTTATATTCTTGCTAATGTATATTTTCCCCCTTAGCTGAAAAATATCTCTATTATTGTGTGTGTGCACACATACACATACACACATTCAGTAACCTCTCCATCCTCTGTCCTCAAGACTGGTAACTTATATCACTACAGTTACTTAGTTTATTATTAAAATGCTAAAGAACATAAATATCTTAATATATTTAATTTTACAGGTTAGGGCCAAGTCCTCCAAATCCTAGCTTGACTTTCCACTTCTAATATGTATACTTCCTGCCTTACGCTAGTCTCAATATGTTTAGAATGGAAGTTGGAAAGAAAGTATAAGGATTGGAACATTTTATCTTTTCACCCCTTTTAACTCTTGTCCCAAGCTCTGTCCTACACTCTTATGGTGTCTTGAACAAAGGCCTGAAGTTAATATATTAGTATATTTTAGTATATATTTATGACACAATTGATGCATAGTATATCCAAATACATACTATTGTAGGAATCCAATTGTAGTTTTTCTTCTTTTTCACTTAGTTAAGGAATATGTTCCCTATTATATGTAGTTAAGGAATATGTTCCCTATTATATGTTAAGAAATATTTTTATGGTTCCTTTTATATTTTTGCACATTGCAACTCATTTCCTAATACAGTATATTTTTTAAAAATAGCTATCACTATTTCTACTCATTGTTCTATTTTTTTAAGTGATAGTCTCACTATATTAATTTCTTTTAAAGTTCAGTGAGCTGTTTCTGTATAACTTGTCTGCCTTTTCTTTAAGAGTATAGCCTTGAAAATACAAACAAAATTATGTATACTTAGGATGACTATAAAATATATGAAGAAATATTTTGCTAGGTTCAGAGATTTAAATGGGAGGATGAAAAGAAGGCAACCTATTTCTCCCAGCTCTACTCTCCCCTACAATATACCGTTTACACAGCCCTCACCTATATCACCACCCCCAGCTGCCTCCCAATGCTTGTTGATTCTGCCTACTGGTATATTTGCCAGCAGGGGATAGAAGACAATCAGGGATTGACTATTAAGGAGAGATAGAAACAAGGCTAAACGTAAAAGGAGATAGATGAGGAAAGTACGGGTGTAAGCTATGGGGCTCTTGAACTCTTGATACTAACTAAAAACTAATGTACAGACTTTAAGCAGACCAAGAAGTAGGAGAATTTTTAGTATCTGTGTTCCCTAACCAACAATAGCCTTCCCTTCCTGTCCAAACTTAAACACCTACCCTATATCTTAATATAAATTTTCCTTCAAAAAAGAATAAACAAGTAAGCAATTATGCATAACATCTAACCTAGACTGTTTCTATGAGTTAAGCTAATACATCTGATCATGATCAACTGTGATTGTAGATTTTGGTGGAAGTAATGGTGTATTGCTAATAGTTTACAGTCTCTCCAGTGTACACTCAGAATAATAGTAATAACAGCTAACACCTATGGTATACTTCTATGTGCCACACACTTTCATGTATTCTAAACACTTTCCATGTATTACATTAACTTAATAGTCACAACAACAATCCCTGTCTTAAAGACAAAGAAACAGAGACAATGAAAGGTTAAATAACTTGTCCAAAGTCACCCAGCTCATAAGTAGCAAACCCAAGGTCACACACATACAAGAAAAATTTTCACTAACTTGAGAAACTTGAGAGACTGAAAACAGATAATTGTGCAAATTAATAAATAAATAAAAATAAGTAAAAAATAAATAACAGTACATTTCATTAAACAAAAATTGGTTTTCATATCACATATTTAATTAATTCAGTGCAGTTTCTGGGAGGAGTGGGTTTAGATTAATCAAACAAGAAAAAACCTTTAACCACATAGAAAATAGTCATGAAGCAACCATTTTGTGCCAAGAATTATCCTATGGAGTGAAATGTTTTTATTATTTCCTTAAACTTAGACAATATGTAAGCTGAATATTCCCATGCTCCAGCAAAAGATGCAAAAAAAATGTGTGTATGTGAGCATTATATATAAAACTGAATCTGTATTATATAATATTAATACTGAATATATGTATTGGGAATGTACATTAATTCTCAAGTGCCCCATGTCAGCAGTATATTAAAATTACAGCCCTTCATGGCCTTATATTGATAATTTAAACTACACATGTTATTTAACTCTAATCTTACCACCACCTCAGATGTTATGTTTGTAAACTTATACCTCCTGGTTCATTTTATAGGATGCAATTAAGTGGATAGCTGCAAATGGGTGTGACACAGTGATATATTTCAGCATGGTAGTCCAATTTAAGGCTATTGATATGTTTGTTCAAAAGACTAAAGCCTGAGTGTTATACTAGACATTTAAGGAGGTACAATAAAATCAAATTTCAGAAAGTACAATGGTCTATATGCCTATCATAAATGCTCTGCCTTGCTGTTATTTTGAAGACCTAAAATAACTTGCAGAAAACTTCATGGCTTTAATTCTCTCTACAAAATCAAAAAAATAACTATACTAAACCTAAGCACAATATTAGAGTTTAAACACTTAAATAGAAATACTGGAATGAAAATTTAATTTATATTTTTTAAATAAACCTTTTAGAAACATTTCAAGGAAGTTAGGAAAATAATAATGTAAATACATAGGGCCAAAGTGAATTCTACCAAACACTAAAGAGTCCTTTAGTGTCATAGGCATTACCTTTAGAGTCATATGCATTATCCTCCCCCTCCAAAAAATTCATTTTGGTGTCAAATAATTTGGGGAGATGCAAAGTTTCTTTACAGGTTTCTTCTGCATAACTCATCTTGATAATTTTCCTGTGTTAACTGCCTTGTGAATCTCTAAGAAGGGAATATGGCATAGAGCATTTTCTCAAATGTCTGACTCCAAAGCCCCTTTTTTCACAGAACGTCTCAGAGGACTCTAGTTACACAGAAATCATTTGGGGATTTTAAATTCAGAAACAAAGGACACTTGCCACAAATATATTTGTTAGCCTCCAGTGGAAAGATGTTCCTGAATCCAGGCTCTCCTTTCTTATAAGATTCCCACTTGACCCTCATCTCCCTTAAGGTGGCAGCAGTGTCATCCATCATTGATTCTCCCGCCTAGCACATTGCTCGCTACATATTAAGGATTCAATAAGTACTTGTTAAACATTTCTATTCAAGATATTGTCATTACACTGCTATCTTATTATCCTTTTCCCTTTTTTCTCCAGTTCAGCTCCCTGAAGTTGATACACTGATTGACCATTTAAGTCTTGGCCTTTCTAGTTCTGATTCAGTGTTTCTAGAGCCAAGATATGATTAGAAGCCCAAACATAGCTTCTGGGCACCCACAATCTCCTTGATGGATAAGCTGGGTGCCAGGAGCCCGAGTTATGTGAATAAAAGGGCTTCGGTTATACTCTCCCAATCCCCTTCTAGACTGGCACAGCCCACAGATCTGGTCCTCTTCCTTTGATTTTTTTCTCTTACTTCTTTTTCATAAAATATTTCAAATATAAAGAAAATTGAAGAGAACAATATTTTTTAAAAGTACCCAATTCAAGGCTTAACAAAATATTAACATTGTGTCATATTGAATAAAGCATTACAGATATAGCTGAAGGCCCATCTGTATCCCTCTTAATCTCATTCCTATTCTTCCATTCTGAAAGGTGACTACTATCCTAACAAAGTCAGTGTGAATTCACAGTTTAATGTCTTTACTACATATTGTGCAACCATAGCAACACATAAATATTCTTTTGTGTTATTAATATACATAAATGATACAACTTATATGTACCATTTTTTAACTTGCTTTTTTCATTCAACATTGTGCTTTCAAGATTTAACCATGTAAATTTAAACATGTAAATTTCATTCATTCATTTTAACTTCTATATGGAATTCCACTGCATGTGTATGCCTTAATTTTTTACTCATTCTCCTATTGATAAACATTAGGTTTTGTTGAATTGCATTTTTTAGGGGAGTTCTAGTGTCCCACCCTTTTCCTCCAGACAATGCATTTACCCCCAGCTGCTTACTCTAAGGGTTGACTGCTGACAGCTCACAGCTACCCCTTTATCCAGAGATCCCTCTTGGCTGACAGGAGCTACCTTGCCCTGGAGATGACAACACCTCACCCCATACACACACGCCAGGCATGGGGTACAAAACAACCCCCTTACCTCAAGGGAGGTACTCTTTGATATGACTTATGTCCCAGAGCCCTTCATGGATCTGACCAGAACTAGACTTTTTCACCTAAGACCACATTCTGGCTGGCATTTCTGCACACTGCCCCTGCTTTCCTCACTCCCTCATAGTGAGCATACCTACAATAAATGGCATATATCTTCAGAGCCGTCTCAGACTCTCCTGAGGAACCTGATCTCAGACAGGGTCCCTATCACACACACTATTATAAAATTCTGTGACAGTCCTCATGGGTCTCCACGTGCAGATGTGTTAGGGGGTTGTTTGGGTATATACCAAAATTGCTGCCTAGTAGGATAGGCTTAACTTCAATTCAATTACATGCCCCCAAATTGCTTTAGAAAGTAAGATCAATTTACACAACTACCCCTACATCTGAGAGTTCCCATTTCCCCCACAGTATCTCCAGCACTTGCTGATGTCAGGTATTTTAAATTTTTCTACCAGGTTGGTAGTGAAATGATTCATCTATCCCACTCCCTTATTCTGGGTTATTTCCTTTTTATTTTGTTATTTAACAAACATTTAGATAGCACTTACTAAAAGCCTTATAAATGTTTGAAGCACTTTACTAATATTAATTCATTTCATCCACATAAGAAGCCCATGAGGTAGGTACTACCATCATTATTCCCATGTTTACACATGAGGAAACTGAGCCACAGGGGTCACAGGGAGGTAAGTAACTTGCTTAAGTTTGCATGTATAGAAAGTGGCAAAACTTGTATTTGAACCAAAGCAGTCTATCTAAAAAATCCCTGTGCTTAATCACCGTACTAATGCTATCTATTAACTACATCCTTTAGTTGTTCTTTCAGTATTGATCTCTGCCCAGTAAGTCTCTTAAACTTTGATTCTCTGAAAAAAATAAATAAAAATTAAAATAAAACCCTATATAACGACTGTGGTCTGCTAAATCATGCCTACACCCCAAAGTGTCCACATCCTTATACTCAGAACCTGTGAATGTTACCTTTTATGGAAAAAGGGACTTTGCAGATGTAAGTTAAGGTTCTTGAGATGGGAAGATTGTCCTGGATTGCT
The DNA here is from genome assembly GCF_949752795.1 of Hyperoodon ampullatus. Classification (NCBI taxonomy): domain Eukaryota; kingdom Metazoa; phylum Chordata; class Mammalia; order Artiodactyla; family Ziphiidae; genus Hyperoodon; species Hyperoodon ampullatus. Next base: position 75,892,958 of record NC_136922.1, read on the forward strand.
CAGGTGCACTCTAAATGTGATCACAAGTACTCCTATAAGAGGAAGGTAGAAAGAGATTTGACAACAGAAGTAGATGTGACAACAGAACAAAAGAGTGGAGTGACACAAGAAAGGATGAGCCAAGGAATGCAGTCTGCCTCCAGAAGCTAGAAAGTCAAGGAAACAAATTCTCCCCTAGAGCATCCAGAAAAAGCAGCCCTGCCAACCCTTTGGTTTTAGCCCTATATGACACATTTTGGACATCCAAAACTGTAAGAGAATAAATTTGTATTGTTTTAAGCCACTAAGTTTGTGTTAATTTGTTACATCAGTAATAGGACAATAACACATTAATCCATCCCAATACTCAAGAACGTAAAAAGCAGTGATTTATCTTCATGAATCTGTGGATCAGCTTATCTCCTCCACAGTCAGTTTGGGGTGGCTCTGCTCTTCATGTCTCTCATCCTCCTCCTGGGACCAGTGGGTGGCTCAGGCATGTTCTTCTCCAGGGCGAAAGCATTACCACGGAAAAAACTCATTGAGGCCTAGGTTTGAAACTGGTACACTGTCATTTTCACTTTATTCTACTGGCTACAGCAAGTTGTACAGCTGAGCCCAGAATCAAGCAGTAAAGAAATACACTCCACCTCTTTTTTACTTCAACATTTTAAAATGCATTTCATTGTTTCTTGAATCTAGTTTTTCAGTGAGAAAACTGCTTTCAGTCTAAATATCATTTCTTTTAGTTTTTTTGTTTTTTCTATTTCTCCCTGATAGCTTTTAAGAGTTTGTTTGTTCTTGAGAAGCCTAGATTTGGATTTTTTTTTCATTTATCTCATTCAGATGTTAGTATTCTGTCAAACTGAGGACTCCTGTCTTGCTTGAGGTCTAGAAAATTTTCAATCATACAACTTCATTCTTATTATCTCAATATTATGCTTCTGAAATCCCTATGCTGGGCCTTCCCCATCTCTCTTCATCATTTTTTTTTATATCTCTTTATCTTCCCATGCTATATTCTAACGGATTTTTTCAGAATAGCTCCTAAATCACTTATCCTCTCTTTGGCTGGGCCTAATCTGCTGCTTAACATTTGAGTTTTCATTTCACTTATTATGTGTGTTTTATACCCATGCCTTTTATTTTTCTATAGTAATTTGTTTATTTTTTTATTCTTTCTTTTTTATCTCTTTTAGCTTTTTTAGTGTGCCTATTATGTTTCAGATCATTCTATAATCTTTAGTTCTTGGAGTGCAAATTCTCCTGGTTATTGCAGCTGTTCTCTCTCCCTCGTGGCGTTTTGTTTTCTAATATTTTTTTTAATTCCCATGTGCTCTGCTTTGTAGGATGATCCTTTAAGAGCTGTTCCACTCCTGTTTCTTCCAGAGACCTGGGAGGTTCATGAGTTCTAGTGCCAATACTGATGTTAATTTCCCTATTTGGGATTCCTGCACCCTGAGAGTGTTATAAATTCAGGACTCACACCTGTTTGTGCCGACTTAAGTTTCCAATTCCTTGCAGATTTTTTTTACCCAACCCATCTCAGGCATGTCCCAGAGGGTGGAGTTTCTGTAGTCCATTCCATACAAGGAGCAGCCCTTTAAGACTCCCATTGATGCAGGAGACTGACCCAGTGTCTGTCTCACTGGGCCCCCATCTCCTGTCTCTGAACTGGACTCTAGTCCCAACTTTCAAATCTGTCTGGTTGGGAAATCCCTGTGAGCCTCTATGGCTTCATTCTTCTCCTGGCAAATCTGACTTTATGTTCCTTCCTCATTTCTGGCACCAGGGATTTTTATTTTCTTTCTTTCGAGCTTGGTTTACATTTAAAATGTACATTTTTTCCAGTATTTCCATAACTAGGAGCAGGAGGAAAAGATGTTCACTGTCATCTTTCACTACTTACAGTTACATCTGGTGATCCTTGATTTTCTACTGTATAGTCACATCTGGTGATCCTATTTACTTTCCCAGTCCCCCTTTAGCACTGGGACACTTTTCTAAATCCAGCTCATATGTATGGGCCCTAATGTCTCCTAGCCTTCCTTCCCCATGTTGAATCTTCCACTCACAAGCACCACTATAAAAAAGTCTTTCAGAACCAATCAACTACTGTCCACCTGGTTAACTTTCCTGGTGGTAGCAATCCCACCATATTTGAACTCCTATTTCCAAAGTAAAGCCAGAGTTTACAACAGTGCTTGGATGCTAAACAGACTACCCTCACTCAAGGCCCATCTCTACATCCAGGTCATTTCCTCCTATCCATTCCCCAACTCTGAGCTACACCCTGTTGAGTGAATCACTGCCAGTGTATGGACTAGGCCTCTGCAGTCTAGCCCTGTACTCACCAAAATCCCATCAAGAATACAGTAAAATCCTATTTGAACAAACATCTATCTATCTATCTATCTATCTATCCATCAACTGTCTGGGGTTTTAAGCCCCTGATTAAACAATTGCAGTCCCAAACCATTACTAGAACTCTAATTTGATGAAAAGGAAAAAGAAGTACATCTTAAGAAAGGAAGTTTATATGAAGGATTTATTCAAATAATAAATTCCCTGGTTATGTGCTGAAATTATATATATATTCATCCCAATCTCTGACCAGACAATGATTACTGACATTCAGGAAGATCAATATCAGACACTGGAAATTCACAGTGGCCAAGGAGATTAATACACTTTTTGTACTTCCCATGACAGTGAAGACTGTGAATACATTTCTAAAAGATTTTCAGTAAGAATTAAAAGTGAAACACTTCATCTTAAATTAAAAATTAAAAAGTAATTAAGCAAAATACCATATTACCCAAATATTTTCATCAATTGAGGCATTTCTGTACAACATTTCTACTAAGGTACAGTATCATTTAATGAAATTTTTTAGTTTCCTGAAATTGTTTCCTATAGATGTTTTTAAATTAGCTTATAGATTTCATTCACCCTGTGAAAACCTGCAGAAAATACTGGTTTTTGACATGGTTAAAAAAAAATCAATAATGCCATTCGAAGTTGACTTTTTAAGAATATTTTGACCTACATCAGGATAAGTACTATAGAAAAATCTTTGGAAATTGTAAAAAAAGAAAAAAGAATATAAGTAAATCCTAATATTCTTCTTGAATGTTATCATTTTTCAAAAAGAAACCTTCACTACAGAATAGTTAACACACGTGAATATCCTATCCGTTAGCTTTTTTCCCTAGAATTCCTTAAAAACATTTGCTTATTCATGTGTTCTTCAGGTCATTTCAGTTGTCTCCCTTCTGGGAATTTTTTTTAAAGAAAACTCCCTAAATCACTTTCTTTTTTTTTTCTTTTTTTTTTTTTTTTTTTGCTGTACGCGGGCCTCTCACTGCCGTGGCCTCTCCCGCTGCGGAGCACAGGCTCCGGACGCGCAGGCCCAGCAGCCATGGCCCACGGGCCCAGCCGCTCCGCGGCATATGGGATCCTCCCAGACCGGGGCACGAACCCGTGTGCCCTGCATCGGCAGGCAGACTCCCAACCACTGCACCACCAGGGAAGCCCCCTAAATCACTTTCTAAAAAAGAAGCCCCTTATGTATGCTATGCCATGTTTTCTATTTGATTATTTTTTAAAAGTTATGCCACAAAATGTTTAGCAACATTTTCTGGGGAAAAAATTTCCATGATTAGAACTAAAAGACTTTCAGTAGTAAATATAAACCATCTATTTCTTACAGCTGATCTGTGTAATATTAAATATTTCTATATACAGTTTAAGGTAGCTGATGATATGATTTGCTACATGATATAACTGAACCATGAAATGAGCTCTATGTTAAAAATAGGGGTCTATGTTACTCTTAAAGATATGGAAAAGAAAATATTCTCTTAATACAGGTAAAGAATGAGGCATCTGTTATAATATCCCTAACTTAATTTTCATGTTCAGTCTCTCTAGATTAGAAAGCATCTGATATAACTCATTCTTACTGTAGAATAGACCAAACTATATTTGCAGACTGATGATATTTATGGATCAGAAAGAATGCTACAAAAGGTATCTAGATACGTGTTGTTTTTAACTGGGACATTTCTAATACCAATATAGGATTGGATTTGCTGATAAAGCCCTAGAGGTCAGTTTATTGTGGTAGCTTCTATTAATAACACGTAAGGCTTGTTTGTGATTAAATTTCCAAGAGTTTAAGTTGCTTGCAGCAGTGGTAGGGTCCCTCAGACGTTTCAGGCCTCTGTTAACCAAGACTTCGTGATTCTTCCCTTAAACTGAACATATATATCCTCATTATTTTTCCTATTCTAATGAATGCTCCCACTATATAAAAAGACTTTTCTTTAGCTAGACCTTACACTTTACAACGTGACTTTCTGTTAAAACCAAATTAGTTTTTAAGGGGCTTTGCCCTTTTTCTTGTCTAAATATGATCAATATTTGAATAGACAGTACTAAATAATTTTAAACAATTTCACTGATATTGCCTCACTTAAATTTTTTAGTGTTTTCTGAACTTCCAAATCAAATGCACATTAATTTTGGAGTGGTGATAAAGGAGTGAGTTTTTCAAAAAGAAAACTCCATAAAGATTCTCTTGTCATTTGTGCATAGACAACTTATAAAAGTAATCAGAGGGGCTTTGACATAGTGACACATCTCAGGCTTTGGAGACTGACAGACCTGGTGTCATATCTGTACTTACTAACTCTACAATGTGTATAGCTCTCAGAGCATCACTTTCCTCATCTGTCACATGGGTAGAATAATTAGCAACGCTTACAATTAAAGGAGACGAGATAAGAATATACAAGAAAAGTTCTTCTCTCCCTTAGAATCTAAGGATGTCCATGCTTTTTGCTTCTGACAAGAAATAATAATTCATACTATAGATGATCAGTCTGTCTTCTAAAACAGTAGCATGCTTCCCATTTATTCTGGCAAGTTACTTCCTATTAGAAGGGGTCGCCAGGAGCAGATGGAGGACAGTTTATAATATAAACCAAGAAGAAAGCAGATCATTATCAGTCTTACCTTAAATTAGTTCATGTCAGAACTAAATGCTGAGGAATTACCATGTTGTGTCCCCAGAGAGGTGTCTGCACCTCAAAGAACAAGCCAGAAATAAAAAGCCAAGGGCTCCAGAAAAGATGAAAGGAAGGCTAAGACAAAGCATGGTCTGTGCAGACTCTGCATTGCCCTCCCTTTGACAGGATCTACTCTAAGTCACTGAAATTTTTCCAGAAGGTAAAGAAACTCTTTTTCTTTAAAATTCTCACAATTCCCTGTGTAGGGAATTGCTGTACTTCATAAGATTTCAAGCCTCAGACCCTGGGTCACTAATTCTCTGGAACTCTAGAAAGACTCTATAAAAGGTTGGCCTGTCTAAAGGAGATCTTGTCTCAATTTCCAAGTGTCCTAATGGGATGCCTTTATTGCTACTCTGACTTTTATCAGGAGCATCACCTCAGCCTGTGGCTTTGTTTATTCCTGAATTCTAATCCTGGACTGCTTCCTGGACCTTGACTACTGATATCATGTCAGAGCATCTGTTATAGTCTCACCCAAGTTTCCGTGATTTCTTAATTCTGATCATTCCCATAAACTTCACTCAAAATGTTGTCTTAACTAACCCAATCCAGACTTCCAACCCTGCCTTACCAATCTATGGTCATTCCCAGCTCCAATGTGATAACTTGTCCCCAACAAAAACAACAATAATAATGCTGCCTCAGAGCTGCCTTCCTTCTTGGAATTTCTATTGAGAATTTTAGATATTTCAGCAATACTTTTCAAATACAATTCATCAACCAAAGTTGTTAGAAAACTAAGTTATACAAATTGTCCAAAGAATTCCAACTCTAGAACTTTGAAAGCTCTATGGGACGATCCCTGATAAAATCCTATGGGTCAGTGGTTCTCAGAGAATGGTGTATGGTCCACTGGTGAGTGAGCAATGAGGATTCTCCTCATGAGCCAAGAAAGGACAAAAATCTTTCCTTAGTCTCTTACAGGGGAATGATACACACCTCTATAGGTTTTCATTTGTATATAGGACCAAGGACCAATTTCCAAAGCCCATAGTCTTAGCCAGGTTCCTTGAAAAGCAGAGACAGAAGTTAAAGCATACATGCAACTACGTTATTACAGAGTGCAGTTCAGCAAAGCAGGAGACTTACGGCAAGAAAATTAGTGAAACCAGCTTCAGTTCCTACATCTATTGCTGGTCTCATAAGACCATAATTGGTATTCATCATCTTATCTTCCCCCCTCCACCATCCACTCTAGATTCACTCATTCTTGACCACCTTTGGATGGTCTGGAATTCTTGCCTAGTGAGTGGCCCAGAACTAACTACAGGGTGTTAGCTGCCCCTCATTTCTAGGTCACACATATGTGGGCACCAAGCAGACCCCATAGTGTCTTCTTCCTCACTATCAGCAAGGAAGCCCCAGAGCAGAAGATGAGTAGTGCATGGGAAGGCGTAAGGAGAGGTGTTTTAAGGAGAGTTGTACTCTCTTGAAATCAGCTGAAACCCTTACCAAGATGGAGTGAGTGGAATGAGAGACCAAAGACTCTTGGAGACAACTGACGTCAAAGGGATCTAAAACAGTACAGAAGTGTCTGGTACAGACTACCACATGAGTTAGCCAATGTTAAATTTTTAAATTTTTCATTCTTATTCTACAGGGAGCATGTTCACTGAGTTATTTTTCCCTCAGAAAGTAGAAGTGAGGAAGGTAAGTGGTCCACAGACCCTTTTGCCTTAAGTAGTTGGGGGTGGGGGAGCGTGTCAAAAACACTGCACACTATTGCCTTAAATGACCTTTAAGCTGATTATTTAGTTATTAACAATCAACTTATTTTTTATCTTTATTTTTTTAAAGGACTTGAAATGGCTTATAAGAAAAGGAAGACCAATATGATAGACATATAATGGCCCAAGCAAATGAGGGAAATACAAATATGCTAATCCTATGCTTAACATAATTGCAATGATAGAGCTGCAAATTTGGCTTGGAGTTGTATGGTTCAGAAAGCATGATAAGTTATACAGCTCTTGTTATCAGAAAGGAAGAAGCATGCTTTAGGAGAAGCAGAGTTTTTTCTGGCACTGAAATCTAAAAGAACTTTCTGATGTGGCGCTTTATAGAGGGGAAATTGCATGATGCAATGGACAGTGCCCTCAGCAACATTTTTACTGCAAATCCAGAAGTTGGCTTCATTTTATAATGAGGTAGGGAGACATTATTTCAACAAATGGCACTATAATTCCTTTAAGGGAGAAAACAACTTTTGCTGAGAATAACAGTTGGGGTAGAAGGGTTCAGTGTGGGCTGTGAAGGCCTCAGAGGAATAGGAAAATAGTCCTAACAAAGGAAAAGGAATTTGGAGGTCTTTAGGACAACTTGGAAATGAGTGGGTGAACTCACCTCAGAGCTGAGGTGGGAAAGGAAATGAGGGAGAGCAAAAGCTACTGAACAGGTGGAAGGTTCTGTGAACAAGTGATCCCTCGTCACCTACCACCACCCCCAGTCCTCAGTAAAGTTTGCTAAACTCATAATAGCTTTGGGTATTTCAATACACATTGAAAGCAAAGAGTGTTAAGTTTCAGTCAAGATGGCAGTGGGGCAAGACAGTGACAGAATGTGAGGAATCCAGAAGCCAAGAATAAAAGGAAATCAGGCAATTGTAAGCTAACTGGTATTAATGAGAACTGTAGAGCAAAAAACAATGCTGATTGAGGGCAGGTTCACTGGATTTCAATACCAGATCTACAAGTGTTCACTTTAGCATCTCCTTATAAAAGCCAAAAGCCTAACAGTGCCAGCATGATAGACCATCCCTCCTCTGAATGCAGATGACATATTCATTGTAAAAGTGTCAGGTAATTGTCATCCAGCATCCATTTCCCCTCTTCTTTTAAGTTGTAGGACTTCCTCATTTTAGCTGGACACATGGGGTCCCACCTAGAGCCATTTCTAACAGACCATTCAGCTGGTTGCAGCTTGTTAAAAAAATGGCCAGTAAGATGTAACTGGAAAGGATGTGGACAATTTCTAGATCAGATTCTTTAGGGAGGCTACTTGCCCATTGCATCTAACTTCTCCCATTCCTGAAGTCTACAATATGGACATGGTGGTAGTGAGCCATCTTTTACCATGTGGATAATGACAACACTCTAGCCTAGAGATGGCCTAGCAATGACATAGAAGGAACCTGAATTTGCTGGTGAACTAGAGCTGCCTATCCTCCCTCCCCCGACCACCTACCTCTCAGACTTTTACCTGAGAGAAAAATTAACTATCATGTTTAAGCCGCTGTTATTTGGTCTCTGTTAAAGCAGCCAAATCCATATCCAAATGTAAATATAAATGTATTTCTAGTAGTCAAATACTTCGAATATATGTTCATCTATTGATACTACCCTACTCTTTGGGTATAGCTCTTAAAGTTAATGTAGTATAAAATATCTTCAGACTTAGCCAAAATTGTACCTCATCAGTTATAACAATTGTTCCATCGTTGACATACTGCAAGCACTTCATCAAATTTATTTTTGCTATAACCAACTATATTACTATTAGATGGAATGTTCTGCTGAGTAGATTATGTTGCCCATAATAAAGGAGAATTAAATATGCTGCAAATAAGAAGTAAGAAGCATGTCATAATGTAATGCTGGCACAAAGAGCCCACGCTTATTAAACATGCCAAAACTTTCCCTCATAAGTATAAGCAAGAAGGCAGTCAAAGCAGTAACAGCTCCATTCATAAAGAAACACAGTGAACAGAGGCCAGTCTGTGAATGCTTTTGCAGATCCTGTGGTATACGGTTATTCACTAGCAGTGATTATATTATAATTACTGCTGACTTTTTTAGATTAATAACTCCACTAGAAACTGGATTTGACTTTATGCAACAGAAACTCAATTGCTGTGGCCTAACCACATACACGATTATTTACATCATGTTTAAAGAAATCTAGAGTAGACTGTAAGGTCTACTTTCTCTTAGTAAGGAAGAAGGAGAGAGTAGGCACAGGGTAGGCAACCATCTGTGTCTGCCACATATCGTCACTAAAATTCCTGCTACTCTCTGGATATCATGTGCTCAAAAAGATTAGAACCACTGGAATACAAGATTCCAAACATTTCTGAACACTCACCAATCCATTCTATTACTTCTTTTCACAATGTTTTGTCACTTTTTTATAGGAAGAGTGAATGCAACTGCTCGTTATCTTAATTATTTTTCTTTCTGTTGTTATGTCTTCATTATTAATTTAAAATGTTTAATACTAGAGTAGATCAAAGACGTTCACAATTTTTTTTGACAATCGTCAGTTCAAATTCATGAGGTTTGTGCCACTTTTCTTGAATCTGAGTGGGCTCTGTGACTGCTTGACCAATAGAACATGGCAGAAACACTGCTGTGCCAGTTTTCAGGCCCAAGCCTTAAGAGGCTGGTATCTTCCTCTTCCTGTCTTTTCAAATACATACTCTTGGAAATTAGTCACCATGTTGGGAGGAAGTTCAAACAGCACTGTGGAGAGGCCAACAGAGAAATGAATCGAGGCCACTAGTGTATAGCCCTGCTGACCTCCAGCTCAGAGCTGGCACCAACTTGCCAGGCATTTCAGTGGAGCCATTTTATAAGTAGATCCTTTACCTTCAGTTGAGCTGTCCTAACTGATGCTTCCTGGAGCAGAAATGAGCTGTCCCCTCTGAACACTGCCCAAATTTCAGATTTGTGAGCAAAATAACTGTTACATTTTTAAGCCATTTAGTTTTGGGTGGTTTGTTACACAGCAATAGATTACATTCAGTGAAAGAAATTAATGATGCCTTAATGAAATGTAAATATAAATGAATTTCTAGTAGTCAAATATTGTGAATATAAATATCATGAACATGCCGCTTATCTTTATTTAGTACAATAAGCCAAACTGTATTTATTACTAGTATTTGACTTTGTAGTTTATCATGCTATATGCACAGAGCCAGTGACACAAATATTTGGTAAAAAAAGTCTAGAAGGGTACGTATATTCCTCATTCACATGAAAGAAAAAAGTATTTAAGAAGCAAATGAAAACTATACCTGAAAAGCATTTGATACAATAGTATCACCTTCCTGAACTCTGAATAACTTTTGAACTCTGAAGGAATTTAGAATAAAGACAACCTATTTTTTCTAATAATGTACAGCTAGCTCTGTTGGGTTTTACCATTTAGAGGAATCAGTTACTGCCACTAAACCACCCAGCTGATAAACAAAAGAATGAGACAGAGCAGGATAGAGTGCAATGGTCAATCAGGATGGTTTATCTGTCTAATGTATCAGAATTGTATAATTTTAGTTTAAATATTTTCTTTCAGTTTTACTACGTGTATAATGTTTAGGGCTTTCAGAGGATGAAGTCATTTCAAAGTAGAGCTCCCTAACCTGTTTGGAGGCACAACTAAAGACATTTTTCTTTATCCATTTCAGGATGAGGAGTCACACCCCCAAATTAAAACTTTTTAATGTACCCAGCACACAAATAAAAATTACAGTTGATTTTTCAATGAGACCTGATCCATGAGTGGGCAATTTGGTGTGAGATCTGAAAATTGAATCACTTTTTGGTCCTCTTGCTTTCTGTAAAGATAGGCATAAGTTAGGACATAATAGGTGGTTTATAACCAAGACTCAAACTAATAATGTCTTAAACACGTTCACAAATAGGCATTATAAGGCTGCTTTGGCAGCTCTCTTCTGCAAGTTGCTCAGGGACCCAAGTTCCTTTTGTCTTGTTGTTCCTCCATCTTTAGGCTGTTTTCTTGACCCCCATGTCCAAGGTGGCTTGTCACCACATCTACATTCCAAGCAACAGGATGAAAGAAGGGCATGCCCTCCCTTTCAGGATGCAACCTAAAGTTTCACAGATCAATTCTGCTCACTTTCTGTTGGCTGGAACTTAGTTATTACAGGCCACATCCAGCTATAAGAAAGGTGGACAATATGTAGACTTCATTCAGGATGTCCATGTGCCCAGAAAAAGAATTCGGTATTCTATTGTTATGAGAGAGAAATGGAGATTACATGTTGGGGAACAACTAGTATGCTTATCACAGGAGCACTCACGTGGGAGCAAGAATGAATCTTCTGGCTAACATTTTACTATATATGAGATCAGTGATTTGAATTTTCTGCCTGAATGAACACCAGACAAATGCTTTACCTAAACCTCTCTGACCAAAATTTCATAAAAAATTCTTAACTATGAAATGAGATGATGCATCTTTAAGTCATCTTTATGTACCAGTCATGAAATACTATAATAAAGAAACCAGAAGTCATTGATTCAGACGTGGCTAATAGATATTCAGGGCACTTTCATCTTGGCTAAGCAACAGTTTCTATTTTATTTGTTTATCATTTAAATTTTATTTATTTTTTATACAGCAGGTTCTTATTAGTTATCTATTATATATATATTAGTGTATATATATCAATCCCAATCTCCCAATTCATCCTACCACCACCACCTCCACCTGCCCCCTGCCACTTTCCCTATTTGGTGTCCATACATTTGTTCTCTACATCTGTAAGCAACAGTTTCTAGAGTGCTCTACTAGTGTTTGCTTTTTATATAATTTTAATGCACATAATATCTTTCAGCAGACAATCTCAAGAAGCTTTTATAAACATTAATTAACTGAACTTCACAACACTCTTGAGAACTGAGAATTAATACATCCATTTACATGGCAGGAAGCCAGATGAACATTACGATCAAGCAATATGGAGCTTACGTGGTTTCAGCCTCGTAATGACATCAAACGGGCAGTACTATAAATTTAATGTTAATCTGAAAATTGAGTATTTAGCTACTTCTAGGCTGGCAAGTGATTATTACCCTATATTCAATTCAAGCAAAGTCACATTACTAAAACAAACACAAAAAGAAACACTTTATTTTGAAAATGCTCCTTCATTTTAAATGACTGATATCTAATTTTCTATCTATAAATCTAAATATAAAAATAAAATTGGAAAGATTCTCATCAGATAGACTTTTAGCACCAAGCTTGATGCAATTTGTTTCTAGACTAAATTTGAAAAGAACAGCTGTTAAAAAAAGTTATTCAATTCACGTGTCAGGAAGGGATAGCACATATCAGATTTCTCTGAATAAAATAACCAAATTATATATGAATGTATGTTATGTGTACTTCCTCAACCTATCTTAGAGTTATAGTAATGAATAAATAATAAAAATATGGTAAAATACTGTGAATACATTATCCAAAGAGCTAACTTCTCAGTATGACATGAAACATCTTGACAATACTTAAAATCCCAAAATTGTTATTCATTGGAGAAATTAATTATATGCATTTTGTATGTTTGAAGGAATTTTCCAAATACATAAGGAGATACAACCGTGGTCCTTTAAAGAGGCAGATAAGGTTAGTTCAGTCACTAAATAAAAGCTTTAACATTACACTTACTTCTTATAATCTGATCTATGTCTGAAAAAAAATGAGGTCTAAGCCTCACTTTAATGGAAGTTAAAATATAGAAATAAAGGCAAGAGTGTTATTTATTTTTATAGGACTGGACAAGTATCCAGTACAAGATTTACTGATGACAAACAGCATGAAGACTAATGATATATGAACCAATGGCTTTTAGCTCAGACTTTTGTCACTGATCTTTCCAAAATGCTCCTTAAATAGATTTTTTTTAAACCCTTAGAATAAAGGCAATCCAAAGTTTAGATATAGGACAATATCCTGAAAGATCTTTTGAAGCTGCTCATTTTCCAAATCACAAGAAACTTAAAACAAATTTTTGGAAAATTTCTCCTAGGACATTTATCCTGGCTAGGCTAGAGGGAACTGGGATTCCATTCCACCTGGCTCACCCTTTCCTGTGGACTGACGCGCTCAAAACATTAGAGAGAGTTTTAAGCCAGCTAACTAACGAAATCCATGTCAAAGCTAATAGTTTAAACTTATGGGTTATTTTACTTGGTTGCAGGGGTGTGGGGGGTACTTTTCCAAAGGAATATCAAATTTAACTTTAATGACTTACCCAAGGAAAAGAATTCTCGTCATCAAAACCTGATAAACATGGAAAGTCTCTGCTAATAATTAAGGTGGAATAGAAAAGATGATAGTAATTTATGATAGAATGGGAAATAGCTTTATCCAGGGATATAACACTTTTTAAGGATACATATACATGTTTTCCAATACACATTAGAAAGTTTTTGTTGGTTTGTTTTTTAATTAAACTATAGACTTTTGTCTACATATGAGTAATATGAAATTCATTTTAACAACAGTTATTGAGAGTCTTCTGTTGAGTACAGTAGAAGATATGGAGAAGAGCAAGACATGAGTTCTGCACTCAAGAAGCTTACAATGAAAAAGGAAGATAAGGAGGTATATTTCCAGGGAGAATAAAATAAGTATCGTTAGAAAAGTACAATCAACGTGCTATGAACTTTAGGGTCTTCCCTGGTGGTGCAGTGGTTGAGAGTCTGCCTGCCGATGCAGGGGACGTGGGTTCGTGCCCCAGTCTGGGAACATCCCACATGCCGCTGAGCGGCTAGGCCCAGTGAGCCATGGCCGCTGAGCCTGCGCGTCTGGAGCCTGTGCTCCGCAACAGGAGAGGCCACAACAGTGAGAGGCCCGCGTACCGCAAAAAAAAAAAAAAAAAAAGTGCTATGAACTTTAAAGGAGAAAAAAATTGAGTGTCTTGGAAGAATCAGGAAAGGTTGCTTAAGCAAGGAAATACTTTATACGGGCCTTGATGGATGGGTAAGATATTGGTGCTTGGAGTCTTAGGGTGGTCAGTAGTGATGGAAGGATTCCAGGTAACAAAAACAAAGCCAGGACATATGAAAGTCTAAAACATACTGAGTAGTATAAAGTAGAATGCAGAGAGCCAAGTAATAGAATATAAATTTGGAAAGAGAGGTCAGAGTAAATACTGTTCTTCTTTTCAGCTTGCAATATGTGCATTAAAAGTGTTTGGCACAGGGACTTTCCTGGCGGTCCAGTGGTTAAGACTCCATGCTTCCACTGCAGGGGGCAAGAGTTAGATCCCTGGCCAGGGAACTAAGATCTCACATGTCTCATGGAGCAGCCAGAAAAAAAAGTGTGGGTACAAACTCCTGAGACTGGATTTTATTTTAAGAACTTCTTCCATACACTCTTTATTACAAAGAGTACTCATTCAATGCTTGTAATAGTGAGCTATGCCATATAATTGTACATTAAATGCTCCAAATGTTTTATTAATTGTGCACTTAAAATGATCATAGCTAAATTAAAACCTCATTTATATTCTTCAAATGAGAGCTACATTGGCTGAGTAGCATCTGTGATCTTTTTCTCTTTGAATGTAATGAATATAGAAGAACTTTAGAATCTAAAAATGTGACAAAGTGAGAGAGTGGCATGGACATATATACACTACCAAACGTAAAATAGATAGCTAGTGGGAAGCAGCCGCATAGCACAGGGAGATCAGCTCGGTGCTTTGTGACCACCTAGAGGGGTGGGATAGGGAGGGTGGGAGGGAGGGAGACGCAAGAGGGAAGAGATATGGGAACATATGTGTATGTATAACTGATTCACTTTGTTATAAAGCAGAAACTAACACACCATTGTAAAGCAATTATACTCCAATAAAGATGTTAAAAAATAAAAATAAAATAAATAAATAAATAAAATAAAAATGAACCTTAGACGTGTGGGTCTCTTCTAACCAACCCTTCTCCTGAGATGCTGAATGAGCACCAGTATTAAACAACTTAAGTTTAACTTCCTCTCTGTGCCCCTTCTTTTAATAGAATTATTAATTAGTATTGAGATAACCCAATGCAAGTTCAGCTTTTCAAGCCAAATGTGATATAAAAGATTACACATACCCAATTGCTTGTTTTATCCGAGAAATGAAAACCCACAGGTTGTGACTCATCCAAAGTGACCCAGCAAGTTACCCTAGCAAATTTTCAGAGCTAAAGATGAAACAGGTAATATTCGGTACAAGAGAGAAAACTTAATAAATTTACCAAAAAATTTTTTTTCTTTTTACTTCTCTTGTCAAAGATCATTCACTAAATTAAGACCTCGACTTATTTAAAATAATTAAGATAAATATGTTTGAGACTGTTTTCCTCACTTACTTTTCTTTGTCCACACTGACCTCTTTGTTAATCCTCAAAGATGCCAAGATGCAGGGCGTGGTATCTATTTCATATATACATATATATTTTGTATACATATGAAAAAATTATATGATAAATCCCACAGGTTTAACATCTCAATTCTGGAGTCCCAGAAGAGAGAGCAGAGAAAATGAATAGGAGGAGAAAAAAATCAGGTAAAATACTATCAAACTTTCAAGAACAAGAATGAAGCTAGAAGATAATGGACACTTGTCTTTCAACCTAGACTTCTATATCCAGACAAGCTATCAATCAAGCAATAGGGTAAAATAAAAACATATCTAGACTTGCAAGGTCTCAAAAAATTCTCGTCACATGCATCCTCTTTTTCCCCCTTTAATTTTTTTTAATTGAGATAAAATTGGTATTAACATAAGTTTCAAGAGCACAACATTATAACTCAACATCTATATACACTACAAAGTGATCACCACCAAAGGTCTAGTTACCATACATCACCATATAATTGACTTGCTTCACCCATTTCACCCACCCCTCAACCCTCTGTCCCTCTGGTAACCACCAATCTGGGGTTACCAATCACATGCCACCATACCACATGCACCAATCACATGTACCCTTTTTCAGGAGGGTACAGGAGGAAGTGTTGCACCAAAAATGAAAGAGTAAACCAAGAAAGAGGAAAACAGAGGACCTAGGAAACAGGTGAGAGGTAATGGAAATGCCAGTCATCCCACTGTTGCCCTCTTGGATCGTGCCTAGGATGTGGCCTTGCTTCATCCCTTAGTCCTGACACAAAGAACTGCTTCTTAATTTTTACCTTTGTCTTTCCCCTTTCAACCTTAATTCAGATACTCTGGCTACATTACCATGGCCATCACAGGTAAATAAGTAAATCTTTTATTTGAGCTATCTGACCGGCAGCACCTTATGCTGTGCCCAATTCCTCGTGAGGACTTCTATTTAAGTTACTTCACCCCAGTGACCAAGTCCCCGACAAGCCCCATGGGACTTGAGTCATATAACCATAAAAGACCTTTCAGCAATTGTGTATTAGCACCTTTTCAGAAGGATTGTGCTGTCCTTCAAAAGCCAAGCCCTAGCTACATGTTTTAGAATGTTGCCAAAATTAGGGATCCTTCCTAGGTCAGGTTTCATTTCACTTCTTTTCATTATAATGAGAAAGTAATTTCAGGATCCCAAGAGACAAACACAGATTGATGGAGTCTTGCCTGCCTGAGCAGTACAGGAACCGTAGCAGTCATGGCTCACCTAGTCTTCGGGTGGCAAGAGGGCTTCTCCCCACCCCACAGGCAGGGGTCATGGGCATGATCACAAGTGCATCAAAGGGACAGGTGTACTCTGAGTCCTGGGTGACAACCAGGCACAACTCTCCTTCCCCATGCCCACGAGACTGTACCCTCTAGTCACACACTCTACCTCATCTGTGATAAGTTTAATGGACACATCCAATTCCCAACATTTTTGCCTCCTCAGCACTAAGTAGTGGATACCTTGCGAGTATCTGATAGAAAACAGCTAGCAAGCATGTTATCTGGACAAAAAAAATTGTCCAAGAATTTGCACATATTGCATGACTCCCCTTTTGTGCAGTACGTATACTAACTACGTCCTTTGGGGAGGAGACACCCATCTCAGTGTGACTTCCTTAAGAATAATCAACATTGGCACCATTTGCTAATCCCATTTGTTTCCCAAGAGAAGGGAAAGATTATTAATTAACAAATCCTATTCGTTTCCCAAGAGAAGGGAAAGGCATGGGTCAAGGGTCATGAGACCCATAAAGCAGGTTGCATATGAAGGCTCTGCCCCCAGAGCACAGTCTCCAATGCCTGCCATGCTTGCAGAGTAGCATGCAGAGGACATAGTCCAATTTCCAGAGTCGCTTATGCATTTTTAAAACTTTGTAAATACAGAGATACCAAGGATTTTAGGCAAATGGATTAAAAGGGTGTTATTTCTGGTGTCTTGCCTAACCAAGCAAATGCAAAGCCAGGTTATGTTGTATTTGCAGCAAGGCAGCCCCTTCTGAATGTACAGCAGTCTAAGAGATGGAAAACCTCCTACCTCCCCCTGGCCCCACTGACAGCTTTTCTCATTTTCTTTGCGTTACTGCTTTCTGATCCATAAAGGAGAAGATAGAAAAAATCACATAAATTAATATATCATGCGGTTATGCTGTCAACAAAAAAGATGAGTTGTAATACAGTGTGAGATATGCTAAATTAGGAGTATGAAGTGCCCCTGGAAAACAGATGAAGCAACCTGTCAGCCTGCCCAGGGTGTGGGACAAGGTGGAGTGGGAGAGGGCCAATGAAGGAAGCCTTCCAACATCAGGTTTGGACCTTGAAGGATGAGTCAAAGTTTGCTGTGCAAATAAAAGAAGGAAGGCCATTCCCACCAGAGGAATAAATAATGCCAATACCACTGCCTTTGCTGACAAGGCTGTTGACACTGCCTCCTTCGCCAGTCTCTTCTTGCAATAGAAGATACCCATGTTCTCCTTTGCTGGCTTTGGAGAAAGGCAAAAAAAGCAGGGGGAAAAAAAAAAAGTACTCACCAGGGCACACACCTTTCTAGATCAATTCTCATTTCCCATAACTGACAACAAAGTCAATACCTCTTCGTTATCATCCTTGGAGTTAAACTCCACCCTCTTCCCAGGGCAGGAGTGGTCTAAGAAGAGCAATCCAAATGCTTATTCCAGAGTTTTGGACAGCCCCTTCCTCTCATTCCCGTTCTTGAGCTGCTCATGACGGGATCCTCATTGAGCCAATAGCATCAGGACCTCTGTTCCACAGCTGTTCTTCCAACAAGAACCTGCATGCCACACACTTCACCCCAAGAATGGCTCCACTTGCCAGCAGGAAGAAAACCTCTTTTCCTGCCACAGTCTGCCTTGGTCCTCCCTCCCTGTCTCCAAGGCACCTGAGATCTTCATGCCTGGCTCTCTTTGGCCCAGACAGTTCTAGAGCACTAGATTGTATTAAAATGTTCACATACAAATAATAATGATGATGATTTCTTTTAAAAGCGAAAGAACGAAATGCTGAATTTTCTTGAAATTCCTCTTAGTTATCCTGACAATTTCTCCTATTTAGACACAGTAAGATCATCATTCTGCACCAGTGATCACTATCGAGAAGTCAGGAAAAAAACAAACTCTCAAAATCAAAACAACTTCAAACAATAAAAGTTTCAGGTATTAACTGTAGTGCTTTTTTCAAGGAGTTCTGTTTCAAAATACACTTTGGTTGCAGCTTTAAAAAGATTCAGTCTGGGAAGCAGAACCACTATGAGTGATACGGAAGAAGGAATTTATAATAGGAATTAGTACTTACACGATTGTGGGAAGAGCTGGGAAGATAAAGATCCAAAAAATGTAGTTGAAGGAGCAGAAGAAAAGTCACGAACGTGTCAGAACTTGCAGGGAGCCAGTACGTCCTGCTCTTGGGATGAGACCACGAAGGCTATGAAAGGTTGCTGGCCCTTCATAGCTGCCACCTCTCTTGAGTTGTCAGCCAAGTGTCCGGTGGAAGCCTGAGGTCACTTTTGATGGGCAAGGCCAGCATCAGGAAGGAGGGAAGAGCAAGAACAAACTGGCACCCAGCAACACCCCTGGGTCTGACGATAACCTTCAGAATATAACGACCGCTGCTTCTCTTCCGCATCCCAGGACTCACGGTTTTTACCTTTAGGCCAACTCCAATCTGGAATTACACGGAGAAGGAGAGTCTGAGAAACGTAGTTCCCAGAATAACCAAGTAGACAATAGAACAATCTGGTACATTGGTATTTTGACTTAACTACCAGACCTCCAACAATTCATTGTGCAGGGACATACAAACACTCAAACTCAACAAGTCCAAAATGAAAGTGTCATCATGTCCCAGACTTTCATTAAATAACAAAAAATAAACAAATAAAAGCAAGCTTTCTGAATATCACTCCATTTCTATTATTTCTAAGTGGTCCCGTGTGTCCCACACCCAAGGCATCTATCAAACCTTCCTCTCTGTCCTGCACCCAAGAGTCTCTGCCTTACATCAAACTTACATCATTGCTCCCCTGCATTAAAGAAATAGTTTTCCCTCTTGCCACCCTGCCTTCAACTCACCCTGCTCCAAACCCTCCATTAAGCCAGAGTGACCTGTCTAAAATATAAAATTCTCATGATTTTACTTAAAATATTTCAGTGGCTCCTTATCACCTACCATACAGATTTTCTTTCTTGGTGTGGTATATAAGACGCCTCATATTCTGATCCTCACCTATTTATTTAGCCTCGTTTCCTACCCTCGTCCCAAACACACTGTGCTCCCAACTATTCTGAACTACTTGCAGAATGCTGAATATATAATTATTTTAAGCCTGTGTGCCTGCTCCCTCTGCTAAGGATTCACTTCCTCACCTCCATCACCCTGTAAATACAGTTACCTGGCAAACTCCTGCTCATCCTTTCACATGTGGCTCAAATGTGGCCTCCCTTGCAGCATCTTCCATGTTTCCTCACCTCCCCCTGATCCCCACAGTTAGTCCATAACACTCTCCTAACAGTATTTAGCACTTGCCACATTGTATCAGGTCTGCTCACTTACATGCCGGTTTTCTGTGCTAGACTATGAGCCCCTCGGTGTTAAGGACCGCATCTCATTCATCTTTGTAGCCCCAGACACTAACACTTCCCTGGCACATGGCAGGGGCTCAATAAACATTTGGTTAGAAATTTAGTTGATGGATTACAAAACCTGACATGTTTAAATATTTTATTCCATATTTATAACTGCTTGCATACAAATTATGATTCCCATAAAATATAGGTTTATATTTATAAAGAACTAATTAATTTGGAAGTAATCCAGTATATGTGGATGGCCAAATATTGAAATTCAGTCTAAATCTTGAAACAGCCCTAAATCATATGACCTCACTGACCAGATTAATAAGATCTCAATTTCTAAATCTCAATTTCACTGGTGCTGTTTAAACAGCCTCTTGACCTGCCATCGGAATATAGAACAACAAAGGAAACATCTGGTTTTTCTTAACTTTGGGGTGACAAATCCATTTGTTAACAGTAGCAATGGGAGAGCCGACAGTACTTGATAACAGCTCTAACATGGGGAGCTTGGGCCAAAACAGATGGCCCAGACACTTCAGGGAAAGCTTTAAAAGATGTCTTTTCTAATTCAGGTTACACACTCCTTGAAAGTTCCTTCAACACAAGAAGAATGTTTGCGGATGATTTTATTAGTTCTGACCGTTCTGTCTAGAGGTTAGCTTGCAATTGCCTTTTGGGGGCAGTTTGGTTGGATTTTGTTTTTCAAAGTAAGTAAAGGCAGGAATGTTTATAATAGACCAAAAAACTGGAAGTCTGAAGCAGTTTGCATCACCACTGACTTTCTGAACATGACCTCTGACCGGTCACCATTTGTCTGTGCTCTCATTTTTTTAATTCTTTGCTGGCAAACCAAGGTTAATCCAGAGTTAGTGTCTTTCCTTCTACGTACATACACTAATAGTAATTATGTTTAGACTCTGAGGTTGTTAAACAAAAGGTAAAAATCTGGCCAATGCAAAAGTGTTGGAACCATCTTTGTTATACATCAGAATACATTAGTTATGTGTAATAGTTACAGTGACTCAGATCAAACCTTTCAAACATTCTATCATTTTTCAATGTCACTAAAACCTAGATATTCCTGCTTAAACTGTTAAATATTGTAGCCTTTTCTTTTTTTTTTTTTTTTTTTGCGGTACGCGGGCCTCTCACCGCTGTGGCCTCTCCCATTGCGGAGCACAGGCTCCGGACGCGCAGGCTCAGCGGCCATGGCTCACAGGCCCAGCCACTCCTCGGCATGTGGGATCTTCCCAGACCGGGGCACGAACCCGTGTCCCCTGCATCGGCAGGTGGACTCGCAACCACTGCGCCACCAGGGAAGCCCAGTAAATATTGTAGCCTTTTCTAAATCACCAAATTTACTTTTGGATTCACTAAATATACTATCCCTGAGTCATTAAATCAGTCAGTCATTGGAATAGAAAAAAGAATTTTATCATATTTGAACAAGGCAGTAGTTAATAAGAATCACACACTGGAATACTTTCTTTCTAATATAATGTCCCCTTATATATAATACAAGTAGTAAATTGTTTGCTATATTCGCTCCAAACTTACTGGCTTCAGTAAAATTTTAGTTGATACTTAATTTTTTTAAGTCATTTTCATCAGACTTTGGAACTGTTTTTATAGCTGAAGAAACTGATCCATGAGGGTTAAGCGCCAAAGCCCTCATCAAGTTAATGGTAAAACCTAGAATTGCAGTAATTACACAAACACACATACTCACATACACATTTGTAAAGGGCTATTCATAAAGAAAAGTTGATCAATGAAGAAAACATTTTTTTTAGTGCGTTATTTCACAAGATGGGTTAATCCATTTGTATTAGTTTCAAACCATTTAGATTAACAGATGAAATGGATAAGATAGTTGGGAAATAATGCTGTACTATGCTGTATAAAAATGAAAGATTTTTTTCCTGTTTTCTTTCCCAAAATGCTTTTACCAATTTACCACAAGGTAAAAAACAGAAAAGAAGAGGAGAGGAGAGGAGAAGAAAGGCGAGGAGAGAAAAAGAGAAAGAAAGAAAAAAAATTAATACAGTTTCAGGGAGGAAAGTATTGATAGAAAGAATTATCAGGGCAGACTTCTGGGACTTTCTGCAAGTTTTGGTCTTTATTTCTCATCTTCTGAAAAGACAAGAGACTCTCCAAAAGGCCCTCTCTTAGGACTCCTGGCTCTCTGTCATCTGGTGCTTCCCTTTCTCTCTCACATTCCCCAGGTCCCCAAAGGAGAGCTCAGGAGTTGTGAAAACAGAGACATTGGAGAGAGGGCATTCCTGTTCCTTT
The DNA here is from genome assembly GCF_949752795.1 of Hyperoodon ampullatus. Taxonomy (NCBI): domain Eukaryota; kingdom Metazoa; phylum Chordata; class Mammalia; order Artiodactyla; family Ziphiidae; genus Hyperoodon; species Hyperoodon ampullatus. The sequence goes on from NC_136922.1 coordinate 75,915,049, forward strand.
TCACAGTGGGAGGTCTTGGTTCTATGCACCCACAGTCCACCACGTAGGCCATCCAGACTGCCTAGGACCCATGTTCCAACCTGTGTAGTGTTTTATAGACCGACAATGTAGGTGGTGTCAGCACCTTTATTCTGCATGGCAACATCCAGTCCCCGAGTGTCAAGCAGAGGGGTGGCCGTGTCTTAGGTTGTGGCTGACTTTGTGGACAGAAAAGAAGGGAAAATTAAAGGAATCCTTAAGTTATCCTGCCCCACGTTAAGAAGTGCATCATTCACCACAGGACCATGGACAGTTTATAATGGCTGCAAGGGGAAGTGCAGAGTTCTAGAAAGAGACAGACTTAGGCCTGTTGTGTGACTCTGGATAAGTTACATGATCTCTCTGAGCTTCATTTCCCTGGACGTAAACTGGGAAGGATAATACCCATCCTGGAGTCTTTTTTTATGAGGACCTAAGTAGAACTCAAAGACATGACTGATACATAGCAGACATTTAATAAATGAGAGCAAAGTATGTTATACCTTTGCCTGATTTGGGGAAAGAGGCAATAAACCGGATGTGAAAATGAACCAAATCACTAACAAACTTGCAGCACCCTGTTGGAGATGGTAATTTATTTTCAATTTCTCTGCCTCCAGTCTCCTAGACCTTCTGATTAAAATCGTGATAATTGCAACTTCAAGAGCCTAGCAGTCTTGCTTTGTCCTCAATATTGAATATGCTTACTTATATTTTTAGATAACTTAACATTGCATGTTTTATTTTTAGAGAGCCCAGCCACAAACGAATGACCAATATAGATCAACATAAAAGCAGTTCATACTGAAAGTGCCCTCTTCTAACCCTTTGTAGCTGGTATTTCCATTCTTTAAGGCAAGTTTTCCCAAAGTACATTACCTATTGAACTAATTTTATAGAAAATTGCTACTGAAGATGTTAAGAGGAAAAAAAGCATGGTTTTGTTTTTGTTTGTTCTGTTGTTGTTTTTCCATGTGAATTTCCAGAATCTTCAATATTCTAACTTGCATGATGTATCTCTAAAAAGGTAAGAGGAGTCCTATATCCCCAAACTGTATTTGCCAACAGAGATGACCTGAGGAACTATCACCTGAACTCTTCTTGTCATTTTGGAGACACATTGTCCATAGGCACCATAATAGGGGCCAGGGAAGGGAGGAGAGCAAAGAGAATCCAAGAATAAATAAGAGAGGGGACACAAATCCTAATGCCTAAGAAAGTGACCTCAAGATCAGAGGTAGGCTGGATGCATTACAAGAGAAGATGGGAGGACAATGGCAAACCACTGGGAGGACAATGGCAAACTGCAGAACGTATCCTCTGTCTACACAACTCACACTTTTAAAAAACATTCTATGGGCCTGTGCATGTCTGTGGGCCCTGCCTTCCACAGGTTGCCAGCAAGAAGCCACTGTTCTAAGAAGGTTGCTTTCATTTTTGTTTCACAAACAGCTCCATGTGAATGAACTTAAAGAGTGCCATCAAAGATCCGAATTGTTATCTGTTGAAGGGAGAGCAGAAAGGATGTGGCATGTTTAGAGCAGGTTTAGAGCAGCTGTTCCTCTCCCTCTCGACCATGGCTACCATTAGGCCTACCTCAGGGTTAAGAGATGGGATCCTCTTTATAGTTTAGCACTATGTGTGATTCACAAATACATGGAAAATAATAACTCATGCCTTTGAGCACTTATATTTTACCAGACACTATTTCATGTGCTTCACTTATAGCTTCTCGTTTCGTCCTCACAATTATTTTCCCCATTTTACAGATATGGCACAGAGACTTTAAGCCACTGACCTACAGTTGCATAGCTAGCAAGCAGCAGAACTGGGATTGAAATCCAGGCTGTCTGGTTCTAAAACCCACACTCTTTTTTTTTTTTTTTTTGCGGTACGCGGGCCTCTCACTGTTGTGGCCTCTCCCGTCGCGGAGCGCAGGCTCTGGACGCGTAGGCTCAGTGGCCATGGCTCACGGGCCCAGCCGCTCCGCGGCATGTGGGATCTTCCCGGACCAGGGCACGAACCCGTGTGCCCTGCATCGGCAGGCGGACTCTCAACCGCTGAGCCACCAGGGAAGCCCCTAAAACCCACACTCTTAACTACTGTGCTAGACTTAGTCTTGGAGATGTCTTGCTTCCCATTTGAGAGGTATATCAGCTTTGAAGCCTTCTGGCCCCAGGTGACAGAAACCCTGCCTAACAGTGTCTGGAATGAGTATTTTTCCCACAAAACAAGAAATCTGGAAGCAGGTGTCTACTGGCATTGGTGCTACACCTCAGCAGTGTCAGAGCCAACTTCTCTCCTCATGGTCACAAGACAGCTAGCTCTCTGCCGGATATTACACATAAAATCAAGAAAGCAAGAAGTGGGAAGGAGTGGCACAAATTTATTACATCCCTTTAATCAGAAAACAGACTTCAGCTTAATCTCACTGCCAGAGTGACATTACATGGTCATGTCTGACTGCAAAGGAGTCTGGGAAAGCAAGTATTTCTCCTTTCCAGCCCTAAGAGTGGAGGGAAGCAGGGAATATCTAGTTAGGAACAGGTGCTGGCCTAGCCAGCCAAGAGCGTCAGCCACAAGGGTTTGGTTTCGTTTGGAAAATACCAACAGAACTTCATCATACAGTGTGTCACCCATGCCGTGGACCCAAGGAAAGTTAAACAGCAACAATTAGAGTTTGCCACAAAACCAAAATGGAATTGTAGAATTCCTATTGCTTTTTTAAAGTATCTGCTTCTATCTAAAACCAAATATGTGAAATTATACTTCTAACCCTTTTCCTGAAAGGGAAACCTATCTAGTAGTGTGTAAAAACTATTTCATTTTCACACACTCAGATACTTTTTAGTTACGTTATTCTTAGTTACGTTATTTTTATTAAATGTTTTCTCCTTATTTATGGTTAATAAATCAAAAAGACAATTTTTAATCCAGTTTCAAAACTGGATTGAAATTTGTCAGTAACTAGAAAGTAGGAAACTTCAGGGCTGAAAATACAGAATAGGTTATGTGGATTAATAAGCTATTTTATTTTCCAGTTTGCATTGGCTTTGCTGGGTCTTTCTACCACTTTAATTGTAATTTTTTTCTTTTATATTTTTATCATAGCACACAAACTCAGAAAACCTGTTACGGCAACTACATAATGCAATCTAAAAATCCAGTTAACATATTGCTATGGAAACCAGGAAACAGAAAAATAGAAACAGTACTCTAATTCATTTGGACAGCTATGGCTAGGTGTGTGTGTGTGTGTGTGTGTGTGTGTGTGTGTGTGTGTGTGTCTAAATTCATTAGTTTATTCACCTTTTCTTTAAAGTTGGTCCTGAACCCAAATATATAACTGATCTGTCCATAAATAGGACCAGTGCCCTTCAACCAGTAAATTTGCATTTTAATGTGAAGTAGTCCTTGTTAAATTGTGTCACGTGATATGAGGAGGTCTTCAGTAGGACTGGGTTGTTTATGTAAACTTGCCAGCCTGTAGCCTCTTGGCACAGTGTGAAGAACACCTGGCTGGGATTTGAGAGCTGGGTTCTAATCACTCCTCTTTTACTAACCAGTTGTGTGACCCTCTTAGGAACTCTTAGGCCCTCAGTTTCCTCATCTGCAAATGGTTCCATGCAGGGCTCTAGTATTACGTAACGAGAACTTTCTTTTTCCACAAAACTGGGGACTCATGAGGTAATCACTTTTGAGGGTTGATAGTGCTCTGTGTAGTTCATGGCAGATAAGAAGCTCTCAGGAAAACGGTAAGTATCCTAACTATATTTTCTGTTTTTCATTCTGTGGTCATTCCCGAACCCACATAGTAAATGTTGTTTCGCCCCTTGACGCTCACTAACAGCCGCCATTATCTGACCAGCCCTTGCGAGAGTAGGAAAGGAGAGCTGCTAAGTCCTCACAGGAGAGGCTGTTCCTGTGAGCTTGTTACCTGCGAGTGTTTTATTTCCTCTTGAAGGTTAATGCCAATTTTTATACTCAGACACGTGAGATATTAAAAGCTACCCTAACGCAAATTAATCCACCAAACCCCCAACCTTTTTTAATATCATAAGATTTCAACATTCAAGAATTAAACTTTTGTGCAGTTGTGCTTCCTCACTGCTGTTTGTTAATCAGCCTGTTTCCTGCTATGAACGGGGGAGGCGGGGGGAACAGTTAAAGCAGCAAGTTTCCTCAGGATTAAACTCCCGTGTTGTTTCTCCTTCCAGAAATCTGAGGTATTACAGTCGGGGATAATCGCTGCATAATGAAATCATTGGGACAATTCGTCCATCCACTCCTACCTCCGTCCCTGACAATGAATTCCTTGTTTGTGTGGTGCCCAAATCTCCGCGTCCCCGCGTCAGCGCCCGGCGGCTAACAGAGACGAGACGCGGGAGAAGGTGCTCACAGCAGAGCCTCGCGCTTTTCGCGCCGGCAGCGCGCGGGGGGTGGGGGAGGGGCGCCGTGTGCGCGCCTAGTGCTCTCGGTGCGCCAGGGCCGCAGGCTGCACGGGCACCAGGAGGGGGAGACTCGGTCCCGCTTATCTCCCGCTGTGCTAAGTTCAAACTGCCCGAGCTGGTGGGGAGGAGAGTGCGCGCGGCCAGGGCGAGAAAACTTCTACTCCACCTAGAAAGTTTCACCTTGTGGGCGGGGGAGGGGCGGAGGAAACGCGACCCCCGCGGGGCCCGGCGCTGCGCGCGGGCGGCAGGAAGGGCGGGGGCCGATTTCCCCCTCAGGGTGTTGTTGCCAGTCCCCACCTCAGCGGTCCTTGGACCCGTGGACGAGGTGGACGGACAGCGCACGAGACAGACGGACACGTGCAGGGGCGGGCGGACGAGAGCACGAATCGTGTCTCCTGGCCGTTCCTCCCGGCTGGACGCGCCCGGGCCGCGCGCGCCGATGCCCGGCTGAGTCACGGCCCGGGCAGCGCGCGGGTGGGAAGGGGCGGAGGGAACGCGGGTGGGAAGGGGCGGAGGGAACGCGGGTGGGAAGGGGCGGAGGGAGCGCGGCCGGCGGGAGGACGGGGCGTTCGGCTGGGCCCGGCCACAGGTGACCCGGAGGCTCTCGCCGCCCGCGGCGCCCAGAGCGCTTTGTGACCAGATGCGAAGCCCAGCGGAGGGCGCGAGCCAGATGCGGGGCGACAGCTGACTTGCTGCGAGGAGGCAGGGAGGCGCGGAGCGCGCGGGTGGTCCCTACGTGGTTGATCCCTGCCCGGTTGACGTCTCCTCCGCCGGCCCCTGGGCGCCGCAAGGTAAAAACTACAGCCCCTTTCGTATCCTGCACCCCATCTTTCGTCCCCGCCCTTCTGCTCATTGTTCCCCTAAGAGACCTGACTGCTGTTCCAGAGGGCAAGACCCGGGAGGTGGGCGAGAGTTTAGGGGCTTCAGAAACTGAAGAGCTGTGGCCCCAGGGGCGAGGTCGAAACTAGAATGGGGCTTTTCGTTTTAGGGGGTTGCTTCTGACAGCCACCTGTGTGGAGTGGGGCGCTGGGGTGGGCGATGGTGTATGACTGTTACGGCCCAGCAAGTTTCAAGGCTGTGATCTGACTAAGCCTTTACAAAAGTGATCCGGTCACCCTGACGGAGGGTGATGTGGCCAGCAAGCTTCGAGCCAGCAGTTTCCTTGTTCCCATCCTTGCTTTATATCTGTATTACGTGGGGCCCCTTTCAAGGGGCAGGTGTTTCTGTGAGGGTCTGAATTCTTAATTTCTGGCAAATACACAGGGCTTGTTGTGACCTATCGTTTTCAATCTTACCTTATCTCTCTGCTGGGGCTCTGTGGAGGACATCTGTCTTATTAGGTGACATAGATTATAACCAGAGGTCGGGCAATCTGGCTACGACTGTTACTGACCCAATAATTAAAGCACGAACGAAAGGATTTTCACAGACTATCTACAATGCAGAATTTACTCCAAAGTACGGTTTCCCATTTCATACCTTTTACGTTTTAAAAGAGCCATTTACTAATTCGGCAGTTGGAGAGAGTTCCTGTGGCTCATGCATGAATAGTTCTGCCCAGTGTGTTTTACCTTATCACAGTTTTATGTGCAAAGGAGCCCTGGGGTGGAATGAAATATTGTCAACTTTCTTAGGCAAAATAATCAGGATACTTTAATTGCCAAGTTAAGACGTTCGGTGAATATGAGAGGATTGTAAAAACTGACGTTGGAGAGAACATAGACTATCTGGACCCTCTCCTGAATTTTAAGAACACTGTTCACATTTTGTAGAGTTGGGTGGAGGTTTATTTTGTCATTTCCATCAGGCAGACACATGCACATTGCCATGCAAATGGATTCAGAAAAACATTTTCCTTTACAGCTAAACTATTATAGCTGACTAATGAATTTTTTCTGCATGAAGATGATCTGAAAATGATGTACATCGTGTTTCTCTGTGCCTCTGGGATATAAATTGTGCTTTTATGTAAACTGTAAGTGGTGCTTGGATTATTTACAGGTACATAGTTTTTCTTTCTAGCTCCAAGCTTATTGGGCTTTGTTTTAACATGTAAACTTCCATAATGGAACAGAAAGTGAGGTGCTTTGGTTCCAGTTGTAGACTGCAAGTCTGTGGTGTATTCAGTGTTCATTCTTTTTGAGTTGCTGAATAATACAAGTAAAATTTACATCACTCATAAGAAATTTTTGTAGTACCAAAAATGTGGCTGATTGCCTATAAAATTTACTGGTGTTTTAAAAATTCTGTTCAGGTTTCAAACTTAACAGTGCATAAACCTATAGTTATTAACCTAAATATATTTTGATTTTAACATAATGGAATTTATGGCATTTAGAAGATCATCTGCTGACTACTGGTTTTTCAAAGATTGCTTTATTCTTAATACATCACAGTAGAGGTTTACATTAGATTTACTTTCCATGACTTCAGAATTAGTGGTTGAGGTTTATCTGAATGATAAAGATGTATAAGATTAACCATAGCCAGTTAGTATGAAAGTTCATAACTAATATTTTCATGACTTTTAAACCTACAATAAAAGAAAAATGACACTTTTCTAAGCAGCAGAAAAACCCTTATCTTATAAATCGCTTTTAAGACTATGACCCACTATAACCTTGAAATTCTTTAAAATTTGTTCCAAGGAGAATTAGACTAAGAAATGCATTTCAAAAATCAATTTCCTTAGCTGTTGGTTAAAAAAGAAAAAAAATAGTCCAAAATAGCATTAGTCTGATTTTCCTTTTGCACATCTATATGGTAGCCTCAAATAAACTTTTTCTCAAATGTGGTCATCTCAAAACAAAGTGAATAATTCAAAAGGGCTAACATTCTCTCAGGACACACACCTTTCTCTAAGTGGCTGCACTAGTGCCTATAGTGACACACCCATGTTGAGTAACAGTTCCCTACAAATTCAGAGCACCTCCCATCTCTCTGCCCCCTTCCTCCTCATCTCTTCCCCTTGGTTTGGTCAGAGCTGCTTCCAAGCTTTCTCTGCCCCCATTTCTTCCCTCTAATTTCATGTTTTCTTCACTGTCATTAGTCTCACCAGAATCATCTACGCTTTCCTTTCCCATCATCCCCAATATTTTTCTTGAGCTGCTATGTTTGTACATGGGATACTGAATTTCCTAATTGTGCTACCTTAAGGGGAGAAAATACGCAGAAACTCAAGTGCCAGGGAGTTTACCTCATGGGTGTATGTTGAAACTGGTGTCTTTGACTCTGAGCCCTCAGGGCAGAGTTTCTTCATGGGCTTTGCTCAGTGCAAAACAAATAGTCACCTAAATGATAGATATACTGACTAATGTCAATTCAGGATCACTTTGATTCCCTGTTCTTAACAGACTTGCTGCCAGGCCCACATTTGCTTCAGCAAAAATAGCTAAGAACTGTAGGTTAAACATCATATGTGTCTGGTACTAGAGGAACATTTTTAGAAAGGAAGAAGTGAAATATCTGCCCTTGAAGAATTAGATATTCAGATAAATAAATCTCGTGCAAAATGGAATCAAGGTCCATAATTGTTAAGTGGACATTACAAGAGAGTGACAGCCTTGGAAGCCATCCCACTTGCTATTAAATAATAGAAATTTTTTTTAAATCAAAAGATTGGAACTTAACTCTTAAAATTTTGAAGCTGCTTCTGAGTATATCATCTTTCTGATACTACAACAACCTTACAGAATAGGCAAGGCTGGTTTCACTATCTTAACCTCCCCATGTTATAGACAGGGAACCCGTGCATGAGCCTAGCCCCCATGCTGTCTCAACAGCACCACAGCCTCTGCCCAGCCATCAAGGAAGTTTAACTCTTTGAAGGATTTTGCACTGAGGCGTACATTGGGATCCTTAGGTTAGTGATAAATGATGACTGTAACATTTCTAGTCTCGGGACTTTTTCTCACCTTCTGTTTCTCCAGTTCTCTTCTTCTCCCTTTCTCTTTTTGTAGTAAAGCATACCAAGAAAAAGCTCCATTCATATGTGTGGGGCATTCTCCTATTATCAGATTAAGAGCTGTGAGTAATTTTGTAATCTACCCTTCTATCAGAAAGCCCATTCTCAGATATCTCTTCAGCTGTGTTTAACAGTTTAGTATATTCCCCTTGGGATTTGTTTCAATAAAAACATCCAGTAAAATCTGACTACTTTGCTTTTCAAGGGACAAAATGAAGAATGTGTTTTTATAAGCTGTAAAATATAATTGAGAGAAAAATCACACGTGTGGCATTTGTAACAGGAGGTGTGAGCACAGTGAAATTTCAAAAAAAAAAGTGAACTGGCTAATTGCATACCCAAGTATACATGTTTCTCCTGAGATTGTATAAATTTGTGCAAGTATGTTTATACAGGTTACTCCTGTTGTTTTAAATTTCTATGATAAATTATGTAGCTATAGGGTAAATAGAAATTATAAAAGAGTTTATGAGCCATATAGATTATATAATGGTCCATAGGATTTGAAAAGTATTTCTTCTAATATAACAAAGGATTATTAGGAAATTTGGCCCAAGCAATTGTGAAAAATGGTCAGAGAATCACAGGTTCTAGTGAAAACCAGGTTCCTGTACTCTAAGAATGTGACTGAGGATTTAGGCATTCAGGATAATTTGTTATGCACCTACCAGGCATGATTCTAGACTCTGGCAATGCAGCAGAGAATAAAACGGACAAAAGTCTCTGGCCTCATGATGCTCTGTTCTAGAATGAGGAAGGCAAACAGTAAATAAAAACACATAAATAAGATGTATGTGGAGTGGTAATGAGAGCTATAAGGAAGCATAAAGTGGAAAGAGGAGTAGGGACTGTCAAGGCTAAGAGGGAATGGGCTGGTGACTGAAAAATTCAGTAGTGGGGTCAGAGAAGGCCTTAATTCAAAGGTGGCCTTTGAGCTAGAACCTGAAGGAGATGAAAGAATAAGGCAGAGCTTCTCCTTCGCATTCCTTGGGAGTGTCATTCTCATTTTTTATCTCTGGAATTGTGCAATGCACAGCCTGCACAACTGTACATGGAGTCCCTGGTCTTTTATGGGAAGCACCTGGACAGTGCCTGCCATACTTCATTACAGTCTCAAAGGTGAAGATGAAGGAGAGGCCCACATCCCTTGGTTTGAGGGCAATGAAAGAAAAGAACCATGGTATTTTTCTTGCATTTACCTGGTCCCATCCCCACACCCCATCCTTGATCAGGGAAATTGCTCCATTCAGACCATTTTCCTTCTTATTTTCTGCACAATGACCCTGACCCAGTGGAATCTGATGAGACTAATACCCATAGCTTTGTCACAGATCCCTTTCATAATATAAATCTGGAGACAGCAAAGGAGGCAATTGCTGATGGTTTACAGCTTCTGTCTGCTGTGTACTTCTTTCTTGCCTTCTCTCTCTCTCCTTCCTTTTCCCTTTCCAGTGTTAAACCACTATGTTGGATTTTCTTCTTCTCTTCTTTCTTCCCCCTATGCCTTGTTTGTATCCTGTATGAAGATTTGCAAACAGGTAATCTAAATGAGTAAAACTAACCAAAAACTGGGACCAAAAACCTGCTCAGAAAAAGTCCTGCCTAAGAGGGAGCAGCCACTGCTTGGCATCATCAGAGTGGCCGTGAGGCTCAATGAGTGGCATGGGCCCATGTGGTTGTGTCTTTCAGCTTTTCAGAAGCTAGAAATCTCTCAATTTTAACATGTTGACTCAGCATCTTTAAAATTGTTTGAGCTAGAGAGACAAAATGTTTGCAGGCCAGATTTACAATCTTGGCCACAACTATACCTGCCAAGTGGTCCCCTGTTTCACCCGCAGGTGCTGTTTAATTCGGCAGCATGCACAGCCAAAAAGCCCCAGGACTGCTTCTGAAAAGTATTTTATCTTTTAGAGTTCTCAGCCTTTTTTCCTCACTGGAAAATTAGCGACTAAAAAAAAAAAAATTTCTAATTCATCATCTATCGGCACATACTTATTTTCCTAAACTCATCAACCCACATACTTTCTATCAAACTATGTACATTTCTAAACTATAAGAGTAATGTAGTCATTTCATTCTTACACTGCAGCAATAATTTCCTGAAATCTAAATTCATCATAACTTTATATGTAGATTTCCTATTTCATTTCCAGGTTCTCATTCAGAATAAACTCTGTTTAGAATGCTGGTGCTTTCTCTGTTTTGTTTTGATTTTTAAGACCTGCCTGGACTTCACCAGTTGTTATTCCTCCACCACTGAAAGTCAAAATGTGCACTGTGTTGGTTTTGAGTACCCTTTAAAAGCCATTAGATCAGTGTTGCAGTCTATTTTTCCAAAGGAATAAAAGCTCACAGGTTGTGCACTAACTTGTTTCCTTTAATCCTAAAAACTCAGTGAAATACCCAGGCTAGCGGCCTTCCGGAAAGCCATTGTGTTAGAACGGAAGATCATGTACTGTATTTCTTCCTACTATTTTAAATGCAAATATAATAATATGTCATGAAACAGTGCACATATTAAGATCAGTGGCCTTTTCCTGTTTTCAAATTATCTCTTGTTCTCTGATAGCTGGAAATCTGAACCTAGCACCTAGAATCTCAGTCCAATTTTAAAGTTGTATATAAAAAAAAAATAATTGACTTGGAGGAATTAAAATGTACTCCAATTGTTCAATAAGACCATGGGTTGTTTCTGGTTTTTAATATTTTATTGAAAATATCAAGAAGAGCATTCAGAGCTAGAGACCTTTGAAGTAATGTAGTCTTCACAAATGAGACAGGTGGAGTAAATTTGTTTAGCAGAAGGCAGGTTGTCTCCTTTGAGGCCTAATCATGTGGGAAAGTAAAACCCAACCAAGTTTTATGTCCATAAGACAGCTCAAACTATCTTTAAAAATAAATTTTGGCTTTTTGGGGACTAATGTGCGTTTAGACCAACATTTTACCTCTTAAAATTTAAACCTAGGGGTCTTTTAAAGGAAATTTAATCCATGTGTTTTTGATTCACTAAATCCTAAATCATCACCCATAAACTGTGTGTCTCTCTAAGCTCTTTGATGTCTAAGAAATCTTTGAAACCATGTAAGGCCCCTTTTGTTCCAGAAAAATAGGAAGTTGGTTTTTGTTAAGGGTCAGTAAACAGCATCTTCAAAAATCTGAGTTAGGTCTAAAATCCTGCAACCATAACAAAATGGATGTTTGAATGAGTACTAATGCATTTTTCTGATGCAATGTGAAAAATGTAAGTACTTTTAAGGACCTTGCTCACTATTGGTATTCCATTGTAATCCTTATTAACCTCAAGGAAATTATTTTGGAATAACTCCTCTTTCTATTATAATATAAAGTCCAAATGTTTATCATTTTATCCTGGCACACAGTACGTACTCAGTAAATATTTTGTTAAATGTTAAATGAATGACTTCTTCTTCTGCCCAGAACCTTCCAGCTAATGTCAGTCTTTTTATTCAGTATCAGTATCCATCTGTCATGTCTTGGAATGAGATCTATTCTGAGTCGGTGACCTGGTTCAACAAATTTTAAAAATAAGCCATCTAACTAAATATACGACATTTATTGAAATTCATTCTGTACCATGATGCAACAGCCTTGCAAAGAGTGCTGAAAATAGGAAGGAATTTCTAGGTTAATTTGATTAAATATTCAGTTGTTACCATATGCTTTCTGAAAATTGATTTTTTTTCCCTTTTACTGTTCCTGCCATCCTTCCTCCCACCTTGACATGCTTACTAATTGAAAGCTTTGCACAGAAAAGGGCAGGTCATTTGTATCTATAAGCAAGAGCAGCAAGTTCAAACAGGCTTGGAAAACATAATGCTATAATCATAAGTTGCCATAATATAGGAGGGGAGAGAGTGGTACTCAGCAATAATAGTGGTGTTGGGTTTTGCTCCAAATTACATAGATGACACATCTTTGAACTCTATTGTGTGGGGGAAAAAACCACCTTCTTACTGTAGTTAGATTTCCTGTTTGTGAGTGTGTATTTTCTGGTAACTAGACTTCCCATATAGACTTGAAATAAGTATGTAGCTTTAAGTGCAATTGAAATCCACATGATTAGAGTACTGAAGGCTATGGAGACAGCAACTCCTCTCTAAAAGAAAGAAAGTAATATTTAGAAGGCATAGTACTGAAGCATGGTCATTGACATTTTTCTTGATATCATGTTGTGAATTTCTAACAACTCATCACATTTTGTCCCCTGAAAACCTTTCCTGATCAAAAGTGTGTTGTTTCTTTATGACACTGAGGTGCCAGAATTTTTTGATTTTTTATATGTTGGTGGGAACAAAAAGGAAAATTGTGCTATTATGGTCTTGAAATGGAGGTTTTCTTAGGTGAATCTGAAAGTTTGCTGCTGAATACATATATTATCATTAAAACTTGTTTTGAAATTTAATTGTAGATAGCACTGTATAAGGAGTAACTTATTTATGCAGTTTTCACATGCTTAATTTCAATTTCAGTGGTTGACCAAACCATCAGTAATAATTATATATCCATGTGTTTGTACACATTTACATTTATAGGATTTTTTAAACTCTAATTAAAAGGTCTCACAGCTTGATAAATGAGCAGTCAAATGCCTCTGTATTTGTACATTTGGAAAAATGTAATTCAATTTAAGATATTTTTGTGATAACTCTCATGCTACAAGTATAGGAAATAGATAATGAAGGATAAGACCTGCAGGTTTTGCCAAGGTAATGGGTAAGCAAGGTTAAAGAAATGGAGAGGTGGGTGGATATGCTTAAGGGTCATGGATTTGGGTGCATTGCAAGTCATGAAGAGAGTGTCCCATTAGGAATCAGGCTGCCACCTTCCAAATAGGAAAAAGGCTGGTCAGAACTGAGTGGGGAATCAAGGGAAGCTCACAGGAAAATGGTAGGCACATGATAAGCAAAGTCGAAGCCTCCTCCAACTCTGTCACAGGTGGTTTGATTCTGGGAGAAACTAGGCTATCATCTACCCATTTCTAAATCAGCCCTCTTAGTCTGTCTTACCCTTAGCTACCAGTAAGAATAGCAGGAATATGTAGCAGAAAAAGAGGGACTTATATTCTGAGTGTCAGAGGCGTGTCCTATGCACTCTTTTAGCTACTCAAAAACACTGTAAATGAAATTCTGTGTTCTCAGAAGGAATCACAGTATTAAAAGAAAAACCCAGCTTACAAATGTTTTATACCATTTTCATGACTAAAATTTTCTAGCATATCAGGGCATTATAATCCATTTGTTACTGTTGTGATCAAAAGTTATGGCCCTTAAAACTATATCAATAATTATTTTCCATTGGGATATCATCTGCAGTGTATGTATATTAGCTTTTCTTGGGGATATTATCTTGAGACCATTTCTCTGGGTCTCGATTGTACAGAGTTCATGCTTTAGTGTGCATAAGAATTGTACTTCTTGTGTTCTAAACTTATACAGTAGTCTAAAGAGTTAAGGAAAGCTTACATCAGGGCCTGCCTTCACTTCCTGTCTTTTGGCTACTCTTAGAGTCTTAGGTGAGCAGCTGTCATCTGATTCTGGCCTCACATTCAGGCGGAATCCCTCCAGCTCCTGCTGAAGGGCACACTGTCCAAAGTGAGCTTGTGGCCTGACCACTCTCTAGTTAAGATAAAGACAGCAGACAAATAGAAGCATTCAGGGCCTGTGTGAAACTTTGGACCTAAAATATTACCCTAGCTGTTTTTTTTTTTAACTGAGAGTAAAAGTGTACAGTAAAATATCTTAAGTTCTATTGAATTATATAAAGAAGCAATCAAAGCAAAGGTTGTTGACAGAAGAAAGCTTTCTCCTAACAGAAATGAATATGCATTTTGGACTTTTTTTTTTTTTTTTTTTTTTGTGACATATGAAAATTACACAAATTTCAAATTTCAATGACGATAATAAAGTTTCACTGGAAACAGCCATGCTCATTCATTTTCATATTTTTTATGTCTGCTTTCATGTTACAATAGCTATAACAGAGACCATATGTCCCACAAAGCCTAAAATATTTTTTTTTTTTTTTTTTTTTTTTTTTGTATTTATAACATTTATTTTGTACTCATTTTAAAACTCATTTCAGTTGGATTTTCAGCTCATATATAACTTAACAGACACATTACAGTTTTATAGGTTATTTGCAAAAAGTGAACTTATATACACACCTTTTCTTAGAGATAAAAAACACATAAGGAACAATCATGAGACAAGGGGCCACATCTGGGGATTACAACAATTTAGCTCTGTGGCAACCACTATTATACTCTAATATCTGGGAAAGCAGAGGTCAGAAAGATGAGAAAATGACCCTCGAGGAAACAGTGTTGTCTTTCCATCACTTTCTATGGATTGAGGCCAGTCCTAAAGAGACTTGTTAGACTACGCCCATCCCACTTGGCCGAACAGGGTTAAGCTGCCACCAATGATTATGGAAACCAATTCAGGAAAGTCTAGATTTCTGACACAAGGCCTGATTGTATCCAGCATTACACACCAGTATTAGCATGCACTAGAAAACTTGTGATTTAGTCATCAGGGAATACAGGAAATCAACTTATTACAGATAACACTACAAGTAATAAATTCTCCAAGTCCTGAATCTAAGTCCTAAAATTGTTGCAATCTCTCCATCTCCTCTTGGTTCTCTCTAATCCAAGAATGGTGCCAGCTCTTTGGGGAGGCTGGGTGTCTCTGAGTTGTTTTCGTTTAGAACAGGAGCAGAAACTATCTTCTCACCACTGACCCAGAATCTTTGGATTTCTCCTGTCTACCCTCTTAACTCTTTATCCTTTAGTTTTTTAAATAGTGACCCACTTTTCATTTTTCATTGTTCACTGGCAAAGTTTCTTCTTCTCTGAAGTTTTTTTTTTTTTTTTTTTTTTTTTTATTTTTATTTTTTGCTTTATCACAAATTTAATCAGTTATATGTATACATATGTTCCCATATCCCCTCCCTTTTGCGTCTCCCTCCCACCCTCCCTATCCCACCCCTCCAGGCGGTCACAAAGCACCGAGCTGATCTCCCTGTGCTATGCGGCTGCTTCCCACTAGCTATCTACCTTACGTTTGGTAGTGTATATATGTCCATGCCGCTCTTTCACTTTGTCACAGCTTACCCTTCCCCCTCCCCATATCCTCAAGTCCATTCTCTAGTAGGTCTGTGTCTTTATTCCTGTCTTACCCCTATGTTCTTCATGACCTTTTTTTTTCTTAAATTCCATATATATGTGTCAGCATACAGTATTTGTCTTTCTCTTTCTGACTTACTTCACTCTGTATGACAGACTCTAGGTCCATCCACCTCATTACAAATAGTTCAATTTCATTTCTTTTTATGGCTGAGTAATATTCCATTGTATGTATGTGCCACATCTTCTTTACCCATTCATCCGATGATGGACACTTAGGTTGTTTCCATCTCCGGGCTATTGTAAATAGGGCTGCTATGAACATTTTGGTACATGTCTCTTTTTGAATTATGGTTTTCTCAGGGTATATGCCCAGTAGTGGGATTGCAGGGTCATATGGTAGTTCTATTTGTAGTTTTTTAAGGAACCTCCATACCGTTCTCCATAGTGGCTGTACCAATTCACATTCCCACCAGCAGTGCAAGAGTGTTCCCTTTTTTCCACACCCTCTCCAGCATTTATTGTTTCTAGATTTTTTGATGATGGCCATTCTGACTGGCGTGAGATGATATCTCATTGTAGTTTTGATTTGCATTTCTCTAATTAGTAAAGATGTTGAGCATCCTTTCATGTGTTTGTTGGCAGTCTGTATATCTTCTGTGGAGAAATGTCTATTTAGGTCTTCTGCCCATTTTTGGATTGGGTTGTTTGTTTTTTTGTTATTGAGCTGCATGAGCTGCTTATAAATTTTGGAGATTAATCCTTTGTCAGTTGCTTCATTTGCAAATATTTTCTCCCATTCTGAGGGTTGTCTTTTGGTCTTGTTTATGGTTTCCTTTGCTGTGCAAAAGCTTTTAAGTTTCATTAGGTCCCATGTGTTTATTTTTGTCTTTATTTCCATTTCTCTAGGAGGTGGGTCAAAAAGGATCTTGCTGTGATTTATGTCATAGAGTGTTCTGCCTATGTTTTCCTCTAAGAGTTTGATAGTGTCTGGCCTTACATTTAGGTCTTTAATCCATTTTGAGCTTATTTTTGTGTATGGTGTTAGGGAGTGATCGAATCTCATACTTTTACATGTCCCTGTCCAGTTTTCCCAACACCACTTATTGAAGAGACTGTCCTTTCTCCACTGTACATTCCTGCCTCCTTTATCAAAGATAAGGTGACCATATGTCCGTGGGTTTATCTCTGGGCTTTCTATCCTGTTCCATTGATCTATCTTTCTGTTTCTGTGCCAGTACCATACTGTCTTGATTACTGCAGCTTTGTAGTATAGTCTGAAGTCAGGGAGCCTGATTCCTCCAGCTCCATTTTTCGTTCTCAAGATTGCTTTGGCTATTCGGGGTCTTTTGTGTTTCCATACAAATTGTGAAATTTTTTGTTCTAGTTCTGTGAAAAATGCCAGTGGTATTTTGATAGGGATTGCATTGAATCTGTAGATTGCTTTGGGTAGTAGAGTCATTTTCACAATGTTGATTCTTCCAATCCAAGAACATGGTACATCTCTCCATCTATTTGTATCATCTTTAATTTCTTTCATCAGTGTCTTATAATTTTCTGCATACAGGTCTTTTGTCTCCTTAGGTAGGTTTATTCCTAGATATTTTATTCTTTTTGTTGCAATGGTAAATGGGAGTGTTTCCTTGATTTCACTTTCAGATTTTTCATCATTAGTATATAGGAATGCCAGAGATTTCTGTGCATTAATTTTGTATCCTGCAACTTTACCAAATTCATTGATTAGCTCTAGTAGTTTTCTGGTAGCATCTTTAGGATTCTCTATGTATAGTATCATGTCATCTGCAAACAGTGACAGCTTTACTTCTTCTTTTCCAATTTGGATTCCTTTTATTTGCTTTTCTTCTCTGATTGCTGTGGCTAAAACTTCCAAAACTATGTTGAATAAGAGTGGTGAGAGTGGGCAACCTTGTCTTGTTCCTGATCTTAGTGGAAATGGTTTCAGTTTTTCACCATTGAGGACGATGCTGGCTGTGGGTTTGTCATATATGGCCTTTATTATGTTGAGGAAAGTTCCCTCTATGCCTACTTTCTGCAGGGTTTTTATCATGAATGGGTGTTGAATTTTGTCGAAAGCTTTCTCTGCATCTATTGAGATGATCATATGGTTTTTCTCCTTCAATTTGTTAATATGGTGTATCACGTTGATTGATTTGCGTATATTGAAGAATCCTTGCATTCCTGGGATAAACCCCACTTGATCATGGTGTATGATCCTTTTAATGTGCTGTTGGATTCTGTTTGCTAGTATTTTGTTGAGGATTTTTGCATCTATGTTCATCAGTGATATTGGCCTGTAGTTTTCTTTCTTTGTGACATCCTTGTCTGGTTTTGGTATCAAGGTGATGGTGGCCTCGTAGAATGAGTTTGGGAGTGTTCCTCCCTCTGCTATATTTTGGAAGAGTTTGAGAAGGATAGGCGTTAGCTCTTCTCTAAATGCTTGATAGAATTCGCCTGTGAAGCCATCTGGTCCTGGGCTTTTGTTTGTTGGAAGATTTTTTATCACAGTTTCAATTTCAGTGCTTGTGATTGGTCTGTTCATATGTTCTATTTCTTCCTGATTCAGTCTTGGCAGGTTGTGCATTTCTAAGAATTTGTCCATTTCTTCCAGGTTGTCCATTTTATTGGCATAGAGTTGCTTATAGTAATCTCTCACGATCTTTTGTATTTCTGCAGTGTCAGTTGTTACTTCTCCTTTTTCATTTCTAATTCTATTGATTTGAGTCTTCTCCCTTTTTTTCTTGATGAGTCTGGCTAATGGTTTATCAATTTTGTTTATCTTCTCAAAGAACCAGCTTTTAGTTTTATTGATCTTTGCTATTGTTTCCTTCATTTCTTTTTCATTTATTTCTGATCTGATTTTTATGATTTCTTTCCTTCTGCTAACTTTGGGATGTTTTTGTTCTTCTTTCTCTAATTGCTTTAGGTGCAAGGTTAGGTTGTTTAGTCGAGATATTTCCTGTTTCTTAAGGTGGGATTGTATTGCTATAAACTTCCCTCTTAGAACTGCTTTTGCTGCATCCCATAGGTTTTGGGTCGTCGTGTCTCCATTGTCATTTGTTTCTAGGTATTTTTTTATTTCCTCTTTGATTTCTTCAGTGATCACTTCGTTATTAAGTAATGTATTGTTTAGCCTCCATGTGTTTGTATTTTTTATAGCTCTTTTCCTGTAATTGATATCTAGTCTCATAGCATTGTGGTCAGAAAAGATACTTGATACAATTTCAATTTTCTTAAATTTACCAAGGCTTGATTTGTGACCCAAGATATGATCTATCCTGGAGAATGTTCCATGAGCACTTGAGAAAAATGTGTATTCTGTTGTTTTTGGATGGAATGTCCTATAAATATCAACTAAGTCCATCTTGTTTAATGTATCATTTAAAGCTTGTGTTTCCTTATTTATTTTCATTTTGGATGATCTGTCCATTGGTGAAAGTGGGGTGTTAAAGTCCCCTACTATGATTGTGTTACTGTCGATTTCTCCTTTTATGGCTGTTAGTGTTTGCCTTATGTATTGAGGTGCTCCTATGTTGGGTGCATAAATATTTACAATTGTTATATCTTCTTCTTGGATCGATCCCTTGATCATTATGTAGTGTCCTTCTTTGTCTCTTCTAGTAGTCTTTATTTTAAAGTCTATTTTGTCTGATATGAGAATTGCTACTCCAGCTTTCTTTTGGTTTCCATTTGCATGGAATATCTTTTTCCATCCCCTTACTTTCAGTCTGTATGTGTCTCTAGGTCTGAAGTGGGTCTCTTGTAGACAGCATATATATGGGTCTTGTTTTTGTATCCATTCAGCCAATCTGTGTCTTTTGGTGGGAGCGTTTAGTCCATTTACATTTAAGGTAATTATCGATATGTATGTTCCTATTCCCATTTTCTTAATTGTTTTGGGTTCGTTATTGTAGGTCTTTTCCTTCTGTTGTGTTTCTTGCCTAGAGAAGTTCCTTTAGCATTTGTTGTAAAGCTGGTTTGGTGGTGCTGAACTCTCTCAGCTTTTGCTTGTCTGTAAACGTTTTAATTTCTCCATCAAATCTGAATGAGATCCTTGCTGGGTAGAGTAATCTTGGTTGCAGGTTTCTCTCCTTCATCACTTTAATTATGTCCTGCCACTCCCTTCTGGCTTGTAGAGTTTCTGCTGAGAGATCAGCTGTTATCCTGATGGGGATTCCCTTGTGTGTTATTTGTTGTTTTTGCCTTGCTGCTTTTAATATGATTTCTTTGTGTTTAATTTTTGACAGTTTGATTAATATGTGTCTTGGCGTATTTCTCCTTGGATTTATTCTGTATGGGACTCTCTGTGCTTCTTGGACTTGATTAACTATTTCCTTTCCCATATTAGGGAAGTTTTCAACTATAATCTCTTCAAATATTTTCTCAGTCCCTTTCTTTTTCTCTTCTTCTTCTGGAACCCCTATAATTCGAATGTTGGTGCGTTTAATGTTGTCCCAGAGGTCTCTGAGACTGTCCTCTGTTCTTTTCATTCTTTTCTCTTTATTTTGCTCTGCATTAGTTATTTCCACTATTTTATCTTCCACCTCACTTATCCGTTCTTCTGCCTCAGTTATTCTGCTATTGATCCCATCTAGAGTATTTTTCATTTCATTTATTGTGTTTTTAATCGATGCTTGATTCATCTTTAGTTCTACTAGGTCCTTGTTAACTGTTTCTTGCATTTTGTCTATTCTATTTCCAAGATTTTGGATCATCTTTACTATCATTATTCTGAATTCTTTTTCAGATAGACTGCCTATTACCTCTTCATTTGTTAGGTCTGGTGGGTTTTTATCTTGCTCCTTCTCCTGCTGTGTGTTTTTCTGTCTTCTCATTTTGCTTATGTTACTGTGTTTGGGGTCTCCTTTTTGCCGGCTGCAGGTTCGTAGTTCCTGTTGTTTTTGGTGTCTGTCCCCAGTGGCTAAGGTTGGTTTAGTGGGTTGTGTAGGTTTCCTGGTCGAGGGGACTAGTGCCTGTGTTCTGGTGGATGAGGCTGGATCTTGTCTTTCTGGTGGGCAGGTCCACGTCTGGTGGTGTGTTTTGGGGTGTCTGCAGACTTTTTATGATTTTAGGCCACCTCTCTGCTAATGGGTGGCGTTGTGTTCCTGTCTTGCTAGTTGTTTGGCATAGGGTGTCCAGCACTGTAGCTTGCTGGTCGTTGAGTGAAGCTGGGTGCTGGTGTTGAGATGGAGATCTCTGGAAGATTTTCGCCGTTTGATATTATGTGGAGCTGGGAGGTCTCTTGTGGACCAGTGGCCTGAAGTTGGCTCTCCCACCTCGGAGGCACAGTACTGACTCCTGGCTCCTCAATTTGGGATGATTTGTTGTCTATTCATGTATTCCACAGATGCAGGGTACATCAAGTTGATTGTGGAGCTTTAATCCGCTGCTTCTGAGGCTGCTGGGAGAGGTTTCCCTTTCTCTTCTTTGTTCTCACAGCTCCCGGGTCTCAGCTTTGGATTTGGCCCCGCCTCTGCGTGTAGGTCGCCGGAGGGCGTCTGTTCTTCGCTCAGACAGGAAAGGGTTAAAGGAGCAGCCTCTTCGGGAACTCTGGCTCACTCAGGCCGGGCGGGAGGGAGGGGCACGGAGTGCGGGGCGAGCCTGCAGCGGCAGAGGTCGGCGTGACGTTGCACCAGCCCGAGGCGCGCCGTGCGTTCTCCCAGGGAAGCCGCCCCTGGATCCCGGGACCCCGGCAGTGGCGGGCTGCTCAGGCTCCCGGAAGGGCGGTGTGGACAGTGACCTGCGCTCGCACACGGGCTTCTTGGCGGCGGCAGCAGCAGCCCCAGCGTCCCACGCCCGTCACTGGGCTCCGCGCTTTCAGTCGCGACTCGCGCCCGTCTGTGGAGCCCCTTTAAGCAGCGCTCTTAATCCCCTCTCCTCGCGCAGCAGGAAACCAAGAGGGAAGAACAAGTCTCTTGCCTCTTCGGCAGCTCCAGAGTTTTCCCGGACTCCCTCCCGGCTAGCTGTGGCACATTAGCCCCCTTCAGGCTGAGTTCTCGCCGCCAGCCCCAGTCCTCTCCCTGCGCTCTGACCGAAGCCCAAGCCTCAGCTTCCAGCGCCGCCCGCCCCGGCGGGCGAGCAGACAAGCCTCTCGGGCTGGTGAGTGCCGCTCGGCACCGATCCTCTGTGCGGGAATCTCTCCGCTTTGCCCTACCCAGGTATGTGGGGAGTTTCTTGCCTTTTGGGAGGTCTGGGGTCTTCTGCCAGCGTTCAGTAGGTGTTCTGTAGGAGTTGTTCCACGTGTAGCTGTATTTCTGGTGTATCCGTGAGGAGGAAGGTGATCTCCGCGTCTTACTCTTCCGCCATCTTCGCATTTTGGACTTTTTAAAATTCACTTTCTGTCATGTCAAAATTAAGATACTTCTAAATTTTATTTCAGTCTCACTAACACACATTTGGATTGTTCATTGAAATTTGTACGTCAAGGTCCAATGACTTTAAACATTCTTATAGTCTTCAAATAGCTTACCAAAAAGTTCTTTAAATCACCAGGAAAGTGCAGATAAATCCCCAGACAGTTTCATTAATGACAATGAAAGGTGACAGCTCTTGAATCTATGTCATAACTTGATTAATTGCTTTCCAAATGTTATTAAAGATTCTAAATGAATAACAAGACTTGTATTTAGGATCAAGTCTCCCTCACAATTCCTAAATGGGTTTTAATTTTCAGACTTAGATAATTATTATATCTGATTCATTTCTTTCACATCTTTAGACTGTTGGTCTTACTGAAAAGAGAACAGAGTATCTGTTTCAATATGTTTTTCTTTTCCCTGAAGTTATTCCTTACATATTTCAATAATAATGTTTTTGAAATAAAAATAATCAAATGCTGGCATTTCCTCTTAATAAACGTTCATAGATCTGATGAATTAACAAACATTACAAAGAATTCACTACAGAGGTTATGATTATGGGACCATTTAATCCCCAAATCTGCCATGCTGACTGTTTAGATACTCAATGAAAATGAGCATTGTGCATTAGGATAAGTATTATCTCAAGAGAACTTTATTCTTGTTTTGGTCATTGCCCATTTTGGCCAATTCATAGCACCTGCTTCTCTTACCAGCAAATCTGTTTACTCGTCTTTAGTCTCATTTTTACCCTTTCCCACCACAATGATTACAAACTTCCACTATTCCCTCAAGCTCTTGAATCTCTTCGGCTCCCCTTCTTCTCAATGTAGTATCTTCCTCATAGTTTAGAGAGCAAACAGAAGCCTGAATAGTTTCTATGTCACCCGTTATTACTTCCTTGCTTCTCTGTCAAATGATGAAATGGTCTTTTCAGCCTATGGTCTTGATCCCATTCTTCCCCACATCTTCCAACACCTTGCTCCATCTATCCCACCTTCCCTACCAATCCCTCTCATCTTTAAAATCTCCATCGCCTTTTTTCATTCAGCCCTTACTCAACTTGCTGCTTCTAGAAAGAAGCACACACCCTGAGAAGATCCTTAATATACAGTTACCTTAAGTATTCACTCCTATTTCTGCCTTATCCTTTAAATAAAGAATTCTTGAAAATCACTGTCTCATTTTTTCTACTATCATTCATTCTTTAACTTATTCAACTCAAGCAGTCTCTTCCCCACTCCCAAGAAAATATCCTCACTCTAATCACTGGAAACCTCATTGCCAAATCTGACAGACACTTCTGTTATCCCACTTGACCCCTCTATGAGATTTGACACTATACATCTTGCTTTTCCTTTCTTGAAATTTCGCAAGCTTCTGAAATACCACTCAAACATTTCCTTCAGCCTTTAGATGTAACGTTTAGATTCTGGTCTTTAGGGTTCCATCTGAATCCCTCCTTTCTCTTACTGAACATGCCCATGGCTGATCTCATTTACCTCCATGACTTCAAATACACCGATGGACCAATGGTTCACCAATTGCTATCTCTAACCACTGTGCCCATGTTGTTAGTCACCTTAAAGACACTGCCACTTGAATGACGCAACAGACACTTAGTTATTAACTGAACTATTATTTTTGCCCCAAAACTCTTCTC
This sequence comes from Hyperoodon ampullatus, assembly GCF_949752795.1. Taxonomy (NCBI): domain Eukaryota; kingdom Metazoa; phylum Chordata; class Mammalia; order Artiodactyla; family Ziphiidae; genus Hyperoodon; species Hyperoodon ampullatus. Next base: position 75,938,669 of record NC_136922.1, read on the forward strand.
TGCCTATTTTCCTTACCTTTGTTTATTACACCCAAGGTAGACATTTTTTAGCCATCTTTCATTTCTCAGTCTCCTCAATGGTCAGTATTGATGTTGCATCATTGTCACATAAATTTCTAATCTAGTCCGTTCTTTGTGTTATATCCATACTGCCAGAGTTTTTATTCAGGATCATTCTTTCATGTATTAATTCATTCCATTATCTATTCTTCAACAAATTCTTACCAAGTGCCATGTAATGGCAGTATGCCAGGGGCTAAAGATGGAGCTTATAGTCTAGTGGGAGGTATGAATAAGTAAATTACAACACAACATTATAAAGTCCAGATAAGGCAGAGGCAGGTTTGATGTATGAGCACATGGGAGAGTTCCTAATCCCTTCCTAGAGGGCAAGAGAAGCATTGGAGAAGGCTTCCTAGAAGAAATGTTCCCTAAGATGAGACTTGAAGAGAGAGTAAGAGTTAACCAGGTGAAGGTGAGGGCAGAGGTGTTCCATGAAGAGGAATCTATGTGCTGAAACCCAGAGTGGAAGAACACATGGCTTGCTTCAACAACTCAAAGAGGGACAGGGTGGCTGGAGCCTGTATTTCTAGGGAGGAGATGGCCAGTGGCAAGGCTGGAGAATTAGGCAGAAGCCAAATCATGCATGGCTTTTAAGCTGTGCTAAGGAGTTGAACTGTTTTTAAACATAAAAATAACATAATATGATTGTCTTTTTAAAAAGACATCTCTGTTACGTTGGGGAATGGATGATCAGGGACAAGAATGGAGAGGGAAGACCAGGTAGGAAGCTGTTGTAATAATCCAGGTAAGAAGTGATACTGCCCTGGGGATGGATGCAGGTGGACATATTTAAAACACCTGTAGGTGGGAGTCAAGCATGATGTCTTGGAAATGTGGGAAATGGTCGGCACCAAGATAGGATATGGAATGGGAGAACAAGTTTCATGGGAGTAGATGGAGGTGCCAGACGGTATACCCAACTGCTCCTTCTTAGTCACCCTGCTCTCCCCAGCCTGTTGGCCTCAGTGAGCCCTAGCACACGGTTCTCCTCTCTTCATTCCCTATGCTCCTTTCCTTGGTGGTTTCATCCAGTCTTATGGCTTTCATACCATTGATATGCAGACAACTTCCTAATTTAAATCTCTACTCCACACCTTTCTCCCCAACTCCAGGACTCAAATATCCAACTGCAAACTAAACATCTCCATTTAAATATCTAAAAAGTATCTCAAACATGAACAAAACTACTGATCTTCACACATCCCTGCCAAACTTGCTCCACCCTCCAGCTCCTTTGTAACTTGCAGAACCATTCTCCCTGTTACAAAAGCCAAAATCCTTGGCATATTCTTAACTCCTTTTTTTCCTCACACACCTCATCTCCAAATCCATCTGCAAATCCTTTTAGCTGCGTTCAAAATATAACCAGAATTCAGCCACCTCTCATCACTTATTCCTTCCTCTTGGCCTAGGCCACTGCCATCATTTACCTGCACTATTAACAGCAGCCTCCCAACTCCCAACCAGCCTCACTTCTCCATTTTAGCCCTATCCCACCCACCCTGCCACCAGCAGTCTTCTCCCACACCCACTCAAGTTGATTCCATTCAAATATAATCATTCCCTTGCTCAACACTGTGCAGTGGCTTCATATTTCACTCCAATAAAGGCCAAGGTCTCACAGTGGCCTACAAGGCCCTGCCTGATCCGATTCTTTGTCTTCGCTGATCTCATCTTCTAGTTACCGAGGTCCAGGCTTACTGGCCCCTTTGCTGTGCTTCAGACACACCAGGCATAGCTGTATTTAGATGGCTAAGTCCTCTCTTCCTCCAACTCTTTACTTAAAAGGCAACTTCCCAGTTTTTCCTTTTTTTTTTTTTTTAACTTCTTTATTGGAGTATAATTGCTTTACAAGGTTGTGCTCGTTTCTGCTTTATAACAAAGTGAATCAGTTATACATATACATATGTCCCCATGTCTCTTCCCTCTTGCGTCTCCCTCCCTCCAACCCTTCCTATCCCACCGCTCTAGGTGGTGACAAAGCACCGAGCTGATCTCCCTGTGCTATGCGGCTGCTTCCCACTAGCTATATATTTTACATTTGGTAGTGTATATATGTCCATGCCACTCTCTCACTTCGTCTGAGCTTACCCTTACCCTCCCCATATCCTCAAGTCCATTCTCTAGTAGGTCTGTGTCTTTATTCCCGTCTTGCCCCTAGGTTCTTTACGACCTTTTTTTTTTTTTTTTAGATTCCATATATATGTGTTAGCATACGGTATTTGTTTTTCTCTTTCTGACTTACTCCACTCTGTATGACAGACTCTAGGTCCATCCACCTCACTACAAAGAACTCAATTTCGTTTCATTTTTTGACTGAGTAATATTTCATTGTATATATGTGCCACATCTTCTTTATCCATTCTTCTGTTGATGGACACTTAGGTTGCTTCCATGTCCTGGCTATTGTAAATAGAGCTTCAATGAACATTGTGGTACATGGCTCTTTTTGAATTATGTTTTTCTCAGGGTATATGCCCAGTAGTGGGATTGCTGGTCGTATGGTAGTTCTATTTTTACTTTTTTAAGGAACCTCCATACTGTTCCCCATATGGCTGTATCAATTTACATTCCTGCCAACAGTGCAAGAGGGTTCCCTTTTCTCCACACCCTCTCCAGCATTTATTGTTTGTAGATTTTTTGATGATGGCCATTCTGACCGGTGTGAGATGATATCTAATTGTAGTTTTGATTTGCATTTCTCTAATGATTAATGATGTTGAGCATTCTTTCCTGTGTTTGTTGCCAATCTGTATATCTTTGGAGAAATGTCTATTTAGGTCTTCTGCCCATTTTTGGATTAGGTTGTTTGTTGTTTTGATATTGAGCTGCATGAGCTGCCTGTACATTTTGGAGATTAATCCTTTGTCAGTTGCTTCATTTGCAAATATTTTCTCCCATTCTGAGGGTTCTCTTTTCGTCTTGTTTATGGTTTCCTTTGCTGTGCAAAAGCTTTTAAGTTTCATTAGGTCCCATTTGTTTATTTTTGTTTTTATTTCCATTTCTCTAGGAGGTGGGTCAAAAAGGATCTTGCTGTGATTTATGTCATAGAGTGTTCTGCCTATGTTTTCCTCTAAGAGTTTGATAGTGTCTGGCCCTACATTTAGGTCCCTAATCCATTTTGAGTTTATTTTTGTGTATGGTGTTAGGGAGTGTTCTAATGTCATTCTTTTACACGTAGCTGTCCAGTTTTCCCAGCACCACTTATTGAAGAGGCTGTCCTTTCTCCACTGCATATTCTTGCCTCCCTTGTCAAAGATAAGGTGACCATATGTGCGTGGGTTTATCTCTGGGCTTTTTATACTGTTCCATTGATCTATATTTCTGTTTTTGTGCCAGTACTGTCTTGGTTACTGTAGCTTTGTAATATATAGTCTGAAGTCAGGAAGCCTGATTCCTCCAGCTCCGTTTTTCTTTCTCAAGATTGCTTTGGCTATTTGGGGTCTTTTGTGTTTCCATAAAAATTGTGAAATTTTTTGTTCTACTTCTGTGAAAAATGCCAGTGGTAGTTTGATAGGGATTGCATTGAATCTATAGATTGCTTTGCGTAGTATAGTCATTTTCACAATGTTGATTCTTCCAATCCAAGAACATGGTATATCTCTCTATCAATTTGTATGATCTTTAATTTCTTTCATCAGTGTCTTATAATTTTCAGCATACAGGTCTCTTGTCTCCTTAGGTATGGTTATTCCTAGATATTTTATTCTTTTTGTTGCAGTGGTAAATGGGAGTGTTTTCTTAATTCCACTTTAAGATTTTTCATCATTAGTGTATAGGGATGTAAGAGATTTCTGTGCATTAATTTTGTATCCTGCTACTTTGCCAAATTCATTGATTAGCTCTAGTAGTTTTCTGGTAGCATCTTTAGGATTCTCTATGTATAGTATCATGTCATCTGCAAACAGTGACAGCTTTACTTCTTCTTTTCCAATTTGGATTCCTTTTATTTGCTTTTCTTCTCTGATTGCTGTGGCTAAAACTTCCAAAATTATGGTGAATAATAGTGGCAAGAGTGGCAACCTTGTCTTGTTCCTGATCTTACTAGAAATGGTTTCAGTTTTTCACCATTGAGGACAATGTTGGCTGTGGGTTTGCCATATATGGCCTTTATTATGTTGAGGAAAGTTCCCTCTATGCCTACTTTCTGGAGGGTTTTTATCATAAATGGGTGTCGAATTTTGTCAAAAGCTTTCTCTGCATCTATTGAGATGATCATATGGTTTTTCTCCTTCAATTTTAATATGGTGTATCACATTGATTGATTTGCATATATTGAAGAATCCTTGCATTCCTGGAATAAACCCCACTTGATCATGGTGTATGATCCTTTTAATGTGCTGTTGGATTCTCTTTGCTAGTATTTTGTTGAGGATTTTTGCATCTATGTTCATCAGTGATATTGGCCTGTAGTTTTCTTTCTTTGTGACATCTTTATCTGGTTTTGTTGTCAGGGTGATGGTGGCCTCGTAGAATGAGTTTAGGAGTGTTTCTCCCTCTGCTATATTTTACAAGAGTTTGAAAAGATAGGTGTTAGCTCTTCTCTAAATGTTTGATAGGATTTGCCTGTGAAGCCATCTGGTCCTGGGCTTTTGTTTGTTGGAAGATTTTTAATCACAGTTTCAATTTCAGTGCTTTTGATTGGTCTGTTAATATTTTCTATTTCTTCCTGGTTCAGTCTTAGATGGTTGTGCTTTTCTAAGAATTTGTCCATTTCTTCCAGGTTGTCCATTTTATTGGCATATAGTTTCTTGTAGTAATCTCTCATGATCCTTTGTATTTCTGCAGTGTCAGTTGTTACTTCTCCTTTTTCATTTCTAATTCTGTTGATCGGAGTCTTCTCCCTTTTTTTCCTGATGAGTCTGGCTAATGGTTTATCAATTTTGTTTATCTTGTCAAAGAACCAGCTTTTAGTTTTCTTGATCTTTGCTACTGATTCCTTCATTTCTTTTTCATTTATTTCTGATCTGATCTTTATGATTTCTTTCCTTCTGTTAACTTTGGGGTTTTTTTGTTCTTCTTTCTCTAATTGCTTTAGGTGTAAAGTTAGATTGTTTATTTGAGATGTTTCTTGTTTCTTAAGGTAGGATTGTATTGCTATAAACTTCCCTCTTAGAACTGCTTTTGCTGCATCCCATAGGTTTTGGGTCGTCGTGTTTTCATTGTCATTTGTTTCTAGGTATTTTTTGATTTCTTCAGTTTTCTCTTGGTTATTAAGTAGTGTATTGTTTAGCTTCCATGTGTTTGTATTTTTTACAGATTTTTTCCTGTAATTGATATGTAGTCTCATAGCATTGTGGTCAGAAAAGATACTTGATAAAATTTCAATTTTCTCAAATTTACCAAGGCTTGATTTGTGACACAAGATATGATCTATCCTGGAGAATGTTCCATGAGCACTTGAGAGGAATGTGTATTCTGTTGTGTTTGGATGAAATGTCCTATAAATATCAATTAAGTCCTTATTGTTTAATGTATCATTTAAAGCTTGTGTTTCCTTATTTGTTTTCATTTTGGATGATCTGTCCATTGGCGAAAGTAGGGTGTTAAAGTCCCCTACTATGATTGTGTTACTGTCGATTTCCCCTTTTATGGCTCTTAGTATTCGCCTTGTGTATTGTGGTGCTCCTATGTTGGGTGCATAAATATTTACAATTGTTATATCTTCTTCTTGGATTGATCCCTTGATCATTATGTACTGTTCATCTTTGTCTCTTGTAATAGTCTTTATTTTAAAGGCTATTTTGTTTAATATGAGAATTGCTACTCCAGCTTTCTTTTGATTTCCATTTGCACAGGATATCTTTTTCCATCCCTTCACTTTCAGTCTGTATGTGTCCCTAGGTATGAAGTGGGTCTCTTGTAGACAGCATATATACGGGTCTTGTTTATCTATCCATTCAGCCAGTCTATGTCTTTTGGTTGGAGCATTTAATCCATTTACATTTAATGTAATTATCGATATGTATATTCTTATTACCATTTTCTTAATTGTTTTGGGTTTGTTATTGTAGGTCTTTTCCTTCTCTTGTTTTTTCTGCCTAGAGAAGTTCCTTTAGCATTTGTTGTAAAGCTGGTTTGGTGGTGCTGAATTCTCTTAGCTTTTGCTTGTCTGTAAAGGTTTTAATTTCTCCATCAAATCTGAATGAGATCCTTTCTGGGTAGAGTAATCTTGGCTGTAGGTTTTTCTCCTTCATCACTTTAAATATGTCCTGCCACTCCCTTCTGGCTTGCAGAGTTTCTGCTGAAAGATCAGCTGTTAACCTTACGGGGATTCCCTTGTGTGTTATTTGTTTTTCCCTTGCTGCTTTTAATATTTTTTCTTTGTATTTAATTTTTGATGGTTTGATTAATATGTGTCTTGGCATGTTTCTCCTTGGATGTATCCTGTATGGGACTCTCTGTGCTTCCTGGACTTGATTAACTATTTCCTTTCCCATATTAGGGAATTTTTCAACTATAATCTCTTCAAATATTTCCTTAGTCCCTTTCTTTTTCTCTTTTTTTTCTGGGACCCCTATAATTCGAATGTTGGTGCGTTTAATGTTGTCCCAGAGGTCTCTGAGACTGTCCTCAATTCTTTTCATTCTTTTTTCTTTATTCTGCTCTGCAGTAGTTATTTCCACTATTTTATCTTCCAGGTCACTTATCTGTTCTTCTGCCTCAGTTATTCTGCTATTGATCCCTTCTAGAGAATTTTTAATTTCATTTATTGTGTTGTCCATCACTGTTTGTTTGCTATTTAGTTCTTCTGGATCCTTGTTAAATGTTTCTTGTATTTTCTCCATTCTATTTCCAAGATTTTGGATCATCTTTACTATCATTATTCTGAATTCTTTTACAGGTAGACTGCCTAATTCCTTTTCATTTGTTAGGTCTGGTGGGTTTTTGCCTTGCTCCTTCATCTGCTGTGTGTTTCTCTGTCTTCTCATTTTGCTTAACGTACTGTGTTTGGGGTCTCCTTTTCGCAGGCTGCAGGTTCATAGTTTCCTTTGTTTCTGGTGTCTGTCCCCAGTGCTAAGCTTGGTTCAGTGGGTTGTGTAGGCTTCTTGTTGGAGGGGACTAGTGCCTGTGTTCTGGTGGATGAGGCTGGATCTTGTCTTTCTGGTGGGCAGGTCCACATCTGCTGGTGTGTTTTGGGGTGCCTGTGGCCTTATGATTTTATGCCGCCTCTCTGCTAATGGATGGGGTTGTGTTCCTGTCTTGCTAGTTGTTTGCCATAGGGTGTCCATCACTGTAGGTTGCTGGTCGTTGAGTGAAGCTGGGTGTTGGTGTTGAGATGGAGATCTCTGGGAGAGCTTTCGCTGTTTGATATTACATGGAGCTGGGAGGGCTCTTGTGGACCAGTGTCCTGTACTTGGCTCTCTCACCTCAGAGGCACCGCCCTGATGCCTGGCTGGAGCACCAAGAGCCTGTCATCCACACGGCTCAGAATAAAAGGGAGAAAAAAAAGAAAGACACAAAGTAGAAGGTAAAATAAAATAAAATAACGTTATTAAAATAAAAAATAAAAAGTAATTATTAAAAATGTTTTAAGTAATAAAAAAAAAGAAAGAGGAGAGCAACCAAACCAACAAAGAAATCCACCAATGATAACAAGTGCTAAAAACTATACTAAAAAAAGAAAAAAAAAAGCAGACAGACAGAACCCTAGGACAAATGGTAAAAGCAAGGCTATACAGACAAAATCACACACAGAAGCATACACATACTCACAAAAAGAGGAAAAGAGAAAAAAAATAAGATATATATATATATCATTGCTAACAAGTGCTAAAAACTATACTAAAAAAAGAAAAAAAAAAGCAGACAGAACCCTAGGACAAATGGTAAAAGCAAGGCTATACAGACAAAATCACACACAGAAGCATACACATACTCACAAAAAGAGGAAAAGAGAAAAAAAAATAAGATATATATATATATATATATCATTGCTCCCAAAGCCCACCTCCTCAATTTGGGATGACTCGTTGTCTATTCAGGTATTCCACAGATGCAGGGTACGTCAACTTGATTGTGGAGCTTTAATCCGCTGCTCCTGAGGCTGCTGGGAGATATTTCCCTTTCTCTTCTTTGTTCGCACAGCTCCTGGGGTTCAGCTTTGGATTTGGACCCGCCTCTGCATGTAGGTCTCCTGAGGGTGTCTGTTCTTCGCTCAGAGAGGACGGGGTTAAAGGAGCAGCTGATTCTGGGTCTCTGGCTCACTCAGGCCGGGGGGAGGGAGGGGTAGGGATGCGGGACAGGCCTGCGGCGGCAGAGGCCAGCGGAACGTTGCACCAGCCTGAGGCGTGCCGTGCGTTCTCCCAGGGTAGTTGTCCCTGGCTCCTGGGACCCTGGCGGTGGCGGGCTGCACAGGCTCCCTGGAGGGGAGGTGTGGATACTGACCTGTGCTTGCACACAGGCTTCTTGGTGGCGGCAGCAGCAGCCTTAGCGTCTCATGCCCGTCTCTGGGGTCCGCGCTGATAGCCGCAGCTCACGCCTGTCTCTGGAGCTCCTTTAAGCAGCGCTCTTAATCCCCTCTTCTAGCGCACCAGGAAACAAAGAGGCAAGAAAAAGTCTCTTACCTCTTTGGCAGGTCCAGACTTTATCCCGGACTCCGTCCCGGCTAGCCGTGGTGCACTAGCCCCTTCAGGCTGTGTTCACGCAGCCAACCCCAGTCCTCTCCCTGAGATCTGACCTCCGAAGCCCGAGCCTCAGCTCCCAGCCCCCGCCCGCCCCGGCGTGAGCAGACAAGCTTCTCGGGCTGGTGAGTGCTGGTCGGCACCGATCCTCTGTGCGGGAATCTCTCCGCTTTGCCCTCCGCACCCCTGTTGCTGCGCTCTCCTCCATGGCTCCGAAGCTTCCCCCCTCTGCCACCCACAGTCTCTGCCCGCGAAGGGGCTTCCTAGTGTGTGGAAACCTTCCCTCCTTCACAGCTCCCTCCCAGAAGTTCAGGTCCCATCCCTATTCTTTTGTCTCTGTTTTTTCTTTTTTCTTTTGCCCTACCCAGGTAGGTGGGGAGGTTCTTGCCTTTTGGGAGGTCTGAGGTCTTCTGCCAGCGTTCAGTAGGTGTTCTGTAGAAGTTGTTCCACATGTATTTCTGGTGTATTTGTTGGGAGGAAGGTGATCTCCATGTCTTACTCTTCCACCATCTTGAAGCTCCTCCCCTTTCCCAGTTTTTCAAAACTACAGACCTCTTCCACCACCTCCCCTCCAGGCACTCTTGATCTCCCAATGCTGCCTTTTTGTTTTTTTTTTTTTTGCCTGTAACACTCATCAGCTTCTCTTTTTTCACATTCTGAAACTTCTTCATTTGTTGAGGACAGTTAACAAATAGAATAAATACTTTTCACATGGAGCCCTGCATTTTTTCCAACATTTACTCATCAACTTCTAATACACTACAGGATAGACTTAATTGTTTTATGTATTTGTTGTCTGGAGCACCTGCTACAGAGTAAGTTCCACAACAGCAGGAATGTTTGTTTTGTTTACTGGTGTACCCCCAAGCACCTGGCACATAGTAGCTCCTCAATAAATATTTGTCAAATTTAGTCTTGAATAGCTGTTCAGCATACAAAATTGATGCTTGAGAGATGGATTTCTGGACTCTCTGGAGCTAAAGAGATGAGGATGCAGATCTGGGAGTCTTCGCTCTATTGTTAAGTCTTCATCCTCTAGTGCCTGGAAGATTCAGTGACCTTCCGTTATGTCTTCTGGCCTCTAGCTCCTTTCCCCTCCAGTTCACTCACCACACTATCACCAAATTTGTCTAATATATAGTTATAAGTATTCTGGTTTCCGTGTCCTGATTAAAACCTCCCAGGGACTCTCCACTACTGAAAGAGTACAGGCCCCTCAATAGGATGCATAAGACTTTCTGTGATATGCCTCAGCCTAACCTTCCGGCTTCATCGACACCCAGCCCAGCCCAGCCCACATAACCTCTGTGCTAGTTACAGCTTCCTGACCAGCCCTGCACATTCTCACCAAGGTGCCTGCATGTATGGTCTCTCATTCCAGAGTGTCTGTCTCGTCTCCACTGTGCCTGAGCAACTCCAGCTTATCCTGAAAGTAATATCTTCACTCTAGGATACTACTTGGCCCTGCCTCTGTCTGCTGTAGTTAGCTCTCCTTCCCTGTATTCCTCCAGAGATATGCACCCATCTGGAGTGCACAACTAGAGGGCAGTGTGGCAGGAGGCTGGGACTGCCAACCAGTGGGCAGCACCTATATGGTTAAAAAGTTTTTTAATGCCTTGCCCTGTTTTCTCTCTTTCTTTTTCTCTCTCTCCCTCAAACACACACACACACACACACACACACACACACACACACCCTGGATTATCCATTATATAAATGCATTGATCCATTATATAAATGCAATCCTGAGCACAGTTGTTTTTAAGTTGTCCTAACCTTTTAGTTTATCAATTTTTCAAGGATCCAGAGTTTTAGATATTGGATTCTGTACTCATTTTTCTGTACTGTTCTGTTTTTACAAGCATAGCTTTGCTTGGCGTTCTTTATTCATTTTAAAGTATTTAAGATTTTTGTAGAAAGTTTTATTTGGTTCTTTTATTCTCTGATTACATATTGATCTCAACGTAGTGATATTTATGTGCTTTTAATTTTTCTTTCAACACTGTTAGAATTGCATATGTTCATCCAAGGAATCCACATCTATACAAAATATGGCCAGTTTTGTTATTTCTTCCATTCATACTATTTTCATGATTTCTAAAAGTTTTTTTTTCTACTTTGCTTGAAAAGAAAACGTCATATACTAACAAAATTCACCTTGAAAAGGGTCCCTAGTTCACTTCACTGCCAGAGTCTACTTGTTAACTTTGATTTCCAAGAAAAGTTCTCAGATGTGAGCAAAGTAAAATTCAGCCACACCCTAAGAGCTAGGTACAAATAGTGTTAGAGGAGAACGCCCCCCTTGCTTGACCACTCCATATTTCAGGGTCACAGCCTGCCCTTTGGCATCTTCATGTGTCTCCTCTTTTTCTCTCTTTCCCTGGATGCTGATTTCTCTTTCTTTACGTGACAGCGGCCATGATACGAATGGGGTCCACTAACCACCAGCATTCCTCTGCAGCCATTTGATTTCTGCTTTGGGTAACACCAGAGGAGAGTGATCAGTTATATAAACTCAATCCTGAGCACAGTTCTTCCCATTTGGAATTCACCATGCCTTATGCCGAGGACATTTTCAAACACTGAGGGAGGGAAATGTCGGATTTATTAATGAGTGATGTACCGGCTTCCTCTCTGTGTCTCCCTTTTGTGGTTCACATTCTGACCATTCAGTCAGGTTTATCCTATTCAAACCCTGTATTTGAATGCAACTGGAAGAGGTTGCTAGGCTTTTTTTCATTTTATTTTAATTTTGTGTAGTTAGAAAAATGTTTCTCAAATGTGATTTGTGGATTCATGTTATTCAGGGTTCCTGGATTAATTGAACAAAATCTGGTAGCACTTCTACACGATCTGAATTATAAAACTGAATTATAAAATTACATCTATCCATTAGGCTGAAAAATATTTTAAAATAGTTTTATAGGATTTCAAGAATCTTAGCACTTTCTTAACATTGAAAGTTCAGTCTTCACATTTTCAAGGGCAGTGAAACATTCTTATCTGACCTACGGCTTATTAATGGGACAAAAGCCTGTCCATCAATCAAGACTGACAGTTCAATGTATTTTCTGAACAGGACTTCTTACAATATGCACAATGATAAAACAAATGTCCATTTATCCTTATTTCCCAGAAGTTGAATACTTTCAGCCATTCTTAAAAGGACAAAGATATTTACTAACAGATTATGACTGTGTGAGGGATAATCTTGAGACTATAATGGAATTCTGTTCTTTTTATCTTTACTGTTACTGTATCAGAGTTGGACAATTATCTCGATCATGTTTGACAACTAGAAAATGCATGTTGGCTTTTTCTTGTGCTATGATTCAGTCATTTTCAACTTTTAAAATGTTTATTGGAAGAAGGGATACAATATTAGATAAGAATCTGAATAAGAGCACTATTTAGGTATCTAACAAGGAGGAAAATTTGTATAATAATCAAGAGTAATTGTTTAGAGGAGCTGCTAAAACAATATTTATAACACATGAAAATTATTTTTGTACCATGTTTAACTTGTTTTCTCCTATAGCGACCTATATATAAATTTTAATAAGCTTTTTATTATAAATAAAGTATACATATTAATATAGGAATAGTTTTTCTGTTTCAGAAATTGTCAGTGACAGGTTGCCGTATACACTATAACTTTTCTCTACAAGCACACAAATCTTTTCCTTGATTTTCAGTAAAAAAAAAAAAAAAATCTTCCTTTTACATAGTTGTACCTTCACATGATATTTAAAACCACCTGTTAGGAACAGTTACCCTGATAATCACTTTGAAAACAGCATGTTTTAGACACACAGCATCAAAACAGCAACAACAACAAAAAATATGCAGTTTTGCAACATGCATGTGCTACAAAAACCTTAAAAATACAGTTCTACTCCAACAGATAAATAGGTTTGGCCAAAATATTTTCAGTCTAAGTTCTGTTAGTAAAAAGGGTGATAATTCCCTTATTTTTCTCCATTTGCTTACAACTCATATTGTCATATACATTCATGGGACATATTTATACTAAAAAATTTACTCATTGTTTATCTGAAATTCAAATTTAACTGAGCATCCTATATATTCATTTCCTAAACCTCAGTGGGGGCATGGGTTTGCTGTTCTTTAAAGAGGTAAAGTAATGGTTCCTTATCTGTTGTTTTTCGTTAGTGTGGAAGGCCCTTACCATGGACTTACCATATCTTGGAGGACAATTTTTTTTTAACATCTTTATTGGAGTATAATTGCTTTACAATGGTGTGTTAGTTTCTGCTTTATAACAAAGTGAATCAGCTATACATACACATATATCCCCATATCTCTTGGAGGATAATTTAAGAAGGACTTCAGGAGCTTGAAACAGCTTTAGAGGAAAACCACAAGATGGCCAAAGGGTGGGAAAATAAGAAATAACACTATTTAAACTGTAGATGAGAGGGCCAAGGTGATGAAACAGCAAGTATTTGGAGTGGGCTCACCCAGTGGACTGTGCCAAGTTCCTCATTTTTGATGAAGGTACGCAGAAACTAGCTAAGACAACTTAGGAGGGTAAGCATAATAGCTACATTTATTGGATGCCAGTGTGTGCTGCATAATTGAATGCCAATGTCTCATAATTCATCTCTAACCCTCCTGGCCAACCCACAGATGTGTACCATTATTATCCCCACGTTTTAGATGAAGAAACTGACACTCAGAGTCAGAAGGTATGTAAATGGTAAAGCCCAGATTCACATCACATCAGTGTGATGACACCAAAGCCCATACTCTCTCCACTACACCCACCTGTTCTCCAGAAGGCTTGTGAGTTATTGGGAACAATGTTGTTAAGCAAACTAGTCTGTAAATATTAGACATAAGATTAACTCATGGGTACTTTGAATCATTTAAATGTGGTCATATAAATGAGCAGTTGTGTGGGCTGAAAAACCCTGAAGACTTCTTCTGTCCTTTTGACTTACTGTTAGAAATCATTGTCAAGGTAGTGTCTGGCTACATTAGAAGGGATTTTTGACATGTATTGTTTTATCTTTCTAAAGTCAGCTTAGGTTTTTTTTGTTTTTGTTTTTGTTTTGCGGTACGCGGGCCTCTCACTGTTGTGGCCTCTCCCGTTGCGGAGCACAGCCTCCGGACGTGCAGGCTCAGCAGCCATGGCTCACGGGCCCAGCCGCTCTGCGGCATGTAGGATCTTCCCAGACCAGGGCACGAACCCGTGTCCCCTGCATTGGCAGGCGCACTCTCAACTACTGCGCCACCAGGGAAGCCCAGCTTAGGTTTTTTGATGATAATAACACTAAGTGTTAAAGCTTTAGGCCTAGGAATCAAATGTTGAACAAGGCATGTTTTAAAATTTGCTTTCTCGACAGCCTAGTAGATCTGTCACTTTTCAATTTAGGTTACATATTTAGATTTTTAGCATTTATCTTGCTATCTTCAAATCCACAGACTGTATACTTTTTGAGGGTAGAAACTCTCAGTATTTAGACAAGGGCATGGTATGCAGTGGGAGCTCACAAATATTTGATTAATATTATGTGATATAATATGACTCTTCATAAGCAGTGAGTGTTTATAAATACAGTACTTTAAATGTCATCAGGAATCTCCTACTGGGATCTTCTTTCCTTAGCTTTGTTTTTATGGGCCTACTTTTCAAATTAATGGAAATAATATAAATGTAGAAAGGGCTAAGAATTTTCCTTAGGATTTCACTCTGGCAAGTCCTCCTGGAGAATTTAGCCATGACTGTTTTTATGACTGCAGTTTCCTTAATACGGGGCCTCGGCCATTTTCCATCATCATAAATCCCTTTTATACACTTATAAGCAGGATTGAAATGTTTTCTAGTTTTTATATTTTGACTCTTCACTTAGATACATTATCTCTATCTTGAGATTATGTTAAGTAAATATTGTAGAAGAATTTGAAACTATAGAGCAGAAGAAAGCTAGTGTAGCACCTCAGAAACTTTTTTTTTTTTTTTTGCAGTACGTGGGCCTCTCACTGTTGTGGCCTCTCACGTTGCAGAGCACAGGCTCCGGACACGCAGGCTCAGCGGCCATGGCTCACGGGCCCAGCCACTCCACGGCATGTGGGATCTTCCTGGACTGGGGCACAAACCCGTGTCCCCTGCATCGGCAGGCGGACTGTCAACCACTGCGCCACCAGGGAAGCCCGCACCTCAGAAATTGTAACTAGTAGGTTTATCTCCAAATGCAAAGTGAAATATTTAGAGAAATTATTCAAGTAAATAAACTGTCTTTGTCAATTACTTGAATATTTTACATAAAGTTGCTTTTATGCACTTGACTTTGTGTTTGAATTCACAAGTTTGTAGAATCTTCGAGTGGACGTTGTTTAGTCAGGACTTTCAGGCACAAGGAATGAAAGGATCACAATGAAGGGCTTCCCTAGTGGAGCAGTGGTTAAGAATCCACCTACCAACGCAGGGGACACAGGTTCGAGCCCTGGCCCGGAAAGATCCCACATGCTGCAGAGCAACTAAGCCCATGCGCCACAACTACTGAGCCTGCACTCTAGACCCCGTGAACCACAACTACTGAGCCCACGTGCTGCAACTACTGAAGCCCTCAGTCCTAGAGCCCGTGCTCCACAACAAAGAGAAGCCACTGCAATGAGAGGCCTGCGCACCACACGAAGTGTAGCTCCCCTGCTCGCCGCAACTAGAGAAAGCCCGCGTGCAGCAACGAAGACCCAAAGCAGCCAAAAATAAATTAACTAATTTAAAAAATTAATTAATTAAAATCTTTTTAATAATCACAATGAAACTGTTGATGGAAAAAAGAAAGAGAAAGAAAGGAGGAAAGGAAAAATTTACTGTTTCTCATTAGCTGAAGACATGGTGGATGCAGATGCTTGCACAATAGCATTAGTGGCCTGCCTTTCTCGATGTCCAGGATCCCCTGCCTCTTGGGTCACTTTCATGCTCAGGCAGGCTTTCTCCACACAGTGACAAAGATGGTCATCAGACAGTACAAGTTAATATCATCCTTAGTGCTAGTGATTTTTGAGGGAGAGAGGTCCCCTCCCAGTATCTATATTAAACCCCAAAAGACCCTGGTTTGGCCTTGCTTTAGTCACATGTTCACCCTTGTCCAAGCTCTGGGCCAAAGGAATAGAATTCACTAAAAGGCCAGCCTGCTTTGCAAGCTCATCTTGTGGGGAAGCGATAAGCCAGGTGGTTGACAGCCCCATTAGATAGGGGAGAGTTTTCAAAAGAGTTGCCAGTAGTAGAGCAGGGGCTGGGCAGGTAAATGCAGAAAAAGTTTTCAAAATATTTTGCCTTTAGAACAAAAATCTTTTCCAGGAAATGCAAATAATTTGAAACAGCTCAAATAAGCATCATACTTAAAAAAATTAGAAATACACTTATAAGAACTAGCTTGCATGTTTGTCATATTTTACATAATATTTTATCCTCTTTGAATCTCAGTTTTGTCATGAAAACATGGGCGTTTCCCCTGAAACAGTTTACCCTGAAAACATGGGAGTAATGCTTACCTTCTAAGAAAACATTCAGATTAGAAGAGATGATGTAGTTGACAGCATCTTGTAAACTATAAAGTACTATCTATATAGTTATAAAATATTATGATTTCTAAGAAAAATCAGTTCCTAAGGAAAGCAGAGTTACCCATGTCAAAGTTTTGAAAGTCCCTCTCTTTTAAAAACCTATTCCATGACACCTGTTGTGTTTTTTCATGAGCCATCAGTACTTGCTTACAACACAGGTATATGCTTTGAGACAGATTTTTGTTGATGAGGACAATGATGGTGACAGTAGTAGTGGTGATAAGCACAGGTAATTACTCACTAACTCTTAGAGAATTAAATGTATTTCTAGATTTCTAGGGCATGAAAAGCCCAATGTAAGCTAGTTAAATGAGAAAACTAGAGGTAGATGGATGGCAGACAGAGTTGAGTATGTGGTCTTGCCATTAGGTTAAGCTGGTATTTGTAGCTAATAGAGCAGCCCTCTTAAAAGGAAATACCCCTAAATACCAATAGTTTAATGACCAAGGTGCCACTGAGATAATCACTCCCAGGAAATGTTTTGCCAGTGAGCTTATCTTAACTATCAACTGAAAAGAAATACAGAAATGTTTTATGAGTGATTCAGTTTCACCTGCTATGTGCATGACATTTTAAGAGAATGAATTAGTCAGTCTGTTTGAATCATCTTTACGTGTTCCTTTTAGTAAAGAACTCAAAGTTGGTTAAATGGCCAGCACTGTTTCAGAAAGAAAGGAAGAAAAAACAAACAGTAAAAAGACATTTTATATTGAAAGCCTGATCCAGGCACATCACAGGAATAAATGTATCAAGGCAAAAATATATAAAAGATGAAAGTAGTTCTGGAGTCACTCCCAATATAAATATTAAAATTGCTCACACAGCCTGATCTGGCAGATGATATAGATAGAGAAGAGAAAGCAATATATGCCAGTTCAATGGCATTGGAGTAAAACGTAGAAAAAACAATCTCAGAGCTGAAAATTATTGGAGTTGGAAAATACTTCAGCATTCATTGGTTCAACCCAGAGGTATGCTTGTAAGTATTTAATAACTGTCCCTCCGGGGGGAAATAAGCCCTGATTTTTAGTGTTTGCCAACTTCTATGGGGTAAATACTCCCACCAAGGCCGATTCAAGCAACCAAGATGAGGTCACTGAACACGAGTTGGGAAGAGATGCGTACGCTAAGCCGTCATTAGCTGGTTCCAGGGGCCTCCAGCACACAACTTGTTCAACACTGTAATTTTACAAATAAGAAAGCAGCTAAGGCCAAAGGAGTTGGGTGACTGGCTTTGGGTCATACAACCATTTAGCTGCACTGCTACAACCAAAACTCAGGTTTCCACCCCACTCGCTCGCCATGCTGAGCTTCAGTATTGGGAATGCATTGTGAGGAAAGGACTACGACTGATTGATTAGTAAACCTGCCTGACTCCCTTAGCCTGGGTAAGTTCCCCTTGAGGGGCTCCCATAGACATTTCCATGTTGAGTTTAAACTGTAGTCTGTTTGTCTGCCTCTTCATCTCACAATTAGAAAGTGTTTTATTTATTTTCATATCTTCTGCACAGTATCTGGAACACAGTACATGCTCAAAAACTATTTGTTGAGGGCATGAACAAGTAATAATAGAGAATATTTATTGTGCCAAGCACTGCTCCTAGTGGTTTATGTTCATTAACTCATTGAATCCTCAGAGTAACCATCATAAGTGAGACAGGTACTGTAATCACTCCGATATTTCAAATGAGAAAATAGATGCTCAGAAAAATTTATCAAAGGTCACACAGACAGTGAATGGATTCACACCCTGCATTCTGTCTCCAGAGCCTGTGCACTTGATCACTCAGCTGTCACTCAGTTAACTGGCAGTGTCATCAGTGTGCATAGCTCAGCAACAGATATTTCCGAAAGTATTCCTCCATTCCTTGTGAGGGACACAAACATTTCCTGGAGAAGATCTAATCTGACCAACACACACCATTGTTAACGGGGAAGGGCCTCAATTAATTGGAATGATTAATAAAACAGGATATTTAAGTTTTCTCATCTGAGGATTAAACAGAACCCATATTTTAATTAAAAATTCTGTTGTTGACAATGGGTCCTAGTCCTATATTTTTGCTTTAATAAAAAAAATTTTTTTAATTAACATTTCTTTGATTTCTCAACCTGAAAAATGGCATCACCATTTGCTATCAAGAGAATATGAAGAAAGTATAGGAGACTGGGTTACTAACTCCAGGGTTATTCTGCAGGGTTTTTTCCTTAAATAGAAAAAATTTTTCTCCTTCCCTACTGGTTTTCTTATGATTTGCCATCTCATCAAATGAGATAGCAATTTGTACATTTTCTTGGATTCTAGTTAATTGAGGTTTAGTACCATGAAAGACATGTACGAACCTTCAGATAGGAACCTTATTTTTTAAACATAATACCTCAGATTTTTTTTTCTTTAAGATCGTTTTGAAGGTTCCCTCAAAAAGCCTAGAAGAAAAAAGTCATTCTCGCTCCACACTGCATTAATGGGCATCAACTAAGATGCAAATTGGTTTTAATGCTTTTTTTTCTTTTGACAATGATAGTTTATTTTCTTCCCGTATTATTTTTCCTAGAGAAAATACAGTGATAAATTATGTATTAGGCTAATGTTCCCAATTTCAGAAGATACTGATACCATTTTGAGAAGTGCATTTAATTTTTCTGCATAATGTATTCTAGAAGGTTTAGACACATATTTGGAGTTTGAGTTTGTATTTGTCTTGTAATAGAACAACTTCTCCCAAATCCTTTTCTTCTCCTTGTTATTCCCCCTACCAGTGCCAAAAATTTTCTAGTATCCTTTAAAATAGTGAGACTTACATTCAAAAACAGCAAGTTTATGCATATATATATATATATATACATATATATGCACATAGATAACAATCATATAGTTATATATGTATAAGTGTGTATATATACACACACGTATACACTATGTAACAAAGTGCTTTCAAAGATAAGATATCTTTTTGATACTTAAAGCAGTCATGTGAGGCTATTGGACCCTGGGAATCAGAGTTGAATGAATTGCCTAAAGTCATGCAGCTAGAGAGGGAAAGGGCCAGAACCAGAGCTCTGTCTAACTTCTGCTCCAGTGCACGCTCCCTCTTAGCTCAGGAAGCTGCTCCAGTGTTAGTGAAGCATTCAACATCCCGGACAGATTCCTGTCAGGCAGACATGGGATTGAATCTGGTTCTGTGTGACTTTTGGCAAGTTTGCTCATCTAGAAATGGAGAAAAATAATACTTCCTACTTCACAGGGTGTTTACAAAGAGTATATCAGAGAGTTTAGCAGAATGCCTGGCACGTGGTAAACACTCAATACAAGTTATTGTTATTTTTATTATTATATGGTTTATACCTTACTGAAGCACTGCTTTGCCCTCTGGTCCAACTATACTTTTGTAGCCTTTAAAGCCTATATCCTCAATCAGATGTCTTCATTTGGATCCTGAAAATCATTGTGTCCTTGACCTTCTTTCTTGGGTTTCTTCCATATCTCATGAATGTGAAGAGGAAGTCATATACATTGTGTCTTCGGGAAGCCCTCAGAGCTACTATACAATCCTTTCTTGCTGACCTCAGTTTGCACACCCTGCTGTAGATATTCTAAACCTCCTCCTTTACCCTGAAGTCCCTGGTCACTCCTCTGTAACCATCAATTTCAGCAGATGGTCATATACCCCAATTTGTTTTTTAGAACATTGAGATCATATTCCCTGAACTCCTTAAATGTCCCTGTATCTTTATGTGACTTCTCATCTTCTCCTGCTGTCTCAGAAAGAGTGACTTCTCTTATGTTTCAGGGCTCTTGGAAATGCCTCTTTTTGATCCCTTGGAATGTTGATCGAACAATTTTTATCTCCCTCATTTGCTCTTTTTGTTTTCCCCGCTTCTCTCTAGGCCCATCTACTTGCATGTTTCCTGATTGTATCATATGCTCTCTCCTGCCACTGTATCTTTGCACAAACTGCTCTTCCACTAGGAATTTCCATTCCTCATCCTCCTTCAAGACTCAGCACTAGCCTCATTTCCAGTCTGGTTGGCTGCCCTTCCTACACATTGCCATAATTTCTGTCAACCCGTTGCCTCCACCAAGTGACTGTGAGCTTCCTGGGAAAGGTACCGTGTTTCTGGGTTCCCAGACCTACCACAGTGCCTGGCCTTTAGTAGATACCCAACAAACATTAGTAGAAGAAAAAGAGACCTACAAATAAGTGTATGTCTTTCCTGCAACTTAAAGTCCTCTCAACCCTGATATTGCCTTCTGCTTGTCCTTTCCTTTGACAAACATTCTACTTCCTCATCACACATACCCTTGCAATTTAGTGGTCTGATACCACTGTTGAATCTGCTGAAACTACTCTTGTAAAGGTCAACAAGGGGTTTTTGTGTGGATTACATCCACCTTCCTGAGGCCCTCGCCTGCCTTCTGTGACACAGTGCAATTTTGGCTCCCATGACGCCTCTCTGAACTAACTTACCTTCCTTGATTCCTTCACTAGTTTCTCCAATGTGCGTATTCTCCGAGATCTGGTTCATTTGTCTTCTCTTCCTTCACCTTATCCCTCCATGAACATACTCTTTCTTGGTTTTAACCATCCCCTCTGTGCAGATAACATGCAAAGTTTATTTCTATTCCAACTAGAATCCCAATTGCCCCACTAAGATCAAGTTCTGAAGTTTCATTCTTTCTAATGCACAGATGGCAGATACTTGGCACTTATGCTTCTACTTGCCTCTGTCTCATCTAAGATGGATATTACCTCACCCAAGACCAATCGTGCCACTTTCCCAGCAAGAGCAGGCTTCTCCTCAAAATCCTTCTCATTATTGGCCTCCATTGCTTGGCACATATGCTGTCTGCTTGGAATCTTCATTCTTCACTTACTCCAGATAACCTGCTTGCTGGAAACAATGTAAAACCTACTAGTCATTCCTGTAGTAGAACGTTTTCACTCATTTCTCAATAACACATCAAACTCAACATGTTTAAAACCAGCTTATCATATTCCTTGATCTTAACCTAACTTCCTCCTACCAACTACCCTAGTTTGTAACTTGTTCCACTTTTTCCCAGATGACGCTGCTTATCTTTACCTTCTCTTTTGTGTTCCACCAATTTAGGTGTCAAATCTTATTTATTCAAGTATGTCTCTCATTCATCCCTTCCTTTCTATTCTTGGGGCCACCATCTTGCTTCTGGCCCTTATTATTACCTGGTTATAGGCTCTAATGCCTGTCATCCTGTCTTCTCATTGCCAGGTTCTCCCTGCTCTAAACCACTTTTCCTCCAGATCAATCTTCCTAGAGTAAAACCTTGCTCAGGGCTTCCCTGGTGGCGCAGTGGTTGAGAGTCCGCCTGCCGATGCAAGGGACACGGGTTCGTGCCCCGGTCCGGGAAGATCCCACATGCCACGGAGCGGCTAGGCCCGTGAGCCATGGCTGCTGAGCCTGCACGTCTGGTGCCTGTGCTCTGCAACAGGAGAGGCCACAACAGTGAGAGGCCCGCGTACCGCAAAAAAAAAAAAAAAAAAAAAAAAAAACAACCTTGCTCATATGACTCTCTAGCTCAAAACCCTTCAATGACTTTCTATTACCTCTTAAATAATGCCTGTAATTCCTATCAGTTTGGTAGGGTAAAATTATCTTTGATTTTGGAGTCAGTAAATTTGGTTTCAAGCTCTGGCTACTACACTTATCTGTTCTGTGACTTTGAACTTATTGTTTAGTTTTTATTCACTCATTTATTCAACATATATTTATTGAACACCTACTCTGTTCTAGGTTCGATATCAAGTCCTTGAGATAGAGTGATGAACCAAACAGGCATTGTCCTTGTCTTCTGGACCTGAAACGTATTGGACTTGTCCACATTTCTCATGATCATAGTAATCCTAAGTACAGGCCATGCCTTCCTCTCTTGATGCTTTTAGCGTTTGGTTTTTGCTATACAGAAAATTATAATACTATGTATTATAGTAATTTACATATATGTATTATCTCTCAACCCCATTGTAAGTTCACTGAAGGGTAAGCGCCATGTCCCATTTCCCATAGTGTAAGCACAGAGCCGTGCACAGTGAATTCTATTGTGTTTTTGTGGACCTAGAGTTAGTCTTTGGCATAGTTACAATGCCCAGTATGTTTTTAGAGGCTCCCTTTATCCCGTCATAATTATGCATTTTTTCAAAAGGGGGAAAGAAGTAATAACTATTTGGTTTCTATTTCTCTAAGGCCTTTCTTTTCCAACCCTGCCTATAGCTGTTATAAGTAGAACTCACAATGTTTATAACTTGTGCACCTTAACTTTTTAAAACCTGAATAATAAATCCATTCATGCTTCCTAGTAGAAATACTGTCCGTGTGCATACAAAGGAATGTTAAAATAATGTTCTTTTAACTAAATAACTTTTGACTTGGTAACGAACAATATGTTGTTTTTCCCTGAGAAATAACTCTAGGACTTTAGTCCTAAAGATTATATTTTATCTTATACATTTTTAGCTTTCTGTTTTTACATGCCTAGTGATCTTACATTAAGTTAAGCATTTGTCTATCCAAAACAATAGGTTAATTATAGCCAAATTATAACCATACCTTTTCTCTGCACACAAAATCCTATAAACAGCATGTGATCATATTGCGTCTAGAATTTATGATTGTTTTCTTCCAAAAGGAAGCTAAATTTAGCCTAGTAATTCTACATGCTCCCAAGGAAACAATGCCTGCTGTGACTTGTAGAATAAATGAATCTGAACCACAATTCCTTTACTTGACTAACTGAGAAAGTTTAAATATCAACCTAGTCATTAACCACAGATATTAAACCACATTAAACAACCAGCAAGAGGTTAAGAAAGAAGTTTGCTATTTTTCTGACTTCGCTGCTGAATGAGTCTAACCTAGTTGCTGTCGTTCTTAATACAGAGCATTGTTTGCATCTCATAATGGTTCTCTAAAATTACTTGTTCATGGCTTGAGTTCTAAAATTAAACTATGTAGAGTCATGTCCAACTGCACAATGCATCTTTATGTGAAACCAGCTAGAGTTTTTTGTTTGCACTCAATGTAAAAATTCCAGTTAGGAAGATTTGTTTCTAATAGTTTAACTGGTATAGTTCTTTCAGTTTCTTCTTCTTTGTTTCTAATGACAACTAAACTGCTCTTGCCTTGAACATGTTTTGGCAGATAATCTTCTCACCATGAAGGCCCCTGCTGTGCTTGCACCTGGCATCCTTGTGCTTCTGTTTACCTTGGTGCAGAAGAGCAATGGGGAGTGTAAAGAGGCACTAGTAAAGTCCAAGATGAATGTGAACATGCAGTATCAGCTTCCTAACTTCACAGCAGAAACACCCATTCAGAATGTCGTTTCACACAAGCATCACATTTACCTCGGTGCCATTAACTACCTTTACGTTTTAAATGACAAAGACCTTCAGAAGGTTGCTGAGTACAAGACTGGGCCTGTGCTGGAACACCCAGATTGTTTCCCATGTCAGAACTGCAGCCACAAAGCCAATTTATCAGGTGGCGTTTGGAAAGATAACATCAACATGGCTCTGCTTGTTGACACATACTATGATGACCAACTCATTAGCTGCGGCAGTGTCCACAGAGGGACCTGCCAGCGACACGTCCTTCCACCTGACAATACTGCTAACATACAGTCGGAGGTTCATTGCATGTACTCTCCACAGGCAGACGAAGAGCCCAGCCAATGTCCTGACTGTGTGGTGAGTGCCCTGGGAACCAAAGTCCTGCTGTCTGAAAAGGATCGATTCATCAACTTCTTCGTGGGCAATACCATCAATTCTTCTTACCTTCCAGATCATTCATTGCATTCGATATCTGTGAGAAGGCTAAAGGAAACGCAAGATGGTTTTAAGTTTTTGACAGACCAATCCTATATTGATGTTCTACCTGAGTTCCGAGATTCCTACCCCATTAAGTATGTCCACGCCTTTGAAAGCAACCATTTTATTTACTTTTTGACGGTCCAACGGGAAACTCTAGATGCTCAGACTTTTCACACAAGAATAATCAGGTTCTGTTCTGTAGACTCGGGTTTGCATTCGTACATGGAAATGCCTCTGGAGTGTATTCTCACAGAAAAGAGAAGAAAGAGATCCACAAGGGAGGAAGTATTTAATATTCTCCAAGCTGCGTATGTCAGTAAGCCTGGGACCCAGCTTGCTAAGCAAATAGGTGCCAACCTGAATGATGACATTCTCTACGGGGTGTTTGCACAAAGCAAACCAGATTCTGTCGAACCAATGAATCGCTCTGCTGTCTGTGCGTTCCCTGTCAAATATGTCAATGAGTTCTTCAACAAGATCGTCAACAAAAACAATGTGAGATGTCTCCAGCATTTTTATGGCCCCAACCACGAACACTGCTTCAATAGGGTAAGTCATACAGGTTCCCTACTTACAAATTATGAGGTACAAGTCAGAATAGGTATCAGTCTAGAAGAGACTATAAAGGGCTTTTTGGTGCTTGGTAAATGGTCTTTATCCAAATATTTGCAAATTCTCTCTAAGAAAATTTAGAAATTGAATCTTCATTTAAAGGTAGAATCATAGCTTGAGAAAAAGTTAATGTGCTAACGAAAAGAAAATATAAAATATTTTTACGATTTGGGTTTACAGGTTTGCCAGTATTTTTCAGATTATTAACCTTGTTTCTCATATCAGCTTTAGTAGTTCTGGTCAGATGTACATAAAGTTTAACACAACAGCAATTCCTGTAAAACACAATTATTGAGTCTTTACAACATTTAGGATAAGATGCTTAATTTGTAGGTTTTGAAGGCTGTTTTTTTTTTTTTTTTTTTTATGAGAACCCATTCGCTCGCTGATGTATGAATGAACAGTCTCTATTCTTGGCATTACTTAAAGAAACTTCACTAAAAACAAACAAAAAAATCTCTTCTAAAATGTTGATAAATTAAACATTTTTAAATGCACTAATATACCTCTCTGAATAAATTAGAAAACTACAGAGGAAATTTTTGCTCTCAAATCCATACTTTGGATCTTGACTTCAGTACATAAACTTTGTGCTTGAATGGGCATGTGTCTACCAAGTTCTAATTTGTTGCTTTTTACCTGGTTGGCATTTGATATTTATAGATATAAATATTCTTGATTGATGATTATTTGTACTTACATGAAATGATATTTTCCCTGGGATTGTTAGGGAAATTCTTTATTGCTTTGATTTAGATATAGTAAAGGCTACCAGCTATACCCAGAGGATTTATCCTGCTAGTCCTCAGATCATTTGGTGCTAGAGGAAGAGCATCAGACTGGGAGTCCACTGTGGCCTTGGGCTTTCTTGGTGGGGACCCAGATTTGAACATACAGACCTGGTTATGCCTCCTAACATAATGACCACTAGTGATCATAACTGGATGAACAAATTCTATAGCTTTTCTAAAGACAATTTGACTTTGAAAATGTACATCTCACTTACTCTAGCAGTTTTCACTCTAAGTGGTAAAGGTTGTAATTGCAAGCAGGAAGAACATTAAACATGTCCTTGATAAAAGAAAGTATATAATTTGCAGATGGATAACAAGGGCATAATAATTCAGAAACGTTTGTTTCACTTTTGCTGAAATGTCTAG
This sequence comes from Hyperoodon ampullatus, assembly GCF_949752795.1. Classification (NCBI taxonomy): domain Eukaryota; kingdom Metazoa; phylum Chordata; class Mammalia; order Artiodactyla; family Ziphiidae; genus Hyperoodon; species Hyperoodon ampullatus. Next base: position 75,964,568 of record NC_136922.1, read on the forward strand.
GATACTTCTCCAGATGGAAACTCTAAGTAATTTATTTATAAAGTTAGAAAAATGCTTCTGAGAAAATGAATCCATCTTTTAGTGAACTAAAGACATAACTTTCTTCTCTCTCAAAAGTCTATGAATATACATAATATACATACATATATATCCCAACTAAGACTTATTTCTCCCTGAATACATTTAATATATGTTGCAAAATCTGTAAGAAGCAATGGGATTGCTCATGAGGCTGTCCCTTTTCCTCACTGGAAAAGACAAAGAATGAAAGGAAACAAAAAGACTTTCAGAAACCTGGGAATTAAGACATAAAAGTGTAATATTAATAGCATTTCAGAGAAAACATTTTTCCTGCATCCAATGAATTGCTTCAGAAACAGGTTTAAAAAAGAGTCTACTGGGAATTCCTTCAGAGCCTGTAAAGCACACGACTTTGCTATTTAAATCTTGTTCTGTTAAAAATTAAAGAGACTTTACCTTACAAGGGTATACTGATATCTTATCTCATTGTTTTATTTTGTACATTTCAGCCCCCAGATATAAAAGTATTTATCAATTCTAGAAATTCTCAAAACACAGCTGAACTTTATCCTACCCCTTTGACTTGTTTAGTGTTCCAAAGGGAACAAAAAGGCAGGATTACCCAATGAACGTCAGGGCAGTTTTATCACCCAGGAAAAATGCCCAAAATGCACCAACCACACCTGAAACTGTTATCACTCCCATCGCAAAAATTCTTGTGGGAAACAAGGTGGAACTGGCCAACATAGTCTTCTTCCAAGGGAAGGCATCTTTTACACTAGCCAAATTCCACAGAGACAGATACCTTCCAATCTCTTCTATTTATTTGCCTGTTTATCTTCTCTGGTTACTAAAGGTCAGAATTCTTCCAAGAATGAAACTACCCACATTATCAGTTTTCATATACCCGCCACAGAAAGACCTCAGATTGTTCTAATAGTCAGCATACAGTCATTTCCCAGCTTCATCTTAAAATGAAGGAACCTAGAGCTGTTACTCACACAAAAACAAAATGATTTACAAGATCAAAAAAGTTTGGAGGGGCTTCCCTGGTGGCGCAGTGGTTGAGAGTCCGCCTGCCGATGCAGGGGACACGGGTTCGTGCCCCGGTCCGGGAAGATCCCACATACTGCGGAGCGACTGGGCCCATGTGCCATGGCCGCTGAGCCTGCGTGTCCGGAGCCTGTGCTCCGCGACGGGAGAGGCCACAACAGTGAGAGGCCTGCGTACCGCAAAAAAAAAAAAAAAAAAAAAAAGAGTCCTTGAAATACCTCTCACCTACCCAGGAAATATAGTTATGACATACTTTTTCTTGCAATCCCATTACCAAAGTTTTTTTCTACATATAAGCATTTGAAAGAATAGAAATAGACTGGAAGCAAATATTTTTACCAATATCTTGGTCATCTTAATGACCAGTGATTGATTAGTTGAAGGGGAAAAGCATGTAACTTGGTGCCAGACTCACCAGGTTGGAACTCATGGTCTCCTGCGTACCAGCTGTGTAACTTCTGCCATGTTACTTAATTCTTAGAGCCTCAATCTCATTCGTAACATGCAGATAACAATATCTACTTCTCAGCCTTTTTGTAAAAATGTGGGATAATAAATATAAAGTACCTGGCACGATAAGATGACCATAAATTTATCTCTTTGGGAGGCAGCATAGCCTAATGGAACAAGACTGAAATTAAAGAGATCTGGGTTCAAACTTGTACCCCATGATTTTCTATCTGCCTGACCATGAGGGCATTGTTTAAACACACTGAACCCATTTTCCTCCATGCAGGACTATGGGGTGGACAAGTACAATAATGTTTAAAAGGCTCTAACTTTGTCCTTGGCACATAATAATTAACAGCTATTATTGTATTGTTATTTGTGTAAAGAAAGTCAAATCCAAATTATTTGGATTGTTTTCTGGAAGAGACACATTCTGGTTCTATTGCTCATGAGGGTCTTTTACTTCCCCCACTAACTGTTATGAGGGACCCACCTCCATAATGCTTAACTTGTGTAAGTCCTCCTTAACACTTAATAGTTCCAAAAGAAAAAAAAAGGGAGATATGGGAGTGGTGGTGGTTTGGAGGGTGAAGAGAAAGTCAGCTGAATCAGAATTGTGCTATATAGTCAAGCTAAAAGGTGTAAGGTGCTCCTTTACCTGACTTTCAGTTCTAACTACCTATGGCACTTTAAGATACTATGCTAATGTAATTTATCTTATGCATTCAAGAATTTGCAGATAAGGGCCTCCCTGGTGGCGCAGTGGTTGAGAGTCCGCCTGCCGATGCAGGGGATACGGGTTCGTGCCCCGGTCTGGGAGGATCCCATATGCCGCGGAGCGGCTGGGCCCGTGAGCCATGGCTGCTGAGCCTGCGCATCCGGAGCCTGTGCTCCGCAACGGGAGAGGCCACAACAGTGAGAGGCCCGCATACCACAAAAAAAAAAAAAAAAAAAGAATTTGCAGATAATGCAGTTTTAGAAAAACTTAACCTCACAGGTTGTTTGTACTAAGCTTCCTTGTTTTTAAACATCATTTATACTCTAATTCAAAGAGTAGCCAACTGCTTCCCAAAATAAAGGAAACTTAAAGTAGTAATTTTCCATCTCCGTTTTAAAGAGTGCCAAAGTTAAAGGGTCACCACTCAGAGCCATCAAAGGAAGAAAGTAAAATGATTAGAACAATTTTGAATGAAAACAAAATCAAAACAAGATGCAAACAAGGGATAATAAGAATAGGCATAAAAATAAACATACAGTGATGTTTCTTTATTACTATTATAAAGATGATAGATGAGTAAAATTGGGTTACATTCAAGTTGTAATGGAAGAAAATAATTGCAGCCTTCCATCAGGAAACCACAAGGACCATTATTGATCTGTCATCCTCAGGGCATGTCTCATAATATTTAATAAAATAAACAAAGATTTATAACTCTTTATAGGCCATATATCTATAATCTCCCACACCACACCATTTGAACTGGGAATGTGGAGTCAACGTTACAAATAACATCCATGTAATTATACTAGTTTGGCATGTCTTATTTAAACAGTCTAGCACTCTCAAGAGAACGTATTTTGTATTAGGGATGAAAAATGAGAAGTCAGATTTCAGGGTTTTTTACTTCCTGTGCTTCGAAATGAGAGAATGTTATCCTATATGAAAAATGTTGAGTATTCTTCATTCTAAACACCAAATATCTTGGCCATATGCCAAATGTAATAGCTACCAAAGCAAAATCTTTCAAGAAAGAAAATCCTTGAGGTCTAAGGATTCAATATACTTTAAAAAAATCTAAGTAGAAATTCATTAATTTTACACTTGATTCCTTTCCTTCTGCAAACTCTTCTTTATTGTCTCCCAGGCTCAGGGAGTCGCTGCTCCCTAACTTATCTACTTGAATTCTCCATGCTATCCATCCCATGAAAAGTGCCATATTGCATTAGTTTATTAAGAGGAATTTTAAATTATTTTCTTTCCAGAATTTATAACACTTTATGAGATCACAGGGCACACCCTGGGGGTATTAGAAAACATGTTACAGAGCGAGCTATTAAAGCCGTTTGCTTTTTTCTCGTCCTCCTGCTAACGCTTCTTTAAACCATTTTATAGTTTATTCACAGGTACAGCCCAGGAAAGAATGAAAAAGCAAAGACATGACATTTTAATAAACTAAGCAAAGAAACACAGTTAATGCTGAAACTATCACCAAAAATGTAAATGAGTTTAACATGTGGATTATATTATCATATATGATAAGATATTGATAACATATTATCAATATATGATGTGATATAATATTTCCCACCTGTGCAAGGGAATTAAGAGTTAACTATGCCGCATGCATTGTAAATTAATTCATTTTCCTTAATATCCTTTGAAGCAAGCGGTGTGATCTGTGTTGTATTTAAGTAGTTGATTTCTACATGGAGACTCATTTGGTAAAGTTAATGGAGCAAACAATAAGGAGTTCGGGCAAAAAAATAAATCTTAAAGTTGGTCTTTGAAAAGCTGAAGTGTTAATAAAACTTTGAAGCCACAGCTCTGATACATACTTTCATTGCCATGTTACTACGTGATTAGAGACTTCTGAAAGCATCTGGGATCTTGCATTTTGATAAGAATATTAAGCTCCTTGAGTAATAATGCAGTTTTTATTCCAAATAATGTATCAAATTTTGGGTGTTACACCCTTACTTCAGACTTCTATCTCATTGATGGCATCCCACCCTGCATTATTATCTCCTCACTCTAATAAGAAAAATGAGGAGCTGCCAGAATTTGGATAGAAAACCCACCAGGAATTTCTGCCGTTGCTTATTCATAGATTGGCACAGATACTGAATCAGTGGGTACCCGGCATCCAGGATGACTCAGTGCCCAGATATGTGCTGTAAGTCACATCTCCAGCGTCCAGGGAGGACTGTAAAGGCCTCATTTATCCGGGAAATGAAACCGATGGCTCAGCTACTCTTGAAGTCATTAAAACTCTTTTGATTTTTTTTTTAATATAATAGTGAATGTGGTAAGTGATTCTAGGATCCTGGTTACATTCCACTCTGATAATTATATATTTTTTCTAACTAAAATGGTCCAGGCAGGTTCATTTGCATATGAATGACTTGCTGAGTAAAATCCTTGGAAAAGAGGTTTCCTGCACTTCACCCTAGACCTAGGCTAAGGTGGGGCAGATGAAGTGTGTCTACCTTCTATACTTCAAAAATATTCTCTAGTTTTTCAACGAGAGGACAGAAAAATATCTTATAAATGCATGCTAATATAGGGCAAAAGCTTCTTTTAACTATTCCTGATGTTCACTAATAGGGCGAGGTGCTTTATGAACAGTATATAACTATAAAACAAAAAATAACCATTCTGAATTCAGGCTAAGTCTGACTTCAGTTGTTTGATTTGGGTAAATCAGCAAAATGTTCATCAACCGAAGGACATTAAAATGGTGGTATTTCGAATGGTGCTCTAGGTAAAAGGCATGAATTAAGGTCAGTTTTGATTTGTAAAGCATTCTTTTCTAGAGCTGATTTTATGAAAATTAAACTTGCTGAGTTGTCATCTAAAAATATATGGCTTATTCATGATTTTCTAGAATTTGAATCCATGTACCAGAAAATATAAATCTGTAGGATACTAAATTTTCTGATGACATTTTAAATTTAAAATCTGATTAACACTTGCATCTAGCAACCAGTCTACTAACTAAACTATAGGTGAAGTGCTACTCAGGAAATGGGAAAAATGCAAAGATTAAATTGGTCTGTTAGCTCTGAGTGAATCAATAGTATTTAGTGCTAATGCACTAAGCAGATTACAAGCTCTAATGCAGTAGCAGTCAATAGCAAAAACGAATATCTCTAAAAATTATCTTGACAATAAAACGTGCAATAGTTTCCATTTAATTTAAGCTAATTACATTACATGCTTGTTCTTTCATCTTATTAGTTTAAGCCAAGTGCTAGAATCCTAACCATTTTATTTAGTGCATAAAATGGCCAGAAATTTGTAATCGTCATTTTCAGCAAGAGACAGAGGAAAGGATTTATTCAGACAACTAAGATTCAACAAGAAATTCAACAGGAATTTACTGAATGTCTAACCTACTGGTATTACAATGGTGAGTAAGATAGGCCTGGTTCTTGTCTTTACAAAGCAAACCTACTGGGGAGGAGATGACAATCAGTCATACCAGCAAACAAATACATCATAATAATTCATGAAATATAATGCAAGGGAAATAAACATCTGTGAATGCAAATGAGGAGGAAGATCTAAATTTGGTAGTATAGTCACAAAAGGACACCCTGAGGAGGTGAAAGTTAACATTTTCATGAAGCTACAAGTTAACTTATATAAAGCTCAAAAAAGCAATTGTGGGGCTTCCCTGGTGGCGCAGTGGTTGAGAGTCTGCCTGCCTATGCAGGGGACGCGGGTTTGTGCCCCGGTCCGGGAAGATCCCACATGCCGCAGAGCGGCTAGGCCCGTGAGCCATGGCCGCTGAGCGTGCGCGTCCAGAGCCTGTGCTCCGCAACGGGAGAGGCCACAGCGGTGAGAGGCCCGCGTACCACAAAAAAAAAAAAAAGCAATTATGTCTTCACTACATGGTCAAGTACATGGCCAGTATTCAACAAACTAATTTTTACCTATATCATAAGCTCAAGGTCTTAACTATTTGCTGTGGCACTTAAGCAGCTTTTTAAAGTGGGTTCTGACCATGAGTGCATATTACTTTAAACTTAGAAAAATGTATCACAGGAAGTAAAATTGTGCTGGAGAATTTAACCTTTTTAAACACTTTCTCTTTTTTAAAAAAGTTGTCAATGTTTCCGAACTTTGTCTTTTCTTTGATTTCTAAATAGTCACTTTTCGTTAAGTAATTCTTGGTGTGAAGAAGATAATGTGTGAATTTCTAGAAGCTAAGGACATAATTTAGGTAGCTCTCACTTTCACTGCCTCTCATAGCCTATCACTTTAATCACCTTCTTTGAAAGCAGAAATTTCTTATATCAATCAAAGTTGTTTCTTTCTGAATGCTCAACATCATTAATCATTAGAGAAATGCAAATCAAAACTACAATGAGATATCATCTCACACCAGTCAGAATGGCCGTCATCAAGAAATCTAGAAACAATAAATGCTGGAGAGGGTGTGGAGAAAAGGGAACACTCTTGCACTGCTGGTGGGAATGTGAATTGGTACAGCCACTATGGAGAACAGTATGGAGGTTCCTTAAAAAACTAAAAATGGAACTACCATATGACCCAGCAATCCCACTACTAGGCATATACCCTGAGAAAACCATAATTCAAAAAGAGTCATGTACCAAAATGTTCATAGCAGCTCTATTCACAATAGCCCAGAGATGGAAACAACCTAAGTGACCATCATCAGATGAATGGATAAAGAAGATGTAGCACATATATACAATGGAATATTACTCAGCCATAAAAAGAAACGAAACTGAGCTATTTGTAATGAGGTGGATAGACCTAGAGTCTGTCATACAGAGTGAAGTAAGTCAGAAAGAGAAAGACAAATACCGTATGCTAACACATATATATGGAATTTAAGAAAAAAAAAATGTCATGAAGAACCTAGGGGTAAAACAGGAATAAAGACACAGACCTACTTGAGAATGGACTTGAGGATATGGGGAGGGGGAAGGGTAAGCTGTGACAAAGCGAAAGAGAGGCATGGACATATATACAGTACCAAACATAAGGTAGACAGATAGTGGGAAGCAGCCGCAGAGCACAGGGAGATCAGCTCAGTGCTTTGTGACCGCCTGGAGGGGTGGGATGGGGAGGGTGGGAGGGAGGGAGACGCAGGAGGGAAGGGATGTGGGAACAGATGTATATGTATGACTGATTCACTTTGTTATAAAGCAGAAACTAATAAAAAAAAAAGTTGTTTCTTTCTTCTCCCCCTCTTCAGTCTTCTGTGGCCAACACTTGGGACCCTACTCATCAGAAAAACCTGTGTTTCTTAGGGATGGAAGGGATTGTCCTGTTACCAGTAAGTCCTATGACCAAAAGAAAAAGTCATATAATTATGAAAACACACAAAATAAGGTCTTTTGAAACTGTCAAAGTTATAAAAGTTGATAGAATTCAAAAGGATGTGATGCTGAGTCTCATTATCTTTCAATATCTGTGGACTGTCCTCTACACAACTACATCCATTTTAGACCATTTCCTTCTCATGAGAATCATGTGGCCTAGAGGGCCAAGTGAGAGGCAAATGCTCCCAGGACTCACGAGGATGTCATGAGCACCTACTGAATGTACAGGGGCATGCACTCTGGTTAGTACCGCCTTTATGCTGTTTTAATGCATCTCTAGCTGCAGACACATTTTGCCTTTCTCTTTTGTTACACTCATGTTTATCTATATATATTTAATGTTGCAAATATCTAAATAGGTTTAAGGTCTTAGGCACTTCATGCTTTTTTGTACTTAAGCATGTGCTTTGCAGATCATAGACATTAGTGTTGATTTTGACAAAAAATTTTGTCTTCCAAAAAATATGTATATATATTTACACAGTAAACAGAGACCATCTGATTTGCTGCAGTGTTTGGATAAAAGTCCTTGATAAAATCTGCAAATATATTTTTGTGACTGGATCACAGAAAGCATTGTTTTTGTCATCTCCACAAGCCACGAAGATTTATTTGAAATGCAGGTGCAAAAAATATGTATGAAGAGTAGAAAGAAATTCTCACCTTTTTCTCTGTTCACTTTGTTCATATTTGTTTGGCCCAGAATGAAGTAGAGTTTGCCAAGGGAAAAGATGAGGGAATAGGAGGCATTTAATCTTCAGGGCTTATTCCTGTGCCTAAAGTCAGAGAGGTCACTGGCTTGCCCCTTCCTGAAGGCTGTAATTACAGGCAGAGGACTGTTTATTTTCCAGGAAAGTGACCAGAATCTTGAATATAAGAGATTGTTTATAAGAGTACAGCATGAGTAGGGGTTATACAAAACCTCAGAAATAATAGGAAGGTGAAATTATTTTTCTTCATAGTCACTAATATGAGAAGGTCCAAGGCTCTGGAAATGTTCTACAGTGCAATAACAGAGGCGAATATGAGGTCAAGTTAGGTGATCCTGGTACTTAACGAACTGAATTAAATTAATAAGGAAGAGGAATTTATAATAAAATATGATATTCCTGATGATTCACTAAATATAAACTTATTTGTAGCTTCAACATCATGGTAAACAAGAATCAGTCAATATATTAGTAAGAGTAATTGAGAAGTATTTCTAATTTGAAAAACACCAGTTACATTGGGTTTATTTAGAGCTGATGTGGAAAAAAATGGTCAGTGTTTCATACTCTCAACTAAACTCACTCTCATTTCAGAAGAGTCATAGGAAAACTATTGATTCCAAGTAGAATTGGGCAGACAAAGCCCAGGATCAGTTCTGTTACTGGTCTAGTAGTAGGGATACTAGTCAGCGTTTGCAAAATAATGAGTAATATGTAAGTGGTAGTTTAACAATAGTAGGTATTACTTGTAATTAACAGGGAAAGCGGCGGGGAGGGGGATGAATTGGGAGATTGGGATTGACATATATACACTAACATGTATAAAATAGATAACTAATAAGAACCTGCTGTTTAAAATAAAATAAAATTCAAAAAAAAATAGAAAACCACTGTGCTTGACCAAGCAGCATCTCAAAAAAAAAACAAACCAAAAAGCAAAAAACATTGAAAGGTCAAAGTACAGGGTTTTGACATGTACAAAGAGGACTAAAATATGTGCCTGCTTTAAAAAATGATAGAGCAAATTTTGACAATTATGGTATTTTCTATCTAGATACTTTTTTAGAATCAAATGCTTATGAAAACATAAGCAGCAATTTCAGACTTTTAGGCAAACAGTGCTTTTTATGATCCTGGGTATGTGATATGATGTTGCAATAATTACCCCCATGCCTCCTCTCCTATCTCCATTTGTTTTTAGTGGATTCTGCACAGGAAAACATATTCACCTCAGTGTTGAAAATTTGAAGTTCACCTTTTGTGCACAGTTATAGATCCTAGAAAAATATACACCAGGACTTTACCACACCTAACAAAAAGAAGTTCTTTATTTTTAAAAAAAATTCCAAATTATTACAGGATCTAGGGTAACCATGGTGTAAACTATATGATATTGAGTATCTTATGACCCTGGTGATAAGATAACATTCCAATTGAATGAAGATGAACTCATGAAAAAAGAAGGATTATTAAAGATTTGAAAAGTAAACACCTAAATTTTCATAAGTAAGTATTAATTTAGTAGTTGTGTGAGCTTTAGCTATTAAAGCTTTCCCTGCAGTCTCTGGGCCCTCAGAACCAGCTGTTGTAGCTCCCAATGCCTTATTTAATACTCTGTATTCTGGGTATTCAAGAACTAGTTAAGAAACAGTCAAATTTTCCATTTTCTCTGCCAGTATATAATAAAGTCTCTGTTCCAGTGAATGGCTGGACAATTATTTTAATAAAAATGTTGACATAGCTTCATTTTACATTTTTTGCTACTAGCAAGGCTTTCTAAATTCCAGGTAAATCACAAGTCAAACTGAACTATTGTTTGTTTTGTTTGTTTAATGCTCTGTTTCCTTCTAACCTTATTCTTGTCTATCAACCTCAACTCAGTTCCCCAGTGGCTCAGGAAACTCTCAGTTGGGATTAAGTAATAGTTTTCACAACCTCTCCCATTCATTAACCCATGTGGACATTCTCAGTCTGCACACTAGCCTTATTTAAGACCTTCTTAAGTACCATAACTAGCTGCTGGTCTTTGGGTGTACCTAACAACACCTATTTAATCCAGAAATAATATTTCCAAAGAAATCATTGTACCTATCTCAACGTTCTTCATTAACACAACCTAATTAAGTCTGCTTCTTCTATGACTTCTCCAGAAGAAAACCTGATCTCATTCATAGTAAATATGAACTTTAAAAATCTCTTCTCGCCTCCTGCATATACACAAAGCAGAAAACAGAAAATTGTATATTATCATCCCTCACAGGTTTTTTGTTTTATTAGTGTGTTGAAAACGATACCAATAAGATAAAGCTAGATCTCCCTGACTCCATCCTCGTCCCCAAGCAATCTATTTGTTTCCATACTGCTGCTGGAGTAATATTTCTTGAAAGCCAACCCGTGTATGTAACTGCATCCCTTAAAGTAATTTGAGGGTTCCCCAATGGTTTGAGTAAAATCCACACCCTCTAGTATGATATTCAAAGGGTTTCTTACCTTGGCTCTGGCTATTGCCTGGTGCTCCCCACACTCACTGGTGTTCTGGCAAATGTTTAGCTCTGGGGTCAGGGGGAGTAGAAGCCCCTGATTTGTAATGTTTACCGGTTTAGGTGGTGTAAATACCACCCCCCAAGCCAATTTCAAGCAAAGAAGGTAAAGTCACTGAATAAGAGTTAAGAAGAAATGTTCACAGTTGGCTCTGTAAGCTGGTACAAGATGGATCAAGCATACCACTGCCACCCTACCCTACTCTCAACTTTCCTTTTTTTTCTCATTCTTACTCTTTCTTTTTTTTTTCTACTCTCAGCAAATTTCAATTTTACAATACAGTGTTATCAACTATAGTTACCATGTTATATATTAGATCCTCAGACCTTATTTATCTTTTAATTGAAAATTTGTAGAGATGAATGGATAAAGAAGATGTGGCACATATATACAATGGAATATTACTCAGCCATAAAAAGAAACAAAATTGAGTTATTTGTAGTGAGGTGGATGGTCCTAGAGTCTGTCATACAGAGTGAAGTAAGTCAGAAAGAGAAAAACAAATACCGTATGTTAACACATATATATGGAATCTAAAAAAAAAAAAGGTACTGATGAACCTAGTTGCAGGGCAGGAATAAAGACGTAGACATAGAGAATGGACTTGAGAACACGGGGTGGGAGGGGGAAGCTGGGGCAAAGTGAGAGTAGCATCGACATATATACACTACCAGATGTAAAACAGATAGCTAGTGGGAAGCAGCAGCATAGCACAGGGAGATCAGCTCGGTGCTTTGCGATGACCTAGAGGGGTGGGATGGGGAGAGTGGGAGGGAGGCTCAAGAGGGAAGGAATATGGGGACATATGTATGCATATAGCTGATTCACTTTGGTGTACAACAGAAACTAACAGTATTGTGAAACAATTGTACTCCAATAAAGATCTATTAAAAATAAAACGTTTGTACCCTTTTACCAATCTTCCCCTATTCCCCCACCACCCCAGCCCCTGGCAACCACTCTTCTACTCTCTGTTTCTATGAATCCAACTTTTTTTTTATTCCACATATAAGTGATATCACACAGCATTTGTTTTGCTTTGACTTATTCCACTTAGCATAGTACCCTCCAGGTTCATCCACATTGTCACAAATGACAGGATTTCCTTCTTTTTTAAGACTGAATAATATTCCATTGTATATATATGCATATATACCGCATCTTCTTGATCTATTCATCCACTGATGGACATTTAGGTTTTTTCCGTGTCTTGGCTTTTGTGAATAGTTCTGCAGTGAACACGGAAGTACAAGTATCTCTTAGAGATAATGGTATTGTTTCCTTTGGATAGATACTCAGAAGTGGGGTTGCTGGCTTATACGGTAGTACTATTTTTAATTTCTTGAGGAACCTTCATAGTGTTTACTGGCAGTACCAGTTTACATTCCCACCAAAGGTGTACAAGGGTTCCCTTCACATTCTAACAAGTATTCGCTATCTGTTGTCTTTTTTATAATAGCTATCCTAATGTGTATGAGGTGATATCTCATTGTGGTTTCAATTTGCATTTCCCTGATGATTAATGATGTTGAGCAATTTTTCATGTCCCTGTTGGCCATTTGTGTCTTTTTTTGAAAAATGTCTATTCAGGTTCCTTGCCCATCTTTTAATTGTGTTTTGTTTTGCTATTGAGTTGTATGAGCTCCTTGTATATTTTGGACATTAACCCCTTATTGGATATGTGTCAACCTATCATACTTGCAGTCCCCAGAATCCATCGGTCTCTCTCACAACCCTGCCTTAACACATATTATTTCACCTACCTCAAATTCCCTTTAACACTCATTTTGTCAGGTTAACATTTTCTCCCTATTTTTTTGCAATCCATTAAGGCATTTCCTTCCCCAGAAACTCCTCTATAGCTTTCCCCTAACTCCTTATTCTGGATAAGCTGCCTTTCTTGTGTACTCCAGTTAGCACCCTTTGTTTATTTCTACCATACCTTTTACCATACTTCATAGTATTGATAATATGTTCAATGGTCCTTCATTAGCCCCTTGAAGATATGGCCTATAGCTTTTATCTTCATACCTCTGGTACCTAACAAAATAGCTTGAACAAAATATATATTTATCAAAAGAGCAATTCATTATGACAAAGCCTCATATTTCAAATAATATAATAAAATGCTGATTAGTAAAAATAATCTTAGATAAAACAGTTTTTATTTCTCTCCCCCAGATCCCTGAAAACTAATTTATAGAATTGGGGACTTTCCAAGAGTTAAAGAGCACTGAAGAAATTCTGGAAAGTTCTATTCACCATAACCTATGCCCCCTTCCTTACACACACACACACACACACACACACACGTTCATACTTACACACACTCTCCTCCATCCACCAGTTTGGGAGGAAGATGAATCAAAGAACAAAAGGAGAAAAATGAAAGGAGAAGAAAAGATGAAGATAAGGACAGTGAATAGACAGAAATTCCAGAGCTTCGTACTTAATCAAAATTGGGAAAACACAATTAAAGCCATTAAAAAGAGAAAGAGTAACCTCTGTGCTCCTTAAGGCTTTCTCAAGCCTTTCAACAGAGCTTCCCCTTTGAGTGGGTGACAACAGTCTGTAGGAGGGACATTAGGCAATGCTTTCTGGTGGTCATTGCTCAATCAGTGGTACCAGTAGAAGTGCCCTCCCATGAAGTTTGCTTTTGGAATCCATAGATTTTCACTACTGACCATCAGTCTATGATTTCAAGTTGAAATGTATGGGCTAAGGAAAAGAAGTTGAGCCTGAAAGTCTTTTTCAATACCACCCCTACTGTGGCCACAGAATTAGACTCCACAGTGGCACCACTTCATAGGCACTAAGTACATTCTTGGTACAGAGAGAAACTTTCTTGAGCTTGGCCTTGATGTAGCTGCAGTAAGACTAGAAGAGAGTTTGGTAAGGGCCTCAGGGACCTTGGCCAGTGAGAAGGGTGGCCCACAGATTGAGGTTCCTGATAAACAGTTCTGGGCAAGAACAAGTGGAGAAGAGGAGCGAAGAGTCTCACTGCACAATGATAAGATGGAAAAAAAGGATAAGAGATGATGACAGTGATGGCAGGCTAGAATACAGTCATGGGTTTAAACAACATATTGGGGCACAATTGAAGGACTCTGGTTTCATCCATCTTTCACCTCTCCTGGCCTTCCACTAAGACATTCATGAGCCTGTTTCTACTGAGTGTGACACTGTTAGACACAAATAGACCATGGCTCTTACACTCTACAGGAGGAACTGCTTCTGTTTTATTGATTAGTGCAGGGTAACTGGTGTTTTGTCTTTTGAGTATCTCTTACATTTCTATAAGTAAGTACATGAGATTTTTTCTGTTAACTGAATAAAGAAAAGCAGGAAACCTCTGTAAACTCAGCATTAAAATCTGCCTCACTGAGAACAACTTTCTCTGTGAATCACTCTGTCACTCCTGAATGTGATTGAAGGGCAATGTGAAGGCTGCTAACCAAAACCACATGGACTTGGTCTGTTTTAGCTCTGATTCACCTTAGGAAATGATGATAAAGAAGCAAATGTTTTAACATTCGGAATTCCAAAGTCCCTATCATTGTAGAATTCTGAGAATTTGAATCCTAAGGATATCTCATGAGGAGAATGGATATATTTATTTCACTTATTTGTAAATGCATTTGTACACGTGTGTATGTAAGTCCATACACATAAAATATATTCTGCTCCAAGTTTTTCTCTCTTCCCTTCTATCAAGACCAGGCTCAACTTTAGCCTCTGCCATGAGCCTTCCCCAGCTGTTTAAGCCCACTCTGATCTCATCCTTATCTAATCTTATAGCATATACTACCTGTACCAGTGTTTTCAGAACTTATCTATCAACAATGTTCTTTATACTGTACTTTGCACTATTAGCTATTTCGTGTGTCTACCTCTTGTCTCCCTATGTGCACAGTGCCTTCAAGGGATATTGAGGGAACAGGCTGGACCATAGGTAGAAGCATTTGCTAGAGTTGGCAAATTATGACCTATTTTTGTACACCCAGCAAGTTAAGAATAGTTTTTACATTTTTAAAAGGTTTAAAACACACAGAGACTAAACTAAAATATGCTACAGGGACCCAGTGGCACTCAAAAGCTAGGATTTTTGCTCCCTAGCCCTTTACAAAAAAAGGGTGCCAATTCCTGCTTTAGAGAATAATGAAAAATAATAGTGGACAGGTAACAAGTCTGACCTTACTATCTATAAATAATTCTATTAAATTGGTGTGAGTGTTTCCATTTTAGATTATTTTCTTAATCTAAATAATAAGAATTTTGGACTTTGTCCTTCTAGGTATTATGAAGACTCATTAGACCAACCAACAAAAATAATAATAACAATAACTATTTAAGTTATTAAGTACAAGGGCAGAGACTTAGGCCTTTTCTGTTTGCTTCTGTATTCTTCCAGTTATCCAGAACAGTATTGTGGTATGGTATTATATTACTTTCCTAGAGCTGCCACAACAAATGACCACAAACTTGGTGGCTTAAAACAACAGAAATTTCTTCTCACGTAGTCCTGGAGGCCAAAAGTCCGAAATCAAGATGTCCGTCAAGGTCGTGCTCCCTCTAAAAGTTCTAGGGAAGAATCCTTCCTTGCCTCTTACAGTTCTGGTGGTTCAAGGCATTCCTTAGGTTGTAGCAGCATAACTGCAATCTCTGCCTTCATCTTCACATGGCCATCTTCCCTGTGTATTTCTCTGTGTCCTCTCCTTTTCTTGGGAAGACACCAGACATTGGACTTAGGGCTCACACTAAATCCAGGACAATTTCATCTCAAGATTCTTAACTAATTACTTGGAAAGAGCCTATTTCCAAATAAGGTCACATTTTGAGGTTCCAGGTGGATATATGACTTTGTGGGGGAACTCTATTCACCCTACTATAGGCTTAGTAAATATTTTTGAATGACTAAATGAAGGAAGGAAGAGACCATTTAATATACTGCTGGCACTGGATTCATTTCATTTGAACCTGGAAACAATTCTGTTAGATAGGTGTGTGTTTTTCCATTTTACAAGGGAAGAACTGAGGCTTGGAGATCTAAGTATCCTCTCTAAGTTCACACAGACAAGAAGGGCAGGGTCATCCCTGAATGCATGCTCTTCTCCACTAGGCTTGTGAGATTACCAATGGACATGACTAAGAAGTGGACTTGAGGAAGGAGATTATGGAATCAAGGAAGTCAGACTGTCGGAGGCTAATTATGAGATTTCCTTTAATTCAGTAGAAAAATTTTTGAGTTGGTAAGTGGATATAAACAATAAAGGAAAAGAAGAAGAGTTAAAGATGGCTGAGACCTGAGGCTTAGGGAGAGGGTGGCTATTAATGCCATATAGAAATAGGAAGCTAGATGCTGAACAGCAGAAACTGACACAGCAGTGTAAAGCAACTATACTCCAATTAAAAAAAAAAAAAGAAAGAAATAGGAAGCTAGAAAGGGAGTCACTTTGGAAAGAAAAACGATGAGTTTCAATGTCATCAATGGTACATTCAAACTTGGCCTGAAGGCAATTGCAGAGACTAGGCTGGTCCTTAGAACAGAGAATGCGCTTGGGTGTGTGAAGTTAGGTCATCACCACGAGGCAGCATACATCACCTCGTGAATCACCAGTGTTGAGCCAGCAGCTGGCTGGCCAGATGCCTGGTTATGCTACGTTCATGACTGTCTGAGGCTCTACACACAGCCTGGGAGGATGCCCTTTTTCCTTCCTAGAGACAATCAACCTTTCTTTAACTGATCCCCTGTTTTGCTCCTCTGCTAGAACTCCAACTGAGGTTTCAGGTTGTTGAAGCCATGAGGCAAGATCACTTCATCAGAGGGAGTTCATGGCAGCAAAAATACTGAGGAAGCATCTTTCTTTTATTTATTTATTTTATTTATTTATTTATTTTTTGCGGTACGTGGACCTCTCACTGTTGTGGCCTCTCCTGTTGAGGAGCACAGGCTCCGGCCGTGCAGGCTCAGCGGCCATGGCTCACGGGCCCAGCCGCTCCGCGGCCTGTGGGATATTCCCAGACCGGGGCATGAACCCGTGTCCCCTGCATGGCCAGGCGGACTCTCAACCACTGCACCACCAGGGAAGCCTGCATCTTTCTTTTAGATCATGACTGAGGCCAACATCAGGCATCCTCTTCATAGCACAAAACAATGTAGTCACATTCTTAGGGTTTGACCATAGCATCCTAATAGTCTGGCCTTGCATTAAAGACCCCAAAGGGAAGGGCCTGCTCTGCCAGAGAGCTTCTGCATTTTACAGAAATCCAGGCTTCAGTGTTAGTATCTTAGACATCTGAGTACAGTCTGAGAGAAGTTGAATGAAGCATAAGCACACCCATAAGTTCAAAGCTTTGTGTCTCTGCCTGCAGTCAGTTCCACACCACCTGCCTCAGAGTCCCATATAACAAAGAGAAGAGAGCACATGAATGAAATTTAGGAAAATAAGCAAAGTGGAGTTCCTGAAATTAAAGCAGTTGAGTTTTTAGCCAACTAAATATAAAGCCTTAGGCAAAGAGGGACTTTCTATTTTGAAATATGTATCCCCCTGAAAACCATTATTACATGTCCAAAGAATTTATACAAAATATAATTATGAATAAAGGTAATATTAAATTGCTTCTGTTAATTTAGTCATGGGCAAGGAGGGAAGAGAGCTGGTATGAGTGAACTGTCAAAGATCTCACAAGATAGTACATTTTAAAAAGTCTATCTGCAAGACTGGTTTAAATTATCTATAGAAGAGCTAAATTTGTCCTATAGATCAATTAGAAGAATCACTATTTTAAATATATCACATCCTTAATTATACTGAATTAAATGTAATTGCATATTCACTGCATGCATCATAATTTTAATTAGGGGAAACATTTTGAATCAAATACATTGAGGTATATAGCACTTCAGTTTTCTTTTCATTAAAAAAAAAAGTGTATGTCTGAGTCAGGTTAAAAAAATATGTCCAGTGCTTGGGAAAAGGTGAAGAAAAACTAAACTATTGTTTCAGGGCTTATGAATTGTAGAGTAATTCCTATTATTTAGCCCTATGACAGTATATAAGCTTTTAGGTTAAGGAAGCAAGTCTTTAACAAGTTTAAAGAAAAACAGAACAGAATGTTTACCATTGGTTCTCAGAGTTGATGTCACATAATTATTTTAGAAGAGGATAAACCTTGAAAAGCTAAATGCTTTTCAAAACTTCTTATAGAATAAGCAGATGTATCCAGAATCTGTATTTTGAAGCAGCCTCTGGTGGTTGGGGGACAGTGATCACTCATGGCATCTTAAACATCGTGAGCAATCATTTGTTCCAGCAGTGGGCTGGTGGCAGCCTGGTGATTCCAAGCCCAGGGGGAACTTTGGAAAGTCACCCATGGACCCACAGCATGGTAGAGCTGGAAGAGAACTTTGAAGTCAATTCCCTCAACCTCTCCCTTTACAGACAAGAAGTAGGTAGCCTAGTGTAGTAGTGAAGACCCTAGGGCCAGATGACCTAGGTCATCAACTCAGCAGTCTTGTCCTGCCACTGCTGGTCGTGTGACCTTTCAGTGCCTCAGTTTCCGCCTAGGATTGTTAAGAGGATTCAGTGAGTGAATATTTGGAAAGTGCTTAGAACCATGTCTGACACTTTGTACACACTATGAACAAATGTTCGTTAAATAAGTAAAGTAAAACTCAGACCCAGAGAGATCACGTGATTTGCCTGAGTTCATGGGACTCATCAAATCCTAGCTGGGGTAGAACCAGTCCTATCAGGTAGGCATGCTAGTTTTTCTTCCCTCCCTGGTCCTTAGACTATCCCTAGAGTGTGCGTTTGCCTCAGAAATACTGTAGGAGCCTGTAAGTAAGTAGCACGATGCAGTATAAGGAACACACAGTTTGAAATCAACACCTTGGATTCAAGCTCTGATACTTACTGAAAACTCTCTGAACCTCATTTTCGTCACATGTAGAAATATGATAATCATAACAAACCCAACTCACAGACGTGTTGAGAGGATCAGATGAGATAATGTACTTTGAAAACCATAATCCACCATGCAGATGTTATTTAACACCATTATTGTGAGCTCCTGTGAGCTGAGAAAAGCCATGAGAGTGTTTCAAACCTGCTTAGGACATCAAGAAGTTGGGGTGGACTCCAGCTTTAAGATGGCAGAAGAGTAAGACATGGAGATCACCTTCCTCCCCACAGATACATCAAAAATACATCTACGTGTGGAACAACTCCTACAGAACACCTACTGAACGCTGACAGAAGACCTCAGACCGCCCAAAAGGCAAGAAACTCCCCACATAACTGGGTAGGGTAAAAGGAAAAAGAAAAAACAGAGACAAAAGAATAGCGACGGGATCTGCACCAGTGGGAGGTAACTGTGAAGGAGGAAATGTTTCCACACACTAGGAAGCCCGTTGGTGGGCAGAGACTGCGAGTGGCGGAGGGGGGAAGATTCGGGGCCACCAAGGAGAGCACAGCAAAAGGGGTGCGGAGGGCAAAGCCAAGAGATGCCCACACAGAGGAGCGGTGCCGACCAGCACTCAACAGCCCGAGAGGCTTGTCCGCTCACCCGCCGGAATGGGTGGGGCCTGGGAGCTGAGGCTCGGGCTTCGGTCGGATCCCAGGGAGAAGACTGGGGTTGGCTGCCTGAACACAGCCTGAAGGGGTTTAGTGCGACACAGCTAGCTGGGAGGGAGTCCGGGAAAAAGTCTGGAGCTGCCAAAGAGGCAAGAGACTTTGTCTTGCCTCTCTATTTCCTGGTGCACGAGGAGAGGGGATTAAGAGCGCTGCTTAAAGGAGCTCCAGAGACAGGCGTGAGCCGCAGCTATCTGCATGGACCCCAGAAACGGGCATGAGACACTAAGGCTGCTGCTGCCACCACCAAGAAGCCTGTGTGCAAGCACAGGTCACTATCCACACCTCCCCTCTTGGGAGCCTGTGCAACCCGCCACTACCAGGGTCCCGAGACCAGAGACAACTTCCCTGGGAGAACACACGGCGGCCTCAGGCTGGTGCAATCTCACGCTGGCCTCTGCCGCCGCAGACTCGCCCCACATCTGTACCCCTCCTTCCCCCCTGCCTGAGTGAGCCAGAGCCCCTGAAACAGCTGCTCCTTTAACCCCATCCTGTCTGAGCGAAGAACAGATGCCGTCAGGCGACCTACATGCAGAGGCGGGGCCAAATCCAAAGCTCAAACCTGGGAGCTGTGCAAACAAAGAAGAGAAAGGTAAATCTCTCCCAGCAGCCTCAGGAGCACCGGACTAAATCTCCACAATCAACTTGATGTACCCTGCATCTGTGGAATACCTGAATAGACAACGAATCATCCCAAATTGAGGAGGTGGACTTTGGGAGCAACGATATATATTTTTTTCTCTTTTTCTCTTTTTATGAGTGTGTTTGTATATACTTCTGTGTGTGATTTTGTCTGTATAACTTTCTTTTGCCGTTTGTCCTAGGGTTCTGTCTGTCCTTTTTTTTTTTTTTTTAGTTTTGTTTTGTTTTTTTAGTATACTTTTTTAGCACTTGTTTTCATTAGTAGACTTGTTTGTTGGTTTGATTGCTCTCTTCTTTCTTTTTTTTTTTACTTAAAAAATTTTTAAGAGCTATTTTTTATTTTAATAACTATTTTATTTTATTTTATCTTCTACTTTGTTTCTTTTTTTCCCCTTTTATTCTGAGCCGTGTGGATGACAGGCTTTTGCTGCTCCACCCAGGAGTCAGGGCTGTGCCTCTGAGGTGGGAGAGCCAAGTTCAGGACACTGGTCCACAAGAGACCTCCCAGCTCCAAGTAAAATCAAACAGCGAAAGCTCTCCCAGATATCTCCATCTCAATGCTAAGACCCACCTCCACTCAATGACCAGCAAGCTACAGTGCTGGACACCCTGTGCCAAACAACTAGCAAGACAGGAAAACAACCCTATCCATTAGCAGAGAGGCTGCCTAAAATCATAATAAGGCCACAGAAAACCCAAAAAAACACCAGCAGATGTGGACCTGCCCACCAGAAAGACAAGATCCAGCCTCATCCACCAGAACACAGGCACTAGTCCCCTCCACCAAGAAGCCTACACAACCCACTGAACCAAGCTTAGCAACTGGGGACAGACACCAAAAACAATGGGAACTACGAACCTGCAGGCTGCAAAAAGGAGATCCCAAACACAGTACGTTAAGCAAAATGAGAAGACAGAGAAACACACAGCAGATGAAAGAGCAAGGCAAAAACCCACCAGACCTAACAAATGAAGAGCAACTAGGCAGTCTAACTGTAGAAGAATTCAGAATAATGATAATAAAGATGATCCAAAATCCTGGAAATAGAATGAAGAAAATACAGCAAACATTTAACAAGGATCTAGAAGAACTAAATAGCAAACAAACAGTGATGAACAACACAGTAAATGAAATTTAAAATTCTCTAGAGATGGGCTTCCCTGGTGGCACAGTGGTTGAGAGTACGCCTGCTGATGCAGGGGACATGGGTTCGTGCCCTGGTCGGGGAAGATCCCACATGCCTCGGAGCAGATGGGCCCGTGAGCCATTGCTGCTGAGCCTGTGCATCTGGAGCCTGTGCTCCAAAATGGGAGAGGCCACAACAGTGAGACGACCAAGTACCGCAAAAAAAAAAAAAATTCTCTAGAGGGATCCATAGCAGAAAAACTGTGGCAGAAGAATGGATAAGTGACCTGGAAGATAAAATAGTGGAAATAACTACAGCAGAGCAGAATAAAGAAAAAAGAATGAAAAGAATTGAGGACAGTCTCAGAGACCTCTAGGACAACATTAAACGCACCAACATTCAAATTATAGGGGTCCCAGAAGAAAAAGAGAAAAAGAAAGGGACTGAGAAAATATTTGAAGAGATTATAGTTGAAAAATTCCCTAATATGGGAAAGGAAATAGTTAATCAATTCCAGGAAGCACAGAGAGTCCCATACAGGATACACCCAAGGAGAAACACACCAAGACACATATTAACCAAACTATCAAAAATTAAATACAAAGAAAAAATATTAAGAGCAGCAAGGGAAAAATGACAAATAATGCACAAGGAAATCCCCATAAGGTTAACAGCTGATCTTTCAGCAGAAGCTCTGCAAGCTAGAAGGGAGTGGCAGGACATATTTAAATTGATGAAGGAGAAAAGCCTACAACCAAGATTACTCTACCCAGAAAGGATCTCATTCAGATTAGACAGAGAAATTAAAACCTTTACAGAAAAACAAAATCTAAGAGAATTCAGCACCACCAAACCAGCTTTACAACAAATGCTAAAGGAACTTCTCTAGGCAGGAAACACAAGAGAAGGAAAAAACCTAAAATAAGAAACCCAAAACAATTAAGAAGACGGTAATAGGAACATACATATTGATAATTACATTAAATGTAAATGGATTAAATGCTCCAACCAAAAGACATAGACTGAATGAATGGATACAAAAACAAGACCCATATATATGCTGTCTACAAGAGATCCACTTCAGACCTAGGGACACATACAGAGTGAAAGTAGAAGGATGGAAAAACATATTCCATGCAAATGGAAATCAAAAGAAAGCTGGAGTACGAGTTCTTATGTCAGACGAAACAGACTTTAAAACAGAGACTGTTACAAGAGACAAAGAAGGACACTACATAATGATCAAGGGATCAATCCAAGAAGAAGATATAACAATTGTAAATATTTAAGCACCCAACAAAGGAGCACCTCAGTATATAAGACAAATACTAACAGCCATAAAAGGGGAAATCGACAGTAACACAATCATAGTAGGGGACTTTAACACCCCACTTTCACCAATGGACAGATCATCCAAAATGAAAATAAATAAGGAAACACAAGCTTCAAATGATACATTAAACAAGATGGACTTAATTGATATTTATAGCACATTCCATCCAAAACCAACAGAATACACATTCTTCTCAAGTGCTCATGGAACATTCTCCAGGATAGATCATATCTTGTGTCACAAATCAAGCCTTGGTAAATTTAAGAAAATTGAAATCGTATCAAGTATCTTTTCTGACCACAACGCTATGAGACTAGATATCAATTACAGGAAAAAATCTGTAAAAAATACAAACACATGGAGGCTAAACAATACAGTACTTAATAACCAAGAGATCACTGAAGAAATCAAAGATGAAATCAAAAAATACCTAGAAACAAATGACAATGAAAACACGATACCCAAAACCTGTGGGATGCAGCAAAAGCAGTTCTAAGAGGGAAGTTTATAGCAATACAATCCTACCTTAAGAAACAAGAAACATCTCAAATAAACAACCTAACTTTACACCTAAAGCAATTAGAGAAAGAAGAACCCCAAAGTTAGCAGAAGGAAAGAAATCATAAAGATCAGAAATAAATGAAAAATAAATGAAGGAAACAATAACAAAGATCAAGAAAACTAAAAGCTGTTTCTTTGACAAGATAAACCAAATTGATAAACCATTAGCCAGATTCATCAAGAAAAAAAGGGCGAAGACTCAAATCAATAGAATTAGAAATGAAAAAGGAGAACAACTGACACTGCAGAGATACAAAAGATCAGGAGAGATTACTACAAGCAACTCTATGCCAATAAAATGGACAACCTGGAAGAAATGGGAAAATCCTTAGAAATGCACAACCTTCCGAGACTGAACCAGGAAGAAATAGAAAATAGGAACAGACCAATCAAAAGCACTGAAATTGAAACTGTGATTTAAAATCTTCCAACAAACAAAAGCCCAGGACCAGATGGCTTCACAGGGGAATTCTATCAAACATTTAGGGAAGAGCTAACGCCTATCCTTCTCAAACTCTTCCAAAATATAGCATAGGGAGGAACACTCCCAAACTCATTCTACGAGGCCACCATCACACTGATAGCAAAACCAGACAAAGATGTCACAAAGAAAGAAAACTACAGGCAAATATCACTGATGATCATAGATGCAAAAATCCTCAGCAAAATACTAGCAAACAGAATCCAGCAGCACATTAAAATGATCATACCCCATTATCAAGTGGAGTTTATCCCAGGAATGCAAGGATTCTTCAATATATGCAAATCAATCAATGTGACACCATATTAACAAATAGAAGGAGAAAAACCATATGATCATCTCAATAGATGCAGAGAAAGCTTTCGACAAAATTCAACACCCATTTATGATAAAAACCCTGCAGAAAATAGACAGAGAGAGAACTTTCCTCAACATTAAATAAAGGCCATATATGACAAACCCACAGCCAACATCGTCCTCAATGGTGAAAAACTGAAACCATTTCCACTAAGATCAGGAACAAGACAAGGTTGCCTACTCTCACCACTGTTATTCACCATAGTTTTGGAGGTTTGAGTCACAGAAATCAGAGAAGAAAAGAAATAAAAGGATTCCAAATCAAAAAGAAGAAGTAAAACTGTCACTGTTTTCAGATGACATGATACTATACATAGGGAATCCTAAAGATGCTACTAAAAAACTACTAGACCTAATCAATGAATTTGGTAAAGTAGCAGGATACAACATTAATGCACAGAAATCTCTTGCATTGCTATACACTAATGATGAAAAATCCGAAAGTGAAATTAAGAAAACATGTCAATTTACCACTGCAACAAAAAGAATTAAACATCTAGGAATAAACCTACGTAAGGAGACAGAAGACCTATATTCAGAAAATTATGACACTGATGAAAGAAATTAAAGTTGATACAAATAGATGGAGAGATATACCATGATCTTAGATTGGAAGAATCAGCATTACTACCCAAAGCAGTCTACAGAGTCAGTGAAATCCCTATCAAACTACCACTGACATTTTTCACATAACTAGAACAAAAAATTTCACAATTTGTATGGAAACACAAAAGACCCTGAATAGCCAAAGCAATCTTGAGAAAGAAAAACGGAGCTGGCGGAATAAGGCTTCCTGACTTCAGACTATACTACAAAGCTACAGTAATCAAGGCAGTAATGTACTGGCACAAAAACAGAAAGATAGATCAATGGAACAGGATAGAAAGCCCAGAAGTAAACCCATGCACATATGGTCACCTTATCTTTGATAAAGGAGGCAAGAATAAATATAGAGTGGAGAAAAGACAGCCTCTTCAATAAGTGGTGCTGGGAAAACGGGACAGCTACGTGTAAAAGAATGACATTAGAACACTCCCTAACACCATACACAAAAATAAACTCGGGCTTCCCTGGTGGCGCAGTGGTTGAGAGTCTGCCTGCCGATGCAGGGGACATTGGTTTGTGCCCCGGTCCAGGAAGATCCCACATGCTGCGGAGCGGCTGGGCCCGTGAGCCATGGCCACTGAGTCTGCGCGTCCAGAGCCTGTGCTCCGCAATGGGAGAGGCCACAACAGTGAAAGGTCCGCGTACCGCAAAAAATAAATAAATAAATAAATAAATAAACTCAAAATAGATTAAAGACCTAAATATAAGGCCAGACACTATCAAACTCTTAGAGGAAAACATAGGCAGAACACTCTGTTACATAAATCACAGCAAATCCTTTTTGCCCCAACCCCTAGAGAAATGGAAACAAAAATAAACAAATGGGACCTAATGAAACTTAAAAGCTTTTGCACAGCAAAGGAAACCATAAACAAGACAAAAAGACAACCCTCAGAATGGGAGAAAATATTTGCAAATGAAGCAACTGACAAAGGATTAATCTCCAAAATGTACAAGCAGCTCATGCAGCTCAATAGCAAAACAACAAACAACCCAATCCAAAAATGGGCAGAAGAACTAAATAGACATTTCTCCAAAGAAGATATACAGATTGCCAACAAACACATGAAAGAATGCTCAACATCATTAATCATTAGAGAAATGCAAATCAAAACTGCAATGAGGGGGCTTCCCTGGTGGCGCAGTGGTTGAGAGTCTGCCTGCTGATGCAGGGCACATGGGTTCGTGCCCCGGTCCGGGAAGATCCCACATGCCGCGGAGCGGCTAGGCCCATGAGCCATGGCTGCTGAGCCTGCGCATCCGGAGCCTGTGCTCCGCAACGGGAGAGGCCACAACAGTGAGAGGCCCGCGTACCGCAAAAAAAAAAAAAAACTGCAATGAGGTATCGTCTCTCACCAGTCAGAATGGCCATCGTCAAAAAATCTACAAACAATAAATGCCGGAGAGGGTGTGGAGAAAAGGGAACCCTCTTGCACTGTTGGTGGGAATGTAAATTGATACAGCCAGTATGGAGAACAGTTTGGAGGTTCCTTAGAAAACTAAAAATAGAACTACCATATGACCCAGCAATCCCACTACTGGGCATATACCCTGAAAAAACCATAATTCAAAAAGAGTCGTGTACCCCAATGTTCATTGCAGCTCTATTTACAATAGCCAGGACATGGAAGCAACCTAAGTGTCCATCAACAGATGAACGGATAATGAAAACGTGGCACATATATACAATGGAATATTAGCCATAAAAAGAAACGAAATTGAGTTATTTGTAGTGAGGTGGATGGATCTAGAGTCTGTCATACAGAGTGAAGTAAGTCAGAAAGAGAAAAACAAATACCGTATGCTAACACGTATACATGGAATCTAAAAAAAAAAAAATTGTCATGAAGAACCTAGGGGTAAGACGGACATAAAGACACAGACCTACTAGAGAATGGACTTGAGGATACGGGGAGGGGAAAGGGTAAGCTGGGACAAAGTGAGAGAGTGGCATGGACATATATACACTACCAAACGTAAAATAGCTAGTTGGAAGCAGCCGCATAGCACAGGGAGATCAGCTCGGTGCCTTGTGACCACATAGAGTGGGGGGAGGGAGGGAGTCACAAGAGGGAAGAGACATGGGGACATATGCATATGTATAACTGATTCACTTTGTTATAAAGCAGAAACTAATACACCACTGTAAAGCAATTATACTCCAATAAAGATGTTAAAAAAAAAAAAAAGTTGGGGTGGAGAGAGTAGTTAATTGGCTCTCTTCACTTTCTTACCTCCCATTTATTCACTGTTTTCTTTTAAAATTTATTTTTATAATGATATAGTAATATATACAAAAGAATAATGTACTGTATACATGTATGTGTTGTGAGTGTATATGAAAAATAAAACAAATACTGATTCTCTACCACGAAGCTGAAAAAAGAATAATTACCAATGCCTTTGAAGGCCCTATGTGTCCCACCCAGTCTTATTCTTACCCTCCTGCCCCAGAAAAGTGGGTAAACGGCAATTGTGAATTGTTTGCTCATCTTTCCCTTGCCTTTACTTGTGCTACACATGTGTATATGCCTAAACAACATATTGTACTGGATGATTTTATTTCTTATTTCTTTTTCCCTCTTGACTCAAATATCTTGAGCTCTATGGTATCTTCCTGTGCCCTTGTACTATCCACTGTTCTTATTCTTTGTCACTATTTCCCCTCCCCCATCCAATAAAACACATTACTTCTTTTTTTTTTTTTTTAGCTGCGTTGGGTCTTAGTTGCCGCACAGGCTTTCTCTAGTTGCAGCAAGCGGGGGCTACTCTTTGTTGCAGTGTGCAGACTTCTCATTGCGGTGGCTTCTCTTGTTGCAGAGCACAGGCTCTAGGCGCACAGGCTTCAGTGATTGTGGCACACAGGCTCAGTAGTTGTGGCTTGCGGGCTCTAGAGCACAGGCTCAGTATTTGTGGTGCACTGGCTTAGTTGCTCCGCGACATGTGGGATCTTCCCAGACCGGGGATCGAACCGTGTTCCCTTCATTGGCAGGCGGATTCTTAACCACTGCACCACCAGGGAAGTCCCAAAACACATTACTTCTGTCATTCAAAAGACATCGTAAAGAGAGACTTTAGGAGAGAGCCAGGCTTCGGGTTTACATGAGCAGGGAGTGGGTGTCAGTGGCCAGCGGGAGGAGGCCATCAGCTGCCAAAGTAAATGCAAGAATCCAAAAATGGGATGGGTCTTGTGTCAGGATAGTCACTCTGAGATTCCCATGGTGTCCTAGATGGTCACCTGACCATCTTAATGGAAAATCTTAATGCCTTAGTGGAAAAAAGACTAAGCGTGTTAATCAAGGCAGGTTAGGATGTCATACTAAGGAGACGGGACTTTTCCTGCAGGCCTTTGGGAAGCAATTAAAATTTTGAAGAAGGAAGTAACTGCTTCAAGGCAGATGAGATGGGAGACAGGAAGGCCAGTGAGGAACACCTATCCTGGGGCAGGCGTGCAGGGGTGACTGGAGGGCTGCACAGGAGAGACACTGCAGACAGAGTTGAGCGAGACCTAGCAACTGCTTGGATGTGAGAGATGCTGGAGAAAGAGGAGTTGGTGATGGCTGAAATTTCAAGTGACCAGGATGGAAACACCGTAATGTTCGTTAACCAAAATAGGTGACAAAGAGGTAAATTTGAGAGCCATGCTAACTAGAACAGCCCAAAATGCTAGTGGTCATCTCTGTGCCATGGTCCAGAGAATAATGATTAATTCCAGCCTTTCTCTCAGAAAAGGAATCAGGGGTGGGCAAATCTATCAATACATTTCCTTCTTTGAAGCGT
Organism: Hyperoodon ampullatus; assembly: GCF_949752795.1. Lineage (NCBI taxonomy): Eukaryota > Metazoa > Chordata > Mammalia > Artiodactyla > Ziphiidae > Hyperoodon > Hyperoodon ampullatus. The sequence goes on from NC_136922.1 coordinate 75,992,938, forward strand.
TGTGGGTTTACGTGTTAAATGATAACTTTCGTTAAGTGATTCCAACTCTCTTAGAGTTACAACTTCCCTAACTTTCAGTTTCTCATACATAAAGTGAGGGACTGGAATAAGATGGTCTCTAAGGCCCTTTCCATTTTTGTAATTGTACAGCTCTCGGAACTTTGCCCAGAATAGTAAACAGTAGCAAAAGCAATTCATGAGCTTGAGAGTCAGAGAGAATTAAATTTGAATGCCTGTTCCAGTGTGAACCTGTGGCCGCCACCTTTGGCTGCCCTGCGTCTCCTCCTGAAACTCAGTGTGATAAAACCTCACAGGGCTGCTGTGAGTCTGCTTGTACGTGAAAATGCCCAGCTCAGTGCCTGGCACAGTGTAGGTTCAGGGTAAAGATTGATTTCCTCCCTCCCTTCCTTCCTTCCTTCCTTCTTCCTCCCTTTGTTACCAAAGAGAGAGCATTAGTCTGGCTTCTCAACTGGTGCTGGGGGAAAACTTTCTCTGTAGGCTCTTCTGCAGTGCCCCAAAGCAGCTGTTGTACCAGAGAACTGCTTTTCACCAGCTACGTTCACTTTTACCCCAAAACACGAGACCTTTGGCTTTAAGAGAAGCACGAGTGGCAAGGAGACCCCCGGCAGTGGGTCTGTAGTTGTTCTTCCAGCTGGATGCGATCCCACTCTAACATCACACCAGGAACTGTGTGTAAAGTGATGAGGAGTCACCCCATCTTTCCTGCACAAATGAGCAACAAACACATTCACTCCTTATCTGTAAGGGACATGGTGAATCAGATGGAGTATTTACAGGATACTTTATGTTTGCAATGCTGAGAGTTTAAACCAAGGCTCCCTCTAATAGTTAAAAATCTACTATTCAAGCATAACGACAGCCTGCAGCTCTGTAAGCCAGTTCCTGCCGCCCTGACCCCAGGCGTCGAGTTTATCAGGATTCTCAGCAGGAAGAGACAAGGAGTAGTCCCCCTCTCCTGCAGTGAACACTGGATGTTACGTTTTCCTCGAAGTTAGTGCCCCTCTCCTGCAGATCTCAGCTGTGGAGAAAATGAAAAAGAAAAAGGTTGGGGTCCCCTGGCTTCTGAAATTTGAATGCCACTTGGCCCTGACATGATGTTTGATTTTTGGCTCCATTGCACAATTTTTTAAGATCAAGGAGTTCTGTACATCCTATTCCAACATTGTTCAGTGTTTCTATACTTTGGACTTTGTTTGTGGGGGGGTGGGGGACAGGAATCCCTCTCAGTCCTTGAGGAAGTACCATTTAGAGACCTTACTGTTTCCTGAAGGAGAAGCCTTGAAGTGTGGAATATAAATATTGCATTAACTCTGATGCAGAGTTCTACACTTATTAAGCCTTACGTGTGAGAAAACAGACACATAGAAGCTAAAGTTCTGGTCCTGTTTCTCTCCCTTCATTTAGAAAAGATCAGTGAGGTCCTGCAGGTTTGCAGACACTCTGAGATGCATCTAAACCTCTGTTCTCCAGCTCACCCTATTCAGCAAGGCAGACCACAAAGCAAGCTGGGTAGGCAAATGAGCTTTATCCCTGGTTACTTTGAAAATGCATTAATTTTTCAGCAGGCAGTTGTTAAATACCTACAGTGTGCTAGGCAGCGTACACAGTGGGGATAAAAGATAAATGAGACAATTCCTGGACTCTTGTTGATAGTAGGCTGCTACTAGTTTACAACCTAAGACTCTACTCCACAATTTGCCAATTGTTTTGTATCCTGATGAATCCATCATATCTCCACTGCACCGAACCCCAAGTCATGTCTGAGGCTTTAAAGTTCCCAGAATGCCACCCAGACATAGGAAAACAGTGAGAGCAAGAAATGAACAAAATCACAGAAGCTGACTCTGAAGAGCAGCCACCTCTATAACGGAATACTTCATAAGGCCTTTGATTTAAAAATGTCCTTTGCTCCTTTAAGAAGCTTCCCTGGTTCTAGCACTCTCTGCAAAATGGATGATTGATCACCAATGGAAACTTAATTACCAATTAATTGATAACTATTGAACTGACAGTACATCTCAGTTATCTGCTACTCCTCAGAGCAATCTATAGCACTTTAGTGAAGAAAAGTTTCTAATTAAATAGTAAAATAGCACTCACAAATATATCAAAAAATGTCTAGAACTACAACATCTTATTAAAAGTCATAGGTTTAGCATCTCTGAGACTCTGTTTGCTAACTTATCACCATTTAAAATAAAAAAATAGTTGTTGCTATGTAAAACAGGATGTTAGGTGATATTTAACCATAAAAGTTAATAGATGTAAGAACTTTGCATTCTATGTAACAGAAGTTTGACATTAAGGAGTAAGGTTATTTTACATAAGGGTGACTAAATTTTTTACTTCAGTTTGTTCTTAAGCACGAAATTGGTTTGAAATATGCTCTAACAACTTTCTGATTATTACAAATACAATAGGACAATAATAGAAAATCTCTAATCTTCAAATCATTTTCCTGGACTTGTAGCTACATACAAAGATGTGTAAAACTGAGCTTTTTCTCTCTTTCTTCAAGTTAGACTTTGTCTTCTTTATACACCTTCTTGCCCCCCATTATCTGCCCCAAAGTTACCAATTTGCAATTGTCTTTTCAGGACAGTTGGGGTCAGTCACTCCATTTGTCCCTTATAAACTCATAAACTATCCCTATTCCTGAAAAAAAAATAGCTTTAGTAATATTGGTTCATATCTTCACACTCATTCCCCATCTACCCATAACTGATTTACTTACTTGTTCATTCATTCAATTAGTATTTATTAAACATCTACTATGTGTGATATTTCATCTACTACTAGAAATACAGTGGTAAACAAGCAGGGTCCCTAAAGACAGGGAGCCACTTGGGAGAAGTCTCACATCACTCTTATATCACACAAGCGAATAGTAGTTGCAGCTATAACGAGTGCTATTTCACAGAGTAAATGGTATTATGACAGTCTATAATAGAAGCATTTGACCTAGATATTGGGGTCAGGGCAGGCCTTCTGAGGAACTGATGACAAGCTGAGATCTGAAGGAGGCATAGGAGTTAACAAGGTGAATGGAGGCGGAAGGAGCATTCCAGGCAGAGGGAACAGCATGTGCAGAGGCCCTGTCATGGAGGACACATGGCTATTTAGAGAACTAAGAGAAGGCCAGCTCACTGGACATAGAGAGCAAGGAAGAACACAGCGCAGGGTGAGTCTGGAGAATTTGAGCAGGAACCAGATGATGCAGGATCCAATGGGGCATGTTAAAAGTTTTGTCCTTCATCCGAAGAGCAGTGGGGAAATGTTCAGTGTTTTAAGCAGAGTGACATGATGAGATTTGTGGTTTAAAAAGAAAATTTGGCTGCAGTGTGGAGAATAGACCTAGAAAGAGATTGGATGAGATTGGACGGGGCAGGTCCAGTTAAGAAGCCATTGTCATAGTCCAGGAAAGGATGGAGGTGCCTTCGATGAAGGTTGCCGTGGTAGAGATAGAGAAAACTGTAGAGACCCAGGAGATATTTAGAAAGTGCAATTGATGGGAATTGGTGATGAACTGTGTATGGGGAGGAATGACGGATGACGCTTAGATTTCTGACTTGTGCACCTGGAGAAATGGTGGAGCCATTTGCTGGGGTGCATTATATCACAAGGTCAGGCATGGGGGAAGATTGTGGTTTCTACTTTGGTCATGTTGAGCCTGAGGTCTTTGAGACATCTGAGTTCAGATTTCATAGGCAGTTTGATAAGTGCACAGTCAGCTCAGAGGAGCAAGTTTGCCTGGAGGTACAAATGTGAGTGTCAACTAAATGGAGTGAAACTGAGATATCCTGGGTGGGGAGTATGAAGAGTGAGTGAGCAGAGGAGCAGCCCTAGGATGGAGCCTTGAGAAACTCTAACATTGACAGGCAAGCATGGATGGTCCTGCAAAGGAGACAAATGTTACAATCTGAGAAGTAGTAGAAGGAAGACCAGCAGACTGAAGTGTCGAGGTGAAGGGAGGGACCCATAGTACTTAAATTGTCATGTGTTAGTGAACAATATTCTTTAAATCCTTTCACTTAGAGTTAAAGCTAAAAGATAAATACCTGATTGGTGGTAATTGCCTTTTAGTTAGCTAGTTAACAAAGCATTTGATGTACAACTTTTACATTTTTTGAGCCTTTCACCATAATGAGGACAAATACTCTATGTTCTCTGTGCTGGGTTCTATTATAAGAGATTTCTGTAAACTAGCTCATTTAATCTTTACAACAGCTCTGTAAGGTAAGTACATTTCTGTAATTCTCTCAATTTTACAAATGGAGGAACTGTAACAGAGATAACATGAATTTCACAAACAGAGGGAGGTTATAGAAATTACATACAACGAGTAACCATTAAGGACCAGGGTTTGATGCAGGCACCTAGGTCTGGAGTCTGTGCTCTGCTGCTTCCCCATGAATTATCCCCACCACCCCACTGCGCACAAATGCACAAAGGAACACATTTTAAAATATAATGTCCTAGTGTGATTCTGACATTTATGATTATTCCAGTTGATATTCATCTCATTGGACTTGCCTGCTAGAAGCATTACCTTCATGTCCAGGCCTGAAACATTCATAGTTTTGTTTTTCTTTTACTAGCACCAGCTAAGTTCCATTTTTATGTACGTACATATCAAATCGTGATACAAACTGTGAGGGAAAGATTTGCCCCTAGTTTTAGAGTCTATATATACACAGCAGCACCTACTGATACTAGAGTCATTTAGGTCACTAGAATTGTTTCTGCCTCTCTGGGACTATTTGTCTATTTGCAAACTGTCTATTATCCTTGCCATTCCCTCCAAGCTCTAAAAAGACACACCAAAAAGTTTCTTAATAGCTTGCTCACATCTGGACTCACATTAATTCTATGACCATATTTTATTCCAGACACTTTTGAGAAATTCATCAGGCTGCGAAGCGCGCAGTGACGAATACCGAACGGAGTTTACCACAGCTTTGCAGCGCGTTGACTTATTCATGGGCCAGTTCAACCAAGTCCTCTTAACATCTATATCCACCTTTATTAAAGGAGACCTCACCATCGCTAATCTTGGAACGTCAGAGGGTCGATTCATGCAGGTACATACTTTCTGAGAGTGGCTGTGTCTGTTTTATCCGGTGTTATGCAATTAATTTCCTTCTCTTTTTACAGTAAGGTGTTTGCAAATACTGTAAGTGAAAATCACAGTGGAAGCTAGAGGCATAGACTAAAAGCAAAACAATGAAGCTTGGTTCACTTTTTATGAAGTGTATGGCCTTTTTTCGTTGTTAAATTCTTAAAGCTTTCAGTTTAAATGTGGTTGCTTTAATTTTCTTGCCTGGAATGGTTTGGGTTTTTTTTTTCCATTCATGATTTCTATCACATGATTGGAAAATAAAATGAAACAATTAAAGCACTTCCAGGCGATGTTTTCCTATTTCAAGGGAAGCTACGGATCAAAAGAGAGCTATTGTGTGAACCGTGCGTCTCCATGAGAAGAAACATTCACATCATTGAGAAATATTGGCAGGAGTTAGGAAGGGACGTTATCATCAAAATCCCATTGTAACTCTAGTTCTCCTGATTCTGCAAAATGATGGGGTCAGACACAAAAAAGTGCAAACACTGGGAAAAAAAGATCCGGATTTTGTTAAGAAATGCCTTTAATGGATAGCAACAGTATTTCCATGCAATAAAAGTTCACATTTCAGACTTGCAGTTATCGTGTCCCCTAGATACAAGAACCCTAGAACTTTGCAGAAATAAAAATGCTCTCATGTTGGGTCTGTTTTACTCCTTTAATAGTTATTGGTAGTGCTTTCAACATGAGTTCATTAGTAGATTCTTGGTTAATACACAGTGACGATGGTATCTATGGAAATGTTGACTTTCCTCAAAGACTAGAAATTTCTTTTAAAGAAGAATGTTTATTTCATAATCATCTGACATAATTAACAGCCCAGTCCAGCAATGACCGTTAGTAAACGAATTGAGGACGATGATGTTTTCCTAAGACTTGCCCATCTGTACATTCTCTATCTGTATTCTTTAACAAATATATTTTTTAAAAGTTACCACTGTCTTTGTAGCAGTCTGGGTACTGATGAAATGTTTTTCTTGTACTAGTGGGCATGGTGGAATTTTTTCAAAATCATGAAACGTGTAAATAAAACTTTCCCACCTCAAAATGAATCATATATTGTAGATCCTGTTATCTAAATAATCCCACACTTGGTCTCCCCTCCTCCCATTGCTTCACAATTAACTACACTTTTTCTCCCACCCCACCCCCAGCCCAGTGTTCTTATTCAGCCACTTCAGAGCATTCAGTGCTGTCCTTAACTCCTCAAAATGTGAAGGAGAGATGCCCAGTCTCCTCCCACACAGACAAGCACTCTAACATATTTGAAATATGATCATATCTATTATCCTTGTAAAATGGGTTTGTTATGTAGTGTTTATATGTGTTTTTAGTTTACATTGATGTTATTCTGTAGAATTCCAAGAAAAATCTGAAGGAGGATGACTGAATTCATCTATTGAATTCCTATTGTGTTTACTATGTTGATTTGCTTCCCTTTATCTTTTTTCTGCTTTTCTTTTTTTCTTAATTGTCTAATACCTCACCAATCCAGTTCCATATTAATAAGCTTTCTACAGTCACTTTAGGTCTGACACTTTTTCACATCATAAGGTTCCTGGCCTATTTCCAGATTCTAAAGTTCTAATAAAATTCCATTTTTAGATAGATTGCTTTAATAGCTAAGTAAATTCTACTGTGTGACAGATTTCACAACCCAAGTGATATGTTATATACATCAGTCTCATTATAATAGAAATGCTTTAACATTTCTATTAAAAATGTAACAGATGTTTTATTCTTGTCTCCCAGCATTTTCATAAAAGAAGCCATAGTACACCTTTGCATCCATAACACCAAAGATGAAAATAAGTATATAAGTAGATATTTATTTTATGAAAAGCACTGCTATCCTTGATTTTTTTTTAAACCAGGTGGCTCTTAATTCATCAAATATGTATCAAGAACGTACTAACTTTGCTTTACTAGGCAAGTAAGTGCAGCTAAGGAAGCAGTGACACAGAACCTGCCTCTGAGGAACTAAAATTTCAGTAGGGGAAATAAAAACATGTATCTGACACGAAGAGTAGAGAAAACAAAGACATAAAAAACACAGGGCTACTGAGACCCACAGAGAGAGGATCTATTTCTCTGACACTTGCCCAGAAGAATTCCATTTAGTAAAATTTTATGTAAATAAACCTAAACCATTTAAAGGATCAAAGAATCAACATCACTGAAATCCAGTTTGTTTACAGCAAATAATGTGGAGGCGGAGTCAGGAGTGCAGCAGAAATTTGGGGACCATCCAGCTTAATCTATCCAAGCAGTAACCTACCAAGTTCTGTAAATGTTTTGACTGCACTGACGTGCTGAATCTGGGGCCAAGCCTAAGTTTCTACAACCCGTGTTTTAATAATACTATGAAGTTTCTGTTACAATATAGAAGGGACATAATTTTCCCAAAGACAGCTGCCATACATGAAAAGGAATAGAAAAATGATTTTACTTCCTTCCTACCCTGAAGCCTAAAGGCAAAGTTGCTTTGCAAATGTTTTCTCCCAAGAGTTTGCAGCTGTTTCTGCCTTTCCTATTGTGCTTATGTTCAACTCTGGCTGGGAATACAAGCTTCAGCCCCAGCTGTCGGGTGCAAAGTGAATCAGGTATTTCACAGTGGTTATTTGATTAGAAAGAATTATATTGTTTAGCTAACAATATTATACGTATGGAAGAGAAGACATTTTTGACATGTTTTTAACATTTAAACGTGTAACTTACACAGGTGCAACTATGTCTAAATATACTAATGTGTACATACATTCAAGTCTATCTGTAGAGCTATGTCAGTGTAGATATAGATTTCAAAAACAGTTTTTATTTGGGTGATCACTCTGGGATGCTCTGAAGTAAAATAATATGATAAGCAATGTTTGAGATAGTATAAGTAAACAGTAAGAACACGCCTTCTTACGAATTTTGGAGGCAGAGCGGATGTAGAAAAGAACAAGGCTGGGGAACATGAGCACAGTGTGCAGGGCTACATGGGAGAGGGAAGCAGGATACTCATGAAGATCACAGGACTAATCACAGGGATTGCCCACATCTCCCCTTCTGAGCTCCTCATCTAATCTACATCCAAAAACAATGCTTGCTTGATTTTTTTTTTTACAGCACTTATATAAGGCCTTTAATCTCTAGATGCAAGCATCGTTATTAAAATATTTGTGCATGACTGTCAGGCCGGGGAGAGCAAGTGGATGGGGGTGGGGTGGGAGTGGGGAGGCACTTTCAAGACTTGTTGCAAGTTCAGCTCCACATTCACTGGGCAGCTACCTTGTCTATATACAGTGGCCACTGCCTGAGCACTGTCACAGATTTCATTAGGTTCTTTGGCATTATCCTTGCTCTTCTCTCATCACCCTTTCTCCTCTCCCCAGTTCCTTGATGCTGTTACCACCCATAACCCCTTTTCTCTTGTGCCTCTTAACTGGACTAGTTGGTCTTAAGCAAGAAACTTCAAGAGGTAGGGACCACCTAAAAAGACATCGTTAGCTCATGATCATTACTTATGACCATTACTTAAAGGATTATGTTAGTAATCAGTGAACTTGACAATAATTACTCACTTCTAGTAAGAAGAATCGATTCATCTATTGACCTCCTGTCTCTAAATTTCTTCAGCTCCTGTGCTGCCATCATTGCATGTCAGTGCTTTGTGCTCGAAGCCTGCAGCATACATTTCATTTGGGATTACTGCTATTTTAGACTATGTAGACACAGATCATCAACTCATCAATGCTGTGAGCAGCCTGCAGAGACACAGCCAAACAAAGCTTGAACTTGATTGCTAACTTACCCGTCTCCTTTATAAAATGCTCAGATAAAAATATCATCTGCCTTTTTTTAAGGTGTACATCATTGATTTAGTTACATATCTAAAGAGTGGTAGCTTTGCTATATTTCTTTAGAGGAAAATATACTTCATGGGTTCTGAAATTTCTTTTGGGAGAAAAAGAACCTATTGTAAATAATGATTTCAGAGTTATGTCCATAACAAAAAATTAAGCCCAGCTCATATATAGTCTCCTAAAATGAATTAATGCATGGTCTTGAAATATATATATCTTATAAACTGTTATAGCATAGAAATTTCAAACACCATACATATTTGAAACCATGGGAAAGTGCTAACCTTTTGTTTGTTTTGGTTTTTTTGATAGCAGGGAATAACTGGAATTTCTTGTTCGGGTGCTTATTTGAAAAAATGGAGAGACATTTTAAAACAGGAAATATATTTATCAGTAGTTTTTTCAAAATTCAGACAGATATACTCTATATATAGATTGGCAAATCCTACAATCATTGTATTTGGAATACTGATTTGAAAGTATTGGATTTTTTTAAATTTTCACAAATTTACTAGCTTATTTGGTTTTTAGATGCTTGAAATTTTTTACAAAGTTCTCAGTTTGGTATTGACTCATTTTGACTCACTTTGACTCATTTCAAAAAGTTGAAACACACATACACATCGGTATTATAATCATTAAAAAAATTGTTTTACTTTTTGTACATACCCTGCCCTTTGTAGTGTCTGGTTGGTATAGAAGCTCTTGTGCCCACTTACCAAAAAGAGTGAAAGAACAGAGCAAAGTTTCATTTAATTCAACTTTTGCCACCTGGTACTTTGTCTTACTACTTCTAATTTTGAGTTGTCAGCACCAATCAGCAATTTCCACTTCTTATGTTTCATTTTTTTAATTCCAGAAAATTAGATGTTTACCTTGGTTGAAACAAAACTCTTTATATCTGATTTCTTTCTAAACCAATACCGATTTCTCTCACATACTTAAGATATAAACCTATAGCTGGTGTTTTAGTCAGTTCGGGCTGTTGTAACAAATTACCATAGACTAGGTGGCTTAAAAAACCAAACATTTATTTCTCACAGTTCTGGAGGCTGCGAATTCCAAGATCAAGGTGCCAGCAGATCTGGAGTCTAGTGAGGGCCTGCTTCCTGGTCCACAGATTGCCATCTTCTCACTGTGTCCTCACATGGTGGAAAGAGGGCATGAGAACTCTCTGGAGTCCCATTTATAGGGCACTTATCTCATTCATGAGAGCTTCACCCTCATGACCTAAGCAGCATCCAAAGGCCTCATCTCTTCACACCATCACACCGGGGATTAGGATTTCAACATATGAACTTGGGGGGGGGTGGACACAAACATTCAGTCCATTGCAAAAGGCATCAGAAGCCATACCTTGAAAATGCAAACCAAACTCTTGAAGGTTATCTAAATGTCTGGAGCATTAAAAAACCCATCCCTTCATCAAGGCTTAAGTAGTCTTCTTATTTCAGTCTATTCATATGTTTAAGGAATAGATATGCCTTTTGGACCTACTATGTGCCAGATCTGTACTAGAAACTAGAGAGAAAGCAGACTCATTTCCTGGATCTGTAAGTTCACATCCAATTATAACCCAGTTTGTTTATTAATGGTGTCATCTCCTTCACTTACATTTTTTTTCTCTCTCAATTCACTGGGGAATGTGCTGCATCTCCCACTCTGCTTCTCCTAGTGAGAATCCATTTTTGTTTCTTCTACCCCTCCCCCACCTCCAGCCTCTCTAGATCTCTGTTTTACAAAAGTCCAGTCTGACCATGAGGTATGTTCTTCAGAGAACTGGTTGGGAGGCTGAGCAGGTGATGCCCAAGTATCAGTCTCAGGCAGGAGGAATGGATGGAAGCCTGTGAACCTTCAGAAGTAAACTGGTCTTTTACTTAATTTAAGGAAACATTTTGCAGATAAATACAAACCAACCACAATGAAGTACCACTTCACACCTACTAGGATGGCTATAATCAGGAAAATGGAAAATAACAAATGTCAATAAGGATGTGAAGAAATTGGAACACTCATACGTTGCTGGTGGGAACGTAGAATTATGCATCCCATATGGAAAATGGTCTGGCAGTTCCTCAAAAGGTTAAATATAGAGTTACCATAAGACCCAACAATTCCACTCCTAGGTATATACCCAACAGAAGTGCAAATATATATTCTCACCAAAAGTTAGACTTGGATGTTCCTAGCAGCATTATTCACAATAGCCAAAAAGTAGAAACAACCCAAATGTCCATCAACTGATAAATGGATGAATAAAATATAGTATATTCATACAAAGGAATATTATTTGGCAATAAAAAGGAATGAAGTACTGATACATACTCCAACATGGATGAACCTTGAAAACATGAAGTGAAAGAAGCCAGTTACAAAAGACCACATATTGTAGGATTCCATTTACATGAAATGTCCAGAATAGGAAAATCTGCGGAGATATAAAGTAGATTAGTGGTTGCCAGGAACTGGAGGGTATGACGGGCTAGGGTGGATGATGGCTAAGGGGTGTGGGGTTTCTGAGGTAATGAAAATATTCCAAAATTAGTTGTGAAGATGGTTGCACAAATCTGTGAATATGCTAAAAACCACTGAATTGTCTACTTTAAAAAAATGAGGAGAAAAACCACGTATCTCACATTATGTGAGAAATAATATCTCATGTTAAATTGTATTCATCCTTCTTAAAGAAAATTAAATTCTAAAACAGTTTAATCAAAAGTAGAACTCTGGGGCTTCCCTGGTGGCGCAGTGGTTGAGAGTCCACCTGCCAATGCAGGGGACACAGGTTCGTGCCCCAGTCTGGGAAGATCCCACATGCCGCAGAGCGGCTGGGCCCATGAGCCATGGCCGCAGAGCCTGCATGTCCGGAGCCTGTGCTCCGCAACGGGAGAGGCCACAACAGTGAGAGGCCCACGTAATGCAAAAAAAAAAAAAAAAAAAAAGAAAAGAAAATAGAACTCTGTGTGTGGGGTGAAGAGGTCTGGCCTTTATGTATTTATAGATATATTACATAGAATTACTTTGTTCAGGGTCATGAATTTAGGGCCCTAGCCACAAGGTTTTATTGTATTTTCACATGTATTTCTTCCCCTGTCCTCCTCCAGGTAGTTTGAGATCATAGCCACCACAGTCAAGTAAATTCAGATTCCTCCCCACTCCCTCACCCTAGTCTTGTACTTTCAAGAGCATTAAAGAAAACGGTTTTGAGAACGAAACACTAAAGATTAGTTGTCAGCACAGTAGAAACTCAAAGATAGTTGCCAGTCTTCTATTTCTTACTCATTGTCCTAAGACTGCCACGTGATTTATAATAAGAATTAAATTTAAATGCTGGATTCTATTCTGTCCTTAGAAATATCTCCATGACAACCAAAAGGAACTCCTAACTTCTTGCAGACATTGCTTCAGGAGTATTTTGAGATTTAAAGTGGTTACCCAATCATTTAGAATTCTGGCAATAAGAGAAAGTGAGGAATTAATGATAGAAACAATAGCAATAAGTATCCCTCCAGAGAAAGGGCTAATGATCAACTAAAACTGTATTTGCATCTGTGATATGACCTCTGCTTGAAACTCCAAGCAGTCGTCTCACTTTCCACACAGCCTTCCTGTCTTCTCTGGTTCATTCCTTTTTCTATAACAAGCCACACTTATCCTAGCTCATGATCAAAAGTTGAGCTTGCCAGCTGTACTAATAACATTTCCTCTGTGCCATCAAAAACTATTTAGATGTGGAGTCTTTCTCCTTAGGCACACTTAACTTGTGCAGCCAAGATTACTGAAACAAGGAGTATTTGGCAAGACAAATATGTTGTGAAATTTGTTTTAATGCTTTGACTCATAAGTGGCTCTTGGGAGCTCAGAGTTGAAGTTTTTTATTGGTATTTACTCTGGTGCTCAAAGAGTAGATCGGTTGAGTGTTTAAAAAGAGGTCAAGCAAACAGATTCTGGCATGAGATAAAGCTCCTTGGAAACCTGACTCTTGTACTTTCTAGCTGAGATTCTCTGTCATCTTTTCTTTATGGAAAACAATAGTACCTACCCTGTAGGATTATTGTGAGGAGTAAATAAAATACCCATTTAAAGCACTTAGCACAATGCCTGGCTCAGTTACCATCATATATGGTGTTCTTCAGACAAAAAGTCTTAACTGGTAATGCACCAAATCAATCTATCCAAGTTCCAGAGGTGCAAAGAGCTTCTTTATGAAAAGAGTAATGTTAATCCTTTCTGGGAAATGAATATTTGGATAGGCTTAAGATAGTTGATAAAGTCAAAGATGATGACCTATTAATTAAGCAGGGATTGCTTATTATAGATAGGGGAAATGATATTAAAGAGAGCAAGAAGATAGGAGACAAAACAGTAGTAGGAGGTGACTGTTATGTAGCAGGTCTGAATAGAATGGAAGGTATAAGAGAGAAACAAAACGCAAATACCTATAGGCAGGTTCAGAGGGATGAATGATCTCCAGTGAAGTAGAAAGCACAGAATGAGGCAGAGGACAGAGTCAGGTTATTAAGAGAGGCTGGTGTATTGTTTTGGTTTTTACTTGTGTGTGAGAAAATGAAAATTTTTTTCACCTTTTCAGTTTGAAGTGATTGACAACAATCAGGGAAATATGAAAAAATTGGGGGGGCAGGGAGGCGTGAGGGGTAGGAAAAACAAGAGGTGGTGAGAACCAGAAGTACATCAAGATAGAAAAATTGGTTAACTGAAATCTGGATAATTTGGGATAGAACTTTGGTTTTCTGATAGTCTGCTTGTAACCAGCACCCAAAGGGAGGTAGGACTGGTAATTGAACTTCTTTTTACTTCCCTTACAAAAGTCACAAATAACTATTTGGCCCTAAATTTAGGAATAACAGTAGTTTCCATCCTTTCCCATTCTGACCAAATGACCTTCGATCCATCACTTAACTTCTGTGCAAATATAGCCACCCTGCTTAATGGAGTTGTTTTGAAAGTGTTGAGTGTTTGGGATAGAACAAATGTTAGAAAAAGAATGTCATGATGTTTAATTTTTATAGCTGTGTGTGAGCGTGGTTGGTTTCTCTATCAACAGTCCACTCTCTGGGAGCAAATTAGGGACTTTGGGAATCTTCCCAAATTGTTTCAGGCAACTTGACTCCTTTATTATACTGAAGAAAAAATTTACTACTGGTTCCCCAAAACATTTGTATGTTGTGTGTTTGTTAGAGTACTAAGCAGTTCATTCCCATTTTATGGATAAGAAAGCTGAGGTAGAAGGAGCAGTTATTTATTATTTAGTCCTAATCTCACAGCTGCCCACGTTTGTCCCATGATTTCAAACACGTGGCAAATAAACGCACTTTCAGTGAAATGTAAAAGGGTATTTGGATGTCAGGCAATTTCACAAAATCAATTTCAAGCCCAGAGCTATGCTCAGCCTCCTGTACCCTCCTGTAGATACAACCTTATGCCCTATTTAAGAATGAGAGTCCCTCTGAGTGCTCCTAAATTCTCCTATAGTCTGAGTGTTCATCTCAGATAGTCATCTGATTTTATACCTGGACTTCATTATTACTGGGTTCTAGCAACTGGGCAGATGGAAATTATATAGCTGAGAACCATCCCAAATTAGAAATACCTAACAGCAAAAATCACACCAATCATCAAACCTCATTTCCAAGGCATTGTTAAAACCATCAGGCCTTATTGTAACACCAGGCCAAGAAGCAGAACTTTAGTTATAATCAAAGTTAAAAAGTATGCTGGGGGCTTCCCTGGTGGCGCAGTGGTTGAGAGTCCGCCTGCCGATGCAGGGGACACGGGTTCGTGCCCCGGTCTGGGAAGATCCCACATGCCGCGGAGCGGCTGGGCCAGTGAGCCATGGCCGCTGAGCCTGCGCGTCCAGAGCCTGTGCTCCGCGACGGGAGAGGCCGCAGCAGTGAGAGGCCCACGTACCGCAAAAAAAAAAAAAAAAAAGTATGCTGGGACAATGGTCTGTAAGAAATGACAGCACACCATTTCAAAGTTAGCTGAGGGCCTATTTTGATCTCAAAAGATCTATACATATGGCTTAAGAGTAGCAAAGCTGGAACCAAATCCAGTTCTCCAGACTTCCCATTCACTACCCTTTCCATTACATCAAGGGAAGCTGCTCAGTTGGGTGGGTCAGGAGAATACATTAAAAAATAATCCAGAATCCTTGTAGCATAAGGGAAGTCTTCTGTGTTAGGCAGAGTTTTGGCTTCTCCAGTTCCCAATACAGTCGTGAGGGTTTGTCTGCATGTGCTGGCTGATTGACTGGAAGATCTCCTTCCCTAGAAATTATTAAAAGATAATACAAAACTCTGTCTTGGGGGTGCAGATGAACTGTCTTCAAGGCAGGAGATTAGAAGATGTCGTATTGATTTACAGTGAGATAAACTGTTGGGCCTATAGTTCAAACACCCATGAGCTCGTCTAATCTGGTATTACCATTATCGTCCACATTTTCCCGACAGTATATTTAAACTGAGCTTGTTGGACTAAGGGTGCTTTCTGGTTTGTTTCTCAGGTTGTGGTTTCTCGATCAGGATCATTAACCCCACACGTGAATTTTCGCCTGGATTCCCACCCTGTGTCTCCAGAAGCAATTGTGGAGCACCCACTAAACCAAAATGGCTATACACTCGTTGTCACTGGGAAGAAGGTAAGCCCTGTTCCCCAAGGAGGTTCCATAAATGTGATTCCTCCTCAGTGGGTATTTACAGCCAGTGTCATCTGGTCCTTTTTAACTTTTCTCTTCATCTGGATTCACCTCTCTTCTATCGGGTTCTTTCCTGAGTATTCCAGAGATCTTCTGAAATCAAGTTAAATTTTTACTCAGGGAAGATTGGGCCTATGTTAGGTCCTCTTCATGATGTGAACTTCTTCTTTTGTCCTGTATTTCTCAATGAGAAAAACAAACACGCAGAATGAGAATTACAGTCCTAAGGGCAGAACTCTAGTGCAGGCAGATAAACCCTGAGGTGTACCTTGGAATCTGATGCTGGCCAGTAATCCCTTTTCTCTGAGAGGAGGTGCATTTTGATGCCAGAATGATATGTAAACTTACTTAGAATTTCCCGGGGGCTCAAGTGTGTTTTCCAGCAGCTTAATTTATACTCTCTTGAGGGATAAATTGGGAGATTGGGATTGACATATACACACTACTATATATAAAATAGAAACTAAAGACCTACTATATAGCATGGGAACTCTACTCAATACTCTGTAATGACCTATATGGGAAAAGAATCAAAAAAAGTGTGGATATATGTGTATGTATAACTGATTCACTTTACAGCAGAAACTAACACAACATTGTAAGTCAACTATACGCCAATAAAAATTTTTAAATAAAATAATAAAAATAAAATCATCTCAGACAGAGCAAAATGTCCCAATAAATAGAACCTCTAACATTGCATGGTAGTGCTTATGTTCACTGGACAGTAACGGTAACTTTTATCACATATGCGCCAACAGCAGAAGGAAGAAAGAAATTTGGTTTTTTTATTTTAATCACGTAAGCATTATTACATGATTTGCACACATAGGTGCTATCCCTGTCAGACTCTGTAAACTTATATTTATATGTATCTTCGATGTATTTAGTTTTTATTAACAAGCAAACAAAAAAACCCTCTGGAAGCTCTTTCCATCACTTGTCTTCACAGATCACCAAGATCCCGCTGAATGGCTTGGGCTGTGAACATTTCCAGTCCTGCAGTCAGTGCCTCTCCGCCCCTTCCTTTGTGCAGTGTGGCTGGTGCCATGATAAATGTGTGCGACTGGAGGAATGCCCTGGTGGAACATGGACTCAAGAGACCTGTCTGCCTACAATCTACAAGGTAGAAGTCTCTGTCAGCTGTCATGTGTGTTTTTTGGAAATCATAAATCCCACTGATGGAAAAATTCAAAAATTAATGTATTCATTTAGGTGTGAGGCATCAGCCCAAGCACTGTCTCCCTCCACGTTTTTCTTTTTCTTTTTTTTCTGGCCACAGCACGTGGCACGTGGGATATTAGTTCCCTGACCACGGAGCAAACCCACACCCCCTGCACTGGAAGCACAGAGTCTTAACCACTGGACCACCAGGGAAATCCTACCCCCCGAGGTTTTTCCTTTAGGGTGGTGTTTGGGCACATGCCCCTAGGCCCTGCGCTTGAAGTGCTTGCTTCACACTCTCCTTGGGCAGTTGCTCTCCCTTAGTGCTATGTGAATAAAAGAGTGGTGGCTAGAGAGCAATACTGCTCTCCATTTCCTCACACTGGGACCTGTTGCCTTCTGGCCTGCCCATTCTCTGATTCCTCACCAGCTGCTTTATCTACCAGGTGCCCATGCATGAGCCTTCATCACACACGGGGATCCACTCATGGCATAATCCAGAACCCTAACCTGGACCGTGCAAGCTAGAGATCCCAGCCATGCTGGAGCAGGCAAAACAGGAGGTTTCATTCTGTCTGACACATAGATGGTGGCTGTCTCATCACTGATGAGTCTAGAGGTTACCTCTCAGGGCAAGGTGGGAAGCAAGTGGATGGTGGACAAATGGGTGACTGTGTGCCTTCTCTCAAAATTCCTGGAAGAGAAGTAAAAGCACAGCTGGTGACTACACTAACCTCTATACTCTGTAAGCCAATTCATTATTTAATCCATTCCAAAAACATTTATTGAGTGCATACCACACAGCTGGCACTCTTCTAGACAATGGGGAGATACAGTCCCAGACAAGACAGAAGTGCCTCCTGCTCTTAGAGAACTGAGCTGCTAGAAGTGGACTTCAGCCATGACGTTGTAGCCACACTCTCTAACTCTCTGTTGCCTTATTTACTTAAGCATGTGTTTGGCACTATGAAAATCTCCATGGCAATTTTTTTAAATTTTTTTTCTTGATCCAAACACATTTTGCTTGAAGCTACTTCCCTGGTGAGGAACCAGTGTATATTTTCTCTGCCTACACGTGGAACAGTTGGACTTAGTACTAAGTAGTTCCTGTGAAAGATTCAAGTTAAAGGTCTTGGTTGGTCGCCTGTTTCAAGCCCAAGTAAACAAAGTGTACGAGTTAGAACAGGAACCACCCCCAAGAGCATGGCTGTTTTCATTTAGCTACGGTTTGGGGAAAGATTTGTACCGGGTGACTGCGTTTTAAACCAAATCATTTTATGTTAGGTGTGACACAGTTATTAAGACTCAGCTTGATCAGCTAGAGAATAAACTAGGAGATATTAAGAAAACAAATTTAAATCTATACTGTATTATTTATGCACTTTTTGTGTGTTTAATATACTTTTAAAACCACATGCAGTTTTATACGTTTTAAAACACGTAGCCGTGGCAATTTGAGACACCAGACCTCTGAATTCAGCTATTCCATGAAAGAGATATGGGGAGTGTGTGTGTGTGTGTGTGTGTGTGTGTGTGTGTGTGTGTGCAATTAAATCACAACAATTTCATTTTAAAAACAGCCAAGCTGATGTTTTAAATAAAGAGCAGGTTAAGAACTTGTACAAATGAAACATTTAATTTTGACCAATGTACCTCCTTTTATTAGTAATGAAAGCTATATTAAAATGGTTAAAAACAGTAAATATTTTAGAATTTTCTAGAACCAGAGAATCTCTCATAATGTTTGAATCACGCCCCCCCACAACCCCGCACCTTCCCTAACTCCAGCACCCTAGCTGGAAATTTTTAAAAGGTTGGACTGCATCGTGCACGATTCACTGAGGCTTGGGTGCTACAGTTAGAAAAAACGTAATGCAGCTGAGTCCACAAATCCCTTTCGGTTCATAGTTGTTAGGAAGATTTCATGCTGCACTAGAGCATGACATTTAGCATTCTTACTGCAAAAAATAAGACAGATTATTCATCTTTTTCTTATCTGTCTTAAACGCTGCAGGCACAAAACCCAGCTAATGTGTAGAGTTTCACTTTCCAATAAATGTAAGTCAACCTGCTTTTCAAGGTACATGATGTTCAGTGGCTGAAATTCTTTGCAGTTCCACATATGAAATATTTCAGGATTGCAAGCCCATTATTTTGTTTCAAACATGTTATCTGATCTTGTACTTAGAGAGCAATGAAAAATGCTTCAGAAAAGGAAGAGCACTTTCCAATATATTCTGAATTTATTAGGATAAAACTGTCATTCTTGTAGGATTAGAGTTTAGTCCCAGTGAGACAATAAAACAGTTTATTAATTGATCAGAAGACTCAGATAAGAAGCAACAGCGATATCTTATGAGGGACCTGAGATATCTTATCTCACGCCTGCAATATACTGCCACCAATATATTTGTGACATTTACTGAAGAGACAAATTTTAATTTTCCAAGGTTTTTGGTGGTGGTGGTGGTGGTGTTTTAACTTTCTCATGTATATCCTAATGGGTTTTGAAAATATGATCATTTAAATCATTTTCACCTGTGAAAGGACAGTAGCTACTTTTGTGGCTAGCTCTACCCTATCCAGACCCAGCCTCTGTGGCTTTATGCCGGACACTCATTTCCTTCTCACAGAGTTTCTCTACCCTCAGGGTAACTCAGAGTTTGCCAGCCCATTGTTGGTTCTGTCCAAGGGTGTGTAGTCCAAGACTGCATCCTTCCTTTGCCCCTGGAAGAGTGAACGTTACCCCATAAGCTAAGGCAGTAAAGCTCAGATGCCCCCCTCTGATATTTCAGCCGGGAGAGGACAGCTAAGTAGAGCTGGCTTTTCAAATCCTGATGATCTAGCAGAGGTTTTATAGTATCCCTTTCTGTTGCCAGCACACCCACCGAACAACTCTCCGTGTCTTTTCTGAAATCATCACCCAATCGCTTTGCCTTATACAGAAAGTGGTGATGAATGTGGAGTGACAGACTTCAATTTTCACATAGAAAGGGGGGAATCCAGACAGGGGGATCAGGCCAACATCAGCTTTGGGCTGTTTTCAGTGGGCAAGACTCCTCATTAAAAGAGGAAACAGCAGCTGTGTGACTGCCGCAGGCTGAAGAGAGTCCTGGAGGGTTAGATGTCTCTTTTTCCTCCTCCTGGATTTCTAACATAATAATAAACAGATATTTTTTTTCTAGCAGTTCTCATTTGGCTAGACAGGGACGAAGTAAGTTTTCATGAAAGGCACAACTGTGTAATGGATTTCATGGGTAAAATAGCTATTGTAAAAGCATTAAGCTAAGACTTTTGAAGGGGTTTGGCAACAAGGGTATGACTTTGGTTTGTGGTCATTTACTTGGGAGGGAAGGGAATATTTGCAAATTTGTACTTTGCTAAAAGCTCTTCTAAATTGTAAAAGAATCACTTTTACACTTTCACTAACTTGTCTTTAGCAGATACCTTTACTGGCTTTTGAGTTGCCTCTGTAGCGGTGCTGTGTTTTCCCACCATTGTACTTTACAGCACAATTTACAATATGTACCCCCAAAAGAGCATTTCCTTTCTCAATTGTCACAAAGCTGCGGAGGAGAAGCTTATTTTTAACATAGAAATTTGTTTTGTTTTAATAGTTTTAGCCTAAGAATAGTTGCTGTATAGACTTCATAAGAGCCTAATGCTATCTTATATCACAGTTGCCAAATTTTTATTAATGAATTCAAGTTTTACTTTTTTTTTTTTGTGGGGGGGCTGTGTTGGGTCTTCGTTGCTGTGCGCGGGCTTTCTCTAGTTGCCGCTAGCGGGGCTACTCTTTGTTGGAGTGCGCAGACTTCTCACTGCAGTGGCTTCTCTTGTTGTGGAGCACGGGCTCTAGGCGCGTGGGCTTCAGTAGTTGTGGTGCGTGGGCTCAGTAGTTGTGGCTCACGGGCTCTAGAGCGCAGGCTCAGTAGTTGGTGCAGCACGGGCTTAGTTGCTCCGCGGTATGTGGGATCTTCCCAGACCAGGGCTCGAACCCGTGTCCCCTGCATTGGCAGGCGGATTCTTTAACCACTGCGCCACCAAGGAGGCCCAAGTTTTACTTTTAATACACCAAAGATGAGCCTGTAATAATAAAAGGAACCTATTACTTATTTAATACTGAGCCTGAGGGAAAAAAGTCAATCCTAGAAATGAGATGTACGGTGATGCCAAGGGAGATAATTAGAAACATTGCTACAATACAGATCACATGTGGGGCTCTCTCCAATTCTGTTTTTATCTACTTCTAATAGAAATAATATATTGAACATATTAAATATTACATCATTTAGTTTGTCAACTAACCAGCTGGTATATATCAAATAGTGACCATATTTAAAGAAAAAATAAAAGTGGCAGATTAGTAATAAATGTGAATTAAGTATAAAGGAATAGGTTCACTTATTCATTTGTTGATACCTGGCCTGCAGTAGATGATTTATAGTGAGTGAATGAATGAATGGCAGATATGTATTGAATATCATATATGTGGTTGGTATTATGATAGCTGATAAATGCAGCTATGAAAACACCAGGTGCAGAAAGAGGTATTTTTACTGTGTGACTTTCTCCTCTGGGTGGGGAATACCATAGCAACATGAATGTAGCACACACGCAGCTGGCATACAGAGCAAGGCATATATTAGGGCTTGGCTTCTAGGGCCTGTAAAGGAGTTTTGATCAGAGTTCAATCTGAAGGCCCATGAAGGGGTTATAAGCATGTAAAAGTCTGGGCCCAAAGTGTGTCTATGCCCAAGAAGGCCCTTCATCCCCACCCAGGCTGAATCTGCTCTCTCTCCCATCTCTGGATCTCCTGAAAACAGCTTGCTTCATCAGCCTGTCAGATAGTTTTAATGTTTGTTCCAGATTCTCTGAAATTTGTGACCCTTTTTCCTATAGTGAAAATTCATTTTTTTCAGATAATGGGAGAAGGGAAGGATTTCAGACTCTTTGAGTATACATATTTTGTTTGTTTGTTTGTTTTCCACACCTATGAAAGATAATAATATACTGGGTTTTTTAAAGTTCTCTATTGTCCTCATAGGTTTTCCCAACTAGTGCCCCCCTTGAAGGAGGGACAACGCTGACCATATGTGGCTGGGACTTTGGATTCAAGAGGAATAATAAATTTGACTTGAAGAAAACCAAAGTTCTCCTTGGAAATGAGAGCTGCACCTTGACCTTAAGTGAGAGCACGATAAACATGTAAGGACATGAAATCGCTTGGCCAGGGTGTGCTTGGAAAACGGGTTTTGTCTTTGAATGAATCTTGTAAAACTCACCCCAAATGTCTATCTCTTGAGTTAAAAAGGGTCTTGGCCCATCACTCCTCTTGCGGATTTGTTTTGTTTTTAAAACTGTTTACTCACCAGGATTACGGAAGAAGAAAGGTGACATTACTCAGGTGAAGAAAAGAAGAATCTTTCATCTGGGAGTTTTTCAAGCATTTTTGTAACAACTCTTGAGAAATTGAGTAGATTTGAAAGAATAGCACTGTTTGGGGTCGTTCCATCTTTAAAGTCTTCAAATAAAGAGAGTTTCAAACAGCTTTTTCTATAAAAATCAGAAAACAGCTCAATATGGACCCTCTCTTCTAAATTCAATTTCTAAACCTCAGAAATGTAATGAAGCAGCTGAATCACACTTTTGAGACTTGTTGTTTATGATGAGTTTAAATTTATATTTACCTGATATTTATTGGCACTGTAATGGAGGGAGTGTATCTCATATAACCATTCCCAAATCTTGGGAAATAGCAATGTTATCCCTATTTTACAAAGATGGTAACGGAAGTTCAGAAAGGTGGAGTGTAGATTAGCAGAGGTAATCCAGAGGGTAAGACCTGTTCCTGTTCTACTGTATTCTACATGTAACTTCTATAAGATCTGAATCCCATAATGAACAGAGAACCCAGAAATTTTTAGTTATGTAGTAACAACAACCAAACATTTAAAGTTTTATAGTTGAACCTATTCTTTCAAGTGGTTATTTTATACCTAGTAGAATTCCTTTCAGGGTTATACGAAGATCTAAATCTACTCATTTTACAGAGGCCAAAACATCAATTAATGTCGCACTTGTTTAGCTTAATGGCAAAACAAATTCATTCTCGAAATCCCCCTTGTAAGTTCTTGCTCATTGCATTGTAAATTAGAGCCTGTAAAAGTGAAACATAATTCATCCTCTTTTGTTTGCAGGGCAGAA
Organism: Hyperoodon ampullatus; assembly: GCF_949752795.1. Taxonomy (NCBI): domain Eukaryota; kingdom Metazoa; phylum Chordata; class Mammalia; order Artiodactyla; family Ziphiidae; genus Hyperoodon; species Hyperoodon ampullatus. The sequence continues at coordinate 76,016,015 of NC_136922.1, forward strand.
ATAGAGACACAGATGTAGAGAACAAATGTATGGACACCAAGCGGGGGAAAGTGGCAGGGGAGGTGGTGGTGGTGGGATGAATTGGGAGATTGGGTTTGACATGTATACACTAATATGTATAAAATGGATAACTAATAAGAATCTGCTATATAAAAAAATAAAATAAAATTCAAAAAAAAGTTATTTAATAAAACAAGTTATATTTATACTTTTTAGGATTATAATAAGATTATTAATTCAAAAATAATTCTGTGGAAAGCCTATCACAATTTCATCATTTTTAAGTAACTTAAATAAACACATATAACCACAGAAATGTATCTTTTGACATAATTTAAAGAAGAGATTCTGCTTAGTTGTAATAAGCCCATTGTTTCATATGCTTTTGAAACACCATTTCTCCACCTTAAGTATGCCAAACATTATGCCTATAATTGTATATTATTAGATTATTATGAACTTTTCAATTGGTGAGGTCTGCATTGATGAGGTTTAACATATCCTGTTTTGTCTGTATGAATAATACAAGACAGTCAATATAAAGTTTAGCATAATAGTACAGAAACAGAATTATACAATTTTCAATTCTAATGCTTACCTGTAAACTCTTCTTGCTATTTAGAGTAGTCAGCTCACTGTTTAGAGATAATGGCCCATAATATAAAACAGCCAACCCAGAAAATGCCTTTGGATTTATAACATATAAAACTTTGTTTTTTCAGGTTGAAATGCACAGTTGGTCCTGCAATGAATGAACATTTCAATATGTCCATAGTTATTTCAAACAGTCGAGGGACCGTACATTATAGTACATTTTCCTATGTGGTAAGTCTAGGCATTAATTTTCTCATGAACTAGGATATTTAATTATTACTTAATCTACTTAGAGTAATAAAATTAACAAATTATTTTGTTTTGTTTCTATCTCTCATTCAGGATCCTATAATAAAAAGTATTTCTCCAAGTTATGGTCCTAAAACTGGTGGCACTTTACTTACATTAACTGGAAAGCACCTAAACAGTGGAAATTCTAGACACATTTCAATTGGTGGAAAAACATGTACTTTAAAAAGGTGTTGTAGTTTATTTTTTGTTGCATCAGTCAAGACGGATTAATATGTATACCTAACAAATCAAGAAAAGATTGTTCTTCTTTTGTGGCGAAAAATCAAGATGTTTATTATTTACTCTCCATCTTACAAAACTTTCTCCTTCCCAAATCCATCTACTCCTTTTTGCTGGTTTTTCTACCCTTCCCTTATGGTTTATTAATTCCACTTTTAAGTTTTGTCTTCCCATCCACCTTCTTTATTGTTATGCTTAGTATCCCACCTATGCTATAAGCTGTGAGATTCTGGTAATTGACAATAAATTAAGATAAACATTTCCATCAAGATTTACAATTAGATCAAATCACTTTGGAGAGGTGAGAAGCATGAGGGAGATTGGGTTAGGAAGTTACGTTTCTGCTTCTTAGATTTGGGAGAGCTCAGTTTAATCAAGTGCCAAAAGAATACTTTAAAATTGCTTAAAATCCCAAATATTTCTAAGTCAAGGATAGCCTAAGTTTGGGATCCACTCAATTGTAAATTGAATACAATTTCTAGATTAGAAAGAGTTTTTTTCTAGACCACATCAGGAAATTCCCATTTAGGAGCCACTGACTGTTACCCTTTTGATTTATGTATATAATTCTAATACATGTGTGTCTCTAATAGCAAAGGTCCATTTTCTTAATTTTTTTGTTCAGTGTTTCAGATAGTATTCTCGAATGTTATACCCCAGCCCAAAGCACTCCAACTGAGTTTCCTATTAAATTGAAAATTGACTTAGCCAACCGAGAGATGAACAGCTTCATTTACCGGGAAGACCCCATTGTCTATGAAATACATCCCACCAAATCTTTTGTTAGGTAAGTAAAAGCTTCTGATGGGTATAAGAAAATAATGAACATGAGGACGACTGGCTGTTGAATAGTCAAAAGGAAGACAGTTTTATCTCTGGATTTGATACTGTTGCATTTTTTTTGAACGCTACCTTTCCAATTCGGGAGTGAAAACTACATTCAGGCTCTGAGTACAATTTGACCTTATCAGTGCTAGTTCATGCCATTTTATCCTATTCTAAATAGATTTCATTAAAACAGTTTAACTGGACATCATAGTTTTGATATTTATGCACTTATATTATGTACATTTTAATTCTATACTAACCTTAGTGCGTAAAAGTAGAATCACCTTTTTCTCTTCATTCTTCAGTGTATTTTTGCCCTGCCTACTTTACACACAGCTTTTCCCTCTACCAGACTCCCTCTGAATCAATATCTCATTGGACCCAATTCAGTCTGCCTTGTTTCTGTTAATTCTATCAGTCTAGCAACAACAGTTAAGTTCATTTTTCCTTTGTATTTTTTTCAGACAGGAAAAAATATTTCTTTTGCATATTTTCTGAATAAAAAGACAAATGCATTTCTTCAGCTTATGAAATATGAATTTTTAAAACACTTTCAAGTTAAATAAGTTATTGCCAAAGAAAAACTACCACTGAACTTTCATTTGACTTTGGCTGTGGCTATAACTTGCAGTCACTACATGTGATTTAATTTAATTTCTCTCTTAAAATACTTGATAGAGAAAGAACCTCTCAATATTGCTATTTTTCTATTTTATTTTGCCAGTGGCGGGAGCACAATAACAGGTGTTGGAAAAAACCTGAATTCAGTTAGTATCCTGAGGATGGTAATAAATGTGCACGAAGCAGGAAGGAACTTTACAGTGGTAAGTCCTCTGAGTGATAGTTGTGCTTAGAGCTCAGCATCTCTGCTTCTACCACCAGCTTTCAGGGTAGCAGAGACATTTCAGTTTTGCCTTTAATGTTTGCTAGTTATCTTCCTTGCAGCATAGGTCAAATAGTATTTTCTATTCAACAGCTAAAATTATCTAGTCTCATGCTAACATTATAAAACACACACACACACAATATTTAGACACAAATAATGATTATCAACTTGAGGCAGTGTTTTTTAAAGACAGTCAGTACAAGGGCAAACCACATCATTCCCTGTCTTAGTTCAGGCTGCTATAACAAAAATACCATAGACTGGGTGGCTTACACAACAAACATTTATTTCTCACAGTTCTGAAGGCTGGTAAGTCCAAGACCAGGGTGCCAGCAAATCTGGCTGTCTGGGGAGGGCCTGCCTCCTGGTTTGCAGATGATTATCTTCTCATTGTATCCCCACATGGAGGTGAAAGAAAGAGGCAGCAAGATCTCTTGTGTCTCTTCTTATGAGGGCACTAACTCCATCATGAGAACTTCACTCTCATGACCTACTTACCTCCCAAAGGCCACGTCTCCAAATACCATCACACTGGGGATTAGGCTTCCAACATATGAATTTGGGAAGGATGCAATCATTCAGACCATTGCATTTCCCTTTTTTAATATCCCGTAGAACATCAACCCTTTTGCTTTAATAAAACCCTTGGGTAAAGCCTCTAATCTTGCCACAGCATCCTTGTCTTCCTAAGTGGTACAGTGTTTTCTTACACATCCCTGCTTCTTACCATTCCTCTTGTGCCTTGGTTAGCATGTTATCAAATAATGAGAAAGAGCATTAGAATATTTATGTCCTAGATTGTGTATATTGTTTGGTATTTCTCCACCTTTTTTCTTTTATTTGCAAGGTCAATCAGAATTTAACTGAATTCCTCCTTAAAAGTGATTGACCTATTTTGTGCTCTAACAATTTTGGGATATCACATTAAAATGGTAGTTTTACTTCAGACCTTAGGAAATTTGGAGTTATTTACAAAGATTTCATATTTTTGTTGTTTTTCTTTGACATAAAATATCCATAATCTAGTTGGACTTGTACAAGCAACTTAGAATGAAAGTTCTAAGTGCCCCCTCTCAAACAGGGGCTTGATTGGGGAGGCAATAGATTGAATTACAGCACTTCCTTTTAGATTCCCATCCAATATTTTGTGAAGGCTAAGACCACAGTGTGCTTTAATTACAAAAACCAATTTGGGGCTAAAAATGTCAAGCCAAATCACCAAACAATAAGGTCATCTCAAATGAGATTTTTCTTGACCTTCTCAATCAGCCACATTGCATCACCTCTAAAGAGTATTATTAGATTTTTATAATATTCCTGAGAGATTGTACTCCAGGGAGTCACCGTATGAAGTAGAGAGCTTTGAAACCAATCCCCGCACATGGCCACAAACAAAGTTAGAATACCGCCACTATTAATTTAAAGGACATCGGTTCTCCACAGCCAGGCATAGCAATTTTTCATTAACCTATAAAAATAACAGTAACCCTCTTTGGTGTTGGCATGTGACTTTTTAAAGTAGAAATCTGAGAAATTATTAGTTTATCTAATTCACACCGAGCCTGCGTTATTGAAATAATGGCTAAGTTTTCTTCCTTCTCCCTCACCAGCATTATGATGACATGTGGCATCATTCATTCATTTGTAATCAAATAGTTATTAAAACCTCCTAGATGTGCCAAGGAAGATTCAAACAATGGTAGAAGATTTAAATCTTATCTGTTTACATATCTGGAAATGTAAACTTCTCTTATTTTAGCCACAAACATATTAGTACAATAGAACAATGTATTCAAATTGGACAGGAATGAAAAATTCAGTGGGTCTATTTGACTATTGTTTGTGAAAAACCTCTTAAAGAAACGTGTGTTCCTTCCATGTTCCCTGCTTCTTACAGAATTTGAAGCTGACCATGATGAATTGAACCCATTCATTATTTAACAGAGAAAAACTCTTGGTCAGGTTTGACTTAGATATACCAATCCAGCCACAATAATTTTTAAGCCTAACAAACTCAAATATTTTAAAATAAAAATACTAATCACCTTCTTAACAAAATGCATATTAATTTGTTAATATGCATTATGTCCCAGAAGCCAGCAGTTTATTGTATAGTTTTCAGATTTCTTGTTACATAGAGAATTACCGTAATAGCAGTAAAATTGTTCATTTCCTTTTTTTCAAGATGATAGAATAAATAGCTTTTAGCATTATAGTATGGATTTGATACAAAACTAAGTAATATTTTATTCATATTATATCTATGTATCAGTTTTCTTTATCTGCTTATAGCACATATTTTTAATGTAGGATAATTTTTTAAATTATTTTTAAAAGAAAATATCAAATATCCAATTTTGTTTGTGCTTTTTATGTATATCCTGAGTCCTTTTTCTATTGTGGGCATAAGTAATTGTTTTATCTCCAACTCTACTTGTCAAAGAAAAGGAAATATGAGGGATGTTGTTGCTTGTTTGTCTTTTCCTTGGGGGAAAAATGCAACCATTTAACCTTAAATGTGCCACTTTGTGTTGGTGGTTTAGTCTAAGCACAATCAAGAGGAAACCACATTTTCCAAACTTCTATAAATCAGAATTACAAAGGGGAAGATTTGAAATGAGAGATGAAAGGGCATGAAATAATAATAACAGAGCCTTTGTAAAATAGCATAGGAAAAGATTTATCAGTAGAGAATACAAAGTGAGCAAGAAGCCATCCAGTGTGGGAGTTACGTGAATTTTAGGGTCAGTGGCCTAGGATTTATGTTCCCTGCTTTGCCACTCGGAGCTGTGTGACCTGGTCTGATGACATCAGCTCGAAAAGCTCAGTTTCTTCATCTGTAATTATGTGTGTAATCGTAGCACCTACCTCATAGGATTATTGTGAGAATTAAATGAGACCAACCTTGTACTAAAGTGTTTTGCACAGGACCTGGCACTCAGTAATTGCTAGCTTAAAACACACTAATAAGATGACCTGTATACACTACCAAATGTAAAATAGATAGCTTGTGGGAAGCTGCTGCATAGCACAGAGAGATCAGCTCGATGCTTTGTGATCACCTAGAGGGGTGGGATAGGGAGGGTGGGAGGGAGGCTCAAAAGGGAGGGGATATGGGGATATATGTATACATATAGCTGATTCACTTCGTTATAAAGCAGAAACTAACTCACCATTGTAGAGCAATTACAGTCCAATAAAGATGTTAAAAAAAAAAAAAAAAGACCGTGTTGTTTAGAGAATCACATCTGTCATGTTTCCAGAAATGTGTTCTTCAACATTAGGAAGTTAAATGGAGATTTTTTTCAAAATGTACATTTTCAATTGATTGTCTGAAACAGTGAAATGTGAAAGTTGCTATTGATGTTGTCAAGCTATGTTCTGTTTACAGTGGATAATTGTGTTTTACTATAGGCATGTCAGCATCGCTCTAATTCGGAGATAATCTGCTGTACAACTCCTTCACTACAACAGCTGAACCTACAACTCCCCCTGAAAACCAAAGCCTTTTTTATGTTAGATGGGATCCATTCCAAATACTTTGATCTCATTTATGTACATAATCCTGTGTTTAAGCCTTTTGAAAAGCCAGTGATGATCTCAATAGGCAATGAAAATGTACTGAAAATTAAGGTAAGAAATGCTTAAAATCATCTCTTAAATCATCAACTTGCACCTAATTGACTTCATAGCTATGTGAATAAAATTGTTGTACTTGGTCATTATCTTCTACTACATCGGCAAATACCTAAGCTCTGAGAAACAAATCTTTTTGACATAAGACTAAAAGGTATGTATAATCATGAACTGCTTTTTAATGAAGCATTTAAAAACTCTTTCTTGTGTATATATTAAAAATAGTAAATGTGAGACACAAATCCATTAAAGTTGCCTATGATGTATTATTCTGCCAACGTTATATATTTCCCTGGACACCTAAATGTGCTCATTATAAGATAAAAGGTAAGAGTCATGAAAGTAAATGCATCAATTGTAGTTCTGTACTTCCTTCTAATTTGGAATTTTGTATCTGGGTGTGGTTATCTCTAAGCTGATTTATAAATGGAGCTGGATTTCCTCTACCTCAGAAATATATTAGCCTCTAAATATAATTTGATTGGACAGGAACAGATCATCTTTTCTAACCCAGCCTGTTGCAAACAAAGAATACTAAAACCTAGAGAGGTTAAGTGGTTTGACAAGTGATCAGATCGTGGCAGAACAAAGACTAGAATACAACTCTTTTATGTTGCTTCAGTCACTTTTACTTCAAATAGTAATAAAAGAGGCAAAATGATCAAAACTTTAATTATCTGTAGCCCCAGTCTCTAGAAACAACAAAATATTTATGCTTCAACATGATGTTTTAGGCATGCAGAATTTTCCCCCCGAAAGATAACCTGAATGCAAATATGAACAAACACAAAGTAATACAATAGTCCTTGTTTAGATGTAATATAAATTCCCAAAGACCATCTCCATCTAAGTAAGAATATGTTTCTACTAAAATTTTCCTGCTTTTTCAACAAGATTTTATCTACAGCCAAACCCATGCACACGTTCGTACTCATACAAGTTTACTAACCTCGCAATTGTGTTTTGTACAATAATTAAGCAAGCCCAGCGTGAAATTGAATGGAAGCCTGCTTCAACGAACAGCATGTTTACCATAGCAGAGTTCTTTCATCTGCTTCTTTAATTAGTTTTAGAAAGGGAGAAAGAGCTTTTATCACTTCTTTTTTTTTCAATAAAATTAATCTAGTGTGACCTTTTGCTTTCAACAATTACTGTGTTTGCCATTTGAAAGATTCCATTGGATTTTTCTTGATGAAAACAAAGGTTTATTTGCAAATATTTTTACACCCAGATAAACTCTATTTTTCTGTTCCTGTATCTATGATGGAAGGATTAGAGAAGAATGGTTCTTTATCTACCCTTTCAAGCAGCCTTATATGGAGGAGAAAACTCCTTTTTCTGTAAATTACATACCCATTATTCAATGTCCTACAAAATTGTTGGACCAAGAAAAGTATGATTTGACATCATCCTCAGCCTTTCAGTGCTGTTCCCAACCTGGCCCAAGAGGCCTCCGGAAACAGACACAAGAGACTTTCTTTTCTTGCCTATATACAGATTGACTCTTTTCTCTAACAAGGGTCTAGCACCTGTCATGTCACAGAGTGGCAATCTGGGGAAAAAAGGAACAGTTTTGGGGGACTATTTTGGTGTCATGATTCAGTCTTCTCCCATATTCCATTTTACGTATGTGTAAGAGGAAATCTAATATAAGAGAATCTTTGTGTGACAGCAGTTTAACCCTTTATCAATTTCTAAAGTTGATCACATTAAAACCTCTGCCTCTCTAAGGGCAGAAACAAAGAAACATAAAGCAAGAGAAAAGAAAAGAAAAGAAAAGAAAAAGCCTCTTCTGGACAAGCAGTGAACTGTTTTTTATCAAAAGAAAGGGTGTCATTTTATTTCATGTTGTGCTTGTTCAGTTACCATTCAAAACATGAATGTGAAGTATGTTTGTGTTCCATCAGTGAAAGCATTATGGAGAGAATTGTGTTTAGAGTGAGATTTGCTTCTTGTTGCCAGGAAGAGTTCGTGCTCCTCAGGCAGCCATGCATACAAGAATTCCTTGGCTAAAAAGAGACTGTGATCGTTTCCAGCCCTAGTTGTGAGAATTGGCTTAGTCAATAGTTGGTGTAATGATTACACCATGGCCAAGAGGGTCAGCCAAGTTTGGATCAAGAGAACATAATAGAGATCGGGGATCAGTCATTCCTCAGGACTAATCAGAAACCCCATTAATGTGGGAGGTAGTTTATATCCAAGGCTTAGGCACCAGCTGTGGACAGTGGTCATCAGAAGTAGACATCTAGGGACTTCCTGGTGGCACAGTGGTTAAGAATCTGCCTGCCAATGCAGAGGACACGGATTCAAGCCCTGGTCCGGGAAGATCCCACATTCCACGGAGCAATTAAGCCTGTGCACCACAACTACTGAGGCTGCGCTCTAGAGCCCACGAGCCACAACTACTGAAGCCCCTGCATCTAGAGCCCATGCTCCACAACAAGAGAAGCCACCGCAATGAGAAGCCCATGCATCACAACGAAGAGTAGCCCCCTCTCACCACAACTAGAGAAAAGCCTGTGCACAGCAACGAAGACCCAATGCCACCAAAAATAAAAAATAAACAAATTTATGGGAAAAAAAAGAAGTAGACATCTCTTTAGGAGTGCACATTAAGGTATGGTGTTCATGTCAACAACAGCTCACATTTGTGTGGAATTTTAGTTAAACAGTACTTTGACATATGTTGTTTCATTTGAGACTCATGTGGACTTGTGAGGTTGGGAGGTCAGTGATAATCATCCCCATTTATAGATAAGTAAACAGAGGTTTAGAAAGATTAGGTAATTTGTTTTGGGTCATGTAGGGAGCAAACAGCATAACTAGGGCTCACACTCAAATTTCTTGATTCCAAATTTGGTCTTCTTTCCACTACATTACAAAGGCTTTCATATTAACTTTCATTTCATGTATACCAAAATACCTTTCATAATAGAGAAATTTTCTATCATACGGTACATGGATAGCTATACAATCCTTTAAGTGAAATAGCTCTAAACTCTTTAAAAATATCTAAAAGTCAATTCTGTTGAAAGAAACCCTGAATTTTTTCCTAATTATCTTATATGACTTTTTGTTCATGATCATATTTTATGGAAACTAGAGAAGCACAGTATTTAATGCTGGAACTAGGACTGTCTGACACTGCCCTGGGGCTTCATCTTATTCTGGAGCATATAGATATACATGGTAATAGAGATGCTTCAGAAGTCCAGTTTGGAGAAGCTGGCTAAAACAGGAAAAGCAGCAGGAAGATCATCTAAGTCAGGGAACAGGGACTCAGGCTACGATACTAGGAGCATAAGATCAAAGATTGAGAGCTCAGTTAGAGGCCTGTGTCAGTGTCTGGGCATCAGAAGGATCTAGAAGGGAGAGTAGTTCTGAGCTAACTCAGTCTACCTGCTGCCCAGAGCCAGCTAGAGTTTTGTCTTCCTCCCACTTCTGACTAAGATACCTGCAATTGTAGGCCCAAACCCATTCACAACCACCGTGAGGCCAGTTCTGTCTCCAGACAGGGTAGAAATGAAGGGCTCTTTTCTTAGAGGTCATTTGGTCCAGTGTCAAGACCTATTCTTATTGATGGTGCTCATAAACTAGTACAGTTGACCCTTGAACAACACAGGTTTGAACTGCTCAGGTCCACTATATGCGGATTTTTTTCAATAAATACATACTACAGTCCTACATGATCCATGGTTGGTTGAATCTGTGGTTACAGAATCTCAGATACAGAGGGCTGACTGTGAAGTTATACGTGGATTTTCAACTACACGGGGGTCAGTGCCCCTAACCCCCCACGTTATTCAGGGGTCAACTATATTTCCCTGTGCTACACACTTTAATATGCATTCTGTGGGGGAAAAAACCCATATTCCAGGGCACATAGACAGCACCTGTGGTATCCCAGTACCCCAAGTAGCTAATGAAGAAACCAGTTTAATTTTGGTTCATCCAGCTTTTCTCAAAAGACCTGGGAACTTTTTTCCCCAAATGCCTGTTAATGTCCTGTGGACTTAGTTTTGAAGCTTTCTGTGTTGGTTCTTTGGCCTAGTTCCCAAGCTGAGGGGGCTTATATCCTCTGGATAAAGTGTAAATGTCCCTCCACCACCACCCCACCTCACTGACTTTCTATTGCCAGCCTCCCTGGACCGTGGCCTGGCTGAGTCCTGCTACCATTCCCTCCATGGCCTTAACTGACTTTCCCAGACTCAACATTGTGTCCCCCTGGAGGCATGAAAACTTGCAAGACCCCGCCTGTTATAATGCTATTTTTCAAATCCTACCCACTTCCACTCCTATCTGCTCTGTAACCAGCTCAGACATGGGTTCCCAGGCCTGAGTCCTAGATAGAAACATGTCATACCTGGCCAGAGTTCAGAGGAAACGGACAAGGGGCATCCTGATATGACAGAGGAGTAACAGTTTTTCACTTTAGAAATATATTCATTTAAACATTACAGTGAGAGGAAGAAACTCTTACTCATCTTTATATTCCAGAGTTTTGTCTAACACACAGTAGTAGATGGTAAGTAGATTTGTATTAAATGGAATTGATTTGCTTCATGACCAAGTCCCTTCTTGAACCTTAGTTCTCAATGTGTAAAGCAGGAATGACCATAATACCTACCTCAGGGAAGTGTCTTTGCAGGATAAAATGAGATAATTATAACTCTAAATTGCTCTATGGGTGTAGGGGATTAAAGACCAGAAAGCTCCTTTTATTTTGCTTTATTTAAAAACCTATGTATTACTGTTTTAATGACTGAAGAACTAATCCAATTTTGTAAATATGCTCTACTATTTAATAATAGCTAATATTAAATAGTAAAAAGTAAATAATAAAATTTCTAAACATAAACATTTTTTTCCACAGCTCAATAAAGCTATGTTTATTTTAACTGACAAAAACCAGCCTATACCTTTTTTTTTTTTTCCTGATTCGGTCCCCTCTGTTATATAGTAGTGGGCTTCCAGTATCAGTTTCTTGATATCTCGGATTGTAAATTTTTTAAATAATCACTATACAGGGCTTCCCTGGTGGCACAGTGGTTAAGAATCCGCCTGCCAAGTCAGGGGACACGGGTTCAAGCCCTGGACCGGGAAGATCCCACATGCCACGGAGCAACAAAGCCCGTGCGCCACAACTACCGAAGCCCACATGCCTAGAGCCCGTGCTCCACAACAAGAGGAGCCACCGCAATGAGAAGCACGCGCACCGCAACTAAGAGTAGCCCCCGCTCGCTGCAACTAGAGAAAGCCCTCGCACGCTGCAACTAGAGAAAGCCCTCGCGCAGCAACGAAGACCCGATGCAGCCAAAAATAAATAAATAAATAAAATTTTTAAAAAATAAAATAATCACTATACATATAAAGCTGATATTAATTTCTTATGTAAGTCACTAATTATTATGCGTTTCTTAGTAGGCACAAATGAAAAGTGGTCTCGTTGTTCAGCTTTGTGACCTGTTTTTGTTTTAGAGAAGCTTTTAGGCAACATCCTAGGCAGCCCTGAACCTAAAAGAAGGAGTATTGGAAATGTAAATGCAGTATGTTCATCCCTTCCCCCAGCCTTCATCATTATCTAAGCAAGCAAGACACATTTTAGTCATTCCCTCATAAATCAAGCCCTCCAGCTCTTTAATCTCTTCCTTTGTCATTCCCTGAATTTCCTCCAGTATGTGAGCCAATGCCTTAGCCCTCCTCAGTCCTAACCAACAAGTTGTCATTTGAAGCCCCAAGGTGACTTATTAGATTTATGTGCTTCTACATTGACTTGCCCTGTGGGGCTGACCTGGTTCAATGGAGTACACATACTGCCTCTAGAAATATCGTAAGGATAGAGTTTGTCTATATCCATTTTTTTTTAACTCCAAATTCATGTTAGAAAGAAATATTTTCTTCCAGCTTCTTTTCCGAGAATAATATTTGACCTAGCAATCTATCGAGATCCATATGAGACAATGTATGTAAAACTAGTTTGCCAAGTATTAAAGGTCATGTAAAACAAAGCGGGAAACAAAATAGCAGTACTGTAGTTGTTACTGGCTGTTCTTTGTCCCTAAGAAAAATGCTAATATGTTTTGATATTTCTCTCTCCTCAAAATAATGACTTTTTAATAAATAACCATACTCGGACTTCCCTGGTGGTGTAGTGGCTAAGAATCCACCTGCCAATGCAGGGGACGCAGGTTCAAGCCCTGGTCCGGGAAGATCCCACATGCCGTGGAGCAACTAAGCCCGTGTGCCACAAGTACGGAGCATGCGCTCTAGAACCCATGAGCCACAACTACTGAAGACCGTTCACCTAGGGCCCGTGCTCTGCAACAAGAGAAGCCACCGCAGTGAGAAGCCCGCCCACCGCAACAAAGAGTAGCCCCACTCGCCGCAGCTAGAGAAAGCCCACGTGCAGCAACGAAGACCCAACGCCAAATAATAAATAATAAAAATAAAATAAATAAAATTTTAAAGTAATAAATAAATAGCCATACTCATTAAGCCTTCATATGAGAAATTGTACCACTTCTTTACCAAGGCTAATTATTGGTTTCTTCCAACAAAACAGTGATATTTTAAATACCTAATGGTGACTCCAATTAACTAAATACGTCCAATTGAACAATGTTTTTAAAGCCCTCATGTAACTATATAATTGTTCAAAATAATGTAATCATGGGCTTCCCTGGTGGCGCAGTGGTTGAGAGTCCGCCTGCCGATGCAGGAGACGCAGGTTCATGCCCCGGTCCGGGAAGATCCCACATGCCGCGGAGCGGCTAGGCCCGTGGGCCACGGCCGCTGAGCCTGCGCATCTGGAGCCTGTGCTCCACAACGGGAGAGGCCACAACAGTGAGAGGCCCACATACCGAAAAAAAAAAAAAAGAGTGTCAGAAAATCATGTGCTTTGGTAAACAACATGGCCTGTGTTTGCAGTATATTTATACTCCTTCACAATTGTTTGCATTCCTGCAAAACTGTGAAGTGTTAACAAGCTCCTTTTTCTTTTTCTCTTCCAGGGAAACGATATTGACCCTGAAGCAGTTAAAGGTGAAGTGTTAAAAGTTGGAAATAAGAGCTGTGAGAATATACAGTCACATTCTGAAGCCGTTTTATGTACGGTCCCCAATGACCTGCTGAAATTGAACAGCGAACTAAATATAGAGGTGGGATTCCTGCTTTCCTCTCATGGTGTAAATAAAGATGCCAGCGTAATTATGTCACTTGCAGGCTTGAAATAAATCATTAAAGCTCATTTGTCTGTTGGCTTTAGCTCATCAGCTCAGCCTTGCTTCTTAGTTGTTATTTTAGAAATAGTGAGGTTTTTATTGCACTGTCTCCTTCCCAAGCTTCAAAGGGTAGATCTCAAAAGTCCTTGCTGGCCACGCTCCTCTCCATCACGCCACGTTCTTGCCGAAATTTTCTGTAATTCTCAGGAGAGATAAGGACACATTCAATAGGGCCCTTTCCCCACCTCTCACCACTCCAAGTAGCCAGAGCCAACAAACTACTGCCTGCTACAGTGATCTCAAATGCAGAGACGCATAAGTAAAAGAATATGTATGCACTGGATGAAGTAAAATAAGAATTAAACTATTTTACAGTAACTTCTTTCATGTAAACAGCTAAATCAGATAACTGGGAACAAAAGTGAGTGATTTTTTTCATTCTTTTTTTTTAAGAGCTTTATTGAGATTAATTCACATACCATACAGTTTATACATTTAAAGTATACAGTTCAATGGTTTTAGGTATATTACATTATTTTTTTAATTATGGTAAAATACATATAAAATTTGCCATTTTAATCATTTTTTAGTGTACAATTCAGTGGCATTAATTACATTCACAGTGTTGTGCAACCGTCACCACTATTGAATTCCAAAACTTTTTCATCACCCTAAACAGAATCTCTGGAACCATTCAGCAGTACTGTCACAATCCCTCCTCTTCCCCAGCCCCTGGTAACCTCTAATCTACTTTCTGTCTTTATGAATTTGCCTACTCTAGACATTTCGTATAAGTGAAATCATATAATATTTGTCCTTTTGTGTCTGGCTTATTCTACTTAGCAAGTTTTCAAGGTTGATCCATGTTGTAGCACGTGTCAGAACTTCATTCCTTTTTAAGGCTGAATAATATTCCACTGTATAGATACACCACATAAGGCTGAATAATATTCCACTGTATAGATATACCACATTTTGTTTATCCAAGAATGTGTGATTTTTAAAGGGTTCCTGAAGTTTTCCAAAAAGTTATGAAATGGGAATGTATGAAAAAATTTTAAAATCGAAGAAGGCTGGGGCTTCCCTGGTGGCGCAGTGGTTGAGAATCTGCCTGCCAATGCAGGGGACACGAGTTCGAGCCCTGGTCTGGGAAGATCCCACATGCCGCGGAGCAACTGGGCCTGTGAGCCACAACTACTGAGCCAGCGCGTCTGGAGCCTGTGCTCCACAACAAGCGAGGCCGCAACAGTGAGAGCCCCGCGCACCGCGATGAAGAGTGGCCCCCGCTCGCCGCAACTAGAGAAAGCCCTCGTACAGAAACGAAGACCCAACACAGCCCAAAAAAACTAAAATTAATTAATTAATTAATTTAAAAAAAAAAAAAAAGTCTGAATCAGAGTTTGGAATTAAAAGGACCAGAAATCCTAAAAATCATACCACGTTAGAGCTGGAAGGAATGTCAAAGACTTCTTCTATGTATCAAAACTGAAATAAAAATATTCTGAGACTTTATTATCCCATCATAATAATAATATGATTACTACTTATGGGGCATCTCCTGTGCCCTCTACCCTACCCTCCAGGACAGAATTAATGTCCTGTTGTCTCTTTTTCTTACTATATGTTCATACTTCTACAGTACATATCATAGTGTACTATAATCATTTATTTTTGTGTTTGTCTCCCTTTCATACTTCAGTTCCTCAAGGTCAGGGGCTGATTTTTATCTTTTTACCCCCTAATACCTAGTTATAAGTACAAACAGCTATGCATAATGTAAGTACTTAAGTGATTAGTAGCCCCTAATTATTTGAACACTGAACCAGAATTGAGGAATGTCTTAATACTCTGAAGGCAATTATGCTACTTCTAGAACAGTAATAACCAGGTAGTATTTTGAGCCCAGGGAGACTGTGATTCAACTGTGTAGTGTATTTTGTATCTATCATGGCTAAATTCTGACTTTTATTTGTCATTTTTAGTGGAAGCAAGCAATTTCGTCAACCGTCCTTGGAAAAGTGATAGTTCAACCAGATCAGAATTTCACAGGACTGATTGTTGGTGTTGTCTCAATATCAATAATAATCTTATTATTACTTGGGCTTTTCCTGTGGCTGAAAAAGAGAAAGCAAATTAAAGGTGCATTTTTTGGTTATTGTTTGTTTTAAAGGAGTTGCCTTAAGAATACAGTCATTACAGTTTAAAATTGTCATAGATTCATGTGTGCGGTCTTATGCAATCTGTAAAACCCATGAGTTCTGGTCACTGGGTCAAAGTCTACTGGGGCCCATGATAGCCAAGTCTTTAACAAGCTCTTTCTCTCTTTCTGTTTTAAGATCTGGGCAGTGAATTAGTTCGCTATGATGCAAGAGTACACACTCCTCATTTGGATAGGCTTGTAAGTGCCCGAAGTGTAAGCCCAACTACAGAAATGGTTTCAAATGAATCTGTAGACTACCGAGCTACTTTTCCAGAAGGTATACTTTAGTTTATTGTTCTGAGAAATACCTATACATATACCTCAGTGGGTTGTGGCATTGTTGTTTATTTTTGGTTTTGCCTTTATATTTTTATAAAAATATAAAAGAAGTATTCACCTCTTCTTTGGCCAAAGAAGTATTTAATTTGACACAGAGTTACACGGCTCTTATTTTAAAGTGAACCCATTTACATATTATAAGAGATTTTTAGAGTCTTTAAGCTCTGTTCTCACAAAAAGGTTCATTTTAAAATCATTTGAGCAAAGATAAGGTGTTTATCATCTGAGTGCAATGCTAAGAAATTGTGAAGCTCTCTTTAACAACCCAGGAAGAGTTAAGATAGGAAACACATTTATTGAAATAGAAGTTGGTACAGCTACATTTTTTTACCTGTTGATCCTCAAACGTTTAAATTATACTTTTAGCCCTCCTTTGAAGGATTCTCAATGAACTGTTAGTACTCAGCCTTTTACCCACAGCATCCCAGGACTTGAATATATTTTTAGTCTTATCCAATAAAAACCTTCAATTATGCTATTTAAAAGGGAAGGTTAACATCATCTGTTTTGCAGAACATTAGACCTAATAATTGTCAGATTAGCCAGAGCATTTCACATTGTTTTATTTAAAATCTCCTGGTGAAAGCAAAATGTCTGTATTGTATCTGCTCCATTATCTTTAGAAGTTACAGGACGTGAGTCAAGTACAAGCATTTCCCTGGTTGAATATTTACCAGTGGATAAATAAAATGAGTCACAGACAGTTGAGGATACTGCAAAACTTAGAAGTTGCTCATCAAAACAAGTACAAGAGCAATGAGGCACTTAACATTTTAACTTTTTCAACACTTACTGCCTCTTACTTTTTCAAGTTTATGTTAGTTCTATAGAGATGTTCTATAGACACTGTTAATATTGTCTTTTCCCACATGACTCCCTTTACCTTTAAGAATCCAAGCCCTTAACAACATGGACAAATCAAATCCAGTTTATAGTTTTGAAATTTAGATCTGTTTATTATTTTATATTCATATTTAATGGCTCTAATTTGAGATCTTTAAAATTCACAAGAAATTTTTGTAAAGAAGCATATTTAATCTTCCTCCAGCCTCATTACTCACCAGACTCTATCATCATTGCTAAGAAACTTGAGTTTCATCCTCTTTCCTACATTGAACCTACTCCTTGGAGACATGGAAAAATAAAATAGGCAAAAGAAAGTTATCCAGAGAGAAGAATGAGGAAATGCACAGCCAGCACCTAATAAAGAGGCACCTACAGAGCTTCTCTCTGTGTGCGGTGGGGACAGCATCCTTATCAGTCTTTCAAGCAGACCTAGAATTCTCTGTGTGTCAGACCAGAATCAGACACTGATGGTTTAAATTGGTTTGTGTGCATGTTTGAACTTAGCCCAAAGGTCAGTACAATTTCTATGCCAGAGGATTTTTTCCTGTGCCTCATCAAGGATTTCCCTTAATCTCTGCACCTCTGAAAATTTAGAACCCTGATCTCTAGGTGCAAAGGTTTGAGAAGTGAAGGCAAAGGACCTGAGTTTAGAGAGGTTCATCCGCATTTCCATCCCCTAGGAAAGGTTTGGAAACCCTGACTCTGGAATTAAAGGAACAGACACCCAGCTAGGCTCCTTCCTTCCCTCACCCATCCAACATCTCAAGCACTCCCCTGATGTTCTACATCCTTCTTTTAAGGTTGCATCTGTCTCATTTCCAGCTAATGATTACTATAACTACAGGTGGTCCCAAAGCTTTTCTGGAACCACTGTTGAAATTTACTGCTCTGGCCAAATTGATGTATTAACCAAACTTCCAATGTGGCAGATACTAAACATGTTTAAGTGGGCTTAGGAATAGTTAGGGTACCATCAACTTTCTTTTTAATGACCCTCTCTTAAGTTCTGTTTTTCCTGCTCCTTTGCAAACAAACAATATTTTCTTTTGGTACTAATGGGGACCCCCTCATAAGCCCCTCCCCCCTCCCTGTGTTATATACTAATACATTTCAGTACCCAGCCTAGTTTGTCTCCAAGTCAGTTGCTGCCAGTATAATGCCCTCTCCTTGACATGTATGCATTCCCGTTGGAAAGGGCGAAGCAACTGGTGGCTTGTTTGCCTTATCTGGCATTAAGAAATGTATTCTCAGCCCCATAATTCCCTACCCCTGAAATGGAAAAGTTTCACCTAGAAGAAGGGAAACTTGCTTGAGGCTCTCACTGTTTTGGTTATAAAGATCAACTTACAAGGAATGCTGATCTGATCCCTTTCCAAGTGTCCTCAACTAAGCAATGAGAATGGCACACTAACCCAATTCTAATCTGCTTTCTCTAAAGAGTGATAACACTAGATCTGCTGCCATCACCACAGTATGGAGAACTTACCACGAATGTGAAAAACTTTCAGTTCTGAAATTTTAGCCATTGCATATTTCTAGTCGTTTGTGTGTATGTGTGTATATTTATATAGAGAGATATAGATATATAATATTTCACTTTACATATTTTTCATTGACCAGGAATCCACATAGGTTTTGAGCAATACTAATTCATTCCATTAATAAACACTAGTCTCTCAAAAGGCATCTTTTTTCATTTTCTTATAGTTGAGTTGGATTTTTGTGGGAGCCAGGCAGTTGCTTGACTATTTTTGCTGCTTTGCATTCTTAAGAATATAGTATATTAAAAAACAAATCTCAAGCTTGGCTTTTTGCCATACATAAAAAGAGAAATGTCTAAGGAAATGAAGAGGGAAAACAAGCTTTCAAAGTTACTGCTTAATATTCTTACAAGAGAATCAATAAATTTTTTTTAAACACACACACGCATACCTGTATCTTTTCCCAATTTATCATTTTATTAAACCAATTCCTTTGTAAGGGTTTTTCCTAGCCTCGTTCAATGATACAACCGTCATTTCTTTAAATTTAAATTTAAAATTTGGTTTTGTTATTAATTCAATTTGCTGCCCCTGTTGCAGTCCCCACTAAGTGAGGTTTCACTATTGTTTCTAATAATTTTGCTTTATCTTGCAGACCAGTTTCCTAACTCATCTCAGAATGGGTCATGCAGACAAGTGCAGTATCCTCTGACAGACCTATCCCCCATCCTAACTAGTGGGGACTCTGATATATCCAGTCCATTACTGCAAAATACTGTCCACATTGACCTCAGTGCTCTAAATCCAGAGCTGGTCCAGGCAGTTCAGCACGTAGTGATTGGGCCAAGCAGCCTGATTGTGCATTTCAGTGAAGTCATAGGAAGAGGTAAGTATTTCCACTCAGCTTTTTGTTAAACACGATTTTCCAGTAAGCATTTTATCTTCTGCCTTTGCAGATTAGGAATTAGACAATGGTGAAAGCAACTGACAGAGCAGTGATAACAAGTGCACTTGATTTCTGTTCTGCAGACATACAGCCCTGCAAATCACATCCATGGGGATTTGCCCCTGTGCATGGAGACAACTTGATAATCTCCCAAACGTATTAGAAATAAATCACATTCCTTCCTCACCTTTTCATAATGACAACTATAATTTCTTGAAACGTGCCTTTTACTTCCTTCTAAAAATCATTCTGTTAAGTTCCAATATTTTTACTCCTATCTCCTTCCAGTCTTTCTCTACCCTGAGAATAGTGACTAACTCTATGAAGTCCTGGTTTATAGCAGTTTGTATACTGCTGGACAGCATCAGAAGACAGGGAATTTATAGCCTTCCCTTGACCTGAAGCAACATACACCATCTCTACAATGCACTCCAATTTCTTTATACAAAGAGGAATGAATATTTGTAATAAGCCAGCCAGAGCAGCAATAACAGCTAGCGTATACAGTATTTGAGGAAATATTGAGCAGGAAAAGAAACCAACCGGAAGCCAGGAAATGAACTCCACTCTTCCCTTGTTTTCTAAAAAGCTTTTACCTTTAATACTGAATGGCCTCTGATCCCTCTTTATTCACTATGCGCTGCAAGAGGTAGCAGAGACATCAGCCAGCATGATGCAGAAGAAGCTGATGGGACAATTTGCCTTTTGTGTTCACGAGGCCTTCCCATTTTCCTGTGAAAGCATCAACACATTCCTCTATCACATACTCCAGATTTTAATCCTTAGCATGCTCCCCTTCCCAAACAGCAGCTTCACTGTTAACAAACGTGTTTCACATCAGAATAATATATAGTTCTTCTACCAGCCTATAAATCCTAGTAATTGTACCAGCTTTAGAGTGTGTGGCTTCACTAATTATGTTCTAATTCTACATATTGTAAAATTAGTATTTTATCATGAGAGGTGCTAAAAATGGCAATTATCTCTCTTATAAAGTAATAATCATGAATGATTCTATAACTATTAACTATTATTTATTTATATGCTTTCCCCAGTAGAACTGAGCCCTCAAGAGCATTTATTTAGTCATCTTTGCATTACAAAAGAGTAGACTAATGCCCAACACTCACATGCTAGGCACTCAGGGGGTCTTGGCCAGCTGGACAACTTAATTAATGACTTACACAGCTATCAGACATTTGGCACCTCTGGGGAAAATTACTGCCACTGGATGAAAGGCTACCATTGGGAAAGTGATGTGGCTGAAACCAGAGAACTAGATGAAATGACTCAGAGTGAATTTGCTTCATTTGGGCGATTGCCTTTCAGTTTCTGCCAACCTGGATTACATACAAACCAGTGACTAAAGGGGGAAATCCTTATTCTATAATACTAATCTTATTTCTAATGGTGACATTTTTATTTCATTTCAGTTTATTGGAATATAGGGAGCTTATTTTATTGTATTTCTTTATGTGGGTAAAACTTCATTTTCATATTTAAAAGATGTTATTTGATCCTTAAAAATAATGTTTCTTTTACGAGGCAGATGTTACTCCTGTTTTCAGTGGTTCCACTGTGGTTGAATATTTTATTATGTTAACCTTTAATAACAGTTACATCACCTAAATATTTACCATGTATTAAATAATCATATTGCTTCTATCTTTGGACGAAATATATTACATATACATATTTCACAAACACACAAAACTAGTGGTATTGTTAATCAAAAGCATAAGAAACAATGCACTTTTTTCCATGTAAGAAAAAAAGAGAAATGAAGATCATGAAGAGCTTAATAAATAATATTGCACAATTAAAAGTAATGTGGCACTAACCAAGTTCCCTCTTTCATGTAGGACATTTCGGGTGTGTATATCATGGGACTTTGTTGGACACCGATGATAAAAAAATTCACTGTGCTGTGAAATCCTTGAATAGTAAGTTATATTTTATTTAACAGTGGAGTACACTTTTGTGGTTTGCAAACTAATAAATCATTCATAATAAAATGTTGATTTACACTTTCCCTTGTGGAAAAATCAGCAACTGCTGGAATTATGGATCTAATCCTGAAAATTCGTTTGATCTAAATTCTTATTGATGGGACTTCCCTGGTGGCGCAGTAGTTAAATCTGCCTGCCAATGCAGGGGACACGGGTTCAAGCCCTGGTCCGGGAAGATCCCACATGCCACAGAGCAACTAAGCCCGTGTGCCACAACTACTGAGACTGCGCTCTAGAGCCTGCAGCCACAACTACTGAAGGCCACGCGCCTCGAGCCCGTGCTCCGCAACAAGAGAAGCCACCACAATGAGAAGCCCGCGCACCACAATGAAGAGCAGTCCCCACTGGCCACAACTAGAGAAAGCCCGCACGCAGCAACGAAGACCCAACGCAGCCAAAAAATTTTAAATATATATATATATAAATAAATTTATTTTTTAAAATTCTTATTGAAATATTTCCTCAGAAATTATCCCTCAGAGCCCTCATAAGTAAGAATGAAGGAGAAATGAGGTTCTTGGATGAGCCTAAGTATCATTTAAATATGTTTGGCTTATAATATTTGTTTTGCAAGTGATATTTATGGAAACTATGGGAAGCATGTTGGCACATACAGTAATAATGACTCATTTTACCCAGAGACATTACTATAATTATTTTTTAACCATGACTTCCATCAAAAAGATAAAAAATGAAATAAGAAAACAGGAAAAAGATATGCCAGCAGAAAATTGAAAAATTATAAATGTGGTAATACCTCGTTTATCCACATTTTTGGTGAATGAGGTATTCCACATAAATGAACTTCCTTAACAAGTGATACTTACCCTCTTTTAGTGCTAGACATATATTGAGAAAATCTTTTTTAAATGGAATGCATACTCTTTTTAAGAAGCAGGGAATGCTGGAGTTACTCAGTTTTCCTGGGTCTCTCCTGTGTATGCATGTTATTAAACTTTGCTTAAAAAAAAGAGAAAAGAAACACGGAATGCTTCCAAACATAAACTAAGACTTTATTAATGACCCAGAGCCATAATTATGGCATAAATTACTATCTTGTACAACCCATTGTACTCCTCATACTAGAGCTTTCCTGGCTCCACCTTTGCTGACAGGTCTCACATGTCAAGTCAGTGTGCTTGCCTTTTCTACCCCCATTTCTAAATTTCTGCTCATAGTTTGAGGCAGCCTGAAAAAAATGTTAACAAGATATATTACAGATTTATATTGGAATTAATAAGCTTTCAATGCACACGTGAAAGGTTTTCTTACAAGATACATTATTGCCAGAAATATTTCAGCTTTTTTAAACATAAACCTCCACACTGAGCAGTGTTCTGTATGGTTCATTTTTTTGAAAGTCTAACCACAAGGTGATTAAAGGGACAGTTTATATGAAATCTAACTACAAGCTGTGATGGATTAAGTATAATTGTCAATAAGTTTGCCTCACTAAAGAGTACCCCTGCCAGTTGTACTCAGAACAGTCCTAATGCCAACAAATCTTTCTCTGTCCCTGGTGTGTGCTGATCTCTGTTTGGTCCAGATGGACTCCCAGGTCTTGGAATGCATTGCATTTGTAGAAGAATATCATCACTGACACTGATACTAATCAGATTAATAAATTAAAGGTTGTTAACTCTTTATTAGTGCTGACTATTGTCAGGCCCTTGGGATCTCTATCTGGAAATGATTAGAAACTATTATAACAAAATAGTCTACTTAGATACCATAGACAACGTTTGGTCTTCAAATCCTCCTACTCCAGGGATTGGAAAACTATGGCCTGCCGCCTGTTTTCATAAATAAAGTTTATTGAGACTCAGCCACTATTGTCTGTGGCTGTTTTTGCGCTGCAGTGGCAAGAGTTGAGTATTTGCAACAGAGACCATAAGGCTTACAAAGCCAAAAATATTTACTATCTGGCCCTTTACAGAAAAGTTTGCCAACCCCTGCCCTAGACAATCACTACAGAAATGGACTGGCCTGCTTCCCTCACCTTTTTCTGTAAGAGACAAATGATGGTTCTGCATGAGACAAACAGATTGCTAGACTCTTACAAAAACGGGTGCAGGTGGTGACTTAAAGGTGTAGCACAGGGACTTCCCTGGTGGTGCATTGGTTAAGAATCCACCTGCCAACGCAGGGGACACAGGTTCGAGCCCTGGTCCGGGAAGATCCCACATGCCGTGGAGCAACTAAGCCCGTGCGCCACAACTACTGAGCCCACATGCCACAACTACTGAAGCCCACACGCCTAGAGCCCATGCTCCGCAACGAGCGAAGTCATCGCAATGAGAAGGCTGCACACCGCAATGAAGAGCAGCCCCTCCTCGCCAAAACTAGAATAAGCCCACGCGCATCAATGAAGACCCAACCCAACGCAGCCAAAAATAAAATTTAAAAAAAAAAAAGTGTAGCACAGGTGGCATCATGCACTCAGAAGTATTGTAAAGAAACACTCTGATGATAAGGCATCAGGGCAAGATGTAGCCCAATGGTTTTACATTCCATTGCTCTCCCTCTCTGAACTTGACAAAGTAATCGTTGTCCCTGTAATGAAGTTAATGTCTCCACTGCTGGCTTTCTCAGGAATCACTGACATAGGAGAAGTTTCCCAATTTCTGACCGAGGGAATCATCATGAAAGATTTTAGTCATCCCAATGTTCTCTCACTCTTGGGAATCTGCCTTCGAAGTGAGGGGTCTCCACTGGTGGTCCTACCATACATGAAACATGGGGATCTTCGAAATTTCATTAGAAATGAGACTCACGTAAGTATATTACCAAACTTACTAACTCATGAACTAGTTGTAAGCCAGCGAGCCTTCCAAATGTGCCTGTTTTGAACCTTTTTAAAAGCTTTTAGCCAAAGAAGCACATATGAAATGTTCGCACCAATCAAATGGACAGAGGCCAATTCAGTTCTCTGGTTCCTCAAAATCCTCTATCCTAGTAGGAAGATAGTGATAATTAGAAGGGTCTTCTGGAGGCAGTGATTCTTACCTGCACTGCAACATCCTTGCTGTACCATCTGCTGGATAGGTACTCATCTTTGAGTACCTACTATATGCCAGAAAAAGCACCACACAGGAGAAGTAGAGCCAGAATGAGCCTCAGCTTTCAAGGAGTTTTAACCTTAGAAGGAAGAAATACATTGAAAATTAATTATAAATGGGTCTCTTCTATAAATGGGTCTCTTCCACTCTTCTACCTCAGGACCTTTGCACTTGCTATTCTCTCTGCCTGGACTACTCTTCCCCAAAATATCCACATATCTCACTCATCAACTTCAGCTTTTTGTCATAATGTCATCTTCAAAATGAAGCTTCCCTGACCTGTCTGAAGTTGCAGATGACCACCACACCCTCATGCCTTCTTTCTTGCTCCTCTCCCCTGCTTTGTTTTTCTTCATCACACTTACCCTCATATCATACACTAGGCCTGAGTTATCCAATACTGTGGCCACAAGCCACACGTGATTGTGGCTAGTCCAAACTGAGATGTGCTGTAAGTATAGAATACATCCCAGATTTTGAATATTTAGTATAAAAAAAGAAAGTAAAATATCTCATCAATAATTGTTTATACTGATTACATGTTGAAATGATATTTTGGATGTGCTGGGTTGAAAAACATATTGTGAAAATTTTGCTTGTTTCTTTTTAATTTTTTAATGTGACTATTAGAAAAATTTTAATTACATATGTGGCTTGTGTTATATTTCTATTGAACAGTGCTCTACTAGGCAATAAATAAATAATATATGTATACACACACACACACACACACACATCCCATTAGAATTCAAGCACATGAGGGTAGCTAATTTTGTGTATTTTGTTCACTGCTGTAGCAGTAACACCTAAAATAGTGTTCGGCACATAGACTCTCAGGAGATATTTGTTGAATGAATGAGCTCAGGGTTACAAAAGAGGTTCTTAGATGCTTGCAAATGAGGGTTTTCTAAGTGACAGTTATGCTAGTTCCTAAAGGCTGAGCAAGCAATGGGCAGACC
Source organism: Hyperoodon ampullatus (assembly GCF_949752795.1). Taxonomy (NCBI): domain Eukaryota; kingdom Metazoa; phylum Chordata; class Mammalia; order Artiodactyla; family Ziphiidae; genus Hyperoodon; species Hyperoodon ampullatus. The sequence continues at coordinate 76,041,549 of NC_136922.1, forward strand.
AGGACCAGGGAGGGAAGAAGGAGTCTCCAGAACTGAAGTCACAGATGGCCCCTGGCTGCTTCTTGGCTCCTGTGATGAGGCCTCTTTGGGAGTTATGGAGTAGCTTTACTCTTGATCAACAGCTTCATAAACATGGGGTCAGGTTCTCGGAGGAAATAAGCTCTAGGATACTAAAGAAATATTTTGCATTCAGTCAAAAGAATAAAATATTCCCTGGCAGTGAATTTTTGCAAATAAGATGAATTTACCTTACAAAGCACATAGCTTTGGCCTTACCATACCCACTTTTCTACTCTAACTCTTGCCATTGCCCTGATGAGTTCATCTGGTTGGATATGCCACCTTCTCTAGGTATTATTCCCCCAGAGTTAAAGCATGGTAGAGATTTCCTATTATACAGTACCATGGCCTTTTATAGTCCAAGGAGTCTATACTTATTACAACCACTAACAGATATGTCTTAGAGAAGCCTAAAACACAGGAAATGGCCTCTCCACATGCTGTATGCATTAAGGAGGGCTGTAGCCCTCCTTTCAGAGTCCCCACTGTCTGCCTCTTAAGTTCACAAACTCCACAGTGGCTGCTGAAGAAGAGATATCCTGTTCCTGATGGCCAGGCACCAGTAGGGCTATCAGCCACAGTGACATCTATGTGATTTCAGATACAGTTCTCATAGGTACTAAAGGCATTACTCTGTCCATCCAATTTTGTGTGTTGAGCTTATGGAGAATGAGATTTCCTGTTGTCTGTGTGGGTCCAGGCCACTGGTGCTTCAGTACCAGTAGGAAGGCTTCTGATGTGATTGATTTCACTACAGTGTGGGCTTTGGAGTCTAACAGATTTAGGTTAAAACCCTAACTCCACAACTTAGCATCTGAGTGGTTTGGAGTGATTTATTTTTCTGGGAACTTCCTGTATTAACCGTGTATTTCTGATGCTCTGACTTGTTGGGGCATGCTGACCCTGGAGAGACTGCCCCTCCCAGGACTAGCAAATTCCCAGAGATATTAAACAACTCACCTTCAAAGAGCATGCCCTTCATCACCAAACCAACTACTCCAGAGCCCATACCCCAGCCACCTCCTTTAAAGTGCTCTCACACTCTGGGACATTATCCACCTGCCCTTATCACTTCAAGACCAGGTACCAGACTACTAGGGACAGTCCCTATACCCCGGAACTGAAATTATTCAAACCAGCCAATTCTAAGCCTGCTTCCTCTGCTTCACCCATTCCTTCCCACAGAAACCACAATACAGACTCTTCTTATGTCTTCCTCTTGCTCCCTCTGCCTCCTTAACCAACCCTGGTGCTTCCCTGAGTGGCCTTGTATGACATGGCATGCCTCTTCCTCTTGGGAGTTGTGAGTAACAGCCTTTTCGATGGCAATTGTTCCCATCTGCTGGCCTTACCATACCTAAATAATAATAAAACGTACATTTTAAAACACCTCCAGTTCCCCATCTGGAAAATGGAGCCCATATCACAGACATGAGTGTATAAGGATTAGCCAAAGTTTATAAAAACATCTAGCATGGTACTTTGCAAATAACAGATACTTAATAAATTATTGCTGTTATCAACAGGGCACAAGTTATTATTTGAAACAAGGTCATTCTTATAAATATTTCATAATTCTGAGATCATAGCTAGAACAGTAAATGCTTAGTTTATGCGTTTCCAATTCTCTTTGATTACAGAACCCCACTGTAAAAGATCTTATTGGCTTTGGTCTTCAAGTAGCCAAAGGCATGAAATATCTTGCAAGCAAAAAGTTTGTCCATAGAGACTTGGCTGCAAGAAACTGTATGTAAGTATAAGAATCTGTGTGCCTGCAGTCCAAATTAAGTGACAAGGAGGAATCTGTTTTCCACTGTTCAAGGCTAGAGAGGATGTTTTCTCTTCTCATGCAAAAGTCCTTTATTTCCGTTACAGTTTTAAATCGATATGTAAGCACTGGGGATGTAGGCGGGGCTTTCAGGCTTCATCAAACAGAATTTAAAAGGAATTCTCCAGAGGGGGTCTTAAACAGCTGTTGTGTGCTCTTGCTTTTCTTTTTCCTTCCCACCCATAGCCCCCAGTGTTGTGGTTTCACACTGCATTAGTGTTTGGGAGAGAGAATTTGATCTTCAGCATTTTACAGTGAAAAGGAGAGGGCTGGTAACACAAATACCAACATATTGTAACTTCCCAAGAGTGGATTTGAAGTCAGCCTGCAGAAACCCTACCAAAAATGGTATTTGGGAATGAATATACAAAGAACTTTATTTGTGTCTGGCTGCCTGGGCTGTATAATACAACAGTCAACAGTTTGTAGTTGATTTGTGCTTTCCCTTACATGGCACTGATTCACGGCTCATGGTATGTATGAATGAAAGAACTGTGCTATTAATTTCCTACCTTGGTTTTGGTCAATGTAACAACATAAAAGCCAGCTTAAACAAAAGATACATAGCCTCAGATATAAGAAATTGATTTTTGTTGAACCTTGCTGTTTTCCTAGATGCTTTACTATGTATCGTTTTCCTCTATTACCTCACTGGCGAAACCTAAGAGTTGTACATACTAGCCTAGCCCACTGAGAATGAAAAAGTAAAATAACAGTCCCCTCTCATATCTCCCCCATAAAACTAAGTCTTGCTAATAAGCTGGTAAGTGAAAATTAGTGAGTTCTTTGGGTAGTCAGTTGGCATACTCGATTTAGCAACCAAGGAAAGCTGGGAGGGTGCCCAATTTTCCTACTTCTCCAGAGCTACATGAAAGCAAAAAAGATTTTCTTATGTCACATCATTTATAATCTCTTTCCTTGGTCTGTTGAATTTAAAATGTAAATGTCAAGCATTTTTATTCAAGAATTCCATTGTAATTTAGTGTTAGTCAATACAGGCCAGATGAAGCCCTCCCTTCAGAAGTTATGGATTTCAAATACTGAAGTCCCTTATTCTAATCTTTAGAGATTCAGCATCACTGTAAATTATTCTATTTCAGCCACCAGTAATAATTTTTGTTCTTTCTGTAGGCTGGATGAAAAATTCACTGTCAAAGTTGCTGATTTTGGCCTTGCCAGAGACGTGTATGATAAGGAATACTATAGCGTACACAACAAAACAGGTGCAAAACTGCCGGTGAAGTGGATGGCTTTAGAGAGCCTGCAGACTCAGAAATTTACCACCAAGTCAGATGTGGTAACGTATTGATCACCCCAACCTCCTCTTTTACTTTCATACCTAACTTTTTTAGTAGTTTTATGGGAACTTAATTTTTTATTAATTAATTTATTTATTTCTATTTTTGGCCGTGTTGGGTCTTTGTTGTTGCACGCGGGCTTTCTCTAGTTGCGGTGAGCAGAGGCCGCTCTTTGGTGCGGTGCATGGGCCTCTCATTGCGGTGGCTTCTCTTGTTGCAAAGCATGGGCTCTAGGCACGTGGACTTCAGTAGTTGTGGCATGTGGTCTCAGTAGTTGTGGCGCACGGGCTTAGTTGCTCCGTGGCATGTGGGATCTTCCCGGGCCAGGGCTCGAACATGTGTCCCCTGCATTGGCAGGGGGATTCTTAACCACCGTGCCACCAGGGAAGTCCCAGAAAGTTAATTAAAAAAAAAAAAAAAAAAGATTCCTTCAGCACCACTAATTTCAGTTTTCTTCAGAAGTAAAAACGGGCTTGACTGTCTAACAGGTACCCATAGTATGTTTTCATAAATTCATTCATTTATTCGGAAACATTTGTCCAGAAGAATAGCATGTTAAGTCCTTGGGAAGCCCAGAGCTGAACCAGGTATGAACCCTGTCCTCCAGGAGCTTTTGCTCAGCAGGAATGGGAAGGCATGTCCGTCACTAACTCACACAAAGTAGACTGGGATTAGTCCAGCCACTCATACCTCAAGGGCAGAAGAAGCTGTAACTGAGGCTCATCTAGCAGCGTGGGCCTAGCTAGAAAAGTGCCCTCCTTTATCTGTAATGGTCATCCTCCTGTCACAGAACAAGCTTCTAAAGGCGTGCACCTTAGCTATGAGGGTAGGCAAGACCGTGGGCAGACTCACCTGGGCAGCCAAATCTACCACACTGCCCTTTCACCTGGTGGAGGAGGTGGTGCTTGAAATGGGCCTTAAAGGAGGATGGAATGGACAATGAAATAAAAAATCCCAATCCAGGTGAGGCAAAGGGGCAGGAAAGTATACAAATCTGTAAAGTTCTAAGGAAACAGTAAGCAGCCGTGATTCAGCAAAAATAGAAGGCACAAAGGGAACTTATGAGAATAAATTGAGAAAAATATTTTCATAGTAGGTCATAGAGATCCTTGGAAAGCAAACTAGGGAGTCTGGAATTTATTCTCTGGCCAAGTGGAAACATTAAAGTGAATCAGATTACACTACCGCCTTTCTTCATTCTGTAAGATGTTTTGAGAGGAGTAGGTGCAGGAAGACAAAGTGAGAGGTAGAATTTGAAATAATATAGAAATTGTAAGAACAGAAAAGAGTTGGAAGGAAAGGCATCTCAGAGGTAGAATCAACAATAGTTAGCAAGAAATTGATGAAAGTCAAAGCTGAGCAAAGTTATATACTGGTGCAATTACAAATAGGTGAAACAGGAGCAAAAGCCGGTTTAGGAGGAAAAATACCAATTGAGCCTTGAACATACTGAGTTTGACTTGGGAGTAAGACATACAGGCAGAAGGGTCTGTCAGGCAGTTGGAAATGTGGATCTGCAGCTTGTACAAACTCTTTAGTTGTTTTAGTCAACTAGGGCTGCCATAACAAAATATTATAGACTGGGTGGCTTAAACAATGGACATTTATTTTTCGCAGTTCCACAGGGTAAAAGTGGGAAATCAGGGTGCCAGGGTGGTCAGCTTCCGGTGAGGAAAACACATGGCCACCTTTTCACTGTGCCTCATGCTAGGGAGAGAGCAAGAGTCAGCTCTCTGGTGTCTGTTCTTGTAAGGGCACTCACCCCATCCTCATGACCTCCTCTAAACCTAAGTATCTCCCAAAGGCTCCACCTCCAAATACCATCACAATGGGAGTTAGTTTTAACATATGAATTTGGAAAGGGGGTCACAGTTCAGTCCATAGCAGAGGACAAGGCTGGAAATAGGCTTTTGAAAGTCCAAATACAATTATTCAGAGGAACCTACATACATGAAGTAAGGGAGAAAAGCAGAGAGGTGGGAGACCCAGAGGAAGAGAAAGTTTCAAGAAGTAATGGGATATGGTCAGCAGGGTCCACTGCTACTCAGTGCACAGGAAGGGTCTTAGAAGCTGAATGACCTAAGTGATTTGGTCTAGAGTGTGCTGAGGGGCCTGGATGGTGGATGGAATATTCTATTTGCCTTTAATAAGTCAAGAGGACTATGATATGTGGAGTTAGAAAAATGTTAATGTCTCAGTCCTTGAGGCTAACAACTGAAAACAGGAAAAGTGTTAACTGGTGACATCAGCAAACCAGGTAGGGAGAAAATAACGTTAATGGAGGACATATATTGCAAAAGAGAAAGGGTTGGCAGCTTTTAAGATGTAACAGGGGACCGGGATCTGAGTGCAGCGTTAGGAGGCGAGACGTCATCTGCCTCCTCCCTGTGAGTCAGCAAGAAAGAGAGGTGTGGGGCTTCCCTGGTGGCGCAGTGGTTGAGAGTCTGCCTGCCAATGCAGGGAACACGGGTTCGTGCCCCGGTCTGGGAAGATCCCACATGCCGCGGAGCGGCTGAGCCTGCGCGTCCGGAGCCTGTGCTTCGCAACGGGAGAGGCCACAACAATGAGAGGCCCACATACCGCAAAAAAAAAAAAAAAAAAAAAAGAGAGGTGTGGCCTCTATTGGTAAGAGTTTCAAAGACGTTGTGGTCTTTAAGTGAAAACAGAGTTTCAGTTCCTGAGGAAGTGGGGGCGTCATTAGAGAATAAGTTGAGGGTGACTGGGAGTCTGTTCTCAATGAACAGGTGTATCACAGGACAAGGTGGAGGAATGGGACTTCAGGGTGGATAAGATTGGTAAGAGCATGTGATAGCCCATGCTAGAGCTTAATGCCTGGGATTCTGATCCTAAAGGCTCTGAAAAAAGATGAAAAAAGCAGGTGCTAGAGAGGTAGGCTGGAGGACACATTAATGATGGTGGCAAGTGAAGGCATAAGGTAGGGAGAATTAACTCATCCTCAAAGAACATACATTTCATCCAGACTTGACTACTGGTAAGAACCAGAACTAGCTCTTACAACTCAATAAGAAGACAGAATAACCCATTTTTTAAAAATAGGCAAAAGATTTGCATAGATTTTACCATGGAGATGTATGAAGAGCTAGCTAATAAGCACATGAAAACATATGCCCACACAAAGACTTGCACATGAATGCTCACAGTAGTGTTATTCATAATAGCCAAAAACCAGGAGCAATTTTAATGTCCATCAACTGGCGAATGGGTATATAAAACATGGTATATCTATACAACAGAATAATACTATTCAGTAACATAGAGGAACTACTGATGCATGCTACAACATGGATAAACCTCAGAAACATTGTATCAAGTTAAAGAAGGCAGACCCAAAATATTACACGTTGAATGATTCCATTTATGTGAAATTTCTAGAAAGAGGCCAAAGATTGAGACAGAAAACAGATCAGCGGTTGCCTGGGGCTGAGGGTGGGAGCGAAGATTGACTACCAGCAGGCACGAGGGAAGTTTCTGGGGTGTTGGAATTGATCTAAGACTGAATTGTGATGATAGCTGCACAACTATATAAATTTACTAAACATCCTTGACTGTACAATTGGCAAATTTTATGATATATAAACCATACCTCAGCAAAGTTATTAAAACAAAAGAAACCTGATGAACTTTTGGGTGCTCAAGGCAAGAGTTGGGATTCTGAGCTTTTTGACAACCCTGTACACACACTACTCTCTCTACAAAAATACACGCACACTGCAGGGAGGTTAGCACTTCTTATAAAACAACGGTCACTCAGATACTTGACTAGAAATTTACACAGGCTTCTATAGATATGAAGTGCTTTGTCTTTCTCCCCCTTATTGAAAGACACTATACTGTACTACATGAAGGGTGAACCTGAGTAATCCATACAGTGCTGCTTTGGAAAATGGTTATTGACTGCATGGATAAATTTGCTTAAAGTTTCATTTCCAGGACAGCACAATCTTTTGAATGTTGACATGGAACATTTCCAAAACATGTAATAAACCATATGTATGTTGAGACCTACAAGCAAAAACTTGCCTGTTTGTAGAAAGGTCTACTGTCTCGCAGTTGCCCAGATGGAGTTCAGCTAAAGTCTGAATACTCTTGAAGCCCTTTCCAACAAAATTGGAGTGTCTCTATATGAGCAGTTACTCATACCCAGTATTACACAGTGTCTCACACTTAGTACAAATGCTTCCATTAAAGTCAATACTGACTTCTCAGTTGTTCAACCAACTGGCTTTTTCATCCTGCTTCACCATTCTGCAGTATTTAATATCATCAACTACTCCTCCCTTCTTGAAATTTCCTCCTTCTTTGGTTTCGGGGGACACTGTACCATCTTGTTTTCCTCCTGCTTTTAGGCTGTGTTTTCTTTACCTTGACAGCTTCTCTTTCTTCTCTCACAAACTTACACACAACTCTCCCCCAGGATTTTGGTCCCCAGGTGTCAGCCTCTCTCACCGATTTCAACCATTCCCATCAAGGGTCCCCTTTGAATCTCTCTTCCTAGATATTTTCATTAGCAACACAAATTTACCATGTTCAAAGTCAAATTCTTTCCTGCCAACTGTCAATGCCTCACTTCTTTATTTCTATTAATGGTATCACCATTGTGCAATATACCAATTCTTCACCCTTTTTATTGTGCAGTTCTTTAAGTTTTAAAGATTGCATACAGTTGTATATTCACCACCACCACAACCAGGATATGAAACAGTTCCAACATCCCAGAAAATTTCCTGTGCTTCTTTGTATATTCAACCCCTGCCCTAATGCTAAGACCTGGAAACCACCGGTCTGTTTTCTGTCTCTATAGTTTTACCTCTTCTAGAATGTCATATAAATGGAATCATACAGTAAATATGAGTCTGTCTTCTTCACGTAGCATAATGCATTTGAGAGGTATCAGTAGTATCAATGCATCAGTAGTTATTCCTTTTTTTATTGTGGCAAAAACATAAAATTGACCATCTTAACCATTTTTAAGGTACAGTACAGTAGTGTTAACTATATGCATATTGCTGTGCAACTGATCTCTAGAACTTCATCTTGCAAAACTGAAACTCTGTAGCCACTGAACAACTTCCCATTTCCCCCTCCCCCCAGACTCTCTGGCAACCACCATTCTACTTTCTGTTTCTAACAGTTTGACTACTTTAGATACCTCATTATAAGTGAAATCATATAGTATTTGTATTTTTGTAACTGGTTTATTTCACTTAGTATAACGTCCTCAAGCTTCATCCATGTTGTAGCATATGACAGGATTTCCTTTTTTAAGACTAAATAATACTCCATTGTATGTATATACCACATTTTCTTCATCCATTTATCTGTCAATGGACATTTGGATTGCTTCTATCTCTTGGCTACTATGAATAATGTTGCTATGAATATGGGTGTGCAGATATCTTTTCTAGATACTGATTTAATTTCCTCTGAATATATATAACCAGAAGTAGGCTTGCTGGATCATATGGTAATTTTATTTTTAATTTTTTGAATACTCTTTTCCATAGCAGAATAATTCACTCCTTTTTATTCCTAAGTAGTATTCCATTGTGCAGATGTCCCACATTGTGTTTATCCATTCACTGCTTGAAGGACATTTGAGTTCTTTCCTGTTTTAGGCAATTGCTTATACGTAATTATAACTGCTGTAACATTTACTTAAAGGTTTTCATGTGAACATAATTTTTATTTCTTTTGAGTAGATATCTAGAAGTAAGATTACTGGGTTGTAAGTTAAGTGTATGTTTAACTTTATGAGAAGCTGCCAACTGTTCCACAGTGCCAGTATCATCTTATACCCCTAACAATAATATATAAGAGTTCTAGTTGTTCGGCATCCTCACCAGCATTTGCCATTTTCAGTTTGTGGGATTTTAGCCATTCTAATAGATTGTAGTAGTGTCTAATTTTCTTTTTAATCTGTATTTCCCAAATAACTAATGATGTTAAACATCTCTTCATGTGCTTATTTGCCATCCTTATTCTACCTTTTGTGAGACGTCTACTCAAGTCTTTTCCCCATTTTTTAAGTTTCAGAATTTATTTTCTGGTGTTTTTTAAATTGGGTTGTTTGTTATTTTACTGTTGAGTTGAGAGTTCTTTATATATTCTGGATACAGGTACATGTTATCAGATATGTGTTTTTACCAATATATTTTTCTAGTCTTTGGCTTACCTTTTCATTTTTTTAATGGTATCTTTCAAAGAGCAGAAGTTTTAAATTTTATTGAAAATGTTATCAATTTACCAGTTGTTAAATTTTATCAATTTATCCATTTTTTTAATCAGTTATGCTTTTTTATAAATTGTGTTGTATCTCAATTTACCTACTCTTGAATGCTCAAATTTGGCTGTGTCTGTTCCTTGATTGCCTCGGCAGTGTGCCTTTCTATCACTTTTTATAGCTTATAACAATCTCTCACCTCTAATAACTGCTTTGAGCATCACCTTTGATAAAGTGAGGCAGAGATTCTTCAGGTGAGCTCACTGCTGGTGCTCAGATATTCAGAAAGACTTGACCATTCACACAATAAGCAAGAATGGCAGCGTTCTCCTGTCTTGAAGCTTAAACTGACTTGTCTCCATCATTCTTTTTTTTTCCTCTTTTTTGATTAATTTTTATTGGAGTATAGTCGCTTTACAATGTTGTGTCCTTCTTTCTCAACGCACAGGTATTGTACACCACCCCCTCCCTTTGTCTCTCTCTCCCCCTCCCTCTCCCGGCCCCCATCAGCCTCTCTCTTCTTGGTCAGCATCATTCTCCTCCTTCACTGCCCCTCCCCCACACCAGCCTGGCAGTCCAAGCTGTTATGGGGAGTTTGGAATGCGGACTGTTCATGGAAACTGCCTCCCTCTCCCCTCTTCTGTCCCATGATTCCTGCAACACTCCTCTGATACCCAGTTATTGTTCAAGCCCTATCATTCCTTATAAACTGATCCAACTCTTTCCCCTTTTTTGCAAATTTGCCTCCAGGCATCCTATAGCTTAGGCTGTTGGCTAGGGAAACCTGATCACACACAAGTTATCAGCCTCTCAGAACTTTGGTTTCTTCATCCTTAAAACATCTACAAAACTGATTACATTACAGGGTTGTTATAAAGATTAAATAAGACAGTCTTTTTTTTAAAAGGGCATGACACCCACCCATGCCAGCCTCATTCGATGACACGTACTCTTTCCCACCACTCTAATTCAGGAGTTCAGTCTCATAAGGTTCTGTGTTGCCAGTAAACAGTAGCAGCCCTCACCTGCTCCTGTTCAGAAACCTCCTAACTGGTCTCCGTGTTGTGGATGGGCTTCCCCTATTTGTCTAAAGCAGAGTGTTTACAGATGCAATCTCCTGGAGCTCGACCCCAGTCACATCCCATCGATTTCAGTTTAACCCAGGTTCAACATTCAAAACCATGGTCCCCTTTCAACCTTATCTATCCGTCGTCCCTTCATCTACTCCACACATCAAGCAGAGTGACCTGTTGTCCTTATGGTTCAAAAAAACACACGAGTACTCTTACCCCTGGGCCCAGTCCCTCCATCCAGAACACTCTGCCCTTACAATACACGTATCTATTTAACATATTCTCCCTGTTCCTCAAGACCCGCTATACTGTCACTTTCTTCCTAAATCCTTTCTCAGTACCCCACTATTATCCCTTTGCCTTTTCACAACATTTGTACCTCTTTTCTTTAATTGCTGTGTATCACAGTTATTAGATCTTATTGTTCTATGTGACAGTTAATTGCATAATACTCTTAACCCTGTTAAATCAGCCTTGGGGCCTATCCAGTAACTTGAACAGTGACCTACTTGTGCATCATCAAGGGTCAGTAGACACTTGTTAAATTGATTTAAATTCTAATGCAAATTCTGGAACTTGAAGTTTAACACAGTGAAGTTGTCAGAAGTGACTCATAAGATTTTTAGGCATTGAAAACTTTGACTTTGAAGGGCAAAGTTATCTAGTGCCCACCTGGGAAGGAGTTTGTTTTCTCTATTTGGATCAAGGAAGTCAGTGACCTTAAAGGGTTCTCGCACTCGGACAAAGGGAAAAAGTCATAATGGAGATTTGTATCGGCAACCACAGTGTCTACCTGGTTTCTTTCTTTCAGAAACACAAGCTTCATTCTCCTTCTTGCTGAGTATTACGAGCTACACTTGCTTCTCAATGTTATGTTTTCCGGCTCTGCATGTCTGATCTGTATTCTCTTTGCCCTCCTAGCTTCTTTTTTCTCAGTGCCTCATTCCTGCCCCCATGTGCTTCTTGGTCTGTGAGTGTCCTGGAAGTGTTGCTAGGGGAGAACTGATTTCCTTGGTCCTCGGTGACCCACACATGCTGACTTACTCTCATTGTGTCATTCTCACCTTGGCACATGTCCAGGGTGAGATAATATGTATGACCTGATCTATTCCAAGGAGAGTGCTCTAAATCAAGAAATTGCATACTTAGTGAAGTTTAGTAGACAAAGCAAGACCCAAGAGTCAAGAACTCTTAAATGTTTATCCCTGTGTGAATTCAGATTTATTGGGGAATTTTTAGCAAATCAGTCAACCTCTCTGTGGCCTTGTGATCATCCTGTAAAGTACTGTTACAGCTGTTTTATATTAATTTCCTCCTTTAACATTTTCAAAATATATTTTATTGAAATTCATTTTCAGTTGAGAGCCTTGATGCCTAGCAGTTTTATTACTTCTGATTTTTAATATGGATTTTTACTTTTACTGACTTAGACCTTCTCTTTTAGCATTAACTTTTAGATATCGTTACATTTCTTAAGGAGTATTTACATTCACTTGGAAATCCCACACATTTAAATTTTGGAAGCCTTGTCTTTTCTTTTTTACTAAGAATCTAAAATTGTAGTGAAGCTATTGTAAAAAAGAAGGATAGAAACGTTTTAATGCTTTGACCCTGTAAGAGAGAACTTGGAGAATGCACTCTACAAACTACTGATGAAATGTTAATCATCATGTGGACTTTAAAAACTTTACATTTCCTTGTAATCTAAACTTTATCCAATTCTGTTTTAAACGAGTCATAATTATGTAGCTTACTGATTGCCTTTAAGGAAGATTTTGCCCAAAACAGCAATAGTATTGAATACACTAAACCAAGTTTAGTTATGAAGACCTGCTGATCACCTTTCATATTTGTGTGGTCACCCTTCCCTCACCTGGATTCTCCCTTCCCTTGTTTGACCAGTGGTCCTTTGGCGTGCTCCTCTGGGAACTGATGACAAGAGGAGCACCACCTTATCCTGATGTCAACACCTTTGATATAACAGTATATTTGTTGCAAGGCAGAAGGCTCCTACAACCTGAATACTGCCCAGATCCCTTGTAAGTAAGAATTCCAACAGGATCTTCTGTAGCTCTTATGTTCTTTACTTTTACAGAAATACTTGCCTTCAGAGTCCTCACAGCATTGTTTCCTTTCTGAAACAGGTATGAAGTGATGCTGAAATGCTGGCACCCTAAAGCCGAACTGCGCCCATCCTTTTCTGAACTGGTCTCCAGGATATCAGCGATATTCTCTACTTTCATTGGGGAGCACTATGTCCATGTGAACGCTACATACGTGAATGTCAAATGTGTCGCTCCATATCCTTCTCTGTTGTCATCACAAGATAATGTTGATGGCGAGGGGGATACATGATGGATGGAGGCACCTGTACCACCAGCCCCCTTCTGAGAAGCATTACTGAACTGTCCAAACAACAGTCCACGCTTTGTCCAATATTTTTTTCACTGCCTGGCCACTGAAAGGCCACGAGGTATTATTTGCTTTTGCCAAAATTGCACTATTATAGGACCTTATATTGTTATTTAAAATGACTGGATTCTACAGAATTTCTCATCTGACAAAACATTGGAGCCAGAAGCTTGGTCCCACAGGCCAGTGACCAACAGCAGTCCTGCAACTGTGATGACGCTCCTGTCACATTCAGGCCAAAACCTGAATGCTGGGTTGAAATTTTTAAAAATCAGGATCCCACCTGATTTCATATGGGGAACTGAAGCAATGCATTTTGAGGGCTTCTTGATCACAGAAAATTCAAAAGAAGTGGTAATGTCCAGGACAGACATAGCAGCCCTGGGGCCAGGCCACTCATTTAGAATTAAAGTGTTTCAGATAACTTTTATGTGTTGTATGAACAACACCTTTTTTTTATTACTGGTGTTGTCATTTGCCCATTAGGTAAACATTCCCTTTTAAATTTTTGTCTACACATTCCTTTTATTGGAGAACTATCCATAGGCAACACGGTCAACATTTCAAAACAACAGGACATGAAATGTGTTTATAAATTAGTAGGAATATTTACATATGTACATAGACAACGTTAAGGTTTTCATAAAATAGCTTAGTCACAGTGAAATATTTGTCATTTAAAAATCAACTGTTTGAGAATGATACCTTTCTGATCTGGATGTGGACATTTAGAAGAGTTTTGTCTGTTTTTTTTTTTTTTTAATGATGCCTCTGAAAATGAAACAAGTAATTTGTGATGATAAATGTTTTTAAAGGTAACTCAACATGTTTTTAAAGCAAAATACATCTGACTAAAACTTTATTGGTTCCAATCATGGCTCATAAGTAGAGCCGAGAAAGAATCGATGGACTGGAAATATTAGCCTCTTTCTCAAGTGGCAGCCTTCCACCCCACAAACAATTGGAGACAATAAAATCAGGAGGAGTCCAGTTTTGCATTAGGACATGTTTTGTGTTAAGCAAAACACATTTTAGGGGAAAGAAAAAAAGGCAATTGAAAGTTCTGGCCATTTCACCTGGATGAACAGTTACTCTGGTCAGGACTTTTGTGATGTTTTGTTCTGTGGGATTTTGTGCTTACTACTGTATAATGCATGTGGCACAGTATACTCTAACTGGTTTTGTCGATGTAAACATTTAAAGTATTATATTTTTATAAAAAGGTTTATTTTTAATGATGTAAAAAAACTTTTGTGAGGCCACAAAAATACTGCACTGTGAACATTTCAGAAAAGGTATGTCGGACTTGGATTAATAACAGCATGGTTTTAAATGGCTGTAAATAGTGATAAGGAAATGTACTGACTGCCAGTACACCCCACCCTCATTACATCATCAGGACTTGAAGCCAAGGGTTAACACAGCAAGCTATAAAGAGGGTGTGTTATGCTAAAACCCAATAGTAGAGTTGGGCTCTTGTTGCGAGAGAGAGTGATTACAACCAAAAGCTCTTTGACAATGGTGGAACTTACCAGAAGACACAAGGAATTGTACTGCAGAGATACTCCAATTCAAATATTACTATTTCAGAAGTGTAAAAAGTAATACTGATTCACAGAATATTGTAAATGATGGATGAGGAAGAAAAAATCCACTCTGCAGAAAGAAATAACTGTCTCCACCGATGTCAAGAGAATGAATACATCGAGAATAGCGCTTATGTAATCAACCCGTCAACAAGACTGCACACCTGTATATATGCTTGAGAAAGCTACAATGTGAAAATCATGTTTGCTATTTATAAACGTGTCCTTAGGTTAATGTGTCTGGACAGATTATGGGAGTTAAGTGATTCTTCGAAGAATTAGATACTTGTCACTGCCTATACCTGCAGTTGAGCTGAATGGTACTTTGTATGTTAATAGTTGTTGTTCTGATAAATCGTACAATTAAAGTGATGTATCATCTTGTATACTGATGATTGGTTTTTGCTAGTCATGCCTGATTACCTACTCCATTTACATAATGACAGAGGAAGCCTAAGATTGATTTCACCTGACTATACCAACTCATCCATTTATGAGAGTGTTAGTCAAGTTAATGCATAGACATCTAAAATAATTTGCATCCTTGAATCTCAGGAAGTCTGTCTCTCTAAGTGTGGTTTCCCCTGGGCTGCTGAATTACCTAACATTTCCCTGACAACCTTTCAACTG
This sequence comes from Hyperoodon ampullatus, assembly GCF_949752795.1. Taxonomy (NCBI): domain Eukaryota; kingdom Metazoa; phylum Chordata; class Mammalia; order Artiodactyla; family Ziphiidae; genus Hyperoodon; species Hyperoodon ampullatus. The sequence continues at coordinate 76,056,677 of NC_136922.1, forward strand.
CTAGAGCACCTGGCCCCTACTTCAGCTTGATCCTCTTCTCCAGCAAGGGGCATCCTTGGACCAGAAGATGTGACAATGGAGCTGCAACCCCACAGTTGGCACAGAGATACCTAGTTGGGTGTTGGAGGAGAGAGACCTTCTTACCCCCTTAAAACTACTCTTTTCATCTACACAGGTTCCGACTCTTCAGGTGCCCCCAGGGACTAGAGCAACTACCTTCAGGTTATATCCATGAATATTCTTGTAATGATAAAGGTGAAATTTCAGTCATCTAAGCTTTGGGGCTGTCTGATTTTTTTTTTTTTTTAAAAGGTCCAAGTTTAAACTAGTGCCTACAAAGTATAGTGGGGGCTGATTCTTTAGTGAAAGAGAATTTAATGCCTGTACCCAGTCAAACTCCCTCCCCTCCAAGAGATGCATTTCCATAGGAAGTTCAATCAGACCCCATGCCCAGAAGGACAAGAACTTGTCATCTTTATATCCCAAGTGTCTGTCACTTTTTTAGCATGTCGTCAAACAATGCTCTACTGAAACAGGATTTTCTTGTCTTCAGTCAATCACTTTAAGCCACCACAGATACAGAGTTACCTAGGTAGCTCCCATGATGTTTGGTGAATCACTGACATGGGGGGTGGAAGGGAATCTTTCTAGGGAGAGAGGGATAAAAAGATATCCCTTTGCAAAGTTTTGCTTGATGCTCTGTATTTTTAATTACCACAAGATTTTTCACCCCGCAGTGTAGGCATCAATTATATTTTTGCTCTCTCTGACCTACACAGGAGATTGCATCCTTAAAGAAATATGGTGAAGGGATACAAAACCTGTACAAGCACATTAAATGTTTAATTGCTGACGTCTTGCACTGTTAATTTACCTATTTTAGTTCAGGAAACAAGTTAACATTATGTAAAAGAAATTAATTAGTATTTAATTTAATTCCACTAATACGTAGTGAGCATCTACATACGTCAGGCATTGTACTAGGTAATGGGGATTTACAAATAAACAGTCTCTCCCCCTGCAAGGAATTTAAATGAAGAGACAAACAATATTATACAGTTAGTGAATATTAGAACTGCGCATTTTCTTAGATCTGTAAACCAACTTGAAGAGGCTTCACAGTTTATAATTGGAAGTTTGTAGCTTTTGACCCCTTGACCTATCTCTCTCACCCCCTCATCCCCTTTGGCTACCACCAATCTGTTTTCTGTATCTATGAGCTCTTTTTCTGGGGTTTTATTTGTGGTTTGGTTTTGGGATTTTGGGGGGTTTTTTTTAGAGTCCACATATAAGTGAGATCATATGTCTTTCTCTATCTGACTTATTTTACTTAGCATAATGTCATTGAGGTCCATCCATGTTGTAGCAAATGGCAAGATTTCCTTCTTTTTTATGGCTGAATTATATATATATACATATAATTTTCTTTATCCATTCATCCACCAACGGACACTTAGATTGTTTCCATGTCTTGGCTGTTGTAAATAATGCTAAGATGGGAGTGCATATATCTTTTTGAGTTAGAATTTTCATTTTATCCACATAAACGTCTAAAAGTGGAATAGCTGGATTGTATGGTAGTTCTATTTTTTAATTTTTTGAGGAACCCCCATACTGTTTTCCATAGTGTTTGCACCAATTTACATTCCCAGTAGGGAACAAGGGTTCCTTTTTCTCCACATCCTCACCATTATTTGTTATCTCTTGCCTTTTTTTTTCCCCTTGTCTTTTTGATAATAGCCATCCTAACAGGTGTGAGCTGACACGTCATTGTGGTTTTGATTTGCATTTCTCTAATGATTGGTGATGTTGAGCATCTTTTCATGTACCTGTTGACCATCTATATGTCTTCTTTGGAAAAATGTATATTCAGATCTGCCTACTTTTTAATTGGATTGTTATTTTGCTACTGTGTTGTATGAGTTCTTTGTCTATTTTGGATATAACTCATTATCAGATATATGATTTGCAGGTATTTTCTCCTATTCAGTAGTTTGACTTTACCTTTTGTTGGTGGTTTCCTTTGCTGTGCAGAAGCTTTTAAGTTTTATATAGTCCCACTTTTTATTTTTGCTTTTGGTGCCTTTGCTTTTGGTGCCAGACTCAAAAAATTATTACCAAGACTTATGTCAAGGAACTTACTACCTATGTTTTCTTCTAGGAGTTTTACGTTTTCAGGTCTTACATTCAAGTCTTTAATCCATATTGGGTTGATTTTTGTGAATGGCGTAACATAGTTGTTCAGTTTCATTCTTTTGTATGTGCCTGTCCAGTTTTCCCAGCACCACTGATTGAAAAGACTATCCTTTCTCCATGTATATCCTTGGTGCCTCCGTTGAAAATTAACCAACCATATACGCGTAGGTTTATTTCTGGGATTTCTGTTCTGTTCCATTGATCTATGTGACAGGTTTATGCCAATACCATACTGTTTTGATTACTATAGCTTTGTAAAATAGTTTGAAATCAAGGCAGGTATCACAGTTTAAACATACCAAGTGAAGCTTCTTAGTAAAGCAAATAGATCAAGCTCTGACTTATCTTGAGCAAAATACTGAACCTCTCTCAATCTAAGTTTCTTTGTCTGTCATGTAGGTTAGTCCTACTTACTGCACAAAGTTGTATAAGGACTAAAAAATAGTGTGTAAAGTCACCTGGATACCATAGTTGCTCAATAATTGTGATATTATTATTATCTTCAGTAAAAGCCCATGTAAATGTAGCCTGCAGTTGATGAAAGGGAAATGAAGCCTGAAAGGAACCTTATAGATGTTTAAATACAGATTCTTACCCCATCCGTCATGTCATACGAGCTTTATACAGTGGAAATAAAGTTGTAATTCTACCTCGTCCTTGAATATTGATACGACAGTACAGGTGGGGGCTGAGAAGCATGACAAAACAATGACAAGATGGTGGCACCTTTCCTCTTAGTGCCGATCACCCAAAGACTACCTCTATCCCTTCTTGTTTCTCCAAACTCTCTATTATTCCTTTAATCACTTCTCCAATGACTAGTTTCCTTTTTTCTTGTTTAGCCTTCAGACCTAGAATTCACAACAGACCTGGAAAAGAACAACCTGTCTAAACTATAGGAAAGTTACAGGAAGGTACAAGGACAGGAATCCCAGTTCTCAGTATTCATGTCTAGAGATTATTACTGTTCCTTGCTTTGCTCAAATGGGTGGTTAATGATTATTCAAACTCAGGAAAAGTAGACTAAGTACAGTATTGTTATATGGTGTTACATGTTATATGGAGTGTGTTTGGAAGATAAGGAATACTTCGTTAATATTATAATGCATCTGGATGACTAGACATACATAGCTGACTACGCAGACACGTAGGATGCACTCTTGTGGTGCTTTAGACAATTTCAGGAGAAAGGTATGCAGACATTATGCCCCAAAGGAAGAAATGCTTATTGCTTTTAATTCCATAAAGTGTTTTTCCTCTTCATATCTGACATTTTTCTTCAGGACTATCTCAATTCCCTATCTATCAAAACTTGGAAATAACTCCAGTCATAAACCAGTGAAATATTTCAGTTGGTGAATTGAAAGTAATAAAATAGAGGCTCGCCCAAACTGTCCTTTGTTGTAAATTACACCAGAGGTCTAGATTACGTCAGCCAAAGGTATTGATCACAATGCTGAGAGGTTTATAACTACTATTGACTTACCATGTGACCCTGGAGCAGAAATCTAGGAAAATTGCAAAAGCATATCTACGATAATGAAAAGCCCATCATTAATAGAACGTACTGTCCTGTCATCCAACTAGTACTGTGTTGGCATCAAGGCAAATATTTAACTAATGCTGGAAACAGAAGGTACTTCTGTCTTCACCCTTTTCCCAATTGCATGCTTCTGAGCTATTCTGATGAGTGTGTTTTCCTTCTTATCACTACAAGTATAGGTTTTTAAAAAAAACTGATAGGAATTAATTAGTTCATTATTTCCATATAAAAGTAGCATCAATCATCCAAATAGCTCCTAATCCTTTATTATTTTTTTAACGAAGATCTAGTTCTCCATATAACTCAATTTAGAATAGGGCTCAAGTCCCACTCTCCTGGGCAGTTAAATCCTACCTGGTTAAGCATTCCACAAAAACTAGTTAGCATTAAGGAAGCAACTCTGAGATGAAAATGGCCATATTTAGGATACATGAACGGAAATTTTTAATTTAAGTAAACTACTAATTTAACATTATTTTGAAGCACTGGTCCTAGATTACAATGATAATTAATTTTTATACTTTTCTTGAAAAGAAGCCTTTTGTCTTTATGTGTTCACTCTTTCACTGTCACATGGGTACATTTTTTTCCACCACACGAGTTCCAGGCTGGCAGAAACGTCCACTAATCCTTAGACCTCTGGGCTGGAATGACAAAAATGCATAAAATCTTACCAAGCCCAAAGAGATCAACTTTAAAAATCTTTGGCATCCAAACATGTCAGAACCGTTTTTCACTGACTCCCCAAACCATTTGTGTTCCCCATCATGGTCCATGGGGTCTGTAACATCAGTTCCTGCTTTTATTGGGCAGCCTGGAATTTTTAAGCACCATATTTCATCTCATTTTCCTTTACCTTTCTTCGTTGTTTATACTTTTCACAGTTGTTTTATGAGTTTTCTTTCTGTCTCTAATTCTAGAAGTGTTGGAAAGTGGTAATGGACAGACTATTGTCTGCCAACCCAAGCCATCACTTTGATGTTTGCCACTGTTACGGTGACATCTGCCCTTTCCATTATAGTCAAGCAGGGCCTTCCCTTCCACAGAACTGTGACTAAACCACCACCATATTCATCAGTGGCAACAATTCTTGTAAACAAGATATGCCAAATTCAGAGCCTTTGTGAAATCCTGTCCCACACTTCTGAAGTCAGGCACATGATCACCTTTAGAGAGTACTTCAGAAGTACCAATAAAGAAAAATACAGAGAAACCCAAATATCCTATCAGGATACTTTTGCAAACCGTTTCTGATTTTTTGTTAGATTATGAGAATTAAATGTAAGGAATTTAAACTAGCTTCAGTGGTAGCCAAAAGATCTATGGAAACACTTGGGTAAAACAAGAAATCACTATCACAAAGATACTATAAAAACATGTTTCAGAAACAAAATACCCACTGTTAAAACTACATAGATACTTTTTCTGAAAATGAACTTAATTGATAAAACAATAATGATAATAATAATGATCTCATCCCAAGACATGTCATAGGAATTAATGACTGTCTGGAAGCTAATGGGCTAAGGTAATGCTCTCAGGAATTAGTCTTGCTTGATGAAATGCTGTTAGTTTAGTAAACGAATGCTTATAATGACAGAAAGTAAAAAAACAGAGCTGCCACCATTGAGCCTGCCTGATTCACAGGGAAAAAAAAAGTTCATGAGTCATGTGCTGCTCTTATTCATTTTTTCTATTCATTTGTAATATATCCTTTATATATTTTTTTCATACATCTATCTCCTACTTTTACTCTGAGGATAGGTTTACTTAAGGATTGTTATACTGACAGAGATTTAAGCTCTTAATAAAAATGTAACTCCCTCTAGTGCAAGCATATCAAATTTTAAATTATGATTACTTTGAACATTTTATTTTAACTACGCTGATGTGAAGAAAATGTGGATCCTCCACATGTGGGCTTTAGAATATTGCCTCCAAATTATAGTTGGCTTAGAAGTCATTACTCAACATCTTATTCCAAGGTTATTCTAACAACTGACCTCCTTATTCTGCCCTCTCCATACTGACTCTTATAATCTAAAACCAGCTGCCAAAATTCTATATCTGACTATGTCATTTTCCTGCTTGAAAACCTATGCCCATTCCTAGACGTTCCCTGCGTCAAGTCTTTATGTTGCTATGTCTCGTTTTGTTTTGTTTATTTTTATTACAAAATATATCCTCATGGAAAAAAAATTTTAGTTGGACAAAAACATACAAAATGGATAGGAAATATCCTCTGACCACTCTCCCACACTCTCCATTCTCACTCCCTAAGTGTAACTGATTTTAACACTTTCATGTATATTCCAGAAATGTCCACCCTGCATTAGTTCTAAACTAAGCCAGACACTTCAGAACATCCTTCACAAGCCTCCATCTTACTGACCAAACTACTACTCAGCATAATCTCCCCAGTCAAGGAGACTGTCTCTCAACCTCTGTGACTTTGAAATTCCACTGAAATCCCCCTTTTGATTTTAGTAAAGAGGGCTAGACTGAGCTATTTGGACCATGCTCCCCCCACTCCCTAGCTGGCTGAGAATCTGGTGTCCCTTCAAACTGATGTTCTTTAAATATTTTCTCAATCTTTATTTAAATAGATTTCAATGATTTTCTCTTAATAAAAATAGTTAAAGAACAGACTTATTTATTTCCATTTAACAAAGCAGAATCAACATACTAAAAAAAATCAACAAAACATTACATTTTCCTAAAATTCTAGTTTTCTTTTGCAATATTCAAAACTAGACTACTTGGAAGTTATAAAGGTTTAAACATAGGTAATAAAAATAAAACACCCATTCCTGATAAGCAGCATTCTGTGAGGGTTATTTCAGAATTTCAGCTGACAACTTTTAACTGAGTGGAACTGTATTTACACGTGGTAAACATACACCACAGAGATGGGCTGTTTACTGCAGCAGGTTACTTTGCTTCACTCCAACTGTCCTTTTGGCAGGAGCATGCCCAGCCTAATTTTGTCCATTTCATAAGGGGCCACATGTGGAAACCTGAATCGGCTGACATCATATTACTGACCTAATCCAGTCATAATTCAGGGCCCAGTGACCTGGCAAGCCCCCCTCCCACCCCTTTATTCTGGATAGAAGTGCTATAGCGTAGAGCTTAGGTGGACACACTTTGGAATCAGACACTCTAGGTTTTCATCATTTCCACCACTTACTAGTGGTGTGATTTTGGACAAGTTGTTTAACCCCCCTAAGCCTCAGTTCCACATCTGTAAAATGAAAATACAAACAGTGGCTTCCTCATAAGATTGTGTGAGGATTAAATGAAACGATGCATTCAAAACTTTAATGAAGTGGCAGTAATATATATGGGGACCTTGACTTTTACTATCATCATCATCATTATTATTAATTACCTGCCTTTCTCCACAAAAAGATTCTATGTGGAAGGTGCTAGAATAAAATTACCATCAAACAGGTCCAAAGTTTGGCACAATCTAGAAATATGTGAAGGAAAAAGTTATGAAAACAGAGGCTAGTCTTCTTCATCCTTTTTAGTAATACCAGCGTGACACTAGGAACTGGGTCCTAGTCTAGTCCCAGCTGACTTTACTATCTGTGTGACTCTCAATGTCCCTTAATTTTTCAAGTTGCACTTTTCCTGTCTATAAAGAAAGAAGATAATTATACCTCACAATGCTGGTTGTTACTATTAAATGATATAATGTTTTATACAAATACATGGTATTATTATGGTTATTAGATATATTAAAATATATTTTTAATTTTAAATATATTTTAGAACTCATCTGATTCATAAAATTCCCTCTAACCAACCCTAGTGCTTCATTTGCTCCAACAGAATGGCTGGAGTTGTTTACAGAAATCTGTACCTAGAATCAAAGAGCTCAGGACTGGCAAAGGCTACAAATCTGGCCCCAGCCTCCGCTCAAAGTCTCTGGGTGCTAATTGCTTGCTGACCCTTAAACAACTCTACGTCCTCTTCGGAGTTTAAAGTTTGGGGGTGAAATCACTGCCCCTTCTCAAAGATAAACACAAATGCAGATCTGAAGTGGTGTCCTGAGCTAACGTGAGACACATTGAGTTTGAATCTCATCACGGCAGTGTTTTTCCAACATAATAAATTGCTCTTTGTTCAAATCAGAAACTGAATTCACTTTATTTTCCAAAATCGGCTCTGCCAGGTTTCCTTGATTTAATTGTATCTTTTTTGTCTGCTGACAATGGAAAGCAGAAGAAAATAGTCTTGCTAAGGAAATGAAATATGACCAAGAAAAACAGGCATTCTCACACTATATGAGGTGGTTTTTTTTTTCACATTCAATTTTTTATAAGAAAAAAAGGTCTTTACCCTTTGAAATAACAGCATTATTGTGGTGACTGTTAGGTCATATCTACACAGCCCAAAAGAAAATGTTGGAAAGAAAATTAACCAGTTCATAAGGGTATGGACAACATTATTTTTAAAAGGAAATGGTTCTTCATACATAGAAAGAATAATAAATGATAGCAAAGAAAAATGAGAGTTGAGGCAGTTATTTAAATAATTCAAATAAAATATAGAAGTAAAGCACCTGTGATATTTAGGTAAAATCACATAGAGTAAACACAGTTAACCAAATTATTACTGCAGTTCTTCAGTATATTTAGCTAAAATAGCCCTTGCTTTAATAAAATAGTCTTGCTCAGAGAAGAACTCTTTTTTTTTTTTAATAAATTTATTTATTTATTTATATTTGGCTGTGTTGGGTCTTCGTTGCTGTGTGCGGGCTTTCTTTAGTTGCGGTGAGTGGAGGCTACTCTTCGTTGTGGTGTGTGGGCTTCTCACCGTCGCGGCTTCTCTTGTTGTGGAGCACGGGCTCTAGGCGTGCAGGCTTCAGTAGTTGTGGCACGTGGGCTCAGTAGTTGTGGCACACGGGCCCAGCTGCTCCGCGGCATGTGGGATCTTCCAGGGCCAGGGCTCGAACTCGTGTCTTCTGCATTGGCAGGTGGATTCTTAACCACTGAACCACCAAGGAAGCCCAGAGAGAAGAACTCTTGAGTCCTGGTTGGCTGATAGGAAGATCTTGTAACGAATAGGGTTTAAAGCAAGAAAGAGCCAGGTTCCCATCCCAGCTCTGCCATCTATTCACCATTTGCCTGTAAACAAATATGGTTGTCCATTTATTCCATTTTAACATATTATTGAGAGCCTTCTACATAACACACACTGTTCTAAGAAGGAAAGATGCAGCAGAGAATATACTAGACAGACTTTTCCACCCTAGGACCTTTATCCCAAAGTAGAGAGAAAGAAAGGTGATAGAGATAGGTAGATAGATAGATAGGTGATGGATGGATATATACATAGATAGATACACAGAGATAGATATACAAAAGTTAATTTCAAATTGTTATAAGTGCTACAAGAGGAACAAATAGGATAATAAAATTAAGATTAAAATGACTATTTGGCACAGGGGGATCAGGAAAGGCCTCTCTAAGAAATCAAAACATGAGCTAAGACCTGAAGATGAGGAGGACCCCACAGTGTGAACAGCTGGTACGGAGCAGTCAAGGCAGGGAGGACACCTGTACAGAGTCTGCTTCTGGAGAAGAAGAGGGCTTTGCCTGTTGAAGGCCCAGGAAACCAACCTGCACGGCAGTAATATGTTGAAGGGGAAGCATGGTATGAGGCAGAGTTAGAAATGTAAGCAAGAACCACTTAGATTTCTATCCTAACAGCAACGGGAAGTTACTGAAAGGTGTTAAGCAAGAGAGGACATGATTTATTTTTAATAGATTAATCTGGCTGCAGAGTGAAAATAGATTGTAGCAATGCAAGAGAAGAAGCAGGAACCTATTGAATAACGCCGGGCATGAGATCAGAGTAAGCTTGAAGTTGGATAGAGGGATTGGAAGTAGAGCTAAGTGGATAGATTTGAGATGCATTTTTTTATATAAAATTATTTATTTTTGGCTGCATTGGATCTTCGTTGCTGCGCAGGCTTTCTCTAGTTGCGGTGAGCCGAGGCTACTCTTCATTGCAGTGCGCGGGCTTCTTATTGCGGTGGCTTCTCTTGTTGCGGAGCACGGGCTCTAGGTGCATGGGCTTCAGTAGTTGTGGCTTGTGGGCTCTAGAGGGCAGGCTCAGTAGTTGTAGCGCACAGGCTTATTTGCTCCGCAGCATGTGGGATCTTCCTGTACCAGGGCTTGAACCCATGTCCCCTGCATTGGCAGGCGGATTCTTAACCACTGTTCCACCAGGGAAGTCCGAGATGCATTTTAAAGATAAAATGAATGCACCGTATTCATGAATTATACATGGGTAAGGAGGGAAAGGGAATGATCAAAGATGATTCCTGTATTTTTGGCTTAGGCAACTGGAAGGATGGTGTCCCCACTTACTGAGAGAGAAAGCGGGGAGAGTCACAGGTTAGATCAAGGGTTCTACTTCAGAAAAGTCAATTTCAGATGCCTTTTAGACAAAAAAGTGGAAATGCCAAGTAGACATTTGAATATGTAGGTCTAAAGCCTGGAGAGGCAAAAACATCAACATTTGGTGGTTTAAAGCTATGGAACCAGATGAGGTCATCTAGGGATGGAAGCTAGAGAGGGCCAAGGATGGAAACTCAGGGCACTACAGTGTTTAGAGGTCAGGGAGTTTGAGAAGGAGTTACCTCCTCATAAAATGCAAAGTTATCATCTGGAAAGATTAAGTAAAAGTATGTATGTTTTGCTACTAGCTGGTAAAGACCCTCAACAATTGTTAATTTCATCCATTTTGTTTAACCCTCTCCCTGCACACCCACTCCCACCATCCAGATATAATTAACAAATTATATTCAAGCTTGTCTTCTTTCATTTTGAAATGGAAAATTGTGCATCCTGCATCTACCTGCTCACTTTGAGCGCCTCAACTCCTGCTCATACTTAGATGATAAATTTATACGATCATTATCATACTTAGAGAAAATCCCTGAAAACAAAAAAAGTAATGGTCCACAATTAATCTAGATTCTGTGCATCAGGATTAGGTTCAGAAAACCCCAAAATAATGTGGCTTAAATGAGAAAAGAGTTTCCTTCTTTTACACAAAACAGGTTGGGAGACAGGTAGTGGGGGACTGGGATGGAGGCTGCAAGATGTTGTCAGGGACCCAGGCTCCAGTCTTTCTGCTCTGCCATCCCAGTGCATGGCTTCTATCCTCAAGGTCACCTTTGTGGTGCAAATGGCTTCCTGAGTTTCAGGAAGAAAGAATCAACATTCTTTTTTTTAATTGAAATATAGTTGATATACAATGTTGTGTTAATTACTGCCGTACAGCAAAGTGATTCAGTTATACATATATATATGTGTATATATATATATATATATATATATATATATATATACACACATTCTTTTTTATATTCTTTTCCATTAAAGTTTATCATAGGATATTGAATATAGTTCTATGTGCTATACAGTAGGACCTTGTTGTTTATCCATTCTATATATAAAAGCTTACATCTGCTAACCCCAGTCTTTCACTCCATCCTTCCCCCACCCCCTACCCCTTGGCAGCCACCAGTCTGTTCTCTATGTCCATGTGAATCAGCATTCTTTAAGAACATCCCTAAAAGGCCTGCAAAACTGTTCTACTGCTAAATTCAGCCAGAATGTAGCCTTAGAGCTACAGCTAGATGCAAGGGGTGACTGGGAAATGTAGTCCTTTATTTTTTCACAGCAATGGCCCAGCTAAAAACCAGAATTCTGTTAAGGAATAAGGGGAGAATGGATGTTGATAGGCAACTAATAGTTTCTTACACAGTGTGTCTACAAGACCAGTATCAACCAGTGTTTTTTATGGAATAAACCATTTAATCATCCTCTTTTAATGATTAATCCAAGAAAAAGACACAGCCATCTACCCTGGGTCCTTTGATCCAGTTTTATTCTATCTAATTTCAGTAAATTCAACATTTATGGACTGTCAGCATTGTATGAGGCACTTGGTTAAGCAGTGTAGGAGATACAAAGATTTACAAATTCTCATATAATTTACAATTTTATTAGAAAAGAAAAATAAGGACAGAAATCCTAACTGCAATAGATTACTGTAATAGGCATATAAATTAAGAAATCTGAGAGTTCAGATATAATGCAATTCATTATGCTAGAAGGGGCTAAAGAAGATTTTGTAAAAGAAGATGCATGTGAATTGGGCCCAGATGAATAGACCTGAAAAGGATATTCCAAATGGAGAGAGTCATATGAGCAAAGAAGTCAACAAAGTACAAGAATGGTTAAGGAACAAGAGAGATTCATTTGACCATAATAATATTTGGGAAAGACATAATAATATGTCTATTGATAATAAGCCTTGGTGCATGATTGACTGTAAGCCTCCACTGCCCGCAACATAACAATCTTTCTTATTCTCTCATGATTCTGGGAAGTGTTTGGAAATTCCAAGATGGAGTTGGGTGATGGGAGGATACAATCAGGATAAAAGAGTGTGGGTGTTGTCCTTTTTGGCTTCCAGCCTCTCATCTCTGGCCGTGCCACCCCACTCCTGTCCTGCGAATGAGCCCGTCCAGAACCCTCCATGCCCACGGATATGATGCAGTACAGAAGCTGCACTGGGTTGTTACCTCTCTTGGAAGAACATAATACACAGTCAGGCACATAGCACTGCAAAAATATTGTGGCCGAAGAAGCTAGGGTGTATGCTCCAGGAGCACAGAGGACTCAAACCATCAAAGGCCTTTAATATCACCTTAAGGTGTTAGGGAAGGGGGAATGACAAAAGACTTTCAAAACAGAGGGGCAACAAAATCAGAACTGTTATTTGGAATAATAACTCCAACAGCATTGATTGGAAAAGGAAATATTTTAAAAGCTCTATTAGGAGACTATTTCAATTTTGTCTAGTTAACTAAAGTGGAAACTACAGCTGCACTGATGGAGAGTGACAATAGGTCAGCACCCCGTGATCACATTGCACTGTTGCTTTATGATGGTGTTTGATGACACAATTGTTTACAACCCTCCACTTTCTTCCCTGCCTTATCATTAGTGTTACTTTAGAATAATGAAGTCTGTTCCATCCATTAACTCCACTAACATTTGATCTCCCCGTGGACTGAGGTTAAAAATTAATTACTCTTCCAACATATTGATTACATGACTATAAATATAAAAACAGAACTACAGAGCAACTACAGGGACCTTTGTTTAAATAGCATGTTTGCTCTTTTTAAAGGAGGGAATTAAGGTTGAAGGAACTTGGTACTGGAGGAAGACACTAGAAAAGTGACCCTAGAGTGCCATCTAGTGTTTGTAACATATTTAAGTGCAGTGTATCAAAGAAAGGTCTGGTTTCAGATACTGTGCGCGACTTCCTGTTAAAAACTAGGCAAAGTCTGACTACTAAGAAGCAAATTCTTCCACCGCCTTTACTGCTTGTCATCCAGATATAGTTCTGAATTTTAAACAAAGTATTCATTTTAGAACTGCGGCGGGACGAAGGCTTAAGTTCAACTTCTAGGTAGTGGTGCGTTAACGGAATTGGAGGGCGCTGTTTGCAGCTTTGCATCATCCCTCATACAACTCTCTCTTTTTATCATACTAGGAAAAGGTTGGCTCTAAGATAGAGCTAGCTCTTAACTCTTTCTTTTTATCTCTTTAACCGGGTAGTTTCAGACTTTTTCACCTAATTAAAAGTGAACTCATAATATTTCATGAATTTAAGAATGAATAGCATGGAAGAGGTTAAGAACTGGTGTTAAAAGTCTCCTGCCGTGGAAATTCACTGTTACTGATGCCGCTCGTATATCAGAGCACTGCCTTCTGCAGACATTAAAATTCACTTTGTTTCATGTCCCTAATACTGCCCAGCCCTTGACAAGCACGAATCTGACATTATATTAGGCAATTCACACTGACCTAGTAACTCAAAGCAATCATCACTGGTAACTTAAAGTGACTACACTCCAAAAGAGTGTAGAGCCTAAGGTCACAGTTGTAAATCTTGCCACAGAAAGGCCAAAGATTATAATCTTTATGCCAAGTGCTGCAGATTCCTTTCTACTGAGCAGAGTCATATTTCAAAGACTTTACTAATTTGAAACCTATAGTCGGTTGTGACAATAGCAGATATGGCTTAAATGACATCAAACACAAATTTTAAAGAACACCGGTAAATCAGCGGAAAAAAGGCAATTACATTTATTATACCTGAGGTTGAGATTTTATAGTTCTAGCTTCACAATATACCGAAATTCAAGTATCATAACTTTTATGAATTGAGAGGCTAACAATTAAATAATTAACTCATGCTTAATTAAGGACATGTGTGATCCTGTATCAGTGTATATTTTTACAATTTGCTATGACTATGTATAAACAGGGGGTATTAATTCATTTGGAGCTTCATACTATTGAGACCAAGGTCAGAGGTTTGATTTCTAAACAGGATAGACAGCTTCACTGCTGGGTGCCTCCGGGCATCTAATCAATGTTTCTTCAGTGGGCTTCAGGAGAGTGAATGTGTAAGTTGGCCGCTGCTAAAGAAAACCATTTTTTAAATTTGTTCTTGTTAGACTTTTTTTTTTTTTTTTTTTTGCGGTACGCGGGCCTCTCACCGCTGTGGCCTCTCCCGCCGCGGAGCACAGGCTCCGGACGCACAGGCCCAGCGGCCATGGCTCACGGTCCCAGCTGCTCTGCGGCATGTGGGATCCTCCCGGACCGGGGAACGAACCTGCATCCCCTGCATTGGCAGGCGGACTCTCAACCACTGCACCACCAGGGAAGCCCCCTGCTAGACTTTTTATTACATAAGTAATGTATGCTTTCTGTGTGTAAAATAATGTCAGATGTAGTCTTTTAAAAGGTAGCATTCTTGCAGATTCTAGCAATCCTCTCCAGTACTACCCTGTTCCAATAGATACTGTCACTTTCATATCTTCATGCCTCTCATACTTACCGAAAAATATACATATATGTTGATTTTAGAGGTTTTAAACAAAAATAGGATCATTCTATGTACATAATCTGCAACATGATTTATTTTCACTTAGCAATATACTACAGGTATTCCTCCTCTAGTATATAGCTCAGTCTTTTTTATTGCCTAATATTCTTTAGAATGGGTGTTTCTAAATTCACTTAACCATATCCTTCCTCCTGGGCATTCAGGTTGTTTCCAGGTTTTTTGTTTTGTTTTGTTTTGTTTAGTATTAGAAATGATGCTGCAAAAAATATTCTCATATATAATGTATAATCTAATATACCAGCCTTTTATTCTTCTAGGATACAGCCCTAAACACACAGAAAAGTAATAAATAGTTGGGGCATCCTCTAATATTGTGTTAAATATTTGACGTTGAAGGAGAAGTTTTCTCTTTTGACACCCAATAAATCCGAGCATGTTTCATAAAAAAAGACATGGCACATTTGCTCCAGATCTGAAATTCTGGAGAAGAAAATTAAAATGAAAAAGAACAACTCTTTATGTATATATTAGGATCCTAAGCATACCCTCTGCCAAATTACATTCTATGCAGTGATTTCATAAGATGTAGCAACATTAAGTTCTTATCACTGCTCCACAGTCCAGTCACTAGTTAAGTAAAAATCTAAACAAAACATCTTTGGCTCAGATGCTCCTGAAAAGAGCATTTCAAAAGAAATTTACTTCAACTTGTTTTTCTAAGATGAGGACTAACTTGAATGATAGGAAGAGCACTAGAATTGGAGCCAGACAAATAGGGCCAAGGCCTGGCTCAGTTACTTTTTAATAGCCAGTGTTTATTGAGAGCTTACTATGTGCCAGACATTACACAAAATGCTTTACATGGATTAACAGATATAATCCTCACAATAACCTGATGAGGTACATACTATTATTATCCCTGTTTTATAGATGAGGAAACTTGGGCACAGAGTTATGGAACCTGCCCAAGATTGCATAGCTAATAAATAGTTGAACTAGGAATCAAACAGGCAGCGTTCCTCCAAGAATCCATGCTTTTAATCAGTGTTCTGTAAATGGGTAACCCTGAGCCCTTTCCTTCCTAAGATTCAGATAACTTATCTGGAACATGAGGATAATAAACCTATTCTACCTATTTCCCTAGGTCATTTTGAGGACTGAGATAACTGTATGTAAAAATCGCAGTAAGTTATAAATCATTAGAGTTTTCGGTTTCTTTCCTAGTTTTTAGAAATGAGCAAGATGCATCCTAGGTAAAATTCTAAAGTAGATGTCCCTTTTCAACAGAAGGGTTTATAGTTAGGCAAAATCACCTGGCATTGACCTTGCAAGATTGCTGTACTTTGAAAGTGGGGATGATGTCCTTTAGATAGAAAATATAAGTGTAGCATGTGGAATGCATAGGAGACCCAGAATCAGAGATGCAGGCCCAACACTGGTTTCAGCTCTTAGCAACTCTATGACATATTCTCTTATTCTTCAAACTTCGCATCTGTAAAATCTAGTCCCCATCTCGCAGGTTATGAAAGTAACATACCTGCATGTGCTTTGTAAACTACCAAACAATAAGCTGTTGTTTGTATTACTGCCATGTCAGAGAAGAGTAGTGTACAGCTCACTCAGGAGAGGGAGAAGGAAAGTGTGCCACTGGCAGGGAGCCAACCCCATTTGCCTCTGTGCCTCAAAAACACTGGAGAGCCTGAATTTGATGACCATGGGTTTTGCCACTTCTTTTTTCTAACCACAGTTGGCTGGGGCTATTTCCTTACCTTGAGTCCCTGCCAACCACATGGAAATTATTTATTCATCCATCTTTTCATTCAAGTACTAATATATTTGTTGAGCATCTACCATGTGCCTAGCATTGTGCTAATCACGATAAACAATGGGAATACAATGTAATTGAAATGAAGTCCCTGTCCTTATGGAATTTACATTCTAGAGGAGAGATATAAACAAAAGATAAACCAGTAAACAAAAATTAGACCAAATGATAAGAGCACAGCATAAGTGCTAGAAGGAAATTAATAGCAATAAGTGAGAAGATAGAGTAGAAGAGACCCATCTTGGATGGTGTAGTAGAAGTAAAGGTGGGATCCTGAAGATGCACAAGGGAAGACAGATTTAAGGTCTCCCTTAAAGGCAGAACCGGCATAACTTGATGGATCTGATGAGAGGGATAAGGAAAGAGAATTAGAAGATGGCTATGAGTTTTCTGCAATAAACAACTGAAAGGACGATCTCACTATTTACTTGCTCTGTTGTGGGGAATTGGAAGAGGGGTTCTGGAAGTCAAGACTACCATTTGGGATACGTTGATTTTTAAATGCCTGTAAGGCAATCAAATGTCAAGTTGGAAGTGCGAACCCAGAGCACAAAGGAAAGTTCTAGGTTGAAGAAAAAAAGTTGGGATGTCTTGACAGTACTTAAAACCATAGGAATCCACATTAAGCTGTTGAATATTAGTTTTCCTTTGGTTATTGACATTTTAATCAATAACAGAAGCCTGAAAACTATCGAGAATGGATTTTTTAAAGCCCTATTAGTGAAATTTCAGGAGCACTGTAATTTTCAGGAAATATTTTTTCAGGAAAAATATTTCAGGCCAGAAATTGAGAGGGATTTCTTAGGTTCTGGAAAGTTATGCCTATGGAGTGATCTGCTACTCTGGTGGAGATATGACAAACTGGAATGAGATAGAACTTGGACCAAGACGTACCTGGGCTTGAATTCCCACTCTCTCATCACCAAGTTATGTGGCTTTAAGAAACTTTCTTGTTCTTTTCATCTTATGCTTGATTATCTAAGCAATGAAAATTAAAATACCTACCTGGTAGAGTTGTTGTGAAAATTGTAAATAATATATGCAAAAAATGCCTAGCACAGGATTGTGCTCAGCAAATAGTAGCAACATTAAATTCCTTTACCTTCACTGCACCGTAAAATGTCTTGAAAGACACCACCTCTACTTTCATACCTCATTTCTCTCCTTGACTCCAATCAAGTTTCCCACCCCTACAATTCCACTGGATCTCCTCTTGTCAAGTCATCAGTGGTGTTAAATCTGTCCTCAGTTTTGCACCCCTTCTCTGCAGCATTTGACCGAGGTGATCACTTCTCCCTCACTGATTAACTTTCTTCTCTTGGCTTCAGTGACACCATACCATTCTGGTTTCCTGCCTATATACATATCATGGAAACCTCCTTCTCGGTCTCCTTTGCTGGATCCTTTTCCCAGCTCAAACTCAATATCTCAGGTTCAGTCCTAGAGACCCTTTTCTTTTGTGGCCTCACTCTCTCCAAAGTAATGTTATCCAGTCCTATTGTTTTAAATACATCTATGCACCCAAATTTCCATCTTCCCCTGAACTCCAAAGTAATACATTCAGCACCTCCTTGACATCTTCGTGTGATAAGCACCTCAAGTTTAACAGACAAAAAATAGAACTCTTGACCTCCCCCACTCCTCAAGTCTTCTGCCACCTTAGTAAAATGGTGTTATCATCCACCCAATGGTACTCTACCAAAATCCTACCTTCCATCACACACTATCAACTCTATTTCCAAAATATATCCACAAACTGTTTCATCTGTGCTGGCAAACCCCAAGACCCCATCACTGCTTTACTGGACTACTGCTCAAATGGTCTCCAAGATTCCACTACAATCCATTCTTCCTTGGCATCCAGAATGAACTTTTGAAAACATAAATCATGTCATGGGACTTCCCTGGTGGTGCAGTGGTTAAGAATCCGCCTGCCAATGCAGGGGACATGGGTTTGAGCCCTGGTCCAGGAAGATCCCACATGCCACAGAGCAACTAAGCCCCTGAGCCACAACTACTGAGCCCACGTGCCACAACTACTGAAGCCCACTCGCCTAGAGCCCATGCTCTGCAACAAGAGAAGCCATGGCAGTGAGAAGCCCGCGCACCACAACGAAGAGTAGCCCCCACTCGCCACAGCTAGAGAAAGCCCACGTGCAGCAACAAAGACCCAACACAGCCAAAAACAAATAAATAAAATAAATTTATTTTTAAAAATGAAGTTATTTTTATAAATAAATAAATAAATCATGTCACGTCACTTTCACGGATTTCTGTTGCACTTAGAATGAAGCCTGAGTTGTTTACCAAGGTTCATGAAGGCTTACATGATTGAGCCTCAGCTTCCTCTCCAACCCCTCTCATTCTACTCACCCCCTGTAGCACACTACTCTCCCGCCTCACCAGCCATCCTTCTTTTCTCAAAGCTTGTTTCCCCATCAGCGTCTTACCCTAGTTTTTTTCTCTGCCTCAGATTTTTTCATGTCTGGTCCTTTCTCATCATTCTCAGAGAGACCTTCCCTGATCACCCAGTCCAAAATAGCACTCACCCCGTCAGTCATGCGCTATCACATAACCCTGCTTTATTTTATTTTATTATTTATAGCTATTTGAAATTATCTTGTTTATCTATGTGTTTACTTCTGTATTATATCTGTCTCCCCTCCACTAGATTATAGACTCCAGGAAAGCAATGATAGATCTCCCTTATTCATCTCTATACCCTTAGAACCTAGACAGAGGCTGACATACAACAGACTCCCAAAAATATGTCAAATGAGTGACTGAATGAGTGAACAGTAGTTGTTATTGCTCTACCCATGTACAAAGCTGAGACTCAGGTATTATGGAATATCATCCTCTACTTGATTCAGTTTTTGCTACTTAACCCATTCCTTCTGCTTTACCTAAATGCCTTTTCTTCTCTTTCCCAAGGCCCAACTAGTTGTTAAATTCTGTCTCTTAAACATCTCTTATTTCTATCTTGTCTTCTCCCACACATGTCTACTGCCTAACCTCAGGATCTCATCATTATTTACCTTAGCATTATAAATAGTCTCCTAATTGTTCTATCTCCCTCCAGTTTCATCATTCTTAAATCCAATATCCAATTTTTCTAATACACAATTTTCAAATAACAGCCTTCAGAATTTCCACGTTTTCTTAGATTCCTAAGTAAGGTCCTCTGCGATTGTGCCCCTGCCTTCTGTGTGCATCACAGTTCACAGATGCTCCTGTGCTCCAACCATTCCAAAATGACTTTCAAATGGCTTCCAAATTCCGCCTTTTTGCTCTGGTACAGACTATTCCTCCTTCTGGAAATGCCCTCCACCGGCCTATACCCTTCTCATCTGTATGTTAAACTCATAATCTGCCTTTAATACCCAACTCAAGGATCTCATCTTCTGCAAAATCTTCTCCAGTCTACCAAATCCACATTGGTCCTTTTGTCCTATGTGGCCTCTTTAACATACACATACTTTTGTTATTTTACTTTTCAAGCAATATGATAATTATTTATTATCTTGATACCGTATTGTGAAACCCTTGAGGTCTGAAACTATGTTTTATCTTTGCACCTCTAGCACTCATCCTGGAATGTTATAAAATGTCACTAATAAACATTTGTTGATAGAGAAAAATGAAGAAGCTAAAAATAAATGCATTCAACAACCCAACAAACATGTATTATAAAAAATAAGTTGTGTTTCCAAATCATCATTTAAAAAGCATCAATAAAAGATGTCATACACTATTACTCTTCAGTATTTACCAGAAAGGAATGATGGAAAAATAGAAACTATATATTCTGAAAACCTGCTTAATAATTTTGATCGAAGCTCCAAGACTTGGAAATCACACAGTTTTGAGAACTGTTTGTCAGCACAGTGCCTCTCCCCTCCATTTGCCACTTTGAAAATGACCAGCTAACAAAATCTTTTATTTTGCATGCATCTTATTCTTGCTTTGATTGAAAAAATAGCCAGCAGTCTGCTTATTATGAGAGCTCTGGGTTGTTTTGGAATTCCTGAACCGAGTGCACAAATAAATTCTTCTAATAGTCCTTGGAAATACAGAGCAACCAAGCAAACACCAAAAGGAAGGGAGATGCTTGATGTTCTTTTGGTGGAGCCTGAAAATGCTAGAACCATTGCACTGGACAGTCAGTGTTAACTGGAAAAGCGCACTATAAATACAAGCCTCTTTTTTCTACTTTTATCCTCTAAAAATATCTGAAAACCTAAAATAAGATGTACATCTAAACTGTACCATGAGGTCTCTCCTGCTCAAAACAAAACAGAAAACAATCTTCCCTACCTCTTAAGCCCTGTTCTCCCTACCATTAAAGTTAGCATATTATATTTATTAAAATCCTTGTTAAAAAGCACCTAGGAAGATTTATCCCAAGTGAAAATTAATTCTGATTACTCTGTTGGCTGTGTTAGTTTGTCAGATTTTCAAAGAGAAACCAGCTCTCAAGAGGGAAAAGGGGTAAGAAGTTGCTGGTAGAAAAGGAAGGCTGAAAAGGGAAGAACAACTGGAGGCAAAATTCAGTCTACTTTTGACTAAAGCAGGCCTCAATTTTTACATAACAGATGTGATGAAAACTTGCATGTGGAAGAACCAGAGCAATGGCTTCCTAAAGGGCACCCTGATAAGAGTTACCGTTTGTTGACCTGAAACAGACTGCCAGATATTTCTCAGCAAAGAGGAGTTTATTTGGGATCAGTAGAGAATCACAATTTGGGGTCTGCAGCCATGGAGAGCCACAGGCAGTTTCCTGCAGGGCAAGGGAAGAAGAACTCTTTTATAGAGGGGAAAAGGAAGTTGGGAGGACTATAGTAAACGAAGAGTCTGTGCTGTTTCATTGGCTGAGTCTTTCCAGGGAAGAAGAGTCTTTCTTCTACCAGCAGGGCTTTACTATCATTGCAGGGCATGGGAGCTCCCCCTTCTGGTCTCCCAACTGTATTTAATTGAGGTTTCTGTTTATTAATTTTTACAGATTAAGCCTTAAGAGTCTCTGGGGCTCAAGATGATTCTCAGTCTCCGAAGAAAAGCAGTCTTCGTGTTATGCTTATCTTGCAGTGACAAAGTGAGAACTCGTAAGTTAATGACCTGCAAAAGCATCAAAGATTAAAAGCAAATATAGGGTGCCTAGCTTGGAGTGGGCTTCATTTATAATGCCTTACATGGGACCTGACTGAATGAGACCACCCTACATTTTCTTTTTCATTAAAAGTGTGAGAAAACCTTAAAAAAATCAAGAACTCCACCTAAAATGTCAGAACTAGAAGGGAAACCCACAGTAATGAAATGTTTTGCTTATGGAAACATAAGAAACAACATGAACACAGAACTGCCTGTACTTGCTACACCAGGATGGAATAGACCCAACATGCAGCAGACTGCAGATTAAAATGGTAGGTACATTAGTATGGGCAACTGAAGACCAAACACCCTTGAGGTAGAAATAAATGGCAGTGTAAACGGAGAGACTATAGCCTGACCAGCAAAAAATTATTAAATAAAGTCTCTTTGCCAGACACAGAATATATTTTTTGCTGTTGCCATGGTTTTTATTTTTATTTTATTTTTATTTTTATTTTATTTTATTTTATTTTAATAGATCTTTATTGGAGTATAATTGCTTCACAACACTGTGTTGGTTTCTGTTGTACACAAAAGTGAGTCAGCCGTATGCATATATATGTCTCCATATCCCCTCCCTCTTGAGCCTCCCTCCCACCCCCCCATACCACCCCTCTAGGTCATCGCAAAGCACCGAGCTGATCTCCCTGTGCTATGCTGCTGCTTTCCACTAGCTAACTATTTTACATTTGGTAGTGTATATATGTCCATGCTACTCTCACTTTGCCCCAGCTTCCCCCTTCCACCCCATGTCCTCAAGTCCATTCTCTATGTCTACATTTTTATTCCTGCCCTGCAGCTAGGTTCATCAGTACCTCTTTTTTTTTTTTTTTTAGGATTCCATAGATATACGTTAGCATACGGTATTTGTTTTTCTCTTTCTGACTTACTTCACTCTGTATGACAGACTCTAGGTCCATTCGCCTCACTACAAATAACTCAATTTCGTTTCTTCTTATGGCCAAGTAATATTCCATTGTATATATGTGCCACATCTTCTTTATCCATTCATCTGTCGATGGACATTTAGGTTGGTTCCATGTCCTGGCTATTGTAAATAGTGCTGCAATGAACACAGTGGTACGTGTCTCTTTTTGAATTATTGTTTGCTCAGGGTATATGCCCAGTAGTGGGATTGCTGGGTTATATGATAGTTCTATTATTAGTTTTTTAAGGAGTTTCCATACTGTTTTCCATAGTGGTTGTATCAGTTTACATTCCCACCAACAGTGCAGGAGGGTACCCTTTTCACCACACCCTTTCAAGCATTTATTGTTTCTAGATTTTTTGATAATGGCCATTCTGACCGGTGTGAGGTGATACCTCATTGTAGTTTTGATTTGCATTTCTCTAATAATTAGTGATGTTGAGCATATTTTCATGTGCCTCTTGGCCATCTGTATGTCTTCCTTGGTGAAATGTCTATTTAGGTCTTCCACTTGTACTCAGAAAACTATAAAACACTGATGAAAGAAATCAAAGATGACATAAATAGATGGATAAATATACCATATTCTTAGATTGGAAGAATCAATATTGTGAAAATGACTATACTACCCAAAGCAATCTACAGAGTCAATGCAATGCCTATCAAACTACCAATGGCATTCTTCACAGAATTAGAACAAAAAATTTTACAATTCATATGGAAACACAAAAGACCCTGAATAGCCAAAGCAATCTTGAGAAAGAAAAATGGAGTTGGAGGAATCAGGCTCCCCAACTTCAAACTATACCACAAAGCTACAGTAATCAAGACAGTATGGTACTGTCACAAAAACAGAAATATAGATCAATGGTACAGGATAGAATTCCCAGAGATAAACCCATGCACATATGGTCACCTAATTTATGACAAAGAGGCAAGAACATGCAATGGAGAAAAGACAGCCTCTTCAATAAGTGGTGCTGGGAAAACTGAACAGCTACATGTAAAAGAATGAAATTAGAACACTCCCTAACACCATACACAAAAATAAACTCGGGCTTCCCTGGTGGCGCAGTGGTTGAGAGTCCGCCTGCCGATGCAGGGGGACATGGGTTCGTGCCCCGGTCTGGGAAGATCCCACATGCTGCGGAGCGGCTGGGCCCGTGAGCCATGGCCGCTGAGCCTGCGTGTCCGGAGGCTGTGCTCCGCAATGGGAGAGGCCACAACCGTGAGAGGTCCGCGTACCGCAAAAAAAAAATTAAATAAACTCAAAATGGATTAAAGACCTAAATGTAAGGCCAGACACTATAAAACTCTTAGAGGAAAACATAGGCAGAACACTCTATGACATAAATCACAGCAAGATCCTTTTTGCCCCACCTCCTAGAGAAATGGAAACAAAAATAAACAAATGGGACCTAATGAAACTTAAAAGCTTTTGCACAGCCAAGGAAACCATAAACAAGACAAAAAGACGACCCTCAGAATGGGAGAAAATATTTGCAAATGAAACAACAGACAAAGGATTAATTTCCAAAATATACAAACAGCTCATGGAGCTCAATATCAAAAAAACAAACAATCCAATTAAAAAATGGGCAGAAGACCTAAATACACAGAATAGATTTTAACATGGTTATCAAGAGCAACTATTAACTGAAAATTTATTTATGAGGGCACATTCAAGGTTTTAAAAATGACTTTTAAAAAAGCTATGACTAGCTGCCTAAAAAGAACACTTTTTAGTGGTAAATTGATGGTGACTGTACTTACTGCCAACAGCATACCTGAGTATATTCGTTTCTAGGGCTGCCATGACGAAGTACCGTAAACTGGGTGGCTTAAAACCACAGAAATTTATTCTCCCACAGCCTGGAGGCTAGAAGTACAAAAATCAAGGTGTCGGCAGGGCTGTGCTCCAAGGCTCTGAGTAGAAGCCTTTTTGCCTCTTTCTACCTTCTAGTGATGGCCATTAATCTCTGGTGTTCCTTGGTTTACAGCTGAATCACTCCAATCTCTGCCTCTGTCATCACACGGCATTCACCCTGTGTGTCTCTCTTCATGTGATGTTTTCCTTTTCTTCCAAAGACAGTAATCATACAGGATTAGTACCCATCCTAATTACTTTATCTTAACTTAATCACATCTACAAAGACCTTATTTCCAGACAAAGTCACATTTATAGGTGCTAGGGGCTAGGAGTTCCACATATCTTTTCTTTTTTTAACATCTTTATTGGAGGATAATTGCTTTACAATGTTGTGTTAGTTTCTGCTGTATAACAAAGTGAATCAGCTATATGTATACATATATCCCCTTTTCCCCTCCCTCTTATGCCTCCCTCCCACCCTCCCTATCCCACCCCTCTAGGTGGGCACAAAGCACCAAGCTGACATCCCTGTGCTATGCAGCTGCTTCCCACTAGCTATCTGTTTTACATTTGGTAGTTCATATATTTCAGTGCTGTTCTCTCACTTCGTCCCAGCTTACCCTTCCCCCTCCCCATGTCCTCAAGTCCATTCTCTATGTCTGCATCTTTATTCCTGACCTGCCCCTAGGTTCATCAGAACCATTTTTTTTTAGATTCCGTATATATGTGTTAGCATATGGTATTTGTTTTTCTCTTTCTGACACTCTGTATGACAGACTCTAGGTCCATCCACCTCACTACAAATAACTCAATTTCGTTTCTTTTTATGGCTGAGTAATATTCCATTGTATATATGTGCCACATCTTCTTTATCCATTCATCTGTCACTGGACACTTAGGTTGCTTCCATGTCCTGGCTATTGTAAATAGTGCTGCAATGAACATTGTTCCACACATCTTTTTGAGGGACACAATTCAACCCATAAGACCTGGGATCCTTCCCCTTGATCCAGCTTCCAATGATAAGCTAAAATAGGTTAAGCCCTAAAATAAAATTGTCCCAAGCTCTAAAATAAATTTGTTTCAAGCTCACTGCTTCCAAATGAGAGCTGACACCTGTCTTTCACCATAACTAATATTCATTTGGTAATCCTATGGCACTCATCATATGGGCTCCATTTCTAAAGTACCTTTACCTTTAGTTTACATATCATGTAAATAGATCGATACTTTATACATTCATGTCTCTTTTGCTCCATCTATAGTTCCCTTACGTGTATGTCTATTCTTGATTGTGAGCTCCCAGAAGGCAGCGACCAATTAATGATTCCTTCCCTCTTTTCTGTTAAGCCCTTTAGAAGGACTTCTACAGCAGAGTTCTTTGGACCCCTAAAGATATAATTCTTTCATATGTAGCAGTCTGGCGGGTTGATGCTAGGTCAGGGTAGGTTCACATGCAGCCACACGATGTATTTGGAACCTTCTTTTACCTTCTAACTCGGACTTTGACCTAAGTGACCTAAGCATAACAAACTCCCTACTCCCTTATAAAGATTTTTATTTCAGAGATCCCATTGCCCTCCCTTTAATCTGGTTTCCCTAAACCCATCCTCCCATGAGTACATCAAACATTTCTCTATATGACTAAACACCAAATATGGCCATGAGCCAAGTTCTCTCCATTGACACTCCTGGGACCCAGACAAATTAAGAGATATAGTTGAAAATCTGTTTAAGTGGTCCAGGAATATTTTCTTCATTGTCATCATTATCATAATAATTCCTGTCATCATTTACAAAGTGCTTAACAAGTATTTTCTCATCAAAAGCCCTATAAGACAAGTACTTTATCATCCTTATTTATAGATAAGAAAAACTGAAGTACAAGGATGTTAAGTAACTCACCCAAGGTCACGCAGCTACGAAGTGGCAGAATACAGGATGTCATGGCATCCAAGGAAACCTAGCTGCTTGAGGACACAGAAGACTCCAGGAGGCTCTTACCTAACTTCACCCACAAGCAGCTGGTAGATGGGGTGCAGATAAGATGCTGTGTTATAAAGACAAGTTATGTGTATAGGAAGGAAAGATAAGTACTGCGTTATTGGCTGTAGGTCATATGGCAGTTGAAAACCTCCTGGTTAAGCAGGGAAACTGTGCTTATGCAAAATCAAGTTAAGAGAGGAAGAAAAATGAGGGAGCACAGATGACCCTCTGAGGACATGCTTCTCCTCCAGACAACTCCAGTTTGCTCTTTGCCCAATTAGATGAGCTGTGTCCTATTTGCTTTTACTTCACTTTATTTCTAAGGAATCATTTAGACACTTAATTTGCCAAAAATGTCATGAGTGAGCCTAATAATAAGGAGAAAGGTGGGGAAAGAGTGAAAATAGAAATACTAAGTTTAAAATAATAATGTTAGTGTTTCCATTTTCTCTAAATGGAAGGGAGAGGGGACGAGGTACAAATAAAGCTTTTTAAAATCTTTATAAAATCTGTTAAAAGCACCTAGGAAATTTTCTCCCATGCAAAAATTTATTCTCATTATTCTGCTGGCTGTGTTTGTCAGATTTTCAGAAAGTAAACAATGACATGTAGATTCCAAACATGTAAACCAAACAGTTTTCTATTGCAAGATTTATGTACTGCCCTGCATTCTCTTTGGAAGAGGAAACTGTTTGTTAGTGTTTGATTTTTTGTCATCAAGGACATAGCAGATTCTGATGATAATTGTTGTAAATCAGTCATTTAAAGTGTGTATCAATCTGCCCTCGTTCGGTTAGTAAGGCTACTTTTCCTTTCTGTTTGAATAGAAAAAAATATATCATTTACTGATATATGGCTTCTTTTTGAAAATCACTGTACTTTTTCAAAATCATGTACACAAATACTATTTGCTGCATAAAGTCAAGAGGGATGGAATCAAACACCACTCTGTAACCCTTACTAAAAATTTCATTTCAGATGCAATTTTTTGCTTTGCCTTTTTTGTGTGTGTGTGTGCAGTACGCGGGCCTCTCACTGTTGTGGCCTCTTCCGTTGCGGAGCACAGGCTCCGGACGCGCAGGCTCAGAGGCCATGGCTCACGGGCCCAGCCTCTCCACGGCATGTGGGATCTTCCCGGACCAGGGCACAAACCCATGTCCCCTGCATCGGCAGGCGGACTCTCAACCACTGCACCACCAGGGAAACCCTGCTTTGCTTTTTATTTGTCCTTTCTTCTTTTCTTCCTCTCTTTTCCAAAAAATTTATTTATACAATGAATTCGAAGTACTGTCATAAGACAGAAGAGCTTTTGAGGCTATCCCTGCCAAGAGCTAGCTTGATGCCATCTTGACAGTGAAAAGTTCGACTTTGGTCCTTCACACTTCTCATTTTTACCTCATCCTCTCTCTGTTTTTTGATGAATTTCTCACCTAATCTCTTGTTGTGTATATATGTTTATATAATTAAGATATTTGAATTGTTTAAGTGGACTCTAGTGGATGTAATGCTAGTGGATGTATAAAAGAATAAATGTTGAGGATATTTAAATGGTTGGGATGATCAGGGAGATCTTTTTTGGTGAGTGAAATCTTTTGGTGCTCCTCAAATCCTGCCATGAAGCATTGTGCTGTTCTACCTCTATTCCAGGCCTTGATTTGATTGTTCTCTTGACTTCAGGAAGGACTAAGTTAAACTCGTGGTATATATGACTAGCAAGAAGTGGACTGATCATTCATGTGTCTAATCATGATAACAGTAGTTTTTCTAAATTGTTATGTTACATGTTCAAAACCTGCAGAGAATAAAATAGTGTATATTAATCATGGCTGGTATATATTGAGTACCTGCTAAGTATCAAGAATGTTCCAAGCATTCGACTGTCATTATCTCAAGTAATCCTCTCAAGAACCTTATGAACTAGGAATTATCAAGTTTAACATAGGAAATTGCCGATATTTGACTGCCTATAACCAATAAAAATGACAATTTCATATTTTAGCCTAATATTATTACCCCCATTTTACAGATGAGTAAACTGAGGCTCATGGAGATTAAGGAATTTGCCCAAAATAAGTGATGGAGCCAAATATCTGAACCCAGGCAGTGTGATTTCAAAGCCCATAGTTTTAGAAGTATTTGAATGATATAGTATGTAACAGAATGCATTAGGACAAATACCATACACATTTTTACAGGTGTAGAAAGTCTCTGAAAAGTGTTACTTGTTCTTCAGGCTCTTCATCAAGGACAGTTTCTCTTCTTGAATTAGTAATGCTTTTCCTTTTGATGCCAAATACTTAAAGCCAAAAATTTCAAAGGAAACATCACTGTAATGACATTGTCCATTACTTCCTGAAAGGCTCTACTCACCTAGTAATTAACCATTAGTCACCTTGATGGCCTTTGTCACAGTGATTCTGAGGATCATCACAGGACTCTACCAGCCTGGAAATGATTCATCCAGTTAGTCTGTAGAGTTTGTTGGGTGGTTTGATTTGTAGGAGAGTAGGGTTAAGTGAATGAAACTTTAGGCCATAAATTAAAAAGAGCGGAGACAAGTGTTACCATTTACCACCTATGGAGTCAGCCTAGGAAGGAGATTTTTGGCTTTTGGGGATTTTTTTCAGATGAATATGAGATGATCAGTGTCCCTGTTATCACTAAAATATACTCCTAATTCAGTAAAAAAACAAAAACCAGACAGTCTGAATATGTGTAATTCACTTGATCTCGAACATATCATAATTGAACATAGAATGCTAAAAGTAACATACTGTAGAATAAAAGAGACAAACTGAAAGCCTATCAGGCTGAAGAAAGGAAGAGCACATAGGCACACTGAGGAAATGACTGGTTCATTTTCAGGATCATTGGGCAAGGCAACCTCTTAGTGAAGAGAAGCAACTGAGAAAAGTTGCCTTTTTATTTATTTTAATTAATTAATTTATTTTATTTTATTTATTTTTGGCTGCATTGGGTCTTCGTAGCCGTGAGTGGGCTTTCTCTAGTTGCAGCGAGCGGTGGCTACTCTTCATTGTTGTGCTCAGGCTTCTCATTGTGGTGGCCTCTCCCGTTGCAGAGCATGGGCTCTAGGCGCGCAGGCTTCAGTAGTTGTGGCTCACGGGCTCTAGAGCACAGGCTCAGTAGCTGTGGCACACAGGCCTAGTTCCTCCATGGCATGTGGGATCTTCCCGGACAAGGGCTCGAACCCGTGTCCCCTGCATTGGCGGGTGGATTCTTAAGCACTGCACCACCAGGGAAGCCCTGCTTTCTTGATCTCAGTTTACCTTGATAAATATAGAATAATCATTAAAAATAAACAACTTTATACAAAATAAAATCATAATCATTTTGACCCAAATAATTGGCACATGATTTACAACAGTGGTTTTCAGTTCTATTTGCCTATTGTACTCACTTGGGGAACATTGAAAAAATACTTATTCCCCCTAAAACCAATTAAAGCGGAATTTCTGAGGGCAGAGATAGGTATCTCTTCCCCAGTTATTGTAATGTGCAACCAACACTGAAGACCACTAGTCAATAGGAATATTTATTTCTATGGAAAGAAGAGGAACTGCAGGATTCAAAACTCTTTACAACTTCACTTGCTTTCCATGCCATCCTATATTCTGATAGAAGCACAACTAATCAATATGATACCCCAGTAGGTATATTGTTTCACAGGATTCAGTTTTTGTGTGTGTGATGAGCAGGTTTAGCTTAACTGCCCTAGGAAAATCTAGCCCTAACTCTAGGACTCAGCCCACATAAAATAGAGAAAGTGGTCCTAAAAAAACTCTATTTGCACACCCAGCTCCCAGGTCTCGTTTTCTTTTTTTTCTTTTTTTTTTGCGGTACGCGGGCCTCTCACTGTTGTGGCCTCTCCCGTTGTGGAGCACAGGCTCCAGACGCGCAGGCTCAGTGGCCATGGCTCACGGGCCTAGCCGCTCCGTGGCATGTGGGATCTTCCTGGACCGGGGCACGAACCCATGTCCCCTGCATCGGCAGGCGGACTCTCAACCACTGCACCACCAGGGAAGCCCCCAGGTCTTGTTTTCTAATACAAGAATGCAATACAACACATTCTTCAATTAAAAAAAAAAAAAAGGAGCTAGATCTCTTTGGAGAAATGGCTGAGTCTAGGACTGGGGCAGGAAGTACCCAAGATGAGCCTGGAACATCTTGTAGTGATAGAAAGCAAGAAAGCTCTATAAAACACACACACACACACACACACACACACACACACCCAGAACACAGTAAGGAGGAACAAGGGAGTGAACTGAAAGACTTCCCAATGAACAAAGCTGGAACAATTTGAACAATAAAATATAGTGGCATTGATTATAATGCAAAGTATTTTCAAATCCATAAATTGATACTAACATAAATGGATTTAATCAATAAAGAAACTGGGGGAGAAAAGACAAATCTCTCGTGAAGAAGAATTCCAAATAATTATATAACTACTCCTCCCTTAAAGAGGTGGAAAATAACTCCCCACTCCCTCTGTGTAGTCAGAGCATTGTGACTTCCTTCCAAAGAGTACAGTTCGGAAATCAACATGTGTACAATGCTTTATAAATGTGTATAAAGCATTATACACATGTCACAAGTTGGGATCCCTGGGAAGCAGCTGCTGAGATGGAGATTATCATGCAAGAGATTTACTTGGCAGTGTCCTTGGAACAAACAACTTGGGAAGGGAATTGAAAGAAGCAGGATGGATAGGGGAAGAAGTTATCTGCAGTGCAGTCTTAGTGGAGGTCTCAGCCAACCGTCTAGGGAGTTCTGAAGTGGGAATGGCCCTCCAGAGTTGTCCTGATTTGGTGGTGGGGGACAGGTCTTTATTGAGTAGTCATTGAGTAGTCATTGGATGCAAGCCACCCTTGGAAGAAGGTCTTGACCTTGAGCAAAGCAGCTCTCTTCGGCTGAGGCCATTCACATGGGGGCCTGAAAACTGAGGGCATTTTGCTGGCCATGCTTCTAGCAACTGGGCCTAGGTCCTTTATTCCTGAAAGGGACCAAGCAGCACATCACAGTGTCCACCACAACACTGGTTTATGTGTGATATTTTTCACAATAAAAAAATATCTTAGGGGCTTCCCTGGTGGTGCAGTGGTTAAGAATCTGCCTGCCAATGCAGGGGACAGAGGTTCGAGCCCTGGTCCAGGAAGATCCCACATGCCGCGGAGCAACTAAGCCCGTGTGCCACAACTACTGAACCTGTGCTCTAGAAGCCATGAGCCACAACTTCTGAGCCCACGTGCTACACCTACTGAAGCCTGCATGCCTAGAGCTCGTGCTCTGCAACAAGAGAAGCCACTGCAGTGAGAAGCCCGCACACCACAACAAAGAGTAGCCCCCACGTGCCGCAACTAGAGAAAGCTGGTGCGCAGCAACAAAGACCCAATGCAGCCAAAAATAAAATTAAATTAAAAAGTAAAGATTTAATAATAATAATATATATATATATATATATATATATATATCTCTTAAAGGAAAGAAAACTGGATAAGGCAGGAAGGCCAAGCTGTAAAAGGGAATCATTTAGAAGTGGTACAGAATCTCAGACAAGACAGGACAAAGTCAGGAACCTAATGTGATGAGGTAGGATGTGAAAGAAAACTAACTGAACACTGAGTTAGGAGTGTCCATAGAGTAATATGTGGGTTTTCTGCTGTTAGAGGTGAAACCAGTGAATCAGACGTGATTGGGTAATATTACCCCAACCACCATGATTAACAAACATAGTGGAGGCAGCGTCAGGCGGTGAATTAGTTTGACAACTCCCAGGAAGCTAATGCTGAAAATTGGGCCTCTACTTTGTCCCCACCAACTGTAAGGGACAAATGTGGATGAGGACTTTTATTCTGAGTCTGAGAGATCTGTGTTCCTCTGATTATACAACAGAAGGGGGTCCAATAAGATAGTGAAAGACAGCTCAAGAATTCTTGTCTTGAAATAATGCTCATACGATAACAAGGAATCATTTTGTCTTCTACTGCCAATCATCTCATCACAATAAATGCTATTTATTAGTCCATCACTATGAACCAGGCACTTATTTAAGTGCTTTATGTATATTGTATCACTCATTCTGCACAGCAGCTAAATGGGTAGGTGCTACAATGATAAGAAAACTGAGGCATGGGTGAATTAAATCACTTACTCAGTGTCTCCAAGCATGTAATAGGACCATCAATGAATTTAAGCAGTTTGGTCCCAGAGACTATCTTCCGTCTGAACACTCAACTGCCTCCCAGAGATGGGAAAGCATCAACTTCAGTGGTGACAAGACCTCTGTATTGCACAGCTATCAGGGCAGAACTGCAGCGTGACTTATTGGTCAAGTTGGGAGGGTTCAGTGCTGGGATGCCAATGTAGCATCAAGGCATGGAGGGTGTGTCTTGGTGTTGAAGGCTGTGAGGTGACAAGATGGCAAGGACTGTAAGAACCAGAGAGAGCAAAACCCTGGCTCTCGCTCTGAGGCCACAGCAGCCCCCAGGAGCTCCACCCTGAGCCCCCAAGGCTGTTCTATATCACAATCACTCCCTGTGAGTACAAAAATAAGAAATAATTAGGATCATGACCTGAAGATCTTGTCTGCAGGTGGATTTTGAGAGAGTAAGACATATAGTATCAGTAGACAAGGAAGGATGTTGAAGATTTCTCAATTTCTTGCAAAGGCAGCAGAAGCTGAGTGAAAAAGAAAGGGGGAAAAAATCTGTTCTCTGAGGCAGAAAATGTCAATACTGGAATGGGAACTTTCAGAGCTATCCCCATAACAGAGGGTTTAAGAACCAGACCCTAGAGGGTCTGGATCCGTGGCCTGACTCCACAACTGAGTAACCAGGGACCCTGGACAATATACTGAAACTCCCTGTGCCTTAAGCACGAAGAAGATGGCACCCACCTCATAGCACCACCATCAAAAGCCTGTAGAGTTAACCTGAGTCAAGTGTTTAGAACTGGACTTGACCTGAGTTGTTCTAAGTACCTATGTGCTATTATTATCTCTCCCTGGGTAGCAGGGCATTGTTTGCCTTGAAAATTCCATTCCGGTGTTTTTCTTTTCTCCAGGAAATCAGGGTGTGGTTCTGGGATCAAAACCATTCAGAGTAACAAAGTGACTAACCATTCCTCCGTCTGGAAGGAAGGCAAGTCTCCAAGCTAATAGGCAGGCTAATTCTATTGAGATTCTAGAATAATCAGGCTAGTTCTAATACCTGGAAACACATCAAAGTTTATGATTTTAAAAACAGAAGACACAGTGCCACACTCTGGCCCTGTGGTTCCTTATAGGTGAAGTGTGGTGAGGCTGTAGATTGAACTGGTGGCTCCCAAGTTGGCTTCTGCAGAGTCGTGGTATTCCTCAGAGGTGTCAGAGGCCTCCCAGAGCAGGGGGGGTGGAGGGGGTGGTATATGGAGGAGAAGCTGTGCAGGCGAGACCCCAGCCCCCATGTCAGCCAGAGTGGCTCTACTTGCATCTGTTTTATATATTATCGTAAGCATAAGAACAAAACACCAGTAGAACCACAGGCCCTTGACTAAAAATGTAATCAAGTTCTTCCCAGAGCAAGAGCCTCAAAGCTCCTCTTTTGGTAATTAAGAGCGCAGCCGTTAAAATATTATACCGTTTCCTTTAATTCATGACAAATCCAAATGAGCACAATTTGGACAGCAGCAAGGAGGGGAATGAGCAAACTGAATTAATTCCTGTGCCGGATATTAATGTAGTGCCACAGAAAGGGAGATGCTTCGCAAATTTAAGACAGAAACTATTTTTATCCTTCTTGGAAATCTAGACAGCTCCACGTCTGAGAAGTACTTTTCTTATGGCAGATGTGTGTGGTTGGTCCAGCAGGCAGGCCCACAAGGGATGACTTACACGGTAGACACAGTGCCGAGGGCCCGTGACACTCTTAGAGCCCCACCGAAATGTTTTCATTTTCATTTCTTTTAAAATCAGAAGAAAAGTATATGCACATTATTACTGTTGACCTTACACAAGCAGACTGCCAGATATTTCTCCAGCAAAGATGGGTTTATTCAGAATCAGCAGAGTATTGCAGTTCAGGGTCTGCAACCATGGCAAGCAACGTGCAAGTTTCCACAAAGCAAGGGAAGGAAAGTGCTTTTATAGAGAGAAGGAGGAAGCTGGGAGGGCTAGAGTAAAAAAAGAGTCTCCGGCTTTTCATTGGCTGAGTCCTTGCCAGAAAAGAAGAGGAGTCTTTCTTTTTCCTGTTGGACTCAGCTATGTCAAGGGTGTGAGAGCGCCCCCTTCTGGTTTCCCAACACTATTTAATTGAGATTTCTGTTTACTCATTTTACAGTCTATAGCAAATTCAGCCTGGATGATATTCATCTTTGCACCAACACAATCATAAAATGTAATTTTTAACATTATTGTTTATGGAGGAAGCTATCTACAAAGGCCATCACGCCTGCAGCCCATTAATATCGTAATGCAGCCCTGAGGCTTACAGCTCACAGCAACAGGTCACAAAGAGGACAAGATGTGCAGAGCCCCAGCCCAGCCCAGATTCCCCTTGGAGGGCCAAATCTCCAGAGACGTGTCATGGAACTTGATCTTGTTGTCAGCCCTGCCTGTTTGTCCTGATGAATCCCTTGCCTAGCATGTTACGAGATCCTTCCTGTTCAAACAGGAGTGGGAAATCACCAGGAACAGCATCACCCAGGGGCTTGTTAGAAATGCAAACTCTCAAGCCCCTCCCAAGACCTAGTGAATCAGATCTGCATTTTCACAAGATTCTGAGTGAGTTATAAGCACATTGAAATATGTGAAGCACAGGACAAGGCCAGATGATTCAGTTATAGTGAACTGAGGCTGCACAGAGAAAAGTCTTCCCCTGGATCGAGATCAATGCCTGACAGTCACTGAGGAGTTCCTTAGTTGGAGGGTAGCAACTCAGGTAGAGAGGTAATGCTGAGGGCAGGGGAGGGAAGGAAGCAGGAATGGAATTCAAGGGAACTCTTTTTTTTTTTTAAGATGTTGGGGGTAGGAGTTTATTAATTAATTTATTTATTTTTGCTGTGTTGGTTCTTCGTTTCTGTGCGAGGGCTTTCTCCAGCTGTGGCAAGC
Organism: Hyperoodon ampullatus; assembly: GCF_949752795.1. Lineage (NCBI taxonomy): Eukaryota > Metazoa > Chordata > Mammalia > Artiodactyla > Ziphiidae > Hyperoodon > Hyperoodon ampullatus. The sequence goes on from NC_136922.1 coordinate 76,092,235, forward strand.
AGGGGCCACTCTTCATCACGGTGCGCGGGCCTTGTTGAGTAGCACAGGCTCCAGATGCGCAGGCTCAGTAGTTGTGGCTCACGGGCCTAGTTGCTCCGCGGCATGTGGCATCCTCCCAGACCAGGGCTCGAACCCGTGTCCCCTGCATTAGCAGGCAGATTCTTAACCACTGTGCCACCAGGGAAGCCCCAAGGGAACTCTTTAGAGAGGTTTTGCCTTTTATGGCTCTTTCCCCACTGGACTCCGGAAAAGGCTCTTTAACTCCTCCTGTCTGTGTTGGAAGGCTGAACATCTGACCACCCGGCACGACGGTGTTCCAGAGGCTGAAGGCACAGCGCAGTAGAATTAACAGTTAACATCACCACATTCTCCTCTCCAACCTGGGCCCAAGCGAGGGCACCACATCCCACCAGGGCCAGTGCCCAGAGCTTCCAGGAGGTGACCAGCAGCAAAGGGAGCTGTGGTGCAAGCAGAGCCAGAGCCAACACAGAAGATGGAGAAACACCAAAGAACAGCTTCCGTGTAAGCATCTTAACAGGGATGTAAGACCAAAACTTCTGCTTTCCCACTGTGTCCTAGACAAAGGGGATGTGGACACTAGCCCGTAGGTTATATTAGGCTTCATCTAAGTTTTCTTCTTGAAGAAGTGGTTGCATTGTTTAAAATGTTCGAAAGATTTCTAAAGGGAATGAACTCTCAAGTTCCGTCCAGCTGTAATGCGGTCTGTTTCAGACCCCACTCCTCTGTCTGGGAAGGTTTGGGAGCACTAGTCACTGTCTTCCTCTCTCCAGCTTCTAAGCAGCTGAAAAAATGTACACAGGAGCCTGAAGATGATAAAAGGACAATACCAATTTTATTACTGGTGAAGCTGAATGGGAAAATAAAAACAAATTTCCACACCCCTGGGAAAGGCCCTGCTTGTCTTATACCAAGGCAATAAGTGGCACTCAGAACCTGCTTGAAACCTGTTCAAGCCATCAACAACTAACCTTGGTGAACGGCTTTTACAAACCAGCCAGTCAGTGTCAGTCCCTTACTCAAAAGTCAGCCAGTCACAGACTCACTCCAATAAATACACCACAGCAACAGCCAATCAACAGCAGCCACATCTGAGTAACCAGGCTTCTGCAGATGATGTCTTCACTCTTAAACGTCTGCAAAGCCGCCAGTCCCTGAACTCTGCACTTGCCCTATAAAACTCCATCAGCAGTTTTATCAGCAGTCTGCTTGGAGAGACTGTGCCTCCATTACTATGGTTAGCAATCAATTCAGTTTATTGTTTTATTTCAATTATTGAATGAGGGTCACATGAGCCTTTGACACCCTGAACCTAGAAGTTTGTAAGAATATAATGTCCCCAACCAGTTGCAGGTGGAGAAGTTTAGTTGACTAACTACAAAGAGGAAGAGGCCATAGCAGAGCCCTAGCATGCTTACTAATGTGTGTATCAGCTAGAGGAAGAGAAGAAATAAGGAAACCTGGTTTTCACTGTCCAACTGTCCACAGAGTGAGATGTCCACTGAACTCTCTCCAGCACACCAAGTGTATTAGTTACTTCTCAGGGGAAGGAGCACAGGGGAGAGGGAAAATGAGAGAATAGAGAGAAGAAGCAGAAATAATACTCCACAACTATCCCTTCCAGAGATTGGAGGCTAATCTCCTCACAGAAACAGGAAGAAGAGAAAATAAAGTTTCCCCTTAAACATTCTTTATATTAACAGCTTTGCAAACTGGTTAGGGTGAAGATACGAATAAAGCAATTGAGAAACACTTATAGGGCAAAATACTCTGAGAAAGCCAATGCTATTGGGAATAAGATGGTGAGGAATGATCTCATAGAGAAAATAGAGATGATTGAGATGATCAGAAATTGAGATGATCTGGGAAAGATGGATTAAACTCATCAAATATGATCAGGTGTTTATCGAGCACCACCTGTGTCAGACAGTGGGTGCTGGGGTGTATAAACAAAGACAAGTAAGCCACCATCTCTTGAAAAATTACCATAAAAGAAAGAATAATTTGGACTTCATTAAAATTCAGATTTTCTGATCATTAAAAGACACCATCAGGAGAGTGAAAAGACAAACCACAGACTGGGTGAAGATATTACCAATGAATATACCTAACAACTAGAAACAGTACAAATGTCCCTCAATAGAGAATGAATAAATAATTGGGGTACGTTGATACAGTGGAATACTACACACAATAAAAAAGAATGAACTACTGATACATAGAACAAAATGGGTGAATCTCACATTTTGCTGAGTGGAAGAAGCCAGAAACAAGAGTATATCCTGAATAATTCTATTTAAAACGTTAAGAACAGATAAAACTAATTTATGACAATCCACATCATCTTTTGGTGACTAAACTGGAAGGAGACACAGCAGAGCTCTCTAGGGAGCTGGAGATGTTTGTTATTTTTCAATCCTGATCTAGGCAGCAGGTACACACAGTATGTACAAGGACAATTCTCATAGGAGAATTCAGTTGTGAACCACATCAGTACAAACACACCCAGTATCTGGGGGAAACAAGGGTCTTAGTCCTGGAAGGGACATCTGGACAGAGCATCACAACATCCACTATAGACCAGATGATTCTATTGTGGAACCCAAGGCTGAGAGCCGTTGGTCCAAGTCAATGGTTCCCAAAGCGGGGTCCCTGACCAGCAGCAAGAGTATCTCCTGAGTACTTGTTAGAAATGCAAATTATTGATTCCTACTGAATCCTACTTTGGGGGTAGGTAGAGCCTAGCAACATGTGTTTTAACAAGCCCTCCAGGTGAGTCTGATAGGCACTAAAATTTGAGAACCACTGGTCTAAGCTAATTTCACTTGAGAGTAAAAAGGGCTTTTAGAGAAATGGAAGAAAACATAGCAATGTCACAAAGCAAGTCAAGCGGAACATGAACAGAGTGCAGCTTGTTGCAAGGGACATGAGAAGTTTGTTTGGCAAGTGGGACTTTACTAAGGGATTTTTTTTTTTTTTTTGCGGTACACGGGCCTCTCACTGTTGTGGCCTCTCCCGTTGTGGAGTACAGGCTCCGGACGCGCAGGCTCACGGGCCCAGCCGCTCTGCGGCATGTGGGATCCTCCCGGACCTGGGCACGAACCCGTGTTCCCTGCATCAGCAGGCGGACTCTCAACCACTGCGCCACCAGGGAAGCCCAGGGATTTTATTTTTAAATGTTCTTTCTTCATCCAACAGGTCATTAGGAACAGTCTAGATTTTTAAATAACCTGGCAGGGGAACAAGGTATTTTAGCACCATTTTGGTGGGGAGAAAACATGCAGTGAAAATTCCAGTGAGAGGTTATTTAAATCATCTATGCATTAAGTAAGGAGAACAAAAAGCACAGTCATTAACAGTAAAAATGGGAAGGAAGAAATAACCCTGAGGCACCGAAGGATGATGAGTAGCAGAATTTGAATTTCCAACAGGTGAGGAAGCAAAGGCTACTACAACGGTTTTGAGATTTACATCTTTAGGACAGTAGTAGTCACTGCCACCACTGGGGAATTTGAGAAGAGAAACCATACTGAGCAACTAGGAGGGAACATGAATTTTGTGTTCTGTTTTGGAGACTGTGATACTGTAATATTGTAAGAAATATATACTTGGTCTTTGTCCCTGTTCAAGGCACAGAGCTCCTGAAACCCCAGGAATTTCCTTAGTGAGGAGAGTGATAAAGGTGTCTTTTGTTACGTTAATGAGGCTGCTATTAGAAAGCCCCTAGGTAATCAAATGGAGGCTGTTGCCAGGGCAACCAACCTTGTGACTAGAGCATTGGAACTTTCAGCCTGAGGAGGGGACAGGGGCTGGAGATTGAGTTCTATCACCAATGGCCAATGATTTAATCAGTCTTGCCCAAGTATTGAAGTCTCCATTAAAAGCCCAAAGGAACAGGGTTTGGAGCTTGTGGTTCTGGTAAACCAGAACACAACCATGGGCCATGGTGCCGGCCCCAAACTCCACAGGAACAGAACTCCTTTGTTTGGGACCTCAGCCTATGTCTCTCTCTTCATCTGGCTGTTGATTTGTATCCTTTAATATCCTTTGTAATGAATTGAAAATCTAATGAGTAAACTGGTTTCCTGAGTTATTCGGCAAATTAACTGAACCTGAGGAGAGGGTCATGGGAACCTCTAATTTATAGCCAGTCAGTCAGAACCACAGGTGAAAACTTGTAGTTGCAATTGGCATCTGAAGTCAGAGTAGTCTTGTGAGACTAAGCCCTTAACCTGTGGCATCTGATGCAGTCTCTGGGTAGATAGTGTCAGAGTTAAATGGTGGGACACCCAGCCACTGAAGAATAGCCTGGTAGTGTGGAGAAAATAACCCACTTTTTGGAATTGGTTGTCAGAATCACAGAGAGTAAGCCTAGGACATCCAGGTGGAGATGTTTATAAACATGTAGAAGTGTACATTTGAGAGACAGCATAGAGGTTTCAGACAGAGCCTGAAAAAAGGACAAGAGCAGAGGTGTGAGGAAGGCATTCAGGACCGGCTGTGGGGCTGGTCAGAGCTCTACCTGCAACTAGGACTAGATGCCTTCTTTGGGACTGCTTTCCCAACTGAAGGAGTATTTTCCCAGTTAGACTTAATAAGATTTATAATGTAATAATAAACATACATATATTTGTGGAAATTAAATAAGACTGTTTTTCTAGATCGTTGGTGTCCATACTTTTGTTTACAGAGAACTATTCTGGGTGAAATTAAGAAATATCTAATACGATCCTATTGTTTTGCTGTTAGACACTTCAGTATGTCCCAAAGCCTTTATCCTAGGGTGGTTTGTGAAATGCTAAGAGAAGAATCTAAGTTTCTTCAAGCTTATTTGACAAGAGAATTCTTTACTCTTAGAGCACGGATAACATCTCCTGGAACCAAGGTTTTGCTGAACCATTTGGAAATTACTGACAAGATTAGGGTACTAAACCTGCATCAGAATCACATGAGGTGCTTCAAAATGCAGATGCCTGAACTCCTCCCAGGACCTGAAGAATCTCTTTTTAACAAGGTCCCCCAGGTAATTCTGAACTGCAGTCAGCTTTGGAAACACCTGGTCTAGATCATTTCCAAGGCTCCTTATAAGACAAAGCAAAGTTTTGTCAGAAATGTGTTTGGTACAAAGCAAGCAAGATGAGGGATAAGAAAATATCATGGAATGTTGACTAGGAACATGTCACAAGTGAATTTATCGCATGTTTCGGTCCATGTAAACTAAATTCTACCCATTTCTCCAATACTCTTATACCTATTCACACTTCCTCTTGTTCAGTAGCTATGAGGGAAAGTTACTTAGTACTATTAGAGTATAAACCAGAACTGACCCATTTCTTCCCTTTGCGTTTCTTTCCCTCTTCCTGCTACCCATCCCCATCCACTTGGCCGGCTCATTTTCACCCATCAGGCCTCAGCTCAAATGCCATTCCTCAGAGAAGTTGTCCCTGGCCACCTGAGAGGTCTCCCCTAGTTACCATCTTATTCCACTGTTTATTTTCTTTTATAGCACTCTTAGAAAAACACTTTTAAAAGATAAACTCTAAAATACAATGCTCGACCAATTCTTCATTTTAGCCATCATCTTGCTGCCAATGCCCCACCACCCTTCACTCTGCATCTTGGATTTGTGTACAGACACCTCTCGCAAGGCTTCGGCATGGATTCCCAGGTCTTCAGTCTTTGGAATTTGTGTCAAGCTAGAGTTAAAAATCTTTCAGGCTGCTAGTGCTTCTGCCTGCACTGGACTTCCTTTAACCATGGAGATTCTGGTTCCCCTGCAGTGTCCCTTTTCTGTGAGCCACAGTGGGGGGAAAAAACTCTTCCTTTTCCTCTTTCTGCTCTATATTCTTTCCCCTCTGTACCCTCAGTGTCTCACACCCCAGGCTCCAGCCTCCTCCTACCCAAAGAAAGCCTTAGAAGGCCTTTCTTGTCTCCCAGTAGGCTCTGGACTCTAGTGAAAACAATTCTGAATTTGCAGTCAAAAAATATAGAAAAAAGTTCTGAGAACATAGAATCTCAGCTTCCTCAACATTCTCTGTTTACCTCACAATAGGATTTTATATATGAAGATAAGCACAGTAAAATGCAGGATAATTTTTATGAAATGTAACCTCCTTTGTGACTTGTAAGGGTAGAAACACAATCTTTTGTTCCCATCTCAGATCTGCTGAGTTTGCCTCCTTGATTTGCATACAAAATTGAGTTGCAGTAAATTCTTCTGAGCCTGTCTGCGCAAACCACTACCTTAGTCCACAGATCAGTACCCAATGCACATCCAAACTGCAAGACACTTTACCTCAGTAGAGCTATTGCCTTGATTTACAGTGTTTAGTTTGGCATCAGTATGAGTTTCATAACTTTTTAATATATTCTTGTTTCTTCACTAAAATTAACAAAAATAAATTTAGTATTTTGCTTAAGCAGAAGATTGGAACATTCCAGGGTTTACACATCTCAAATTATGTAAGCACTCAAGTACTTTTTTCTTTCTTTTCCACTCATCACCATCTCTTTAAGAGAAGTAAAAGTGAAACTCAAGAGCTCTCTTTAGCTCTAGGCTAGGATGGCTAGGGGCAAGAGAAGATTAAACTTGATTAAAATGTGCCTTGCAATTTTGTACATTCTTTGGGCTACCTTTACCTCCGGTGAGTACTGGATTTAATCAGGAGACTCATCCTATGAATTACTTTAACAGAATAGTACTAGGGAACAGAAGAATTACTGTTATATTTTGAAGAATAGGCCTTGTCTGTGATTAAAAAAAAAAAAAAAGGATTGTACAGTTGGTTATTATCCAAGATGAAAATCACTGCTATCCTTTATCAATGAATGGAAATTTTTACATATGACTGTATTAGGGTTCCCAGAGACACCGTACCAATAGAATATATATATTCTATATACATTTATTTATTTATTTATTTATTTATTTATTATGCCAATTGGTTCCTGTGGTTATGGAGGCCAAGAAGTCCCACGATTTGCTGATCTGCCAAATGTAAGCCAGAGAACCAGGAAAGCTGGTGGTATAATTCAGCCCAAATGCCTGAGAAGGGGAAGAGGGGCGATGGTGTAAGTCTCTGTCTGAGTCTGCATGCCCAAAGATCAGGAGCACCAATGTCCAAAGGCATAAAAAGATGGATGTGTTGACTCAATCAGAGAGAGTGAATTTGCCCTTCCTCCACCTTTTTTGTTCTATTCAGGCCCTCAATGGATTGGATGATGCCCGCCTGTACTGGCAAGGGAGATCTTTACTCAATCTACTGATTCAAATGCTAATCTCTTCCAGAGACACTTCATAGATAGACACACCCAGAAATAATGTTTTACCAGCTATCTGGCCAGAATAAGGCTCCTAAGACTAGACAAGGAGGCCACATGGAATGAGTTCTTTTACCCAGAAAAGATGACAGGTACTACCAATCAGGTTCTCCTTCTTGCAAGCTTGAACTGGAGACACAGAGCGTAGTTAACCAATGAGATTGTGGGGGAGCAAAATCCTAGTGTAACCAGAAACCCCTCAGGGAAGTGGAGACCAGTGAGTGCCACTTACCTTCCAACCACGTCCCCTCTGGCTTATTTTTTTATTTATTTTTGCTTTTTCAGACACCTGGGTGGGGGCCACGTGGCTAAGCAATCTTTCCCACCTTAGTAAATGATACCCATGTTCACCTAGTTGGTCAGACCAGGAAGCTGAGTGTCACTTTTGACAATTCTCTTTTCTTCACTCCCCAAATTCAATCCATCATCAAATGTTGTACCCTCTAAAATACCCTTTGATATGTCTCTCCATCTTTAGTAACTTTTCCCCTAAGCCATCAGGTCTTTCCTCGACTTGGGCAATAACCTTGTCCACTTTTGCTATTTCCAACCCATTCTCCACATAGTATCTGGAGTATGTAACTCCCCTACTAAAATTTTCATTGCCCTTAGAAAAAGTCCAGAAGTTTTTTCATTGCTTAAAAGGCCCCCTGTGATCTGGCCCTTGTTGATCCCTCCAGCTTCACCCAGCACCACTGCCCCTAGTTCACATGGCTCTAGACACAGCCCTTGTCTTTCACTTCCTCAAGTCCAACAAACATACCCATCATATGTTTTATTGGTCTGAGGACTCTTTCCTCAGTTCTCATCTTATCAGTCCTATTTATCCTTAAGGTATCTGTTCTATTTAATCGTTTAATCAATAATTATTAAGTACCTACTCTGAGCCATGTTCTGTGCTAGGCACTGTGAATGCCATAGAAGACAAAACAGACCTAGATCCTATCCCACGAAGCTTATAATTTAGTCGTGGGAAGTGGGCACCATCCAAATAGCATCCAAAGAAATGTAAAACAGCTCCATGGTGCTAGGAGAGCTTATGATGCGGGGATTTGACCTAGTTGGGAAGGTCAGAAGATAGAAGAAACAACTGAATAGAGATCTGAAGAAGAGTAGCATTAAAGAGGAAAAAAAAGAGGTTACAAGCAGAGTTGCATATGCAGAGGCCCAGTGGAAGAGTGATTGTGGGGCTTACAAAGAACCAAGAGAAAGCCAGTGTGGTGAAGCTGAGAGAAAGAGGGAAGTGTGGTAAGACATGAACTAGAGATGTGAAAACATACAAGGCAGAGGCAACGGACTCTACTACCTCAGGGACTGGACAGATAATGTGTGAAATGACAAGAGGGAGGAGCAGAACCTATGGTAAAATGGAGAGTATAAACCTTGCTTCTAACAGATTTGTATTTTGCAAAATACAGTGTTTTGCAAAACTAAAAAAGAAAACAAAAACAAAACTGGATAATATCCTCACGTGATAAGATATTACACCCCTGAAACCAAAACAGGATGCTCTTTCCAGCTACAGTATAGTAAGTGGATTGGAAAGTTAATACGTAAAGTTAACACGTTTGTCTAGTTTTTCCTCCCTGACAAAACCTCACTAAAAGGATTTTTTTTAAATTAATAAACATGCAACAAGGCGGAAAAAAGGAAAAGATACAAAATCCCCAGAAATTTTAAGGTGAGAAAGTATATGGAGGATTGTAGCAGATTTGAGGACCTCAAAAAGACAAATCCTTGTGGTGGCAAAAACCAAGAATCAGCCTCATTTATACCCACAAGATTCTCAAGGGTCCATGACTTGATAGCACCAAGTCCTTCTGAAAATGGGGGTGAAATGGGACCTGAAATCAGAAGGACCATCTGTAGGCTGTTTAAGAAGCAGGTACATCCTTTGGTCCCCTCCCCTAGTCCGTGCTGCTTAGCCACTGCCCCTTCCCCACCCTGACAGAAGTATGGAAGGTTATCCTCTGGGGAGGGTAAAGTAAAGGGATTCTGGACTGCTGGATACCAAGCATAGTTGAGGGGACTTAAAGGAACATCTGGATGGTGAATGCTGAAACACCCAGCCTTTTTCCTCTACTTGGCTTCTAAAATGCTATTATCCAGGCCTTTCCTCTTCTGGCAGAAGATTAGAAGAGTCTGTTCTGGGGATTCTGACCAAAACAAGATGAGAATCACAAAACAGACCAATCAGATATTCCTAAAATAAAACTAAACTAGTTAACATGAGCAGATAACAAATGAAAGGAAAAACTCGGTAGTCAGGTTAGTCGGGGCTAGTACTTGAAAACTAGGGCAAAAAAGAAAAGGTATGTAAATACAGGAAAAGAAAAGATTAAACAAAAATAGAGCACCAATCCAGGAGGTGGAATGTACAAATAAATGGAGTTGCAGAAAGAAAGGGAAAGTGGAAAAATGAAAATCATCAATGAAATTTTAAAAGTTTCTCAGAACTGAAGGACATGACTTTCCAGATTGGAAGGACCCACAGAGCCCACTAAAATAATTGAAAATAGACCCACAAAAGTCACTTTATTTTGACATTTCAGAACACTGAGGACAAAGAAAATGTCATAAACCAAAAAAAAAAAAAAAAAAAAAATCTAGAGACACTGGAAAAATGCTTTCAAAAATTTGAACGAAAATGAATTCCAATCTAGAATTCTATACACAACCAAACTATCAATCAAGTGTGAGGGTCAAATAATGATGTTTTCAGATATATACAGTTGTAAAATTTTACCTCATATGCAGTCTATACTTCTATATCCCTTTTCTCAGGAAGCTTCTGGACAATATGTTCTACAAATACAACAATAAATTTAAAAAAAGAGGAAATCACTGGATACAGAAAATAGGAGATCTGACACAAAATAGGAGATCTCAAACAGATTCAACACACAGTACTTAAGGAGTCTCCAGGAGAATGAGAAAGGGAGACACCAAGATGTTACCTATGGCCCTGAAAAGGGGAGGCACATGTCCAGATTGGAGCACAGTGTGCCTCAAGAAATAGGATATGTTGAGGGTAAAAATGCCTATTATAATCTGAGGGTTGAATGCTGAGGTGATCCTCTCAATAATAAGCTCTGTGAAGTCAGGGACCATGTCTATTTTGCTGCATCTCCAATAACTAGTAGTGCTGACATATAATAGAAGCACAATACATTTTTTTAAGGACTCATGCATTATTGGACTTGAGTACACTAGAGACAAAACCAGAAGAAAGATGAATGACAGGTTACTGATATCACAAGATATAATGTACTTTAATGATAATTCTTTACATTCATCCAGCACTTTTTATTTTACAAAGCACCTTTCATATATTATTTCATGCAAGTTTCACAATGAATCTTTGAATTGAATGAAGATGTTAAGAGACTCATCCAAGATGAGTGATTTTTTTAAGTGAAAAAAAAAAAAAATACGGGCCGAAACCTGGGTATTCTAAGCCAATACTCTTTCTTATATTTCATAAGGCCTTTTTGTCCATGACCATTACAAGGTAGGACAATGTCAAAGCAAACTGGGAGAAATATCTTTTTAATGTTTTGTTTAAATGAAAAGTTAAACATTCATGGCAATATTTTATTTGTTTATTTTTTTAACATCTTTATGGGAGTATAATTGTTTACAATGGCGTGTTAGTTTCTGCTTTACAACAAAGTGAATCAGCTATACATATACATATATCCCCATATCGCCTCCCTCTTGTGTCTCCCTCCCACCCTTCCCATCCCACCCCTCTAGGTGGTCACAAAGCACGGAGCTGATCTCCCTGTGCTATGTGGATGCTTCCCACTAGCTATCTATTTTACATTTGGTGGTATTTATAAGTCCATGCCACTCTCTCACTTCATCCCAGCTTACCCTTCCCCCTCCCCGTGTCCTCAAGACCATTCTCTACGTCTGCGTCTGCATCTTTATTCCTGTCCTGCTTCTAGGTTCTTAAGAACCATTTTTTTTTTTTTTTAGATTCCATATATATGTGTTAGCATACGGTATTTGTTTTTCTCTTTCTGACTTACTTCACTCTGTATGACAGACTCTATGTCCATCCACCTCACTACAAATAACTCAATTTTGTTTCTTTTTATGGCTGAGTAATATTCCATTGTATATATGTGCATGGCAATATTTTATATATTCATTATGCTTATCACAGTGACTATGAATGAATAGAATTCAATTTCCATCAGACTATGAATGACAAATAGCAGTGATTTATGTTTAAAAAGTGTACAACACTTATACATATTTTTATCTACACAATGACATAGGTATTACTTTTGTTTCCCTTTTAACAGATGACAAAATTGAGGCTTAGAATGATTTCACTAATTGGCAGAAATCATACAACTATTTGTCCCATAAGTTAAAATACAGAAATATTAGACTGAAAATATGAAGCTTTCTTATAAACAGAAATTACTCTCCCAAGAAGCAGACATCCCTTTCTTCAATACCACTCAAAACAGTTTATTCTAATATGTTCTGCTGTACATTAATCTCTTACTTTGGCTTACTATGTCAAATATTGTGAAATTAGGAAAATTTTCGAAAATAAGCCAACTCATCTAAGAAGTGATTAGTATATGAACTCATAGAAGCAATCACATGTATATATCTTTAGAATATAGATTTCCTCTGGAAGCATTGACTTAAACTAAAAATAAATATTATTAGCTTAACATTGTAATATGCCTTAAATTCACGCTTCAGTCATGAGATAGGCAGTGTAGCAGATTAAGAAATACAAAGAAGAGTAGAAAAGTAGTCTCTATTTCCTCCTTTCATCCACTGTTTTAATATGTTTTACATCTAATCTCATACATATAGGAAAACATTTCTCATCCATGCCAATCATTTTGAACTCATCACATTGCATTGTAGACTCATATTTTTATATATTGAAGTCTAGCATTTCACAACCAGAACATAAGTTACTTTAGGACATGGATTATGTCCTGCAGTATAAAATTCTCTCTTCTCCACCTCTCTGTTATGCACAGTGTCAGACCCATGTCAGGTAAGTTCCTGGCTTTCTCTCCACATTTAAAGTCACCTGCAGAATTAGTTTTACCATATCCCCAGGGCTAATCTTACTGAGGCAAGAATCGATTAAAGTCTTTCCAAATCAATATTTTGGGGTTCATATTCAAGGGTATCCCAACCCTAATGAGGTGCTCTAAGTTTGATAGTTGGCCTCCCATCCCCAATCTGGAGCCCCAAAGTGCCCCTGTGTGTAAAACCTTACTTCTATTCTATTGCTGTTCTCCTGTTCCTAATTGGAAAGCTTTCCATAATACCTCAGTCATTCCCAGGAAAGGGGGAAGAGGCAAGTAGAGATTGGCCTTCTCCCTCAGGGAGAATCTGGAAGGTAAATTACACTTCAGAGTTGTTCTGACCTGAGACTAGGGAGCTGGGTTTTCATACTCCATCATCTGACAGTCGTTGGTTAAGAGCTGCTTCACGGCAGCCACAGTAGCACAAGAGCAGTCCTTCAAAGAATAATTGAAAGTTCTGTGAAGTGGAGGCAAAAAAGCACTGAAGCACAGAAATAGTCAATGTGGTCGGAGGGAATCTGGTCAGAGCACTTCCAGTGTCTGCTACAGCTCTATCCATCAGAAGCAGCTCACCGGAGAAAACTGCAGAAAATTGAATACCCCAGCACACAGCCTTGGACAGTGGCTGGGGATCATCCAACACCTACCTGCAATGGATGCAGCTAAAGTCATAGGAAGAGGAAAATCAGGTGACATGAGCACTGAACCGTACGTCCCATGGGGGAGCATCAGAAAAGATGCCAGAGCTACAACACTGGGAGAGTTCTGATGAGATAGCAGCAGAGGCGGTAAAGGCCAATGTCAAAAGACAGAGGAACACGGCAGTGTAAACATTTCTGAATGCACATGAACCACTGTGGTACCCCCAGAGAACTAAGAGGAAGTAATTTGGGCAAATTCTCCTACAGTTCTTTGGATTAGACCTGAGTCAGCATACAGTTTTATTGTAGGTTGGTGTGGCTTGGGGAAACACAAATGACAAGCTTCTTTTTCTGCTATACTGTTATTCTGCTATTACTGAGTCCAAATAAGGGTTAAAAGTATTACCAGACATAAAGGGTAAAAAAATCAGAGATGTTGGACCCATCCTTTTACTTGCTACTAGCAAATCTGTTCATTGTGTTGGTTCATCTTTCCAGGTCAGTGGTCTGCCTTAATTTTTACTCATGTCCCATAATTTACATTTGTCATATAGGGAGATTTTTGTAAAGTGAGAAATTAGTCTAATATTCTTTATCCATGTTGTTTTTAAGACCATGCAAGAAATCATGCTTATTAATTTGTTCCATAAATACTGTTTGAATTAGGTACCCCATTAAGTGGATTAAAAAGATGAAAAAGAAACAGTCCTGTGTTGAAAAAGAAACAACATGCATGGGAATGATGAACACTAGATTCAGGTTAGTGGTTACCCATGGGAAGAAGAAGAAAGGGAATGGGATCTACAAGGGGTAAAACATGCTTTTTTCCCCATATATCTGACATCTTAATAATAATTAAGTAAATGTAAATAAATAGGAGCTTTAGTATTTCCTTGCCTCACCCTAAAGGACCACCTTGGTCTGTCACCATGCTCTATACTTCATTTGGGACATTGTGTGAAGAGACTGAAGGCTTGAACTTACAGTAACAGAGAAATTAAAGAGCAGAAAATTAACTAGATATTTAAGTGGTGACTGAATAGTAAGGAGTAGGAGGTATGGTTTGGGGGTCGCTGGGGAAAAAGTTTGTTTTCCTGTTCTGGAGTCCCAGAGCCACATTTTAGGGCAATCTCTAGACCCCACATGGGTGGCTAGCTCAATTTTTTAGCCCCCATTTAGGGATGTGAGATGAAAGAGTCTTTCAATCAATATGCTTTCCAACAACAATTTTTTTAAGCACTTATGTGCCAGACTCTGTATTTGTCAGACAGCTAATTAAGACAGGCTATGTTCTTAAGGAGTGGATTAGTATTATAATATGATGATTATAGCTAACATTTGTTGAAACCTTTGCTAATGCCTGTGCTGGGTGCTAAGCACTTTGCCTGTATTATCTCATTAAATCCTCACAACAGTCCTATGAGGGAGGGACCATTGTTACTCCCAAGGTATAGATGAAGAAACCGAAGCTTCCAAAGTAAGTTGCCCAGTTAACTAGACCTGGAACCAAGATCAGAACCCAGGATTTACTGATTATAAAATCTGTACATCTTACCACTAGAGTACATGGCAAAAATCCATGGAAAACTTTCCATTGGAATCTCGAAAAAGAAATTATTAGCTTTAGCCAGAAGATTCAATGTGGGATTCATGGAAAAAAGGGATAACTGAACTGAATTTTAAAGGATATGCAGTGGCAAAGAACATTCCAGAAAGAGTTTCTGCAGAGGCCTGAGAGAATGTGATGCATAAATAAATAGCTTTGTGTGTTTCAGAGACATTTGCATTTGGGGCAGTGAAAGAGGAGGGTTTAGTGAGGTTGGTAGGAACAGAATTATGAAGGACAACATATTCAGGAAGGAGGAGGAATTTAAAAATTAGCTTCTTCAAATGGACTTGAGGACACGGGGAGAGGGAAGGGTAAGCTGGGACGAAGTGAGAGAGTGGCATGGACATATATACACTACCAAATGTAAAATAGATAGCTAGTGGGAAGCAGCCACATAGCACAGGGAGATCAGCTTGGTGCTTTGTGACCACCTAGAGGGGTGGGATAGGGAGGGTGGGAGGGAGACACCAGAGGGAGGAGATATGGAGATATATGTATATGTATAGCTTTGTTATAAAGCAGAAACTAATACACCATTGTAAAGCAATTATACTCCAATAAAGATGTTAAAAAAAAAGTTGCAATCTCAAAAAAAAAAAAAATTCCTTGGTATTTCTGGAATGATCCATGTCAGGCTTCTCCAAGGGTTCCACTTGTATAGACCTTTTCAAACCCATCTGAGGAAATGGACTACAGGTAGGACACACAGCTACAAGTAACAAATAGTTCAGGAAATTATTTGACTTAGAAAGCAATTACTTGGAAAATATACATGATTTTTAACAATTTTCTACTGCCATAAAGGACATTATATGAGACCAGGTGTGTTCATTGATCATGAAAGACTAACAACCAAATAACACTGTCTAACACTGGGGGTTTTTCTCAGAAGTGAGGTAAGCCATACTTTTAAACTATGGATATTAGTTTTAACATGGTGTTACACAAATCTATATCTGGTGTAGGTATGTAGTAGTTCATCACTGATACTTAAAGGATGTTTATTCTATTATACATTATATGATTGTGATATATATTTAGATTATATGTATTTATACATGAGTGTGTGTGTGTGTATATATATATATATTAAGCTAAGACCATGAGTTTAACCATCAGGACACTTAGGTTCTAAAATAATATCAGGGACTTCCCTGGCAGTCCAGTGGTTAAGACTTCGCCTTCCAGTGCAGGGAGTGCGGGTTTGATTTCTGGTCAGGGGGCTAAGATCCCACATTCCTCTTGGCCAAAAAATCAAAACATAAAACAGAAGCAATATTGTAACAAATTCAATGAAGACTTGAAAAATGGTCCACATCAAAAACATCTTTAAAATAAAAAAAAATAATATCAGCTAGATTGCAATTTTTATCAATCCATTTAATTTATCCAAAGCTCAACTTACCTGTAAAATGAGAGATTTGCACTAGATGGATTCTAGCATTGTGATTCTATGAAATTAGGTAACCTCTGACCTTGACAAGCTTAAAATTAGTTGAGGACATAGATCACATCCACAGGACAATAGATTAAGAAGCATATGAGTAATTTAAAAACAAACACTAAAAAAGGAAGAATTTTTTTTTTAATCAGTTTCTGGTGCAGTTATTTGGGAAGGTCAAGATTACACCCCTAACAAGTAGAAGACAGGTGAGTTTAAAAATTAAATGAGAGAAGGGTAGCAATTCTTAGTAGATAGAATTGTATAAGGGGAAAATATGTTTTTTTTCTTTTCTCTTCATCATAAAATAACTGATTATCAAGAATACCAGAGCATTTCTAGCTGCAGCCATTATAATGGTCATTCCATATATGTACCTATTTTGTGTGATGGCTTGAAATCTTCCCAGAATTCCTAGATTATGTGAATTCTATAATTCCTTTTAATTGTATCAAGAGGGTGATATTGGGAGGTTTTTGAAAAGATTATCAGAAATTATACGTAATTGCTGGTTGTGTCACTATGGGGAACCACATGTAAAGTATCACCAAGGTTACAACTATAAACATAGTCTGACTCAAATTATTACCAGACATTACCAGATTTGGGTGAGGTTCCTAAAGGAAGAGAGCAGCAATTAGTCAAGCAACGCATTTACTGAGTACCCACTGTGTACAAATTATTGATATTAAGTGTTTCTGAGTAAACAGAAACCAAAAAAAAAAAAATACCACAACAGAAGTACTGTTGATGAAGTAGGTGGTGGTGAATAAAATTGATGGGATGGGAGAGTAATCACGTTCATTAAGTTTTATTTGGTGGAGAGTGCCTAGGCTTTAGAGAGGATGAAAGAAAGATCTCAAAGTGGAAAGAACATGGGATATGGAATATGATGCTTGGGGTCAAATCCCAGTTTAGTCACTTAGGTACAAACTTGGACAAATATTTTGTCTCAGTTTTTTCTCCTCTAAAATGGGTATAATAATGCTGATACATACCTTCCTTCAGGAGGCTGCAGTGAGAAATCAATGAAGAAATTGTTTTTAAACTGTAAAAAGTAAACATTTTATTTACATCCAGTGAGGTCCTTGACTAAACGGTGTGGTTTATTCTTTGTCATGTCTTCTCTGCATGGTTTACCCTCAACAGGACACCTGCTTTTGCCTGCATGTGTCAGCAAGCTTCCCCTTCCTTTCTCTCCCCTAATGGACTATGAGCTTTTTAGTAGCATGGCTTCTGTTTGCTTTCCATCCACAAGAAACAGTGATTTGCACACCATGACCATTCAATAGATTACTCAATAACAAAGTTTTACATAGGAACAGTTATTTGAGCTCTTTAAGGTAGTCTCACCTGTGTCATTTACATGCAGCTGTCAGATTCATCTTGCTAGACATATTTCTGATGGTGTCATGTCACTGTTCAAAACTTGCCAAGTGTCTCATTTTCTACTGAATAATGTCTTTTTTAAATATACTTTTTAAAACTGAAGTATAGTTGATTTACAATGTTGTGTTAGTTTCTGGTATACAGCAAAGTGATTCAGTTATACATATATATTCTTTTCCATATTCTTTTCCATTATGGTTTATTACAGGATATTGAATATAGTTTACTGTGCTATACAGTAGGACTTTGTTGCTTATCTGTTTTATATATAGTGGTTTGTATCTGCTAATCCCAAACTCCTAGTTTATCCCTCCCCCACCCCCTTTCCCCTTTGGTAACCATAAGTTTTTTTTTTTTAATTTGTATTGGAATATAGTTGATTTACAATGTTGTGTTAGCTTCAGGTATACAGCAAAGTGAATAAGTTATACATATACATATATCCACTCTTTTTTTTTTAAGATTCTTTTCCCATATAGGCAATTGTAGAGTATTGAGTAGAGTTCCCTGTGCTATACAACAGGTTCTTATTAGTTATTTATTTTATATATAGTAGTGTGTATATGTCAGTCCCAATCTCCCAATTTATCCCTTCCCCCATTATCCCCTGGTAACCATAAGTTTGTTTTCTATGTCTGTGAGTCTGTTTCTGTTTTGTAAGTAAGTTCATTTCTGTCATATTTTATTTTCCACATATAAGTGATATCATATGGTATTTGTCTTTCTCTTTCTGACATCCTTCACTTAGTATGATAGTCTCTAGGTCCATCCATGCTGCTGCAAATGGCATTATTTCATTCTCTTTTATGAGACTGAGAAATATTCCATTGTATATATGAACCACATCTGCTTTATCCATTTATCCGTCAGTGGACATTTAGGTTGCTTCCATGTCTTGGCTATTGTAAATAGTGCTGCTATGAATATTGGGGTGCATGGATGTTTTTGAATTAGAGTTTTCTCTGGAAATATGCCCAGGAGTGGGAATGCTGGATCATATGTCAACTCTATTTTTAGTTTTTTGAGGAACCTCCATACTGTTTTCCATAGTGGCTGCGTCAATTTACAGTCCCACTAACAGTGTAGGAGGGTTCCCTTTCCTCCACACCCTCTCCAACATTTGCTATTTGTAGACTTTTTAATGATGGCCCTTCTGACTGGTGTGAGGTGGTGCCTCATTGTAGTTTTGACTTGCATTTCTCTAACAGTTAGTGATGTTGAGCATCTTTTCATGTGCCTATTGGCCATCCGTATGTCTTTTTTGGAGAAATGTCTATTTAGGTCTTCTGCACATTTTTTGATTGGTTTGTTTTTTTGTTATTGAGTTGTATGTGCTGTTTGTATATTTTGGAAATTAATCCCTTGTTGGTCACATCATTTGCAAATATTTTCTCCCAGTTTGTATTTAATATACTTTTTTATTGAGATATAATTGACATGTAACACTGTATTAGTTTTAGGTGTACAACAAAATGATTAAAATCTTAACTCCTATCTGAGCTCTAAGGTCTTGCTACTCAACCTGTGGTCTCCAGATTGGTAGCACTGGCAGCACCTGGGAGCTTGTTAGAAATGCAGATTCTTCAGCCGCATCCCAGACCTGCTGAATCAGCAGCTGCACTTAACAATATTCCTAGCCAATTCATATATACAGCTTTAACTACATCTTCACTCTCTTGCTAAACTTGAAGATTCAGAAGTAGGGTTAGATTTAGCAAATAAAATTAGCAGACATCCAATAAAATTTGAAAACAATGAATAATTGGTATATCTCAAATGCATCATGGGACATACTTATACTTAAAATATATGTTCATTGTTTATCTGAAATTCAACTTTTACTGGGCTTTTCTGTATTTAATCTGGCAACCCTATTCAGAAGGGTACGATCTATGTTTAACATAACTCTTTATTCCGCTGCAATAGTGCAGAGCCTTCCTCAACTTTTTAATATGTTCGTTTAAGGAATAGACAATGAGTTTCTTCAGAACTGAGGTTTCTCTGGCTTTTGCTTAACATTGTATATCTCCAGAAGCGAACACAGTATCCCACACACAATCAAGGACCAGCAGTTATTTCTTTAATGAATATATCCAGAACATCTTCCAATTATGTACTGGGTTGTATGTGCATATTTTAATGAAGGCCGAATATTTTTCTCGTAATCTTTTTTTTTAAAACAGAATGTTTAAAAGCTATTTGTGCACTTTCTCACATTTTAGCTGGCGGAGTTCAGGATTTGATGGGAGTATAATCAAGGGCTCAGAATGTACTCGTCGCAGACTGGGCCCATACGGTCACTGGTGGGGAAAGAATCCTAGACTCAGGATACTGACAAGCCTGCCTCAGGCTGCAGTAGGCAACTCCGCCCCGTTCCCGGGCCTCCGAGGCACCCGCGCACGCGCACAGCCGTGCTTTGGCCCCGTGAGGCGGGCGGAGGGAGGCGGGGCTCCCGGGGCGCGTGCGCGGCGGCCGGAGCTGTGGGCCCCTCCCTTGTCGGGGTCGCGCGGCGCGGAGGACCGCACCGAAAGGGGGAAGTCAGGTGGCCGCCGCTGCTGCCGCCGCTGCTGCCGCCGCCGCCGCGGTTTGTCGCCAGAAGGAAAATGGCGGACCTGGAGGAGCAGTTGTCTGATGAGGAGAAGGTAAGGGCCGCGGGGGCGGCAGAGCCCATCGGTCCGGGAAGCCAGTAGAGCCCCGCCGTATCAGCCCGGAGTGTGGCCGCCGGGGAAGGGCATTGGTCGGTGCCCCCGGCTGCCCTTCCTTCCCCTCTCCTCGCTGCGCCCGAGTGCCTGCCCCTGTCAGTCACCCGAGGCCCCGCGCGGGGGCAGGTCTCCGCCAGGCCTGCTCGCTCCGCTCCTTGTAGGGTGTGTGCTCCGAAAATAGGTAGCGGGAGCTGGGCGGCGGCGGCGGCGGCGGGCGGGGGCCGGGGGCGCGGCGGGCGGCGGCCGCTGGGGACCCTCTCCCCGCGCATGGGCCACGGGGGCCCTGCGCCCGGGTCGGGGACTGCAGAGGGGTCTGGGTCCCGGCCTGGGAGCGGCCCAAGGACAGTACCCAGCCCGATGGCCTGGCCGGAGAGGGTGGCCGGGGTGAGGGCTAAGGGGGAAAAATTGCTTAGGAAACTGACCTTCACTTCTCTCTTCTACTCTATCCTCCCACAAGCAAACTGCTTTCTTTCCTGGGTCCTACGTTTTTTTCCCTTTAGCCGTGGAAGTCTCTCTCTCTCTCTCTCTCTTTTTTTTTTCTTTTTCGGTTTTAGCTGTAGGCAACGAAGTTGCTCATAAAAAGACACCCCCCTCCCCACGGTTGTTTGCTACTCTTGTTGGCAGTAGCCGCCCTGGGGGCCGACTTGGTAGCGCCCCGTGGTCCTGCTAGGACTTCTTCCGAAGAGGGGAGATTGTGGAACTCCTTTTACTGTATCTTAGATGCTGTGACAGCATTGGAACCAGATGAACGACTTAAGTTCTCAGGCATTTGAAGTAAGAAATCTGATCATTGAACTGGATCTCTCTTATTCGCGGTTTCCTTTGGCCTCTGTGAGGCCCCATTCTCCAGAGTGTGTTTTGGGACACGGGGGTACCCTCCTAATTTTGAGTATTTCCTACACAGGTCCTTGATGTTTCTCAAACTCAGAAGTAACTGACATAACTATGAATAAGATAGTTACAGTTTTCGAAGACTCCACTCTTAATTTAACAGGGCTCATTTTTAAGTTCCAAAGCAGTACAGCCATGTATGAAACACAAACACATAACTGGTGTTTAAGAAATCCTCATGTAAGCCTACGGATATTTTCGGCTGGAACGCTCTGCTCCAACTGTTTTTGTATCCTGTGTTCTTGTACTGAAATGTCATGTTCTGTCTTCTTCCTGGTGTGAACGTGCAGCAGTCAGCCTTATCTTCAGTTTCGGAAATCTTTTTTACCTCTGTGCTCTTTGGTGAAAGTGATAATAAAACAACAAAATGGGGAGAGCAGCAAGATTCTCCATAACCCACAGGCCTGGTAGGCAGATCCCTGTGTACGCAAAAGTTGCTGTGCAGTATTCACACGTGTAATATTGGTAAATAACCATAAATGGGTAACTGAAAATGTATGCAGGTGCTCACACCCATTTAAAATTAAGTAGTACTAAAAAGTTTTTTTAAAGGGATTGTCATGTTTTTTATTCTGCTGTTGGTAAGTGGTGATTAGTAGCTCAAGTGGCTAGAAATCTAGCTGAGGAGAGAGTACTCAGTGTGGGAGTTAATATAGGCCTGCCATGTGTTGTAAAGACCTAAAATAGCAAAGTTTTTTCAAAATGATATGACAGGATTTCTTGTCATCCGGCACTCTCAGGGCACTAAGCTCCATAAAGGTGTGGGGCTGGGTGGGAAGGGGTCTTATTCTCTGTGCTCGCCCAACACCATGTTTTAACAGTAAATGAATGAAAACTCCAATTTGAAGGGATTTTGTGGTTTTGTTTTTATTTCGAGTTTTATAAGACTATTCTGTGTATATTTTGCATATAAATTTCTGATTACATCTTTTAGTAATTTAAGAAAAATATTAACCAAACTGTGAGGTTAAATTCAAGTAACTGGTAAGTGAAATTCTAACAGTCTTGTCACTTTACTTAAATGTTCTTTTTAATCTCTTGGGAGGAGGATCTTGCATGTAGAATCAGAAATAGGACTTAAAGGTGGTATTTTTTAAACTAATATTTAAATCATTTTACTTTTTCTGACACCTCGTTTGTAATTTTCAAAAATAAGTTTTTAATACTTAATTTAAAGCTCTTGGAATTTCCATTACTGATTGTGGAAATACGGAAGGGAAGCTGTTAAGACTTATGTAGTACCATACTTCGTATATGCCTGGTTCAGTTAGACAATACATTTGTTAATTTGTTGTAAGTTTGAGCTAGGTTTGATTATTACCGTTTCACAAATAAGTAAAATAAATTTTTAAAAGCGTTAAGTAATTCACGGAAGGACATCTAAGTAGGAAGTGCAAAGGCGGTATTTAAGCCTGAGTTTGTCTGAATCCAAAGTTGATGCTCTTGTGACATTACACTTCTTAACAGTTGATGGTAGAATCCTTTTCTGGATTTATCTCTTTGTGTTAAATTTGACAGCTTAATTTGGAAAAGGGAGAAACAATAGTTCTCTTTGTTTTTAGTAGAAATTGTAAATGCCAAACACTAAATAGTGTTGGGTTTTAAATTTAATTTGTGTTTTGATCGTTTTAGAACAAAGTTTATTATTGTTTGACACATTTAAAAGTTTTATGCTGTTGGTGTAGTTTCATATATGTCCTGTGGTAGGAAGCATTTAAAAAATTAATCTAGAATAATATCTTTGCTTTTTTCAATTATATACAGTTGCTTTTTGAGGATACCGGTATGAAATGTAATAACCTTTTCACTTTTGGCCACTGGGTTAGTAGGAAATAAAATTATCTGAAGAAGCGCAATGAAGTTGTTTAAAGTTATTCATTTGTTGTGGTGTGTCCTACAGACCTTTTTACATAGTTATAGAAACTCTAGGCTAGAACAGTTCATGTTTTCCCCTCCTGGGTCAGCTGCACTGTACAGTAAAGCATTTTTTGTGATTGAAATTATATGAAATTATGGTATAAGGCTCAGATAAGAACTATTCCCAAACTGCTCTGTAAGTGAGAAATCCTGGAAGTCACTCGAAGCTTTGGAAGACACCTTACCACCGCCCCTGCCCCCCACCAACCTCTTCTACCTTCCCCCAGTGAGTAGAGTGATCCGCTCGCATAGCTTCAGCTTTTGTATCTTTGCAGATGTCTCAAGTACCTAGCTCAGCCCTGCTTCTCCCCTTAGCACTGGTCACACATTTTTTTTTTTTTTTTTTTTTTTGCGGTACGTGGGCCTCTCACTGTTGTGCCTTCTCCCGTTGCGGAGCACAGGCTCCGGACGCGAAAGCTCAGCGGCCATGGCTCACGGGCCCAGCCGCTCCGCGGCACGTGGGATCTTCCCGGACCGGGGCACGAACCCGTGTCCCCTGCATCGGCAGGCGGACTCTCAACCACTGCGCCACCAGGGAAGACCTGGTCACACATTTTTATCTGCTGGTCCTATTCACAGAAGACAGTTAAGGAGATATGCTCAGATGGAACCTGCCTGAAAGTAAATTCATAAACTCCCCTCCTCTTTGTCCCTACACAAAGCAGGGCAAATACCCATCTCTTTCTGCTCATATTTCTCTTTATGACTCTGTTCCCATTATTCGAGTCATCCAGGTTTTTAACTTCAGCTTTAACTTTTTTCTTCCTTGTGCTCTCTGTACCTTACAGTCAGTTTCCAAACCTTGTCACTTCCATCAGAATATGTCTAACAGAAATTATTTCTTGCTTGAAAAGTTCATTTATATTAATATTTGATTTATAACCTCTCAATTGACCAGACCATTAACAATTTATGTTATGAACTACTGTTGTTTAGTAACAAACTTGTACTGTATGAACAGAATGCAAATTGATTGTACCTGTTCTGTGACTACACAGTTGAAGGAGAAATAAAGCTAAGGGAGGAAAAGTAGGGTTAGAAGAATGTCTCATATCTGTTTTATTTGCCACTGCTGGACTTTTATTATAAACTTTCTAGACAGATCCCTCCATCTTCCTATCATTTTTCTACTCCCAAACTTTTAGTTGCTGGATCCTCCATTGCCTTTACAGGGAAGCCCAACTCTTGAAAATGGTGTTCATGTCCTTGTATTCCATTCTAACCTAAATAGTTCTGACATTTCCAGTATATACTGTTATTTAATCATGCTGTGAATTCAAAGAGACCTGCATGCTAGTCCATGCCTAGCACATGGAGTAAATTATTTAATCTCTCAGCAGCCTCAGTTTCCTCTAAAATGTGGGGATATAACAGAAATTATATTCCCCATTAAACTTCTATAAGTGCAAATGTTGCCTGGCATGTAGTAAATACAATAAATTTTAGTTATTTTTCTCTGCTCACGACTTACCTGCTTTGAGCATTGGTACTGCTCCCCGACCTGTCCCCTTCTTTGAAAGATGAAAAATTACTCTTCCTTCAAGATTTAGCTCAGATCACATGGCTAGTTTTCTCTCTCTCCTGAACAACTGTTTTCTCTCTCTCCTGAACGCTGTAACACATCATTAATATTGAATACAGTTTTGCATAGTAATCTGTTTACCTTTTTTCCTGTATTCTGTTGAATTCGTTAGGGCAGAAACGTCATCTTTAACATCTGTCAGTGCAATGTATGTGATGAGTACAATGGTTCAGTGAGTGAATGAACAAAGGAGTAATGAATTTACAAAATTAAGAAAAAAATAACAGTTTTTTTTCTGCTTTATAACAAATTTAATCAGTTATACATATACATATGTTCCCATATCCCCTCCCTTTTGCGTCTCCCTCCCACCCTTCCTATCCCACCCCTCCAGGCGGTCACAAAGCACCGAGCTGATCTCCCTGTGCTATGCGGCTGCTTCCCACTAGCTATCTACCTTACGTTTGGTAGTGTATATATGTCCATGCCACTCTCTCGCTTTGTCACAGCTTACCCTTCCCCCTCCCCATATCCTCAAGTCCATTCTCTAGTAGGTCTGTGTCTTTATTCCTGTCTTACCCCTATGTTCTTCATGACATTTTTTTTCTTAAATTCCATATATATGTGTCAGCATACAGTATTTGTCTTTCTTTTTTGAATTTACAAAATTAAGAAAAAATAACAGTTTTATGAAAAGAAATAGCATATAAAGGTAAGTTTTGGAGGGAAAATCTAGTATGCCTACATTTTTCACTTCTAAATAGTGTTATAGATTTTAAAGATTTAGGTAGTTAAATGAAATTCCTGGTGCTCCTTGAGGTGCAGGTGGTGATACTGGCTACGGTTCAAATCACTTACACATGCTAAATATTTATAAGCAATTTGTATACTTCTCTCCCACACACAATCATAATGTGGCTTCAGAAGTTTTGTTTGTATTGATAAAAACAGTGTAAGCTGCCATTATATTCCATCATAATTCATGTAAAATCAGTAGTGTTCTTTTTAACTAAAAAGTAAACTCAACCAGTAAGTGATTAATGTAGAAATTATTCATTCCTAATTTCATTCTGTAGGTGAATGAATTCTGTCATTGCACCAGTAAAATGTAAAAATTCCTACAGCAAGCAGAAACTTGATAGCTGCTGCAGCATTAGTGGAGTTTTTTAGACTTTGCACACTAAAGCACATTTGTAGTACATTTTCAGTACATTGGGGAGTCACTTCTACATAAAATAAAGGTGGTTATATACATAGAAGAACATGGTATATATGACAGAAAAATCCGAACGAACTTTTTGGCCAACCCAATAAAAACACTTAGAGAGTACAAAGTAGATTTTAAGGTTGAAAAGCATAATGGGAAAACTTGACCTGTGGTCCTGACCTAAAAGCTTAATTGCCTGAAGCAGTAATGTATTGCAAGAGATTGATGCATATCAAAGAAAATAGGGGTTCCATAGAACCACTTACAGTTGTCAAAGAAGGAAAATTTCATAAATTTTATTCTGAAGGGTAGAACTACAGTCTTCATATTCTTTCTCTTAAGACATTTATTTACATGCTCTACTGTGACCCCTATGGCTGAGAACTTCTCTTGCACATTTTAGTTCATAACGTTTCTACTGAAAATGAATAGAAATAATTTTTGAAAACTACCCCCACATTTATTCATTTACCAAATATACCATATTTCATTGATTTCACTACTCATCATTTTCCATATTTTAAGATCTCTGAAATCAGGCTGCATTGTACAATCATGGCTTGTGATACAGGTAGCATTTTTCCTTTTTTAGTGACCCATGAAATTATGCATCTCTCATTGATTGTGAATCAGGGTAAGCAAGGATATAATGCAATAACAAACAAACTGAAATCTCAACATGAGGGCGTTGGTGGTGGGGGCTTTGCGTGGCATCTCCTCACTCGTTCTGTGTGTGTCTGGTGTGGGTCAGCAGCAGAAGGGCCCTGCTCTGCAAAGTCACATAGTTGTAGGCTCTTGGAGGATTTCAGTCTAAACGTAGGCTTTTTGCTATGATACATATGCACAATGGAATATTATTGAGCCATGAGAAAGGAGGATATCCTACCATTTGCAACAACATGGACCTTGAGCACCTTGTGCTAAGTGAGATAAGTTAGAGAAAGACAAGTACTGTACAATATCACTTATATGTGGAATATAAAAAAGTCAAACCTGTTTAAAAAAACAGTAAAATGGTGGGTACCAGGGAATGGAGGGTGGGAGGGATAAGATTAATGGTGTTTAAGGGTACAGACTTGTAATGAGTAGTAAATAAACCATAGCGATCTGATGCACAGTATAATGAATATAGACAGTACCATTGTACTACAATGATGTGATAAATATTGCTTTAGTCGCGATCATACTACATTATATAAATGTATGAAAGTAACAGGCTGTACACCTTAAATTTACAAAATGTAGCATGTGAAATTTACCTCTCCCCCCCAACCAAAAAAAAAGTCTTAGGCTTTTTATCACTGTCCCCACAGCAGTGGGAAAGAAATGCAATGAATACCATACTGGGTTTTAAAGCTCCCCCCTACCCACACACACACTAAGAGACTCACTGCACTTCTGCTCAGATTTCAATTAGCTTAAGCAAGTTATATCTATAAACCTCATTTCAGGGCGGGCAGAGCAGAAGAAGAGAAATGCAGTATTTGTGAATAGCAGTAATGATTCTATAGATTAAGTTTTAGACTCACTGAAGATTGGTGATTTGATTACCTGTTTGGTAGACACAGTGCAAGACTACAGATTCAAGGATGAATCAGACATATATAACATATATACTATACAGGGTCAAAAAGCAATAAGTTCATGGACATTCAGAAGATGGAAAAGTTACTTCTGCCTAGGAGGATGGTAGGTATCAGTTGAGGTACAAGCTCATGTCAGAGAGCACAGCATAGGAAGAAAAAACAGAAAAGTGGGAAATACGAGTTATATCTCAAGTACTTTGCAAGTAAGAGATGCAAAGATGAATTGTGCTGTTAAACAGCACAGATTTTCTCAACCTCAGCACTATTGACATTTGGGCCAGATAACTCTTTGTTGTAGGGGTGTCCTGTGCATTTTAGGATGTTTGGGCATCCTTGGCCCACATGATACCAGTAGCACTGCAGTCACGACAGTCACAAATGTCTCCTGTAGTACAAAATTGCCCCTGGTTGAGAACCACGGGTCTAGACAGACTGGAGCTAGTGAGACCAGTTGGGAAACTGAGTTAAGTGTTAGGATCTGATTTAAAGTAGTTTCACAAGACATGGAGGAAAAAAATGATTGCTAATGTTTCAGAGTTGGAATCAACAAGACATGGTGAGTGAATGTAGAGAAAGGGAAGAATCAGAGGTAACTGAACATTAAAATCTGGTTGACTGGGAAGTGGAACCACCACTAACAGCTAAAGAACACAGGAGAGAAGATGCACAGCTCGGGGGAATAATGGTGAATTTTGTTTGGGTTCTACTAAGTTTGAGATGCTAGCAGAATGTTTATGTGAACATGCATAGCAGATATGGAGATGTAGAAATGGAGCTTGGAAAGAGATCAGGCCCAGAGGTTATATAGATTTGGAAATCCTCTCTTTGTGGGTTAAAGCCACGAGATTGGAATAGCTTTTAGCAGAACAAGTTCAGACATAGGAGAGAAGAGGGCAGAGAGCATATACTTTTGGATACTTTCATTTAAGGCATAAGAGAAGGAGAGAAACTAGAAAGTGAGGAGTGACCTTTGAAGTAGAAGTGTATACCTAGCACAGAGTAGGTGCTCATCTCACAGAACTTGAAGAGAATTTCCAGGAGCAGTGCAGTATTGCAGAGAGATTAAAAAGGAATATAGAATTGAGAAGAGCCTTTGGCTTTAAGAGAAAGGGATGAGAAACAAATTATCTCTCCTATATGCCAATATCTACTGTATTAATTTCTCAATTGTCAGAGCAACCTTGTTATTATCTGTATCTTGCATATGGTAAAACTGGTGTAGATGAGGCCCACTATTTTAAGTGGTAGACTAGAGATCATTGCTGGCCTTTAAGAGAGCAGTTTAATGGCCTTTCAGTCTTGTGTGCATTGTAGTTCAGTAACCATACTCAAAGACCTCCCTCACCTTCTTTTGTATCCTTGCCTATCTCTGTTCCCTTAGCAATTTGTACATACCTTTGTTGTAACAT
Organism: Hyperoodon ampullatus; assembly: GCF_949752795.1. Classification (NCBI taxonomy): domain Eukaryota; kingdom Metazoa; phylum Chordata; class Mammalia; order Artiodactyla; family Ziphiidae; genus Hyperoodon; species Hyperoodon ampullatus. The sequence continues at coordinate 76,120,959 of NC_136922.1, forward strand.
TTACCAATTTTAATAGGTTTTCTGATGTTCTTATTTCCTGCGTTTTTCAGGGACAGGCCCTGTGTCTTATTCATCTTTGTAATTGCAGTAGAGTGTGTGGCATATATTATATCAGTGACTTCAACTCAGGCTGCACATTAGAATCAACTGGAGAGTTTATAAAGAAACATGGATGCACAGGCTTCACTCATGGGTGAGGCCTGGAGCATCTGTACTTTTCTCAAAAAAAGCTTCCCATATGGTTTGAATGTGCCACCAGGATTGAGTTTCACTATATTAGGTGCTCAATAAATGTTGACTAAAGGATAAGAAGTGGAGACAGTAAGTATAAATTACTTTTTCCCCTATATTATTAGTCTTTTAATTAATTTTTTAAGCTTTTTAAAATCGAAGTATAATTTACAATATTGTATTAGTTTTGGATGTACTTTTTGGGTGTACCATGAAGTAATTTGATATTTTTTATACATTACAGAATGGTCACCACGATAAGTCTAGTTACCATTTGTCACCACGCAAAGTTATTACAATATTATTGACTATATTCCGTATGCTATACATTATATCCCTGTGACTCATTTATTTTACAGCTGGAAGTTTGTACATCTTAATCGCCTTCCCCTATTAAAGTATAAATCATTCTTGAAAAAAATTCAGTAATGAAACACAAGAGAAAGAGTCGATACTACTTCATTTTTTCCTACTGTTTCATTTTAGGGACACTTTTTTTTTTAGATAGAAAAACTTTAGGAGTGTTTGTGGGCTGAGGGGAATGATTCAGAGGTCAGAAAAAAATTGAAAATATAAATAATAGTTTGTATAACTTTCTCAGTTAGTGATAATGAATGCCTACTTTGGATTCATAGATTTCTTAATATTTTAAATAAATGGTAAGAACATATTTAAAGAAATATTGTTGAATTCAGTGGATTCAGTTGAATTCAAATATTGTTGAATTCAGTGGATAACCTAGTTGTAGATTAAGTGATATGGGCCCTGTTTTTAATTACTATTCAAAATGATAATTATAAACGAAAAAAATTCTTAAGGAAAACATCAAAACAAATTACGTCTCTTACGTATACTCGATTAAAATAAATTAGTCTATAACACAGACATGCAATTAATGATCACTTGATCATAAACTATTTAAATAATGATCGAGTTTTAAAAAGTATTTTTTCTATTTTTATTTTACTTTTAACTCTCAAAAAGACATAGGCAATTTTTAGAGAGTTATGGGAAACAATGTCAAATAATTCTTGTAGTTGAAGTAGAAAAATTCATAATAGCTCTTTTTAACTTTACTGCTGGTCTCTAAGACAGTGACCCTTTTTGGGATCACATTCCTTGAGAGTCAGGTGAAACCTATGATTCTTTTCTTCAGAGGACCAAATGCCTCAAATTTTGCATATACAGTCCCTTACAGGGCAGTGGGTACAATATCTGGCAGCCTATCAGAATCAGGTGGGGACATTTTAAAAAATACAGATTTCTAGATGTCAGTCCTCTGGAGATTGATTCAGTAGGTCTGGAATGGAACATGGGAATCTGTATTTTTTCAAAAGCTTTCCCAGCAAATCAACCAGGCATCCAGATTTGGGAAATCTCTGCACTAGTGTCTCCTGCCTTGATCATGGAGGAGATAACTATGTGGGAAAATGTCCAACGTATGGAAATTAGAGGGGTTGTAGGCAGTGTTCTCAGATAAAATATAGGATGCCTGGTTAAATTGAATTTAAGATAAACAACAAATAATTTTTAGTATAAGTATTCCCAGTGGAGTATACTTTGGGGCTAATGTAGAGTGCAGGGCTGTTTGCCTCTAAATTTAATGGTTCCAGATAGCTATTTTTTGTGGTGTGCATGTGCTTTTGTGCACATGCACTGTCTGCTTTTTATACTTTTATCCCCTTTTTTTCAGTTGCTCAAAGCTTTTTAAAATTTTTGTCAGCTTAATATATTTATATCTGCTTTGGTGAAGACTCCATTTTTTGCTAAAGAATTAATGTTTTCTACAGACAGTCAAAATCTCCTGGATTTTACCTTAGTGTTTGTAAAAATTTTGCCAATTTACAGTGCCCAGCAAAAGCATCAGAAAAATCTGGAGACTTCATAGACACAGGTAGTTGAAGTAACATTAATTTTGCCAACAGCTTCTATAAATTGTGCCAGTTGATTGACAACCTGTGGTAAATTCCCCCACCTTGTGGTACTTTCCTGTTCTAGTTGGTAATCATAAATTGAAGTAACACTGCCAGATGCTCACATCTTCCAGTAACAGACATATCTTAAAGAGGCAATGTAGGCCAAGGGAATCCAGTCACTTCTATTTTTGGCATTTCACCATGAAGCTTGGCTTTACTTGAGAAAGATGCTTTCTATACAGTAATGCAAAGACTGACAGAATGAAGGACTGCAAGGCAGAAAGCTACATATGGAGTTTATTTGCATTCAGCCCACCTTCCCTTTGTTCTCCTCCCCTGAGAAGTTTTTCAGTCTTACTCAGCAGTGTAGGTGTAAGATAAGATTGTAAATTTTAAGAGTGTAGTCCTAAAATTATAGTCCAGGTAGCACAGGGTGATAAAAACACTTGATGTGTTCTATTCTTTCTGAGGGATCTATTCTTTCTGAGGAATCTGTTTTTTCTGAGGGATCACCCAGGACCAAAAGCAGCAATTCAGTATTCTGTTGACATTTGCCTGGATCATCCGTCTATGCCATAATGTTACCAAGGATTTTGATCACATCTTCTTATACCAAATATGCTTATCTTCCATTTACATCTGTTGCAGCACTTAAAGAACCAAGGAATTGGGAACTTCTTTAGAAAAGTAAGGCATCATTGCTCCACAGGATTTAGCCACAGGTAGTCATTTTTCTGGGTATTGTGACTAATCTCTTTCCATCACTGTGGTAGTTTGGCTTCTACACATATTGGTCCAACATCATGTGCAAATGCCACATAATTCATCAGTATTACTTGCTTTGCTCATCACCTGGTCTCTCAATCAAATTGAAAATTGTGTAGAGAAACTGATTTCTCCCTGTTGGCTCAGGCTGTAGGATGCGCTACACAATATGAGGGGCACCAGCTCCTCTCCGTTGCCTGCAGCACATGAGGAACAATTAGTGCAGGCAGCTTCCCAGCGTTAACATAGCACTTTTTTCCCTGCAATTTGAGACACTTCTGATCCTAGGTGACCATCTGCTGACATTCACAAAAAGAAAGTAACCTGTGGTGGAAAGCAGGAGACAATTTCTTGTAAGATTATCAAAGGTGAATTTTTTTTTTTTTTTTTTTTTTTTTTGCGGTACGCGGGCCTCTCACTGTTGTGGCCTCTCTCGCTGCAGAGCACAGGCTCCGGACACGCAGGCTCAGCGTCCATGGCTCACGGGCCCAGCCGCTCCGCGGCATGTGGGATCTTCCCCAACCAGGGCACAAACCCGCGTCCCCTGCATCGGGCGGACTCTCAACCACTGCACCACCAGGGAAGCCCAGGTGAACTGTATTTTTACTCAGTGGAGAAGATAGTATTCCTTCCTTTCTTAGGGAAAGGATTTGGTAAATTCTCTCTAAGAATAGTGTAATCAACTTTGTTTGATATTGAAAGGTGATTATCCTTGCCTTTCCCTTGTCTGAACGATTTAATGATTTACAACTGAATTCTGCCCATTTTCTTCAGATGTTTGTGAGGATTCTGATCCAGAGAAGTCTGAGCAGTCACAAACTGCCACGATGGCACAGTGTTCATTTTAGAGGAGGTCCGTTTCACTTTCAGGCCTTCCAATTTGCTCCATCAAAGACCCTTTCTAACTACTTAATAAACCAACTTTATCTTCTTATTTCTGAACTAGCACGGAGTTCTCTGTAGGCCAAGGAATAGAGAAGAGTGGAGGAAGGTTGCCTAAAATTGTGGAAGAGCCTGAAATTCATCTTCCACTCCGTGGGCCACATACACAAGATTTTTCCCAGTTAGTCACTTAGTAAACTTGCAGTAAGTCTGGAGGTTTTGAAATGTTTAATCTGCATCATCCAATAATTGAAAATCTTGATCTTTATTTTCATCTGAGAAGTTTATTGATGTAAGCTTGTAGTTATTCTTAAATAAAAATTCATTTCTTAGGAATTTTAGAGCTCTTTTTTCAATAGATTTGATTTGTAACTTTCTTGTTCCTATAAAAGAACGTTGTTTTCTGCAGCCTTTGTCAGATTGACTCAGCTCCTTCCCTTGTTTTAATGTTGTAAATATAACTGTCAAACTTTACCCTCCTCTCTTCAAATACATGGAGGATCAGAAATTAGATAAGCACACTTGTGAATTTATGTCTGAAATAAAAATAGAGAAGATATATGAAGAATCTCTCATGCCCTTCTAATGTTGGGACTATATATCAGCTTATTTGCTTGCTTAAAATATATTTTAAATAACTGAGTTCCTTTCTTCTTGGTCCCCAATTATATCTTAAATTTGAGCTTCACAGATAAGTGAGATCCGGTTTATTTGCCTCCTCTGCACTCTGTTGGTGAGGGAGGGGTTCCTGCTGTAGGGTTATGGGGATGGCTAAACACACAGCACCTGACATTGGAAAGATGAGGTGAATAGCAGTCTATTAATACAAATACTCAGCCCAGGAGATAGGGACACAGTGGAGGGAACAGAGTGAACAAGCAGAGGCCAAGGGAGGCAAGCTTTGTATTATCAAGAAGGTAGAGTGAGCCCTGGTTCCAGCAGGAGGATGTGATTGGCTAGTTTGAATAATTCCGCAGGCTGGCAGGGAACTGAAGCCCCATACTCAGGGATGAGCAGGGACTGTGCCTATTCCCTGTAATAAAGAGGGTTGTCTGGCTAGGGACCTTATCTGCAGGAGGAGACTGAGGATGGGAACTTGCAGTTAGGCCATTCAAGGTCCTTCCGTTTTTCCCCAGATGTCAAGGCACACGTAATACTGGGCTTTAATTTTAGGCCTTATACTACAGTTCTCAGTACTAGTACTTATCTTTTATCAGAAGTGTATGCTAATGATTGCTGTATTGAATAATACATCAAGAAGTTTTTAATAGCATAATTTGACCTTTGAGTTTTCCTTTCAGTGTGACCTTTTCTTTGATAATTTGCAAAGTTTAAGATATTCTGCTGCTGTGTACAATTTAGTCACAGTAGATGAAAGGTGGCCAAAACATACATGCAGTGATATGGAGGCATGAAAGAAAAGAGTTCTTGTCTGAAAGACTGAATGGAGTGGTGAGGCTCTAGTATTGTATAGGTGGGATGAGAAAAAGAGTGGGTTGGTTGTAGGAGCTATCAAGTAGCAGAAAGAGTAAAAAGGTAGTAGCTGTTAATTGAGTGCTTACTCTGTGCCAAGCACTTTTCTAAATATATTACCTCATTTACTGCAGGTGAGGAAACTGAATTTAATTTGCTTTTGGTCATATAGGTAGAAGTCAGTGGAGCTGTAGTCTGAGTACATACAGTCTTATTTAGGGTTTATGCTGTTAACAGTACATTTTACAGCCTTTGAATACAGAAAGGCCTTATATGTCATGCTAAGGACTTTGGACTTACCTTGTTGGCAGTGGGCCACCATTAGATGATTTTAAGCAGGAAAGAAAATGATCGGAACTTTCATTGAAAAATATCAATCTGGTGGCAGAGTGGAAAATAACTTTTGGAGAAAGATGAGATTAGAGGCAGGGCAGTTATTGTAACAATCCAGAAAGGGACTGGGTCCGAATGAAATGGAATCAAAGAAAAGGAGATTGGATTTGAGCAAGACAGACAGACACTCAATAGTGTGGCTGAGTGTGGGAGAAAGGGAGAAATGTGGAATTGTATGTAGGTGGTGCCGATAATTTTATGAAGAACAGAGGGTGTAGGTTTGGGTGAGACAGTCAGGTATCTTTGAGGCATTTAATGGAGATTTCTAATAAATGAGTTACATTTAGAAAAATGGATCTTGATCTTGAGAGAGGTTGTGATAGGTATATAGATTTGAGAGCTATTGTTATGTGGTGATAATAGAAGCAGTGGAAGTAAATGAGATTACCCAGATATTTTGGTTGTTTCTTCTGAACCATCGTATAAAGATTATGCTGTATTGGGAGGCGGCTCCGAAAAGCCTTGGACTTCATCTGAAGAATTCATTCAAATCTCAATTCTGGATCTCTGTTTTCTCTTTTCATGAATTAAAGGTAATAACAGCCATCTTGGAAAGTAACTGTAGATGATATTTTATTTTATCTAACAGACTACAGGGGTTTTAAAAGGTTAAGAAATGATGATATATTTCATCTCCCTTAATTTACCTATGAGAAATGGAGATTTACAGAAATTAAATCAAAACCTGGGTACAGATGGTTTGTCTTAGCTTAGATGAAAACCCAGATCTTAACTGCACATTGCCACCACAGAACTAGGAACTGGCTTTTTCTCCAGTTTTGCTACCACTGGTTTTTGAGGTAAGCAGAGTACAGAGGAAGGGATGATTTCCAAGGGAGGAGAAAGGATGTTGGCGTGTGGGAAGTGAATGCACTGCAGAAAACACAGAAATGCATGGGCATAAGCCACAGCTGTACCACTGTAGGGCACAAAGAAGCATTTCACGTGTAATGTGAAAATGCCTGTATTCCAGAGCTAATTTTAGGAATAGTGAACTATACTAATGCAGATACATTTATTCTCTACTACTATTACTGCTCATACTAATATTATATTCACCCAAGTTTACGTAGCTAATGAGTAGTAGAAATGAAAATCCAACTCATTCAATCTGACTCCAGAGATCATACACTATACTGCTTCCTTATATTAGCATAAGTTTTTATGGTTTTGAATGTACATTATTTTAAAATTAACTGTCTACATACAGAATTGCATTAGTGATAACTCTTAGAATGCTCATTTCATTAAAATACTATATTTCCTGACCATCCTAAATAAATGAGAGTTTATTCTTGCTTATAGATTGATTCAACATTGATTCAACAAGAACTACCTACCAAGTTTAGAGCATAGGGCTGCCTACTGATATTATTGAATATTCAGAAGTTTCTTGAGGAAGTTACATTTTTGCAGTTACTACCTGAATGCTGACTCCTAAATTCATTAGACACTTTTCAGAATTATCTTTGGAATTTATTAAAAATTATGATGTGTAGGGCTTCCCTGGTGGCGCAGTGGTTGAGAGTCCGCCTGCCAATGCAGGGGACACGGGTTCGTGCCCCAGTCTGGGAAGATCCCACATGCCGCGGAGTGGCTGGGCCCGTGAGCCATGGCCACTGAGCCTGAGCGTCCGGAGCCTGTGCTCCGCAACGGGAGAGGCCACAACAGTGAGAGGCCCGCGTACCGCAAAAAAAAAAAAATTATGATGTGTTTTTCATGTCCCAGACTGAAAAAAAGTAATTCACACTTTAAAAATAGTACTGAAAATACTTTCCTTTTTTTCTTTCTTTTATTTGTTTATTTATTTGGTTCAGTGGGACAAAGAAGTCCATTTTAACAAATAGCATTAGGATGGCTTATTTATCCTTATGACGATGTAATAAAGAATGGATCTCCATCCCACATCATATACAGAAATCAGTCCCATGTGGATTAATGGCCTAAATTCAAAGAGCAAAACTTTAAGAAACTTTAGAAAAAATATAAGAGAAAATCCCCACAATTAAGAGTAGAGAAGGAATTTTTTCCCCCACTCTCTAAATGCTTCACTGTGCTTAGGGCTGTCTCTTATATAACCACAGTACAATTATCAAAATCAAGAAATTTCACATTGATACAACATTATTGTCTCATCTACAGACCCTATTCAGATTTCACCAATTGCTGGTCCAGGATCTAATCCAGGATCGCATTGAATTTTGTTGTAGTGTCTCCTTGGTCTTTAATCTGGAACAGTTTCTCAGCATTGTTTGTGCTTCATGACCTTACCACTTTGGAAGAGTACAAAATGGTTATTTTGTAGACTGTACCTCAATTTCAGTTTATTTGATGTTTCCTCATGATTAGATCAGCCTATGAAGTTTTGGCGGGAGCATAACAAGTGATGTTGTGTCCTCAGTACATCCTACTAGGAGGCACAGTTTTTACTATTATGATAACTTAGGTCATTTGGTAAAGGTGGTGTGTGGCAGGTTTCCTCAATATAAAGTTACTGTTTATCCCTTCTTAATTAAGTATCATGTAGAAAGATTCATTCACATTGTGTAAATATGCTCTTAGACTTTTACCCACTAATTTTAGCATCTCTTGATGATTTTTGCCTGCAACAATTACCATTGTTGGTCACCCCAGGTGATTTTCTAATTCAATCATTCCTTCTACATCTATTAATTGAAATTCTAGCATAATGAAGAGCTTCCCCCCATTTGTTCATTCATTTCTTTATGTCAATATGGACTCATGGATTCTTATTTTATTCTGTGGGTTGCTATCATTATTTAATTGGTTGCTTGAATTGTAGCCCATAAGAAAAAGTACCAAAAAAAAGTTTAGTAGTATTTTTGTGTTATCTCAGTAAGTTGATGGGCAGAAATTACTTTTTCTCAGAGGTAGTGTATACTAACATTTTGGATATTGTTTTGAATATACTGCTTTGTCTTCTGCATAAGTAACTTTATAGTATCTGCTTTTTTCCAAGAAGCACAACAGAGTGGAACATACTTTTTATGTTATATTTCTCTTTTTGTATATTTTATACCAAGTAATGTTTGGATCCTAGAGAAAGCAAAGAAAAAATATAGCTCTTTTAGCTTCTAGCTCTATATTAGTAGGTTAACTTTTTTTAAAAATAAATTTATTTATTTATTTTTGGCTACGTTGGGTCTTCATCGCTGCACACGGGCTTTCTCTAGTTGCGGTGAACGGGGGCTACTCTTTGTTGTGGCAGGCAGGCTTCTCATTGCAGCGGCTTCTCTTGTTGCAGAGCACGGGCTCTAGGCGCGTGGGCTTCAGTAGTTGTGTCACGTGGGCTCAGTAGTTGTGGCTGGCAGGCTCTAGAGCACAGGCTCAGTATTGTGGCGCACGGGCTTAGTTGCTCTGCGGCATGTGGGATCTACCCGGACCAGGGCTTGAACCTGTGTCCCCTGCATTGGCAGACGGATTCTTAGCCCCTGTGCCACCAGGGAAGTCCCAGTAGGTTAACTTTTTAAAACTGTTCTTCTTGATGTGATTGTTACGAGGTATGCCTGTAAACTGCCAGTCACTAACATAGGTAAGAGTTAATCTCACATCTAGCCAAACCTTCCCAACAAAACCAAGGTATCCTCCCTCTTGCAATCTAGAATTACAGTTTAGAAATACAATAAAAGTAATAACTGTTTCCTGAATCCTCCTCCAATTTAGAAGGACTTCAATAATATCATGTGGAGGAAGATGGTGGTTAATGTAGGAGATTTTGCTGTGGGCCTTAGGGATGTATCTAATAATTCACTGGGCTCATCCAGAAAAATGATAATATTCCCAGGGGTAAATTGAGTATAGCTCCATGTGTGTTAACTTGTGTGACCTTTTTTCTTTCTTGGATTTGGAAGTGGCTAGAATAAATAATTTTTAAAATTAAAAAAAAGTCTGCTAGGAAGGATGAATGTAGGGGAATGTTCAGTCTGTAGCAGTGTTTAGAAAATACCCAGATGATTGAACAGTTTCTCAGGAAGACAATTAAGCCTTTACTGTGGTGGACACACTTTCTTTTCTTTAGCACCTGAGAAATCCAAGATTCTTCTTATCTTGTGAAATTCACAAAGACCAGATTAAGATACTTCAGGAATAGCTGGTAAAGTCCAAGTTGTGTTTTGGGTTCTCAGCCAGACAGCTCCCATGACTTCTCAACCCTCAGAGGCACTTCTTTTGACCCACCATTCATTTTGGATATTGTGAGGAGTCTTAACTCTTTTTGGTTACTGTATGCATTTTGTGCAATAGCAAGGGCAAACAAGTCTGTAAGATAAAACTATAGAGCATTTTTGCTTTCTAGGTGAAAACCCAAAATAGAACTGACTAAAAGTCTAAATGATATGTACCTTTTTTTGAAACAACTAAAAAATTTAAAGCTCAACAGTTAATCATATCACTAAATATGCTATACTGTGTGTGTGTGTGTGTGTGTGTGTGTGTATATATATATATATATATATATATATATATATATATATATACTGCTTGCTATCAATACTTTAATTTTGTCAGTTTTATTGGTAGGGTGTAAGTCATTAGAAGTGTTAAAAACAATTTCCTCAAAATTCTAAAAGTTTCCAAAAGAAATAATTGATAAATTCATCAACAGGTTACCACAAGTTTTATTTGTTGCCTCTGGTAGTGATTAAGACTTTGTTTTAAATGCTTTCTAACATTTACCCCAATAGAAGAGAGGGAGGAATAAGGGAACAAAGGAAATGAAGACATTTTATGGAAACGTAATAGATGCCAATGTATGTATAGCATGCACTGTCTTCCATTCCCAACTCCACCCTTGCCTTTTTAAAATCACTTATTTTTTATATTTTCATTTTTGATTTTAATAATACTTTTAAACAGTTTAGAAGAAAATAATTTTTTAAATAAATTTATTTATTTATTTTTTGGCTGTATTGGGTCTTTGTTGCTGCACGCGGGTTTCTCTAGTTGCGACGAGTGAGGGCTAGCTGCTCTTAGTTGCGGTGCGCGGACTTCTTGTTGCGGTGGCTTCTCGTTGTGGAACATGGGCTCTAGGTACGCGGGCTTCAGTAGTTGTGTCACTCAGGCTCAGTAGTTGTGGCTTGCGGGCTCTAGAGTGCAGGCTCAGTAGTTGTGGCGCACAGGCTTAGTTGCTCCACAGCATGTGGGATCTTCCCGCACCAGGGATTGAACCTGTGTCCCCTGCATTGGCAGGCGGATTCTTAACCACTGTGCCACCAGGAAGCCCAGAAGAAAATAATTTTGAAAACACATGCAATATATATTTTAAATTAACATATCGTAAAATACCCCCTTCTCTTTTTTTTATGACTTTCAACACATGTATAGATGCATGTAACCATTACCAAAATCGAGATATAGAGTAATTCCATCACCACCAAAAACTCTATTTTCTTCCTTTCCCTCATTTCTCCCATTGTGTTCACACCCATCCCCACTCCTCCTCCCAGCCCCTGGCAGCCATTGATCTGTTCTCCATTGCTATAATTTATTGTTTATTGGAGAATGTCATGTAAATGGAATCTTATATCATTGCCATGTAACCATCTGAGAATGGTTTCTTTCATTCAGCATAAGGCTTTTGAGATTCATCCAAGTTGTTGCATGTATTCATAATTTGTCCCTTTTCATTGCTGAGTAGTATTCCACCACATAGACATATTATTGTTTATCCATTCACCCATAGGTGGACATTTAGGTTGTGGATTGTTTCTAGTTTTGAACAATTTTGAATAGATTTTTGTGGGAACATAGGGTAGATACCTGGAAGTGGGATTGTTGTGTCGTATGGTGTGTGTTTATAAGAAATTGCTAAACTGTTTTCGGTACCAATTGTACCATTTTGCATTGCCACAGCAATGTATTAGAGCTTCAGCTGTTTCACATTGATATTATCAATCTTCTTTATTTTAGCCATTCTATTAGGTATATAGTGGTATTTTATGATTTTAATATTGATTTCCTAAATGATTAATGATATTGCACATCCTTTTGTGCATGTATCTGTCTTCTGTATATCCTTTTTGGTGAAGTGTGTTCAAGTCTTTTGTTCACTGTTTTCTTACTGTTGAGTTTTGATAGTATATGTTCTAGATACAAATTCTTTATTGAATGTGTGATTTGCTGATATTTTCTCCAGTTTGTAGCTGTCTTTTCATTCTTTTAACAATGTCTGTAACAGAGCATAAGTTTTTAATTTCAATGAAGTCCAGTTTATCAGTTTTTTTAATGGGTCATGGTTTTAGTATCATGTCTAATAACTTTTGGCCTAACCCCAGGTCATGAAGGTTTTCTTCTGTTTCCTTTTAACTTTTTGTTAAGTTTTATATTTTACATTTAGAGCTATAATCCATTTTGAGGTAACTTTTTTGGTAAGGGGTAAGGTTTAGATTGCAGTTTATTTTTTGCTCATGGATATCTAATTGTTTGGATATCATTTGTTGAAAAGATATTCTTTAAACATTGCATTGCCTTTGCACCTTTGTCAAAAATCATTTGGCCATATGTATGCAGGGTATATTTTTTGACTCTCAGTTCTGTTCCATTCATTATCTATCCCTCTATCTTAATGACTGTAGCTTTTTTTGTTTTTTACTTTTATTTTATTCTTTTTCATTATGGTTTATTACAGGATACTGAATATAGTTCCCTGTGCTATACAGTAAGACCTTGTTTATCTATTCTGTATATAGTAGTTTGCATCTGCTAATCCCAAACTCCCAATCCATCCCTTCCCCTCTCCGCCTCCCCCTTGGCAACCACAAGTCTGTTCTCTATGTCTGTGAGTCTGTTTCTGTTTTGTAGATAAGTTCATTTGTGTGTCATATTTTAGATTCCACTTTAAGATTTATGGTTTCACTTTAATTTCACTTAGATATAAGTGATATCATATGGTATTTGTCTTTCTCTTTCTGACTTCCTTCACTTAGTATAATAATCTCTAGGTCCAACCATGTTGCTGCAAATGGCATTATTTCATTCTTTTTTATGGTTGGGTAGTATTCCGTGTGTATGTGCACACGCGTGTGTGTGTATATGTATATATGTACACACACGCACCACATCTTCTTTATCCATTCATCTGTTGATGGACATTTAGGTTTCTTCCATGTCTTGGCTGTTGTAAATAGTGCTGTTGTGAACACTGGGGTGCATGTATCTTTTCGAATTATAATTTTGTCCAGATATATGCCCAGGAGTGGGATTGCTGGATCATATGGCAACTTTATTTTTAGTTTTTTGGGGGAACTTCCATCCTGTTTTCCATAGTGGCTGCATCAATTTACAGTCCCACGACAGTGTAGGAGGGTTCCCTTTTCTCCACACCCGCTCCAGCCTGTATTATTTGTAGATTTTTCTAACGATGGCCATACCATGTGAGGTGGTAACTCATTGTAATTTTGATTTGCATTTTGATTTGCATTTCTCTAATAATTAGCGATGTTGAATGTCTTTTCATGTGCGTATTCGCCATCTGTATGTCTTTTTTTGGAGAAATGTCTATTCAGGTTTTCTGCCCAGTTTTTGATTGGGTTGTTTGTATTTTTGTTATTGAGTTGTGTGAGCTGTCTGTATATTTTGGAAATGAAGCCCTTACTGGTCACATCGTTTGCAAATATTTTCTCCGAGTTCGTAGGTTGTCTTTTCATTTTTTTATGGTTTCCTTTGTGTGCAAAAGCTTAAAAGTTTGATTAGGTCCCATTTGTTTATTTTTGCTTTTATTTCTTTTGTCTTGGGAGACTGACCTAAGAAAACATTGGTATGATTTATGTCAGAGAATGTTTTGCCTATGTTCTCTTCTAGGAGTTTTATGGTGTCATGTCTTATATTTAAATCTTCAAGCCATTAAATCTTTAAGCCATATTGAGTTTATATTTGTGTTTGATGTGAGGGAGTGTTCTAACTTCACTGATTTATATGTGGCTGTCCTGCATTCCCAACACCACTTGCTGAAGAGACTGCCTTTTCTCCATTGTATATTCTTATCTCTTTTGTCAAAGATTAATTGACCGTAGGTGTGTGGGTTTATTTCTGGGCTCTCTCTTCTATTCCATTATGATCCATATATGACTGTAGCTTTATATAAAGTCTTAAGATTAGGTAGTGTGAATTCTCCAACTTTGTTCTTTTTCAAAATTATTTTGGCTATTCTAGTTCATTTGCCGTTGCTACTTTGCATTTACTGCTAAGGGTGTGAAATAATATTCATTCCCTCTCATTTCCTAACCACAATCTTTTTTTTAATACCATGGTGTGTGTTCATATGTATGTTTATGGTTGTTCTGGGCATCAGAGTGATTTCTTGATCTTGCTTGCATTTGCGGGGAGGGAGTGTTAATCTTGATACATGGCCAAAATAGCCTGCATTCATTGGATTCTTCAAACATAGAAAAATAATAATATAGGAAACATCAGTGTTAGAATCAGCTTGTTGATGTGTATCAAAAAAAATCCTGCTTGGATTTTGATTGGGCCTTCATTGAATCTGTAGAATAGTTTGGGAAAAATTGTTATCTTTACAATAAGGAGCTTTCCAATCCATGAATATACATGTCTCTCCATTTATTTAGATCTTCTTTGATTTCTTTCATCAGTTTTGTGTAGTTTTCAGGATATTAGTCCTGAAGTACATATTTTAGTACATATTTTGTTAGATTTGTACCTAAGTTTTATAAGTTATTGGGTAGTTCTGTTTGTTTGTTTAAGATTCCTTGGGATTTTTCATTGTAAACAATCATGTTGTCCTCAAGTAGAAAGTTTTTATTTATGAAATGACTTTCATTTGTTTTTCTTACCTTATTGCACTAAGATCTCAGTATGATGTTGAATAGGAGGGATGAGAACAGCCATTCTTACCTGATGTTAGGGGGAAGTGTTCAGTCTTTGACCATTAAGGATCATGTTAGCTATAGGCTTTTTTGTAAATACCTTTTATCAAATTAAAGACATTGTCTTTTTAGTTTGCTAAGAGTTTTTTTTAATCATGATTGGTTGTTTAATGTTATTAAATAATTTTCCTGCTTCTATTGAGGTGATTGTGGTTTTTCATCTTTAATCAGTTTATATTGTGAATTGCTTTTCAAATAGTAAAACAGCCCTACATTTCTAGGAAAAACTCCACTTGGTCATGATGTGTTATCCTTTCTATATAGTTGGATTCAATTTGCTAATACTTTATTGAAGATTTTTGCTTCTGTGTTTATGAGAGGTTTTGGTCTGTGAGTTGTGTTTCTTGTAGTATTTTAGTCTTTGGTATAGGATAATGCTGTTCTCTTAAAATAAGTTGGAAGTTGTTGTCTTCAATTCTGTTTTCTGGAATAATTTGTGGAGAATTGGTAATATTTCTTCCTTAAATGCCTGTTATAAGAAAACCTGAAGTTTTATTTGTTGGAATGCTTTTAACAACAAACTCAATTTCTTTAGTAGATCTAGGACTATTCAGGTTACATATTTCTTTTTGAGTGAACTCTGTTTTTTTCTGTCTTGGGAAGAATTTATTTCCCTTAAGTTGCTGCTATTGACATTTTAAATACCAAAAAAAGTTTATACTTTGGCAGTTTGTTGGTGGCCACCCTGTCACATTCTGTCCTGTTCATCTTTTGGTGGGAGCATTTTACCCATTCTACCAAAACTATTTTAAATCTGAGAAGCAGCATAATGTAGTAAATAAAGTGTATATTCAGTAATCAGACTGAAGAATAAATGACATAATCCGTGTAAAGTGCTTGGTAAACACTAATTTAAATAATCCCATTTTTGTTGTCATCTTCATCATTGTAATCTCTCAGTGGTATCCAACAACAGTCTTAGGTTTTGCTTCAAACTTTTTGGTGTTCCAGACTACAAAAGCTTTTTTTTTTGTTTTCAATTAACAGTTTTCTAACTGGCCTTGTCACATATGTGGCCTCTAGCTAGGAACATCTTCTTTTTAACTGTAAATACCTTTTTCATCTGTGTCTCTCCTCTGAAAACCATATGTGTATTTAGATGCATGCACACACACATATAACATATATACACAAACATATGTAACTATTTCCTTTTCCATTATTTTTAGTTTCTACATCAGAGCAGCGACAGTGCTAGTAAAGTGTACAATATGAAATAAAGCTTTTGTTTTTGCCATGTGCGGTGCCTTAATTCAGTGAATGCTTGGATGTGTATTTTAAAAATCACCTGGAAAGCTTGTTTATAGTGTTTTCTGGGCCTCATTTCCAGAATCTAATTCATTTGGTTGGGTAGGGCTCATAAATGTGCATTTCTGACAAGATCACTGATCAGCTGAGTTGGAGGCTATTGTATAGTGGTTAGAAAACTATTATAAATACTCAGAACTTCTTCACTAAATTATAATATTGGGCATGTCATCTAACCTCTCATATATGTTCATTAGTGATTAATCTCTTTAATATAGCCTTTATTCTCTTAAAATATACCTGTCAGTATACCTGTTGATATTTTGTCTCTCACTTATTTTTGAACTAAAATTTCCTAAGATCTAGTCAGATCTCATGTTCAAAACATTTTGAATTTAGACCTTTCTTCCCTCTTCCTTTCTACATTTTTTTAACTAATTTGTGACTTTATAGACATGCACATTTGTGACTGTATGGACACACAATATATTTTCTTCATAGTACCTAAATGCATCTTATTTCCTCACACATAGAAATTTTCTTGATGGATCATTTTTTTCCATTTTAGTTTAAAAGAAAAATTTTCTTATAAGAAAATATTTATATGTAGGCAGCTTTGAATCCTTAAATGCATTAGTTATACGTATATTTTATCTACATTCAGTCTATGCATTGTGATTATATTAAATGATTAAAACAGTAATAAACTTAGGGTGTTTGAGTGAAAAAATGTCACCATCTTTAAAATCTTCTTAAGCCATTTTCAGTAGAACTTTGAAGTAGTATAATTTTGCATGGTTTTTGGTTGTTTTAGCAGAGGCCTATGCTGTGGAACATTTATATCTTTGCTTCTGTTTTAGGTGCGTATAGCAGCAAAATTCATCATTCATGCCCCTCCTGGAGAATTTAATGAGGTGTTTAATGGTGAGTGTTTAATTCATAACACTTAAGCCTTGATATGTCAAGCACTCCTTTTTTAAAGAATAAGTTACATAACCAAAGTAACTAAGTTAGGGGAGTGGATAGAAAAATCTGTATTTTCTGAATTACAGTGAAAATTTTTGTCAATCTGGATTTTGTAAGGTCTAGAATATAATGTGTTTATGACATATAATTATGTTTGCAAATTTTAACCCTCTTAAAGAATAACATTAAATCATTTTAAAAGACAAGAAATTTTAAATTTTAATTATTTTTTGGAGTTGTGAAATGCATTTTTTTTTTTTTGGTACGCGGGCCTCTCACTGCTGTGGCCTCTCCCTTTGCAGAGCACAGGCTCCGGATGCGCATGCTCAGCGGCCATGGCTCACGGGCCCAGCCGCTCCGCGGCATGTGGGATCTTCCCAGACCTGGGCACGAACCCGTGTCCCCTGCATTGGCAGGCGGACTCTCAACCACTGCGCCACCAGGGAAGCCCGTGAAATGCATTTTTTATGTTTCTTTTAAGGAAAAGCCTACTCGATTAATAGGAACAGCCAAAAAAGAAGGGAGGAACATTGTTTCACTGTGCTTGTTTCCTGGGCTTAGAAGATGACATCACATGTAAAAACAACTTGTTATTTAAATTATATCTCATAAATCAGTTCACAGTATACCTTTCTTTAAACCTCACACCTCACTGGCAAACAGTTTTATAATTATTCACCCATAGATGAGAAATTTAAATACAACATAGTCTCCTGGTTGATGTAAAAACTGTAACAATAGCTCCTCTTTAACAGAATGAAGTGGTTGAAATAGTTGTGCAGAAAATGGCCTGTAGTGATTATTATACAAAACTTCTTTTTTTTTTTTTTTTTTTTTTTTTTTTTTTGCGGTACTCGGGCCTCTCACTGTTGTGGCCTCTCCCGTTGCTCCGGACGCGTAGGCTCAGCAGCCATGGCTCACGTGCCCAGCCGCTCCGCGGCATGTGGGATCTTCCCAGACCGGGGCATGAACCCGTGTCCCCTGCATCGGCAGGCGGACTCCCAACCACTGCGCCACCAGGGAAGCCCTATACAAAACTTTCTTAAAGCAGTTTTAAGAATAATCTACCACAAGTACTTTAAATGCGTAATTTCTACTTCATATATATTTGGCTTTCACCGTGTCTTAAATTAAAACTAATTTATACAGTGCTCTTCAGTTTCATTTTTTAAACATTCTACTCCAGAGTAAGCTATTTAAACCTGTTTTTTAAGAAGTTTAATCTCTCATTTTCATTCATAGTATAAGATATAATGGAATCTCACCTCAGAAAAGATTAGGTTTGAAAGTCAAAAAATGAGGCAAAAATTGTATAAAGTTAAAATACCCTAGAAAATCCCTTAAATCATCCACAAACAAGATTAATATATGATTTAGTACATACAGTTACATATGGTAATTTTTATACATTTAAAAATGTAGGGCCTCCCTGGTGGCGCAGTGGTTGAGAGTCCGCCTGCCGATGCAGGGGATACGGGTTCGTGCCCCGGTCTGGGAGGATCCCATATGCCGCGGAGCGGCTGGGCCCGTGAGCCATGGCTGCTGAGCCTGCGCATCCGGAGCCTGTGCTCCGCAATGGGAGAGGCCACAACAGTGAGAGGCCCGCGTACCACAAAAAAAAAAAAAAAAAAAAAAATGTAACCACTGAGCTACACTTAGAGGAAGAATGGCAGTCTATATTGTGAAAAATCTGGAAGTTAAAATATTCTTCCTTTCAAGATAACCATAAAATCTGACGCAATGAATTGGGAAATGGGGAGAATTCAGAAGTATTTCTTCTTCCTATAGGGTTTAACTTCTGTTTTAATATTCAGCCTTTATAACCTAAATACAGGTTAATATGTTTGATGGTTGGGGCATTAAAGAAGATAGTCTTTTCTCCATAGGGTCAAAAGTTGGCATTTAACTTAAATTGATAATGGGGAAACTGTGCTAAAGTCAGTAGCCCCCAAATTCCCGTACAATTTATAGAGCCAGGAATAAATTATAATTCTAAGAAAAGATTTTCACTTACTATTCTTACGCTGAATTAAATGCCCTACAAATTTGTTAGTCAGAAAGACCCTGAAAGAATGTATGTGTCCCAGAAATTGCTTTTCTAAGCCTCATTGGAAATTGATGTTGAGTTGATATGTTCTGTGTTGACGTACAGTAGGCATTTTGGATGAGGACTTGGGCATTTAGGATGAGCCATTCAGTAGACCTGGGCTGGAACTGTGGAATGGAAATGGGAATATAAGATATTTATGTAAGTTTTAAATGAGGGAGGATTTTTTTTTTTTTTTTTTTTTTGCGGTACGCGGGCCTCTCACCGCTGTGGTCTCGCCTGTTGTGGAGCACAGGCTCAGGACGCACAGTCCCAGTGGCCATGGCTCACGGGCCTAACCACTCCGCGGCATGTGGGATCTTCCCGGACCGGGGCACGAACCCGTGTCCCCTGCATCGTCAGGCGGACTCTCAACCACTGCACCACCAGGGAAGCCCGAGGGAGTATTTTAGAGTGAGAAAGGAGTTAAGTATTTGAGGGGGAAATCTCATATGCATTTGGTTATTTTCATGATGTTTTTGTTGATAATATTAACATCAGAATGATTCCATTGAAGCCACAAATTTTAGAATTTCAGTCATAAAATCTTGTCAGATCAGTGGTTCCCAAATGCTGTTTCCCAGATTGGCTATGTAAGAATCATTAAAACATAGATTTCTGGTCTTCATTCTCAGGAACTGATGTGTTATCTGGGCTGGAGCTCTGAAATGTATACTTTTTTTTTTTTTTTTTAAGACTCCCACCCACCCATTGTTCTGATGTGTGGTCTGACTTGAAACCACATCCTTTCTTAAGAGTGGTTTTTATTTTATTCAAATTATTCTCTATTTCTTTCACTGTATTCTTCATATGATAGAAGTTTGGACTTTTTTTTCCAGAGTAAAGATAACTGGATCATGTAGATGTTGCTTTTAAATTATTTTCCCATTTAGGTAGAACTGAAAAAGATACACTACCTACCATTCAATACTGCTGTTAATGATTATGCTTTAAATATTGAAGATACAATAATCATATTTATTAAATCGAATTCCCAGTTTACCTTGTGAGATAAGAATACCTATAATTGTAAATGTCTGTGTTTTAATTTTTTAGGCAGAAGCTTCCATTGTTTAAAAATCAGTTAATTTAGAAATCAGATTAGTATTATTTTAGTGGTTAGTCAGATACTGTTTTTTAAATTGGGACTTAACTGCTAAAAAGAGGTATGTGAATAGGCAATATTTTTTCTTTTGGAATAGCTTTATTATTTTTGTAAAAATGATTCATAGTCATTCTAAAATTTCCAAAGAGCAAAAAAGAATCTAAGAATCACACAAAATTCTACCCTCTCTTCTCCACTGTTTGAATGAAATACTTCCAACATTTTTTCAATTTAGACACATATATATAACATTGCATAAATATAATACTATACATGCTGAGTTTTCCCCTTCTTGTTTATTATATTATGTATGTATTTCCAAGTTGATAAATACGTATCTACATTATTTCTATTGGATGCCCAATTTTACACTGTTTATAAGAACTATTGTCTGTTTATGTTACATTTAACCAGTTTCTTAATAGAAGATACTTAAGTTATTTGTTTTATTTTCATTTAATGAAAAAAATTAGGATACTTTGTTATATGTACTTTATGATAGCAATTATGTAAAACAGCCAAGTGTATAGGGAAAATAATGAAAGAAAATACATCAAGACTAGAGTAGAATTTTGTTTGTTTTTTGGTGAAATTATGTGATTTTTTTTTCCAATTAAAATTGTAGTTTTAAAGTTGTGTTTTAGTGATTAAAAGGCACGTGTCGGGCTTCCCTGGTGGCGCAGTGGTTGAGAGTCCGCCTGCCGATGCAGGGGACACGGGCTCGTGCCCCGGTCCGGGAAGATCCCACATGCCGTGGAGCGGCTGGGCCCGTGAGCCATGGCCGCTGAGCCTGTGCGTCCGGAGCCTGTGCTCCACAACGGGAGAGGCCACAACAGTGAGAAGCCCGCGTATCGCAAAAAAAAAAAAAAAAAAAAAGGCACGTGTCTACATAGTTGAGTCTGAAGTTAGGACAGAGTTCAGAATCAACAACCAAAGTGAGATTACTAAATCAAATAAAGTAGTTATCCATATCTAACTCAACACATTCATCTGTTGTTGAACATGAGCTGTCTGAGAAACAAAATGCCTACATCTGTACTGCATTCACAAGATGTTTCTTGTTTAATCACTTTTTCCATAGAGCAAATTCATTTGAAACTCATGATAGTGTCAGACTGAGAGGCATAGTGCTCAACCTTCGGCAGATCTTATCACACCATCTTTTTGGTGTAGCTTATCTCCACTTTAGTTCTTTGGAGACATGTTATAGTCTGCCTGCATTGACTATTAAGAGTATGAAATAACATATATTTTTATTTCATTCCATCTGCTATTTCCTTACCAAAATCTTTTCTTTTTTTATTAATACCATGGTATGTTTTTGTGGTTATTTTGGTCATCACAGTGATATTTTGATCTCCCATATATGTTTTGGGGGGTGGGTAGGATACTGACACATGACTAAAATAACCTAAATTCATTCCATAGAAATTTCAAATATAAGAAAATAGTAATATAGAAAAAATAATGTTTGTTTTGCAGATGTTCGGTTACTGCTTAATAATGATAATCTTCTCAGGGAAGGAGCAGCCCAGTAAGTATTATGTATTATATTAACATAATTAAAGTGACATGGGAAAAATATTTTAAAAGTGGTTTTTAGGTACTAATCCATGAAATAGATATTTGCACATCAAGTTCAAATATATGTAATAATATGTACGTACTAGGTTAGAGGAGAAATATTTTTGATCACAGAAGGATATAGAGACACAATTATAACATGAAATTCTCTATTCATTGTGTGTTTGGCAGTGGCTTATATACTCAATACTGTATTTTGACATTTGCAAAGTTGGATAAAATTATTTTAGAAACTTTGATTTGTGAAATTGTGATACTTTAGATTTTATGCAGGTTTTACTTTCTGTTAAATGCTTGATCCTAATAGATTTTTGAGAAGGACCTACTGTATAGCACAAGGAACTATATTCAGTATCTTGTAATAAGCTATAATGGAAAAGAGTCTGAAAAAGAATATGTATATGTATGTATAACTGAATCACTTTGCTTTACACCTGAAATATTGTAAATGAACTGTACTTCAGTAAAAAGCAATAGATTTTTGAGGGTAGGAGCTTATTTTATTCATCCATAAATACCTAACATAGTATCTGACACATATTTATTTAATAAGTATTTATTAGATTTGTGAGTGATTCAAAGAACTAAGCAGTTCTAAATCGTAGTACATCATCTTTGGACCAGTGACCACAGTCATGACTTGCCACAACTATCTTAAGATTTCAGAGAAGTAATTGGTTCTCTTTCCCTCTCCCACCTCCCTAAATAAGGCCTGTGGACCCGTATTTTAGGCTAATGGACTCCATTACTCACTTGAAAATGAGGAGATTAAATGTTCAGGTGCCTTACAAAGAGTGTTCAGTATCATCCAGTCACCTACTTTCATCTTAGTGTACTACCCAAAATGTGAAGTCCTGACTAACGGGAGAAATTTGCTCTAATTCTATTTTTGTAATGTTTGTAAGGCTTTATCGAATAAATCTGTTAATCCTAATGAAGGTAGAGGTTCAACAGACTTCTAGACATACCTGATTTTGCTTCTGATTTAAATTCCTGTTATTTTTTTCCAATTTTTAAATTGAAGTATAGTTGATGTACAATATTATATACGTTATAGGTACATAACATAGTGATTCTCAATTTTTTAAAGTTATATTCCATTAATAGTTACCGCAAAATACTGGCTATATTCCCTGTGTTGTACAATACATCCTTGTAGCTTATTTATTTTATACTGTACATAATAGTTTGTGTTTCTTAATCCCCTACCCTTATCTTGCCCCTCCCCCCTTCCCTCTCCCCACTGGTAACCACTAGTTCTCTATATCTGTGAGTCTGTTTCTGTTTTGTTATATTCACTAGTTTGTTGTATTCTTAGATTTCACATATAAGTGATATCATACAGTATTTGTCTTTCTCTGACTTATTTCACTTAGCATAATGCCCTCCAAGTCCACCCATGTTGTTGTAAATGGCAAAATTTCATTCTATTTTATGGCTGAGTAGTATTCCATTGTATATATTTACCACTTCTTCTTTATCCATCAATCTGTTGATGGCCGCTTAGGTTGCTTCCATTATCTTGGCAATTGTAAATAATGCTGCTACAAACATTGGGGTGCATGTATCTTTTTGAAGTAGTGTTTTTATTTTCTTCCAATATATACCTAGGAGTGGAATTGCTGGGTCATGTGCTAGTTTTATTTTTAGTTTTTTGAGAAACCTCCATACTGTTTCCCACAGTGGCTGCACCAGTGTACATTCCCACCAACAGTGTAGGAGGGTTCCCTTTTCTCCACGTCCTCTCCAGCATTTGTTATTTGTGTTCTTTTTTTTTTTTTTTTTTTTTTGCGGTAAGCAGGCCTCTCACTGTTGTGGCCTCTCCGATTGCGGAGCACAGGCTCCGGACGTGCAGGCTCAGAGGCCATGGCTCACGGGCCCAGCCGCTCCGCGGCATGTGGGATCTTCCCGGACCGGGGCACGAACCTGTGTCCCCTGCATCGGCAGGCGGACTCTCAACCACTGCGCCAGCGGGGAAGCCCTATTTGTGTTCTTTTTGATGATACCCATTCTGACAGGTGTGTGGTGATATCTCACTGTGGTTTTGATTTGCATTTCCCTAACGATTAGCAATGTTGAGCATTTTTTCATGTGCCTGTTGGCCATCTGTATGGCCTCTTTGGAAAAATGTCTATTCGGGTCTTCTGCCTGTTTTTAAATCAGGTGGTTTGTCTTTTTGCTGTTGAACTGTATGAACTATTTATTCTGGATATTAATTCCTTATCAGTCGTATCATTTGCAAATATTTTCTCCCGTTCATTTTGTCTTTTTGTTTTGTTCATGGTTTCCTGTTCTGTGCAAAAGCATTTAAGTTTAATTAGGTCCCTTTTATCTCCTTTGCTTTAGGAGATGGATTCAAAAAAATATTGCTACGATTTATATAAAAGAGTGTTGTCTGTGTTTTTCTCTAGGAGTTTTATCGTTTCCAGTCTTATATTTAGGTCTTTTTTTTTTTAATTTTATTTAATTTATTTTTTTATACAGCAGGTTCTTATTAGTCATCAGTTTTATACACATCAGTGGATACGTGTCAATCCCAATCGCCCAATTCATCACACCCCCACCCCCACCCCCCTGCTGCTTTCCCCCCTTGGTGTCCGTACATTTGTTCTCTACATGTGTGTCTCAATTTCTGCCCTGCAAACAGGTTCATCTGTACCATTTTTCTAGGTTCCATATATATGCGTTAATATATGATATTTGTTTTTCTCTTTCTGACTTACTTCACTCTGTATGACAGTCTCTAGATCCATCCACGTCTCAACAAATGACTCAACTTCGTTCCTTTTTATGGCTGAGTAATATTCCATTGTATATATGTACCACATCTTCTTTATCCATTCATCTGTCAGTGGGCATATAGGTTGCTTCCATGACCTGGCTATTGTAAATAGTGCTGCAATGAACATTGGGGTGCATGTGTCTTTTTGAATTATGGTTTTCTCTGGGTATATGCCCAGTAGTGGGATTGCTGGATCATATGGTAATTCTATTTTCATTTTTTTAAGGAACCTCCATACTGTTCTCCATAGTGACTGTATCAATTTACATTCCCACCAGCAGTGCAAGAGGGTTCCCTTTTCTCCACACCCTCTGCAGCATTTGTTGTTTGTAGATTTTCTGATGATGCCCATTCTGACTGGTGTGAGGTGATACCTTATTGTAGTTTTGATTTGCATTTCTCTAATAATTAGTGATGTTGAGCAGCTTTTCATGTGCTTCTTGGCCATCTGTATGTCTTCTTTGGAGAAATGTCTATTTAGGTCTTCTGCCCATTTTTGAATTGGGTTGTTTGTTTTTTTAATATTGAGCTGCATGAGCTGTTTATATATTTTGGAGATTAATCCTTTGTCCGTTGATTCATTTGCAACTATTTTCTCCCATTCTGAGGGTTGTCTTTTTGTCTTGTTTATGGTTTCCTTTGCTGTGCAAAAGCTTTTAAGTTTCATTAGGTCCCATTTGTTTATTTTTGTTTTTATTTCCATTACTCTAGGAGGTGGATCAAAAAAGATCTTGCTGTGATTTATGTCAAAGAGTGTTCTTCCTATGTTTTCCTCTAAGAGTTTTATAGTATCCGGTCTTAAATTTAGGTCTCTAATCCGTTTTGAGTTTATTTTTGTGTATGGTGTTAGGGAGTGTTCTAATTTCATTCTTTTACATGTAGCTGTCCAGTTTTCCCAGCACCACTTATTGAAGAGACTGTCTTTTTTCCATTTTATATTCTTGCCTTCTTGGTCATAGGTTAATTGACCATAAGTGTGTGGGTTTATTTCTGGATTCTCTATTCTGTTCCATTGATCTATATATCTGTTTTTGTGTCAGCACCTTACTGTTTTGATTACTGTAGCTTCATAGTATAAGTCTGAAGTCTGGGAACATGATTGCTCCAGCCCCGTTCTTCTTTCTCAAGATTGTTTTGGCTCTTAGGGGTCTTTTATGTCCTTTTATCTTTTTTTTTTTTTTTAAGAAGATGTTGAGGGTAGGAGTTTATTAATTAATTAATTTATTTTTGCTGTGTTGGGTCTTCATTTCTATGGGAGGGCTTTCTGTAGTTGTGGTAAGCAGGGGCCACTCTTCATTGCGGTGTGCGGACCTCTCACTATCGCGGCCTCTCCCGCTGCGGAGCACAGGCTCCAGATGCACTGGCTCAGTAGTTGTGGCTCATGGGCCTAGTTGCTCCGCGGCATGTGGAATCCTCCCAGACCAGGGCTTGAACCCGTGTCCCCTGCATTAGCAGGCAGATTCTCAACCGCTGTGCCACCAGGGAAGCCCACTTTTATCTTTTAATAGCAATTTGTATTTATTTTTTTTTATTGTGGGGAAAATATACTTATTATGAAGTTTAACATTTTAACCATTTTTAGGCACACAGTTCTTTGGCATTAAGTACATACACATTTTTGTGTAACCATCACCACCATCCATCTCCAGAACTTTTTATTTTCCCAAACTGAAACTCCATACCCTTTAAGCAATAATTTCCCATTCTCCCCTCCTCCTAGCCCTTGGGAACCATCATTCTATTTAATGTATGAAGTGGAGTCATACAGTATTTGTCCTTTTGTGACTGGTTTATTCTACTTAGCAGAATGTCTTCAAAGTTCATTTATGTTGGAGCATGTGTTAGAATTTCCTTCCTTTTTAACACTGAATGTGTGTGTGTGTTTACATACATATATATATATATATATATATATACACCACATTTTGTTTATCCATTCACATGTCAGTGGACAGTCGGGTTGCTTCCACCCATTAATTATTATATTAAAGTACATAATAAAAATCAGTTTACTTGATATCTTTGACTTTAGTTATTAGTTTCTGGGTGAATGGCCTCTTATTCCTAAGTTCTTTAAATCTTTTTAAATTATTTATATACCCAAGTAAAATTAGTTTTCTTTATAATAGCATATAGCATGTTGACAAACGTCTTACAGGAGTAAAGAAAACATACAATGTTTATGAACTTGTAACAACAGTATTTTCATTTATTGTGTTGTTCATCATTGCTTGTTTCCTCTTTAGTTCTTCTAGGTCCTTGTTAAATGTTTCTTGCATTTTCTCTATTCTGTTTCCAAGATTTTGGATCATCTTTACTACCATTATTCTGAATTCTTTTTCAGGTAGACTGCCTATTTCCTCTTCATTTGTTAGGTCTGGTGGGTTTTTGCCTTGCTCCTTCATCTGCTGTGTGTTTTTCTGTCTCCTCGTTTTGCTTATCTTACTGTGTTTGGGGTCTCCTTTTTGCAGGCTGCAGGTTCGTAGTTCCCGTTGTTTTTGGTGTCTGTCCCCAGTGGCTAAAGTTGGTTCAGTGGGTTGTGTAGGCTTCCTGCTGGAGGGGACTAGTGCCTGTGTTCTGGTGGATAAGGCTGGATCTTGTCTTTGTGGTGGGCAGGTCCACGTCTGGTGGTTTGTTTTGGGGTGTCTGTGGCCTTATGATTTTAGGCGGCCTCTCTGCAAATGGGTGGGGTTGTGTTCCTGTCTTGCTAGTTGCTTGGCATAGGGTGTCCAGCACTGTAGCTTGCTGGTCGTTGAGTGAAGCTGGGTGTTGGTGTTGAGATGGAGATCTCTGGGAGATATTCGCCATTTGATATTACGTGGAGCTGGGAGGTCTCTTGTAGACCAGTGTCCTGAAGTTGGCTCTCCTACGTCAGAGGCACAGCACTGACTCCTGGCTGTAGCACCAAGAGCTTTTCATCCACACGGCTCAGAATAAAAGGGAGAAAAAGTAGCAAGAAAGAAAGAGAGGGAGGGAGGGAGAGAGAGAGAGAGAAAGAAAGGAAGAAAGAGGATAAAATAAAATAAAGTAAGATAAAATAAAAGAAAGTTATTAAAATAAAAAATAATCAAGAAAAAAATTTTTTTAAGTAAAAAACAAAACCAAACAAACAAAAAAAACCGGATGGACAGAACCCTAGGACAAATGGTGAAAGCAAAGCTATACAGACAAAATCTCACACAGAAACATACACACTCACAAAAAGAGGAAAAGAGGAAAAAATAATAAATCTTGCTCTCAAAGTCCACCTCCTCAATTTGGGATGACGCATTGTCTATTCAGGTATTCCACAGATGCAGGGTACATCAAGTTGATTGTGGAGATTTAATCCGCTGCTCCTGAGGCTGCTGGGAGAAATTTCCCTTTATCTTCTTTGTTCGCACAGCTCCTGGGGTTCAGCTTTGGATTTGGACCCGCCTCTGCACGTAGGTCTCCTGAGGGTGTCTGTTCTTCGCTCAGAGAGGACGGGGTTAAAGGAGCAGCTGATTCGGGGGCTCTGGCTCACTCAGGCTGGGTGGGAGGGAGGGGTGTGGATGCGGGCGAGCCTGCGGCGGCAGAGGCCAGCGGGACGTTGCGCCAGCCTGAGGCGCCTCGTGCGTTCTCCTGGGGAAGTGGTCCCTGGCTCCTGGGACCCTGGCAATGGCGGGCTGCACAGGCTCCCCGGAAGGGGGGTGTGGATAGTGACCTGTGCTCGCACACAGGCTTCTTGGTGGCAGCAGCGGCAGCCTTAGCGTCTCATGCCCGTCTCTGGGGTCCGCGCTTTTAGCCGCGGCTTGCGCCCGTCTCTGGAGCTCCTTTAAGCAGCGCTCTTAATCCCTTCTCCTCTCGCACCAGGAAACAAAGAGGGAAGAAAAAGTCTCTTGCCTCTTCAGCAGCTCCAGACTTTTTCCCGGACTCCCTCCCGGCTAGCCGTGGTGCACTAACCCCTTCAGGCTATGTTCACACCGCCAGTCCTCTCCCTGCAATCAGACCAAGCGAGCCTCAGCTCCCAGCCCCGCCCGCCCCGGCTGGTGAGCAGACAAGCC
Source organism: Hyperoodon ampullatus (assembly GCF_949752795.1). Taxonomy (NCBI): domain Eukaryota; kingdom Metazoa; phylum Chordata; class Mammalia; order Artiodactyla; family Ziphiidae; genus Hyperoodon; species Hyperoodon ampullatus. The sequence continues at coordinate 76,149,318 of NC_136922.1, forward strand.
TCTTGGGCTGGAGAGTGCTGGTCGGCACCGATCCTCTGTGCGGGAATCTCTCCGCTTTGCCCTCCACAACCCTGTTGCTGCGCTCTTCTCCGTGGCTCCGAAGCTTCCCCCCTCCGCCACCCACTGTCTCCGCCCGCGAAGTGGCTTCCTAGTGTGTGGAATTCCTCCTTCACAGCTCCCTCCCACTGGTGCAGGTCCCTTTCCTATTCTTTATTGATTTTTAGATAGATAGATAGTTGTGTTGGGTCTTCGATTCTGTGCGAGGGCTTTCTCCAGCCGCGGCAAGCGCGGGCCACTCTTCATCACAGTGCGCGGGCCTCTGACTATCGTGGCCTCTCTTGTTGCAGAGCACAGGCTCCAGACGCGCAGGCTCAGTAGCTGTGGCTCAGGGGCCTAGTTGCTCCGCGGCACGCGGGATCCTCCCAGACCAGGGCTTAAACCCGTGTACCCTGCATTGGCAGGCAGATTCTCAACCACTGCGCCACCAGGGAAGCCCCGTCCCTATTCTTTTGTCTCTGCTTTTTCTTTTGCCCTACCCAGGTACGTGGGGACTTTCTTGCCTTTTGGGAGGTCTGAGGTCTTCTGCCAGCGTTCAGTAGGTGTTCTGTAGGAGTTGTTCCACGTGTAGATGAATTTCTGATGTATCTGTGGGGAGGAAGGTGATCTCCGCGTCTTACTCTTCCGCCATCTTCCCCCTCGCCCCCAGTACTTTCAAAGTAACGTTTTTCTTTGAGTTCTCTGTGGTAAATAAATGTGTGGGTTGTTGCATGTAGGTGCAAAAATTAGTGAATTTTTTTTAAAGTTAAGGAAATGAGAAACTTCGTTTGTTTTTTGTTTTTGTTTTTTAACATCTTTATTGGAGTATAATTGCTTTAGAATGGTGTGTTAGTTTCTGCTTTGTAACAAAGTTCGTTTGTTGAAGAGTTTTTCCCCTGCTGAGTAAAGTTTAATGAAGGTCAGAAAAATATTCATAATTATATAAGTGGTATGAAACAGTTACACATTTGAATAAAAAATGATGAAAGCATTGAAATTTTATTTGTCCAAAGGAGTATTTATCTGATGACTGTTACATTTAAATAAATTGGAGTTCTTTTTTTTTTTTTTTTTTTTTGTGGTATGTGGGCCTCTCACTGTTGTGGCCCTTCCCGTTGCGGAGCACAGGCTCCGGACGCGCAGGCTCAGCGGCCATAGCTCACGGGCCCAGCCGCTCCGCGGCACGTGGGATCCTCCCAGACCGGGGCACGAACCCGCGTCCCCTGCATCGGCAGGCGGACTCTCAACCTCTGCGCCACCAGGGAAGCCCTGGAGTTCTTTTTTAAAAAAATTGGAATGTGAGCTATATTTCTCTTTTATTATGAACCAAATTTCAGGAACAGTCTTGGTCCATGTTTCAAGAGGTATATACATTAAATGCCTGATATTCTGACCTTTTAAGGAGATTAGTCTTTGAGGAAATCAGTACCTAATGATAAAACAAGATGTTTATGGTATGACCTCAAAAAACATCAAAACCTTCAGTAGAAACTTCAGGCTTTCTTGCCTGTGGTTATAGTCTCAGTAAGTGATTGCTAACTAGATGAACAAGAAGGGAAAGAATTGATTCTTTTTGTTGACTTCAGTAGTAGTCTTTGTACACAGAAGAGTTTCTCAAAACTCTTTGTTCAGATTCATTTTGCAGACATCTGAATTTATCTGTGAAGTACAGAAATACACCTTAAATCATTGATTGACTTTAGAATTATATTACTCTGGTTCAGTGTCCTGTCAGTGAAATAATTTTCAAACAAACATGCTGTTACCCCCATTGTTCACTTGACTTGGTTCTGAATTACTTTGAAATAACCTCCAAACCTGGTTTCATCCTCAAAAGGTAACGTATCACCTGTCATTGAGACTGTCCAGACCTATATAACATAAGCTTGGAAAGCATTATAAAAACATTTAAAATGTGTCCTACTAGTGGCAGTTTCACCAGAGTAAGTGCATAGCCATAGTCCTATTGCTTCTTCAATTGCATTTTTTTGATACTGAATTTATTTTATACAAGTACAGCTCCTTCTGTGTACTTCTTTTCTTCCTTTCTTCCACCTTTTTCCTGTTGCTTTAACTCTTTTAATTTAAAATTTATTTTTGAGAAATTCCTCTTCCTATCTTTTTGTAAGGGGGGGAAAACATGGCTATTCTTAAAAATGGTTCTAATGGGACATCTTTACTGAACGGCATAAAATTCAGTGTATTTCACAGTAAAATTAGGCATACTGAAGACTTGGTACTCTCAAGTCTAGAAAACTTTGAAATATCCAGAAATAGCCTTTTATTCAACAGACATAACGAATACCAGACTTCACTGTGATGATGAGACAAATAAACCTCTTAGGGATTTTCCAGTGGGGAGTCAGACATGTTGAATTTCTGGCCAACTGAAATAAAATATAGAGGCATATCAAAGACCTTTGCAGCCCAAAGGAAGAAATTTTAAATTTCTATTTAGAGATGGTTTTTGAGCTGAGTTTAAATGATGAACACAATTCAAATAGTAAATAAGAGAGATGATGTGGAAACACATGGTGAAAAGTATAAGATGTGAATGACTTAACGGTAAAGGGTATTAAAAAATCTAAATACAGGAACAGGTGACTTAGAAATGGGTGATTGGGCTACAGAACTCTACAAGGGCAGAGAAACTATTGTTTTCACTGTGTCTAATAGAGTGCTTAACACCTAAATATTTGCATGGGTGGAGGGGTAGGTAAATGGATGATGAGTGGGTAAATGGAGTAAGTTTTCTGAACTAGAAGGGACTTTGGAAGTCATCTAGTTCAAACCCCTCTTTTTTGTGGATATGGTAAGTGGAGCCCATACTAGCTAATATCAGGGTTCGAACAAAACCTAGATATTCTATAGTCTGACTCCTAGGTTAATGAGTACCTTTACTGCCATACTGCATAATTGTCACCTGTTTAACTTGCTTTGAGCATTTAAAATACAGTTTTACTTATTTCATATTCATTGTCTCCTTTTCAGATTTCCTCTTACCCCACTCCCAGATTATAGGTGGACGGGCTTTGATATGAGCAGTAAAGGACCCAAGACCAAATTACTATCTAAATTTATTAGTTAAATATGTCTTTTACTGGAAAGTGAACCCTAAATTCTAAGTGATTTAGAATACTTTTTAATCTCAAACATACTTTCGAGATAAATACATTTAAGGGATAGTAACTGCCTGGCTATGTTGGGGCTATTCCTAAGAAAATTACAGTTTTAATGAATAAAGAAAATCTCCCTTTCCTTCCATACATTTCTATATTTACCCCCATCTTTTTTTGACATGCAGTGTCAGGAATTGACAGCTAAGAATTTAATCCTACTTTGCTGTTTTTACATTTACTAGTCTTCTGTTAACTCCTCAGTAATGCTTTGCTCCATCTCCTCTTTTGAGGAGATTCAGTAGCTAACACCTAAAAATTCAGTGGACATCTTACCATCCAGAGTAATCTGAAAAGCTTCCAAGTAGATTAGATTTAGAGATGTACTCCTAAATTTTAAAATTCTCACTATCTTTCCTAGTAAGTGGAAGAAATTTCCTAGGTTATAGACTTAATAAAACACAGTGTGATCTTTATTTTTTAGGTAATTTTTTTGTGCTATGGGAGTTTTTCCTACAAATGTATTATGTAATTATGTAATACATTATTCTTTACTCATGTGAAAGTAGAGAGAGGCTTTATTCTTGGATCTATCTCGTCACCGTTTCCTAGTTCAGACTCTCAGCTGTTCTAACATGGACGTTTGCCTAATGATAGCCCAACTACGTTTCTGGCTCTAGTTGCTCCACCACCCAATTGTCATATACACTGCTGCCAAATTAATCTTCTTCAGAAGTAGTTCGCGGTTGTCTTTTCTCAAAAAGCTTCTGTAATTCTGCTTTGCCTCCCAAATGAAGTAATTTTTCCATCATACAGGGCCTTTCAGTTGAAGGCAGTAAATATAACTGAACACCTGCTATATGCCAGGCATTGAGCTTGGTGCTTTCTGTGATGTTGGACTTAACCTATCTTCTCCTCTTGTATTTTGCTCATCTTGGTCCCTCTAATTGAATTACTCTTCTCTTCCCTCCAATTTCTGCAAGACCAGAGAGCCTACCCATTATTTCAAGGCCATTTCTCAGTATCACTTCCATTATGATATCACCCCTGATTCTCTTTTCTTCTTACCCTTGCCTCAACAGAATGTAATTTTTAAAAATATGTATTCTGTGTGATGTTTATTGGTCATTCTCTTATGGTACTTTCTTCTTTGTGTTATGATTATGTTTATCATAGCTCCTATTCAACTGTAAGCCCTTTGATCTGTCTAATTACTCTTTGCATCTCTCACAGCACCTACTCTGTTTCCCGGTATGTTGTATACTAAATGTTAGTATATACTTGAATAGTTGGATATGTGTCTTATAAGTGGCTAACCTTTACTTTCAGGGTTTTGAAGGAAAGGACTGATTATATTTACTGATTTAATTTTTTTGCTAAGCATTGAAAGCTGGATGTCATTCACCGGTTTTTTAAAAGCCATACCTATATAATATTTGTACCTACTATAAGATCAGTAGTAGAGAATTACAGTTTTATTTAACTTGCCATGTGCAGTGCAGGAGACTTTTATTTGACAGTGAATTGTTTGTGATTTTTTTAAAAACATTAAGTACGTAATTTTAAATAATTGACCCTTTTCTTTTTTAGTGCATTTGCACAGTATAACTTGGACCAGTTTACTCCAGTAAAAATTGAAGGTTATGAAGATCAGGTATGTTTCATATAAACACAGGATCTGATATTCTTTATTTCATTTATAATGGTTAGTGTATCCTGCAAGAATTGTGAAGTGGTATGTTTAAAGGTTAAAAAAAAAAAGCATTCATTTTAATCATAGCCACTTAGGAGCAAACTAATTGAAAATATAGTTTCTTTTGTTGAGACCAATAATGCTATTAGCAGAAAGTCCCTTTTAGAAATATTCAAATGTAATTATTTTAAGATTTTAGAAGATAATTGCTTTAAACCTACTTTCTTGTTTTTTATAGGAAAAAAGTCAATCCTATATTAATCCAAAATCTAGAGTTTATATTAGTAAGATTTATGTCATAATTTAGTTGCTCTGGAATTCTACAGTTCTTCATGTGAGTAACTTAGCATTTAGTAATTATTAAATCTTTTCTTTCCAAAGTGCAAGTTGGAATTGCTAAACAAAGAAAAGCCCCAAAAGTCACTAGCATTCTTAGTTTTTATTTTTTGGTTTAAAGTTACTAGTAATTGAACAGTAATTGTGTTTCTATCATGCTTACATGAAGCACAATTTATATAAAACAATATGAAGAAGGAACTGGAGGTAAAACATAAGAGAGAGTAGTAACAATTAGTTCTCAGTGGCAAATTATATTAAAGCTTGCATTTGGCATTATTCATTATGTAATATGTAGTCTCGTAGTTATAGGGGAAAAAGAGAGACCAGACAGAAGATGACTTATAACTGAAGGGAAAAAGTAAACGTGGGTAGGTAGGTAGATAGATAGATTTATGCATGTGTGTATACACACACATACATATAAAGGCACGTAGTGTTTCATTTCATGAAGCTCTTAAATTTTTTTTCCTTGGGAGATTTTGTGTTTTTGATTTTTTTTTTAACTGTTATAAACAATGCTGTACTGAACATCATTGTACCTCTGGGCACATGGACCATAGTTTTGTTAAGGTAAATCCCTAAAAGAATTGCTGGATCCAGGGATGAAACCTTTTAAAATGTTGGATAGCTCTCAAACTCATTTTATGAACCTACTGTAATTTTAATACTTAAACCTAATAAATATAAAACAAAAAAAGCAAACTATACTAATCTCACATATGACTATAGGTTTTAAAACTTTAAACAGATATTAACAAACAGAATCCAGAAATATATCAAAAGAATAATATGCCAAGACTAAATAGAATTTATTATAGGAATGCAGGAGTGGTTCCATGTGAGGCAATATATTGCTCTTATTGCTTAATCAACAAATAAAGAGAAAAACCTTATGATACATCAATAGACAGTGAAAAGGGATTTGAAAAATCCAGCAGCTAATCCTCATTACAAAAACCCTAAGTAAAATAGGGATAGAAGAAAACCTCTTAAATATAATATACTGTTTAATGAAAAACAGTAGTAAATATCAAACTGTAAACACTAATATAATTTTAGTTAACATAGAAAATTAGCCAAGTATGTCAACTTATCACCATTATTATTTATCATAGATGGAAGTATAGCAAATAAGACAAGAGAATGAGAACTCTTAAAGCTTTGGAAAAGAACAGAAAACTCTTAGGTGACATGATTTATATATTTAGAAATGGTGAGAAACTTCCATAAATTAACCTCCCAACCAAAATAACCTATTAGACTTAACAGAATTTTGTGAGATGGCTGAATTTAAGGTAAGTGTACAAAATGCATTAACTTTCCTCTATTGTGGCAAGTAGGGACTTTACACTAGTAGTAGTTGGAGGGGGAGGAGTTTCATTTTAAATAGTGGTAATACTGAACATAAACCTTAACAAGAAATGCATAGGAATGTGAAGAAAATGGTGATTATCTTGAAACACATAAAACAGGTTCTGAGCAAATGGAAGAGCACACTGAATTCCATTTTGAGGTAGAAAGTTAAATTATTTAAAAACTAAAATATGAATTTAATGCAGTTTGATTAGAATCCTGATAGTTTTTTAATTGGTCAAAATTTTCATAAACTATATGAAAAACATGCTTGAAGAAACACAAGAAAAATGTAAGAGTGGTGCGAGACAGTTGCATTGCTAGATAGCAGAAGGTGCTTTATAACCAATGTAAAGTCAAATCAGCGTGGTATTGTGTAGACAAATAGATCAGTAGAGCAGCATATCAAGCCAGAATTTAGTCCCCAAATATATGAATATTTTTATACATGATAAGGTTATAATTTAGACAGACATATAATAAAGGGTATTGGTACCACTGGTTTCTATCAACTACATATGCCATATAGTTAAACCAGTCCTCTGTCTTACAATATATAGAAATAAATTTCAGGTGGATTAAAAATTTGTAAAATGACTAGAATTTTAGGAGAAGAGTCTACATGTATAATTAAGGGCAGGGGAAACCATCTTAAATAAGACTGGAAACCCAGAAACTATAAAAGAAAAGATGGACATTTTGCTACATATCAATTATTTTAACTGTAGAATAAAACAAATACCTTAAATAAAGGACTCTTATAAATTAGTAAGAAAAAAACCCACCCAGATGAAAAATATTCAAAAATATTTGCTCACAGAAGAGAATATGGCCCACAGACTTGGAGATATTTAGACCTGTGAGCCAGAGAAATATATTAAAGTAATGAGATATATTTTATACTCATCAGACTGAAAAAAGAACTGTATACCTATTGATGGTGATAATGTGAAGGGAGGTATCTCATATATTGTTTGCAGAAATGTAGATTGTCACAGCCATTTTTGGAAAGCAGTCTAATTATGTCTTAAAAATTAAAAATATACAAACCCTTTACCTACTGTCCTCACTGCTGAGAATCTATCTAAGAGAAATAGAAGCATCCAGTGGAAATAGAAACATTAGTATGTTAGAATATATGTACAATAATACTTTAACATTTTTAATGTGCCTATCCCTCCTCCCAAAAAGAGAACAGCCTGGAAATAAAGAGATGGTCCAACAGTAGTGGAATGGCAGAATAAATTGTTATACCCCCATCATGGGATAGTATGCAACCATTAAAAAGAATGATGAGAGGTTTACCAGTTGACTCTGAAGGATTTCTGTAAAGTGTTGATATTGGAAAAAAAACCAGATACAGAAAAATATGTATGCATTTTCGTTCCATTCTTGTAGAACAGTGGCCAAAAAACCCCCCTGGATGTATGTGTATGTATATATAGATGTGTATGTATTTATCTGTGTAGGATAATAGGACTGAAAAAAATTCAGAAGGGTACATCCTGTGTTTGCATAATTTACATCAAAGGGATGGGGGAGTCCTGACATAGGTATAGAGTCAAAGATTGGGAGAGTCGCATGGGAAGGAAAAAGAGCGAAATTTTTTAAAAGAAAACACAGAATGTCAAATTTATGCGTGTATAATTTAAATGCACATAAATGAAGAAATTACATTTGTTAAAATTTGGAAGTCAGTTGAAAACAACTGTCAGTGATTATCTTAATAAAAACAAGCAGCAGGCACTTAACAGTAGATGAGATTGTGGGCCCAGGAGTATTGTAGGACACACTGAAGAGGATTCTAAGTGGATTAAAAACATTCCCTTGTAACCGTTCTCAATGAAGGTTATTACCAGTTCCTTAGTTTTGAGGAACTGGAGACTGTTAACAGAAATAGTAAACTGTCCATAGTTCTCAAAAACAAAACAAAACCTGACTCGAGCAGGGTATTAGACGATGGATTTTTTTTCCCCCACTGGGTAGCTGGATGTTATATTGGGAGAAAATCAGATCCACTGATCTGAGCTGCATGAGAGCAGCCTCATTGTCTTTATAGTCTACTCATTTGAAGTATTATATTTGTGCCATATAGTTAAACCAGTTGCTTGGAATAGAATTATTTCATAGTTTTAAGGAAAAAGTTCAAGTGAATGTATAATGTATCAGTATTTAAATGCTATTTAAAATTTTTTTTCCAAAAATTTATTGCATCATTGAAGGTATTGATTACAGAACATGGTGACCTGGGAAATGGAAAGTTTTTGGATCCAAAAAACAGAATCTGTTTCAAATTTGATCACTTAAGAAAGGAAGCAACTGATCCAAGACCATACGAAGCAGAAAATGCAATTGAATCTTGGAGAACTTCAGTAGAAGCTGCTCTGCGAGCTTATGTAAAAGAACATTATCCAAATGGGGTCTGCACTGTAAGTCATCCAGTGTGCACTTTTTTCTTTTGTATTATGTAAATATGATGGTGATTTTGTGATATCTTGAAATTTATAGTAACTTACAGAACGGACATTTTATAACTTAATATTCCATTTTTTGAAGTAAATATTTCTAATGTTTACTATTGTTTTCAAGAAACTTTAAATAGTAAATGTATTATGATAGTCAAAAATGGAAAAATGGTTGTACCTTGAATTAAATCCAAGTAGTAATTCTCATACATTGATTTGAGGAACATGATATGATGATATTCTTTAATGTCATGTTCATGACTCATCTCCCTAAGTTTACATCAAACTTCTTTTCATTAAATTACAAAATCTTAGAACAAATAAAGTTATTTGGAAGTGAACTCTTGTCCTAGTGTGTTTTATAATCAAATTTCTTAAGGTTTTAAATGTGGTTCTTTCATAGGTTTAACCTATTTTTTATTTTCAGGATAAAATATGCTAGAAAGTAGGAGTACTTTTTTTTTCTTTCATATATTGTGCCTAGCTATACTTTTTAGTCCCCCACATTTGTGTTTCTGTGATCTTCTCCATAGCCAGTGATCTTTTGAAATGCAAATCAGATCATGAAATCTCCTGCTTGAAATTCTTCAAAGATTTCGTGTTGCACTTAGGATAGAGTCCAGGCTTCTGAACATGGCTTTCAAGGCCCTGTGAACCTGGCCTCTGCCTACCTCTCCAGCCTAAGATGACCATACATCCTGGTTTATACCTGCTGTCCCAACATAATTATTAGTATTACCAATAGCCACCTCATTTCACTCTCAGAAGATTCCTGCTTAGGACAAAAATTCATATGGTCTCCTTAAGTATCTAGCTCTCAATAATTATTTGAGAAGTATAGCAACATAACCTAAAATACCTTACAGGTTCTTTGAATTATAACCGTGTTGCTTAGGATTATTTTGGAAGAATACCTCAAGAATAAGGTGGTGAGGTTGAGTTAGAGTGTCCTTGATCCCAGGGGATCGAAAGACAAATTATTCACTACTTTTTTAAAGCCGTTGGCAAGAGGTGAAATAACATCATCATACCATTGCAGGCATTCTCTTAGTGAACTTTCTTAGTTGTAAGTAAATTAATTTTCTCACTTCTGTCTCAATACTTTTTTATTTTAAATGTCTAGAGAAATGGCAACCCCTGAGATTGTGGGATGTTTATGCATATTTTGAGAGTACAGTTTTTTTCCAATAAATTGTACTTCATTAATTGTGAACTATTTTATGATTCACTAAGAATCTGTGACTAGGTGTACATATTTAAGTATTTGTTTTTCTAGCTACTGTATTTGGAATGATGACCTACTTTGTATTCTTTTATATGTTCTTGCCAAAATGCTGTACAATTTTCAGTATTTTATAGATGTTTAAAGTTGGACATTCTGTGGCCCTAAATTCACTCTTGTGTTTATTTTCTTTACCAACAAGGTATATGGTAAAAAAATAGATGGACAGCAGACCATTATTGCATGCATAGAAAGCCATCAGTTTCAAGCAAAAAACTTTTGGTAAGTTAAAATTTTGTGTATTGGGGAATTTTGATACTGCTTATACTCTTTGTAGTTCTTGCTTTATTGATTGGGCCTATACCTTGTTTGTGTATGATTGACTAAGAACAATATAATATAAAACTTCAGTCTTTTTATATAAGAAAAAAATCTGTTCCATAATCAACCTGATCTTTTAAAGGTGGCAGTAAATCTATTGACACTCAGTGAAAAGAAGGTGGGAGAGCATGGGGTGTTTTTAGACTAGCAAGCAGCATTCTGAGGGAACATGCGTGCCTGTGAGCAGACCAGTTGGCAGGCCCATATGCTCATTCTGAGAAGGGGTTGTTCCTGAATGAGACTTACATGGGGGAGGAGGGCAGAGGTACTTATAAATAAAGTGAAGAATGATCGCGTTTTGGTACGTGAACTTTGGTGACTCTGAAGTAGATGTTTTCGTGTGGATTGCTTTGTGCTTGGTTGGCCAGTGTGAGGAAGTAATGACATGTTTTGTCCAGCGAGGCAAATTGCAGTCATGCCTTACAATTTTTGTACAAATCATTTGCTTATCCCTTATAAAAGTCCAGCTCCCCAAAGCACTGATTTGCACTCTTAATCTTGGACCTTTAACAAGTTGTTGGGCCTTTTTATTCTTAGACAAGACTATTTCTGAGATATCTCCTGTTATAAAATTCTGTGGCTCTCCAAGACTTTATATAAGTTCAGAATTGAATGAAATCTTTACTTTTATCCTCCCTTTTTGATAATACATTCTAAGGCCATCAGAGTAAGTATGGTCATAGTGTTTACCTTTTAAGTATATTAGTCTTTGACTTGTTAGCTGAGTTGGTTGGTGGTGCTGTTAAGGGTAGAGTAGCAGGTATCAGTAACCCCTGTGGACCACTTTGATTTGTGGCCCTACTTAACCATCACAGAAATAAATGCAGGTTACAGGAACTTCTGGAGGAAAGAGATCCATTATCACTGAGGGAAAATAAATTTATTTGTAAACATAGGCCTTAATGACAAGCTGCAGTTTCCTAAAAATTCTGTTGTATTAACTTACTTGTATGGCCTTGATATAAATGTAGTTTCTCCATTTGTGGCCTAAAAACTTGTAGCATTAATTTACCAGTATCCTAAGAAATAAGTCTTCACAAAATTGTTATTAATTTGTGCTGTTTGTGCCAGGATATATATATAATAAAATCAATTTTGTTGGGATTGAACTCATTACTAAGTTTTAGTTTAAAATATATTGAGAGATGTTATAGTAAATTTACTAGTTTTCAGAAATACAGTTTGAGTGTTAGCATATATAAAATGAAAATGATGTCCTTGAATTTTCTATCTGTTTCACTTCACATATCTGAATTTTTTTTTCTAAACTACTACTATGAACATTATATCATTGAAGCTAAAAATCTCTTCCGCTTTTTGGAAAAGATAATTTTTTATGACATTCCAAAGTGCTAGACATCACATATCACAATAACCTCAGTAAAATCTAAATATTTTGGTACAAGGAAATTACTTCAGTTCACCTCAAATGCAGATAGCACAAAAATCAGAAGATTCTAGTCATGGTCATTTCTTAGATTTCACTGGGGACATTCTTTTCTTGGTCTCTGCTATTTCCCTAACATCTAGCAGTATTGAGGGCTTAATAAATGTTTGTTGAATAAATACACATTTCTAATTAAAGCATTAATAGAAGAGAAGGGAAGAATATAATTAAAGGCTAGGACATCTTGACCGTTTACTCCATTGATGAAAGAAAGGGTACTGTTTATGCAGTGCAGTTTACTATTACTATATAGTAATGCCTTTGGAAGGATCTTTTGAAATAGATCTCAAACTGGTACGATTACTTGATTTGGAATTCCTTTTTTCTTTTTTTTTTTTTTAATTTTCACAATCAATGGTGATATATGTATGTTGTCATTATAAATCAGAAATGTGTATGCTTAGAACTCACTAGTGCTTGATAGTAATACCTAAATAAAAGGAATAACTTCTTTTGGAATCATGAAATAAAAATGAATAGATCTGGGCTTCCCTGGTGGCGCAGTGGTTGAGAGTCCGCCTGCCAATTCAGGGGACACGGGTTCGTGCCCCGGTCCGGGAAGATCCCACATGCCGCGGAGCGGCTAGGCCCATGAGCCATGGCCGCTGAGCCTGCGCGTCCGGAGCCTGTGCTCCACAATGGGAGAGGCCACAACAGTGAGAGGCCCGCGTACTGCAAAAAAAAAAAAAAAAAAAAAAAAAAAGAAGAATAGATCTAAGTTCTTTTTCCAATCAAGCTTCAATGGATAATTTTGGCTAAGTCACTCAAAGTCAAAACATGTTATAAAATTATCTTTTATTTTGTAGAACATATACATTGTTCTAATAATAGTACTTTTCAAATGATAAGTGTTAACTTTAGGTATGAGAGTGCTATCATTCTGCAGGTTTTTGTGATTGGGCAGACTGCAAGAATATTGAAGGGAACCCAGAAATAATTCTGTAGCAAAGCCAGTATAGTGATCCATTAGCTCTGTGACTGTTTTAAAAATATATACTGTTTAAAAAAAAAACTGACAGGTATAAGTTTACATATCAGAATATGTCTTTAGTATGCAAAAGAGCAAATAGAGGTCAGAAGAAAAGGAGTTGCTATGAAAAGGCTGTCAGGAAAAAATTAGGATAAAATTCATTATCTAGGAGACAAAAATGAATAACATGCCTGTTGCTTGTTTGTAATGTGACAGTTTCTTACGATTAATCTGTATCAATTTTATACCAAAAATCATTTTGGGATCTAAGAGGAGGATGCATGTGCCTTTTATGTGGAAACTTTAAGCCTAAAATTGGAAGAGGGAAAAAAATCTGATGCTTATAACCCTTTAAAGCCCTTCTCTTTCCAGATATCGAAATCTCCTTAAGAATGTTGTATTACTATCCATTCTTTTAAAACTATGGGACTTTGTATCATTCACTAGATGGTAAACTTGTGAAAGGCCCTGGTAATCTGAACATTTATTCAGTTTTTTCTTAATTAAAGCATAAGTCAGAAAACTGATGTAGTTTTGAACTGTATTTTAAGCCTTAGCTTTAGAGTTCTTAGGTTGCATCCATTATGTAGGTCCTTTCTTATCAGCAGGATGAAGATTAAATTAAATGTAGCTCATAACTGAACGTAACCTCTTGATTCTTTTGAATATTTCAGGGATTAAAAAAAAGAATGTCCAGAGTCCATCCCCCACACTGTCTTATACTGTAGCGTGAAATTTAAATCTGGAACTTAAAATTTATTCAAATTATTTTCCCTACCTTATTTATAGCTGCTGTTTTTATTTTTAAGGAATGGTCGTTGGAGGTCAGAGTGGAAGTTTACAATCACTCCTTCAACCACTCAGGTGGTTGGCATCTTGAAAATTCAGGTATAAAATAAAAAGAATTTGCTGATCTCTAGATGATTCTGAGCATAGAAGCAACTAATTCATATGTTTACATTTTCGTAGTACTCAATAACTGTTTCTTTTCCAGGTCTTTGTTTTGAGGTAATGGGAAAAACAAGTAGTGCTGATTTCATCTTTTAAATAACCTTGCAGTTCATTCCCTAGTCATCAAAAATCTGCAAGGATAGCTGACAGATTCTAAAAACACAGCTAAAATTAGATGCTACCATTTGGTCTGCTCTTCATACAATTTGTTCATCCAAGCATCTTCTGAGTTTGAGTTGTGCTGTTCTGTCTTGTGAATTGGAGTGGAGTTGAGTGAGGTATAATATTAATATATGTGTGTGTATAGATGTATAAGTATATATATATGTTAACATGTACATAATACATATATCTTAAGTATCTTCTGTACTCATATTTGGCTTCTTATATGAAAGCCACTAGAATTGACTCAGTGTAAGCTCAAATGTTTATATAGAAGAAATTTGATAACTAAGAGGATTTAAATATGAATATTACTAAATAAGTTAAAGAAAAATACTAATTTCTTTCTATCTTGGTTCACTTATTTATTCAGTACATTTGTTGCTTAACTGTCGTGAAAGGTATTATGCTAAGAGCCATAAAGGAATAAAGATGAATCAGATGCACTGCTCTATCATTTGACTCCAGTATACATTATTTCTAGTCTTTTATCCTATTACTTGTATGTCTTGGTGTGGTTATCATTTAGGGGCTAGAAAATAGAGGTTATGAGCATGGATTCTGAAACCAGACTGCCTGAGTTTGAATCCCAGCTCTGCCAGTTATTAGCTGTATGACATCAGGAAGTCATTTAAGCTCTTTCTGTTTCCTCATCAGCTAAAAAAAAGAAAACAGCAACAATGAAATAGCTCATACAATTTTTTGAAGATGAGTTAATATGGGCAAAATGATTAGAACAGAGCCAGACATAAAGTGCTTATTGAATGGTAGTCATTATTGTTGACATTATTTTTTCCTTCAGTTAGGCCTCTAGCTCTCACCTGGATGATTTCTGAGATGTGCCCCTGTTGGGCCAAAGCTTGTTGAGAGCCAGGATTGGCTGGTTCTATCTTCAGCACTTGGCATGATGCCTGGTTTATAATGGTTACTTTATTTTGTTGATTTGTTGGACCCTTTGCCATCTCCTAATCCACTTTTTTACATTGCCATCAAGAAAGGTGATTTTTAAAAATTTAAATCTGGATATGTTACTTGCCACTTGAGACCATTTTAGTGGTACACTCACCTACTAGATAGTCCAGACATATTTGCATGGCATAGAAGGCCCAGGGTTGACTCGTCACCTACCTGTATATTCCACCAGCCACAGCTCCTACTCCCCAAACTCGCACACATTCCAGTCCTAAGTACCTGCAGGCCTTTCCTAAAGTATGCTCTTCTCTACTAAGCTCAGTTTCCTCACCTTCCCTAGTTTGTTATACTCATTTTACTAAACCCAAGTACAGTGTTACCTCTTTTCTGAAGTCCTTTTTTTATGTCTCAGAGAGAGTCTGGAGTATTGCTAATGTACTTTGTACGTACCTCTTACTGTGTTGTGTTGAAATATGAGGTCAGGGGCTGTCTTTTTAAAAGCTTTGTGTCTCTAGAACCTCCTGTAGTAGCAGTCATATATAGTAATCACTCAGTTAATGTTTATTGAATAAATTCATGTCTTTGAATTTGAGGAATTAAATGGATGGTGGAAATACACAAAACAAGAGTGGTGTTGGGAGAGAATATTGTGAGTTTGATTTTGGAAATCTTGAGTTTAGATACCAGTAGAAAACATCTATGAGGTAGAAATGTGCAGCAGTCCAGTCAATGGAGGGCTTACCTGAGTAACTGCAGGAACTGCTACCTAGTTCCTTGCTAGCCTGAGGGCAGGAAGAGGCTTGCTGGAGTTTAAGGTCAGGAGCTCAGCAGAGAAGACTAGGTTAGAGCTGAAATCGGTAGTCATCTGCATTGATGTGATTGTTGAAGCCATGAGGATCTTGATAACTCCTGTAATGTGGTTTCTGTAATTTCTTTTTCTAATAGGTTCATTATTATGAAGATGGTAATGTTCAGCTAGTGAGTCATAAAGATATACAAGATTCCCTAACAGTGTCCGTAAGTAATTAATTCCAAAATAAAATTTAAACAACCTAATACTTCTATACAACTAGAGTGATTTTGGAATTAACATTTTAAGTAGTATTTCTGCTTCAGATTAAAGTGTTTTCAGATAGATTAAAGATGGTAAGTAATTGGAAATTGGTACCTAACTTTTTTTTTAGCAGCTTTATTTAAAGAGATACAATTCACATACCATTCAGTTCACCCATTTAAAGTATAATTTTTTTTTAAGTATTATATTAATAGGGTTGTACAACAGTCACCACAATCTAATTTAGAACATTTTCATCCTCCAAAAACCCTGTATCCATTAGCAGTCATTCCCCATTTCCTCCCACCAGCCCTTCCCCCAAACCCCTCTCAGCCCTAGGCAACCATGAATCTACTTTCTGACTCTGGATTTTCCTATTCTGGACAATTTATATAAATGGAATCCTATGATATGTGATTTTTTGCGACAGGCTTTTTTCACCTAGCATAATGTTTTCAGGGTTCATCCATGTTAGAGCATGTGTCAGTACTTCATTCCTTTTTGTAGCCAAATAATAATCCATATACCACATTCTATTTATATATTTCTCAGTTGATGGACATTTGTGTTGTTTTCTACTTTTTGCTGCTATGAACCTTTGTGTATACTGTTTTTTGTGTAGACATTGCTTTAATTTCTCTTTGATGTATACATAGCAGTGGCATTGCTGGGTTGTATGGTAGTTCTTTGTTTCACCGTTTGAAGAACTGCCAGACTGCTTCCAAAGTTGTTGCACTATTTTTACATTCCCATCAGTTGTATATAAGGTTTCCAGTTTTTCCACATCCTCACCAAAACTTATGTCTGCCTTTTTATTATAGCCATCCTAGTTGGTATTAATTATATCTTTTTTTAAAAATTAATTAATTTGTTTTTGGCTGCATTTTTGGTTCTTCGTTTCTGTGCACGTCTTTCTGTAGTTGCGGCGAGCAGGGACTACTCTTTGTTGCGGTGTGCAGGCTTCTCATTGCAGTGGCTTCTCTTGTTTCGGAGCTTGGGCTCTAGGCACGTGGGCTTCAGTAGTTGTGGCACACAGGCTCAGTAGTTATGGCTCGTGGGCTCTAGAGTGCAGGCTCAGTAGTTATGGCGTAAGGGCTTAGTTGCTCCACAGCATGTGGGATCTTCCTGGACCAGGGCTTGAACCCATGTCCCCTGCATTGGTAGGCGGATTCTTAACCACTGCGCCACCAGGGAAGCCCCTGTTAATTGCATCTTACTGTGATTTTTATTTATATTTTCCTGATGGATAATGATATTGAGCATCTTTTTGTGTATTTGTTGGCCGTTTGAATAGCTTCTTTGGAAAAATGTCTTTTCAGATCCTTTGTCTATTTCTTAATTGGTTATTTGTGTTTTTATTGTTGTTGTAATTGTTGCTTACGTATTCTGATACAAGTCCTGTATCAGATATATGATTTACAAATATTTTCTCCCATTCTTTGTGTCTTTTCACTTTCTTGGTAGTATCATTTGCAAAACAGAAGGTACCAGTTTTGATGTGGTCCAGTTTATTTTTTCTTTTGTAACTTATGCTTTTGGAATATTAATAGAAACTATTGCTTAACCCAAGATCGTGAAGATTTACTCCAGTGTTTTCTTCTACGAATTTTATAGTTTTAGCTTTTAAATTTACATCTGTGCTCCTGTACTTAACTTTTAAACCCTATTGTATTTTTTTTCTCTATTTGGAGTATGATTTAATGAAGTTTTTCTGAAGTTCAGCTTTCAAATTCTGGAAATTTTGAACTTGTTTTTTTTTCCCTGCAGAGGTCTTTCACACATTCTTTTCATTGAACATGCAACTATTTCTTTGCAGAATTTTTTTGTCCCAAATATATTATAATATGTTAACAGTGACATTTCTGATAAACATTTGTTTATCAAATGTGTTTTATACCTAAAAGCATTAGTATATTATAAACATCAACTGCTAATATTCAAAATTAGCTAACTTACAAATATTTTTAAAACTTTATTTTTAATTTAAGAAAGCATTTGATTTAATGTTAAGAAACATGTGTGAGTGTGTTAGGCCAGATGCTACCTGAAAAGAAATGAAAGCTGTGGGATTTTTGGATTTTCTTTTCTTTTTTTTTTTTTTTGCTTTTTCTTTTGGTTTTTTTCAAGTTTTCATTAACACTTAGGTGATTTCTGCTTTCTTGCTAAGTAGTATTCTTCTTGCAGAATTGCCAGGAAAGATAATTACTAATGTCTGGTCTCCACTCAATATAGTTCTATATCGTGAGTATGTATGTAATATTATTTGTGTAACAAGGTACTTAGTATTCTTTGAGGAGTTTGACATTGAGTAAAGAGTCTTCCTAAGAGAGATTTGTCTACAAAATTACAGACTGTGGAGTTGTGAGATCTTGTCGTAGTAATTAAACTTGACTAATATGCCAATTTGTGCTGAGTGTTTTAGGAATTACCTTTTCACTTTATCTTAGAGGATTTTCATTGTTGTTTTACTGTTTTTGGATAGAAAAAAATGTACCCATTATATAAATACATGTGTAAATATATATAAAATATGTAAAGTAAGGTGTTAGATAATTTTACGTCAACAATTGTTAACTTTCAGTGTTAGGAAAGAAACAAAGAAATGCATTATATTGGAATAAAATTCCAATATAAAAATTTTTTTAAAAAATTTTTTCCAGAAAATATTTAAACACTAAAAAATGCACCTTAAACTTTAAAATATGCTTTTTCTAATTGGTAATATTTTTTAAATGTATCATTGTGGTGGTAAATATTGTTCAGTAAATATTTAGCAATATAGTCATTAACTAGAAATCTGTGAGTAGCATCTTACCCGTAAAGATTTTTGAAATGCTTGTTAAGTGTTATAATTGAATTTTTCATCAACATGTACTATTAAGATTTCGCTTTCCTTAACCAGTGAAACACTAAAGCCATGCTCATTCTGTAGACTTTTAAAACATTTTTGCCTAGTTCCCCTTGAATTTAGAATAATTGATCTTACAATATTTTCCCTTTGTCATAATTTCCATCTGTGTTATTTATTAAATTATAACAAATCATTAACCATACATCTATTGACATACCTATTTAAAAGTAATAGTGGTGTAGTTTTAAATTACTATTTTTTTTACTTTTGATTTTGTTTTTCATTCAGAATGAGGTGCAAACAGCAAAAGAATTTATAAAGATTGTAGAGGCTGCAGAAAATGAATACCAGGTATGATTTTCAAAAATATTGTATAATCTATATTTGCTTGTAAATAATGGCACTGAAATTTTAATTTCAGTCATAAGCCTGAATTTTTTCATTGTTTCACTATAATAAGATACAGTCTTTTTTGTGTGTGTTTTGTTTGTTTTAGTTCAAGGGCAAACTTGTGAAAATGTAGTTAAAACTCAGTTTTAGCCAACTGTAATTTCTGATAATTGGTCAAAATAGGCCAAGATTTTAAATGGTTATTTTGTTTCTGATTGGAAGTTCTACTTTAGGAGGTATTTCCCAAAGCATTTGGATTATATGTGATCTCCTTAGATCATATTTCATTTTGTACTCTTTTACATTCTTCACCTGCTTCTAAATTGCACTCTTGAATTTAAGCATTTGATTTGTGTATTGGACATGTTTCCACTCCTTGCAAACAGTAATTTGTGAAATTGTTCTGAGAGAAATAGTAAAATAGATCCAAAATGAGGACACACAGATAGTAAATCTAATTTATAATTTCATTTTATTAAATTTAATTATTCAAAATGATTATAAGCTTTTTCTTTTAGCTGCTTTTATAAATAGCTTTTAAAACCATATTGGAGTTTTTATTTGGCTTTTTAGAAAACAGTGAAACAGGCTGCTTAAATAAAGATTTTTCTTAAAACATCTGTGTGTTTTATACATTGTTCTGTTCCTTTTATTTCTTTAAACTTTTAACTACTGTTTTTCATAGACTGCCATCAGTGAGAATTATCAGACAATGTCGGACACTACTTTCAAAGCCTTACGTCGACAGTTGCCAGTTACACGCACTAAGATTGATTGGAACAAGATCCTTAGCTACAAGATTGGCAAAGAGATGCAGAATGCATAAGATGAACATTGCATGACCGGATCATTTTAGTGTCTTTGCGTTTTAAAAAAAATCATTGCAAAAGTATTCAGAACTGTCAAGCTACCCAGTCAGATGGGCCGTTGCCATTTAAAATCACTGTAATTAATTAGTTTGGTTAGAGCACAGAGCTTAGCTAATCAACCATTATTTTTTATTTCTTTTGTTCAAAGAAGATTGAAAATCAGTTTAGTTTAAATGTCTTTTACTTTCTTTTATGCCTTTCTTTCTTACAATGAAGACATGATTCCTCTAGTTTAATGTCAAAAGTTTTTTGAAGTGTTTCAAAAATATTTTACTTACCGTAACCCTAAAATTATTGTCTTTTGGTTTATGAAGTGGGTAACTTTTGATATATGCCCAGTTCTTTTTAATGGGGTCAATAATGGACATTCTAGTTTAAGGTGGTTGATGGATTTAGCCATACATGCTGCTAAAGAAATTGTCTACCTTTTCCCCCTTACCTCTTTCATTTATGTAAGATTGAGATTAGAGGGAAAGCATTTTCTATATCAATTGTGTTTAAACCTTTCAAGAAGGTTATTTAGCTAGCTTAGTGTTTAACTAAACTTTTTTTAAACAAGGCCAAGGTCTAATGCTGTTTTGAGATTCTGAATTAAATGAAAATACTTATTTCAGAAATGCATTTAATGCTTTTTTCTTGTGACAGTTATGCAAATTAGCTTGGATTCCATATGTCCCTGAGTTATTTTTATCATAAAGCCACAAATGTATTATAACAAGGCAAATTGTAATATATATAATCCTGAACTCATGACCATGTCTCAGTTTATTTTTTTCTTGGATTGGAAAGTACTAAAATTCAATGTGACATTAAAATGAAATGAGAACATTTCATTTTATACTATTTATTTGAGTATAAAAATCACTTAACCAGTGAATCATATATACTATTTTAAAATACTTTCTTTGGATATTTGTGATTCTTAACTGGTTGTAAATTAGAGAAGTTGGGAGTACATGTGGTGTGCAGTTAAGTCTAAATTTTTCCATCTTCCTATGCATCATAAGCATGTTTGTAATATTTTAAAAAATACATTTACTGATGCTACAGGAATTTCAAGCCTGTGGCGAATGTTAGTATTTACTATAGGGAGGGTGGATTTGTGGTTTCATTCAGTTGAGTATTGCTTATTATACTCCAGTGGAATCCTTTCCTCACATACTCCTGCGGATGTCTGGGCCTGGAAATGTTTTTTTTAAAAACACCACTTTTATTTTGTACAATAAAATATTTCATTAGCTTGAATTGTATAGATTTAAAAAATTCTCTCAATGAAAGCATGTTGTTTAATTTCTTTTTAAAAATCACGGGCTTTGAAAGCATTGAGAATATAATATGAAATTATGACATTTTTGGTTAAATCATTTTTTCTAGTTTTAAAATACAAGTTTTGTCATATTGAGATTCCGGAAGAAGATGAATTAGCAGTGTTAATTATTCTCTTTTTTAAAACACATTTTCGAAAGTCTGATAATGATTCTGAACTAAACACTAGGTGAATCTTTAATTGATTAGCTTAATCGTGTCCACTGGGCTATCATGGGATTATAGCCCCTGAAGGTCAATTACTTTGGCTCTGTTTTATGACCTAGAATGCTGTCGTAAAAATATATGTAATTGTTTTTATTTTATTAATTTTATTATTTTTTTATACAGCAGGTTCTTATTAGTTATCTATTTTATACATATTAGTGTATATATGTCAGTCACAATCTCCCAATTCATCCCACCCCCCAACTTGGTGTCCATACATTTGTTCTCTTATGTAATTGTTTTTAAGGTGATGTGCATGTAAAAGGTCATATTTATCAAAATAATTTAGAGTACAGTCTGAAATAATGGTTGTGCTATAGACTTAGTCTTCTATAGTCTAAGAATAGCATTTTATTAAAGTGGAAGGAGATTAGAAACACGAAGTATCCTAAAACTCAGGGATGTCTTTTTAATAGGAGTCATAATGTCTACTGTGTTGAATAGGCCAAAGTGTGGAGATAAAGGCAAAACTAGAACAAAATTAGGAGGCTGCTGCATGAATCCGGTGGAGAGAGAAAGCTGGCTTGGCCTGAGGTGGTAGCTGTAGGCTGTAGAGGTAGTGATATCTGGATATATGTTAAAGATAAAAGCAAGTGTATTTGCCAGGATTGGTTGTGGAATGTGAGAGATGTCAAGGACATTTCGGGGTTGAGAAATTGGGGAAGATTCAGGGTTGGGGAGGCCTGGGAACTTGGTTTTCAAGGGGGAAATACCATGTAGCAGTTAGATACTGGAGATAGGAGGTAGAGGAGTGCTCTGGACCAGAAGAATAGGAGAGCAAACAGACCTGGGAAACATACTTTGATAGCCAGGCAAAATGAAGGACTACTCAAAATTAGTGATAATGAATCTAATGAGACCACTAAGTATGACTGAATGTATTTCTTCAGCCACGTAACACTGCATGCATGAGTACAGGCACAGAGTAGGTGAATTGGATTTAACCAAGGTTGTGGTTTTACCAAGTGAGTCTGACTGCCCCCATGAAGAGGGGCAGGGTTGTAATGATAACCTGGAAACGTCAGCTAGGTAAGCGGGGAAGTGCAGACATGAGAGGAGAGGAGGGATAGTGAAAATGTGGCACCATCAATGGATTATAGGTATGTTTAGAAGGAATGACCTAGAAATGTAGGAAGTAGGGGTTACAGTGATATGCTTAAAATTGAGAATTTGAGGAGTTATACTTATCTGTCATGACAAATATGATCAAGGAGGTGATTGGCTGAGTAAGAGAGGAGAGGAGTTTAGGAACCATGAAGCCCAGGCTTGCTGTGGATATTGCAGTCAAGAATTAGGATAGAAGTAAATGTTCTGATGTGATACATTTGATAGATATTTATGAGGTTTTTCCTCATTTGGGATTTTGGAAACTAAAATGGGGACAGGAGCATTAAAATGGTATCCTGGAAGTTCTGGTTCATTACAAATGTTTTGGGATGGACTTCCCTGGTGGTGCAGTGGTTAAGACTCCAAGATTCCACTGCAGGGGGCATGGGTTCGATCCCTGGTCGGAGAATTAAGATCCTGCATGCTGTTCAGCACGGCCAAAAAAAAAAAAGCACTTCCTTTAGGAAAAAAAAATGTTCTTGGAAACTGAAATTCTTAGGAAAATAATTAAGGACAATTATAGATAATTCTCTAGCATTGGGGTGGCCCTTTTTGTGATTAAAATCATTTTTGACTTTTAATCACACCAGAAGCTTCGGGATAATGCAAGATCCTTTGAAAAGATCTTCCATACTGATCATCAGTTTATGCTTTTGCCAACTAGTGGTTATAAAATATAAAGGCATATTTTGCCAAACACAGGAGTTTGGTAATGCATGTATGTTATTAAATTTCCTAAGAAGAGGGTGTATTTCTGTTCACTTCTCTACGGAAGATTATTTAAAAGCAGAATCACAATGTACATGCTATTCCTAAGTTGTAGTGTTTTGGGTCTGAAACTGAAAACTTTTTAACAAGGCTCTTTGTATAGGCATCTTCAAATTTCACTTTCTGCATATTATGCAAAAGCTTTATTGTAGGATTGGCTAGTAATGCTAGCTATTAGAGAATATGGAAAATATTCACCAATTAAAGTAACCAGTTAAACTTTTTTTTTTTTTTTTTTTTTTTTTTTTTTGCAGTACGCGGGCCTCTCACTGTTGTGGCCTCTCCCGCTGCGGAGCACAGGCTCCAGACGTGCAGGCTCAGTGGCCGTGGCTCACGGGCCCAGCCGCTCCGCGGCACGTGGGATCTTCCCAGACCGGGGCACGAACCCGTCTCCCCTGCATTAGCAGGCGGACTCTCAACCACTGCGCCACCAGGGAAGCCCACCAGTTAAACTTTTAAGGCCTAACTGGTATTAGAAATTAATGTCAGGTCATTCAAGTTTAATCACACTGTGTTCAGAGGACTGTTCTAGGCATTGTAGAGTCAGGAGAATATAAAACTGTTTCTTAAAGGAGTCTACAAGGTAGTCATGTTACTATAGCAGTGTTTTCTAATTTTTGCACATCATAACCTGTATGGAAAAATGGTGGTAATTTTAAGACAGTCTGGGAGAAACGGATGAGGCTGCTTGCCAGCTGTCCTAAGGGTTGAGGGGATCAGAATCTTCGTACACCTTGAGCCTATTTAGGAAGGTGTGTAAAATACTTTAAGGTTGTTTACAAGATGCACTTCAAGCCTAACTTACCAAAGGTAAGTTAAAGGTAAGACATCCTTCTAAAGGGATGTCAGGCCAAGGAAGTTTTCCTGGAAAGGACGAGTTTAAACTGTACTTTAGCACACTATTTTTTTGTAAGTATGCATGTAACTGGTAGGCAGGAAATCCTCTTGTATTTCATCGAAGCATCAAAATACAGATAACAGCATATCACTCTGGTATGTCATAGGTCAAATAGCGTTATCCAGTTGAAAACGAAATCTGACTTTGTTTCTTTCTTTATACATTTCACAGTACAAAATGAAGTCAACACAAAGGGTAAAATTTTAAATGTGTTCTTATAAAACTGGAGTATGACTAATAAGATGCTAATGCATTTTTATCTCTAGTTTTGGTATAATCTAAGAAAGTTGTACTAGTTAGTTTAATGTTAGTTGTAACATGTAGTGTTAAAAACTCGATTTTCATTTTTTTTTTTGTAGTGTGACTATCGGAGAACTAACATTGTTTGTCACAAACTGACTAGAGAGCACACGTGTCACAGATGTCAAACCAGCCTTTCATTCTGATAACATCTTCACTACATGAACTTAAAGCTATCTGATTAATAGAAGACTGTTAAGGAAACAAAGTTGGTTGGTATGTCTTAGAAGATGATTTCTTCGGGAAATTTGTAGAATGCCCAGCTCTTAAACCAAATAAATATCCAAGGAGTTCTCTTACTAAAAGATACCCCTTAAAGTCTTCTTGACTAAACAACAAAAATCACTGCCTTCCTCCTTGACTTCAAGTTTTATGCTGCTAACTTGCTAACTTAGTAGAATCTGAACACTGATGCAGAGCTCTTCCAGATTTCTACCTGAAATTGAGGCCTTGCCCCTTGTTTCCCAAAAGAACGCTAAAGAGAAATACCAAGGAGCTACAGGTCTCTTAAGTATAGTAAACACTAAGACTTTAGTTCTTTTAGACTGCACAAGAAAATACAGATCAGTGTTCAGGACACTGAAAGTATCTCAAATGAGGAAAGGCAAAATTTAAAGAAAATCCTGCTTACACGCACCGCTTTCCCCTTTGGGGCCCCTTTATGAAGGAGAAAGAAAAAGGAAATGACAGAGACTTGCACTGGCAAAATCTTAAACCAGTCTAAATATCCAGTAACAAAGAATGAATACAGATACCATGGATTGTTAACAAGATAGCATACAGCTTTTAAAAACTTATTAGCCAGAGCTTCATATACAACATTATAAATATTGAGAGAAAAAAGCAAGTTGCAAAAAGGTAAGTACAATTTTGAGTGTAAGTTGAAAACCTCTGAAACTACATATATGTGTGTGTGTGTGTGTATATTGTTTTATGTACAGCAAATGTATACAGTAAAAAGCTAAAGCAGGATAGTATATGTGTTGGGAGGAACATAGGGGAGTGGGGCTGGAGAACAGTATAGAGGGATTCAGTTGTGTCTGTAAGATTTGTTTCCTAAACTGGGTGGTAGGTATATAGGTGTTCATTACAGCATAATCCTTTTTTTTTGTCATTTAAAATATTATACAACTTACATTGACACATTTGGGACTTCATGAAAGGACTCAGTTTGAAGGTAATAAAATGTCAAAGGTCATAACCATAGAATAAGTTGAATAAGAAGTTTACTAATACCTCTTTTAAAAGTCATTGGATCAGTATTGTTGTATAGTGAATTTTATCAAGCTTTCCATATTCAGATTATTTCAATGTTATACAAATAGATGGACATCTATTTTATGAGCCTGGCATAATCTTAAATAAAAAAGAACCAAAAAAAGAAAACTGTTGATGAAATTTCCCTGTTTCCCTGTAAAGTTAAAGGCAAAATTCCTAATACAATAATAAAGCATACTACATTGTGACCAAGTAGGATTTGTCACTGGAATGCAATGCGTGTTCCTTGTTAGCAAATTTAGCAATATAGCTCACTACAGTAACATATTAAAGGAGAGAACACACATAATCCTTTCAGTAAAACATTTTATAAAATTTTATACCCAGTCCTGATTTTGAAGGCAGCATCTCAAATCAGGGGGGTAAAGATGAATTAACTCTATAAATGGTGTTGGGACAGCAGGGTGGCTAGCTGGAAAAAGAGAGTTAAATTGGATCCATCCCCCCACAAGTTAACACCAAGTTAAAATTGGATCAAAGTTTTATTGGTGTAAACTATCATGAAAGTTCTTGAATAAATCATGGTAACAATTTCTAAATAATTTCAGAATAATAGAGTATTAGAAGACTTTTCTAAGACAAAACCTTCAGAATCCATAAAATAAAAATGTATTGGACTTCATAAAAATTAAGATTTTTCTGTAAGCTTAAAATGCTCTAAGCAAAATCAAAAGACAAACTACCCACAGGAAAAAACATATTTGCAACGTATTTGGCAAATGGTTACTTTTCCTAATGTCTAATGAGTACCTACAACACAGTAATTAAGAGTCCAATAGAATGTTGAAAAGCAGATGCTCTGAAGTCTGAGTCCCTGACATGGAGAGAGCCTTACCAGTCTTGGTCTGTCTAATTGGACTTTTGTTGAGAAAGGAACTTGTTTAAGCCACTGCTGTTTTCTGTTTGAGGCATTTTTTGTAATCACTTCTGCTTCTCATCCTACACAGAATTTGGTACCAGAAGTGGCATCCTAACACATGGCATTGGCTAGAGGCAGGGTATATCAACAGGGCTTCTACTGACATTTGAATACAGTACAATGTTCATACTACACTCTGTGGTGCAGTTATCACCTCTGCATACCGGCACCAAATGCCACTGACATCTCCCAATCCTGTGACAATCAGAAATAACTCCCTAGAGGAAGGGAGTATTGATCCACTGGCTAGGGGGATTCCATAGGGCACAGATATTGCAGGCTGGAAAGCTGGTGACCCTTGCTGGGCCATGACAAAAAATAGAAATGCTTGTCTCTAAATACCTCGGGAAGTAGAATGGCATGGCTTTAATAACAGGCAAGATGACAAGGAAGATTCTGAATGGTGACCTGTGCCCTCGGGCTGAAGATAGCTCCTCTACAAGCTGAGACGGAAGACAGAAGGAAGACTAAGACGGCTGTACTTAATCCCTCCTCCCACTTCTGAGATGCGTGTAGAGCCAAGCCCAGTTAAATTTCTTACAGTATCAAATCTTGCAAGGATTGCCATCCACTAATTACCGATCCAAAAATGTTCCCAAGTCCACCGAACCTGATTGTCAGGATCATTCATTCTCTCACTGGTAATTTATGGATTGCAGGTCCAAAGTGATGACATCAACCAGACAAGGTTGAAGGCAGATAAAAGTAAGGGTATTGCCTTCCCACCCAAACCCATTGTTTGAGAAGGTGTGTTAGTTTTCTGTTGCTGTGTAATTGATTATCACAAAGTTAGCATCTAAAAATAGTGCAAGTTCATTATCTCGGTTTCCATGGGTCAGGAGTCCAGGTACTGATTAGCTGGGTCCTCTGTTCAGGGTCCCACCTGGCTAAACTCAAGGTGATGTCTGGGGCAGCAATCTCATCTGAAACTTGGGGTCCTCCTCCAAGCTCATGTGGTTGGCACAATTCAGTTCCTTGTCAACTGAGTTCAGGAATGAAGATTAATTTATTATCCAAAGCGGAGTCCTTTTTAGAGAGAAAGGGAAGCTTTAATAATTACATTGATAACAGGTGTGGACAGGTACCCTTCTAGGCAAGTTGCTGTATGTGAGCTTTGGAAGCTATGCTGTGCAGCTCCAGTTGTAGCCCGGAAGGATGATGGAAAATGAAGAACTTCCCTGGGAAGAATGGACAAGGGGTTCTTCCCAAAGAGCAGAATCAGGGGCTGCCCCATGGACTAACCAAAGAACAAATTCTACGGCCAGCGTAGGGAGACCTTGAAATTCCCGCAGAGTGGTATTTGATATGCAATGACAATATGTAACTTCCGTTTTGTTCCATTTTTGAATTGTGATTATTCTGTTCCCGCACCTCCATTTTACAATGGGTGTATTGGAGCAGATAACATCTTTTATTGTTTGCTGGACAGTGAAAAAATATTTGTTCTTGAGAAGGAGAACTGTAGACCCAGATGTCTTGGACTTCTGGCTCACTGCAGTAAGGGGATGGGTATTTGGGGTGTCTCCCTTGGGGAGGGGTGAATATACTACTCTGTGGTAAGAAGCCTGCGTTTGCATAGGTCGAAGGGATAATCTGTGGCAGAAATAGATAGTTGCCCCCTAATAACCATTTTTAGTGGCTCAGCCGCTCTTGCAGGATAAAGACTACATTTCCCAGCTTTCCTAAGAGCTATGTGACTAAATCCTGGCTAAGTGGGTAAGCAAAAGTGTTACTTTTTGTAGGGTAACTTCAGGGAACTTCCTTAGGGGTCCAAACCTATGTGCTCCCTTCTTGTTTCCCTCTTCCTGTTGCCTGAAACTTTATTTCCGCCATTTTGGGCCATCAGGTCCAGGCACACATGGTGTATAAACCGTGTTCTGCTTGAAAGGGGAAAAAGCAGTTTGTGTTTTCTGAGCATATGTTTGGGATGTTTCTGAAATTTTCACCAGGAGTGGTTAAGGTGGCAGTTCCTGAGGGAAACCAGCAGGTGTCACTGTTCTCATTTCAGACAAATGGCAGTTCCGAAGGATATTGAAAAAGGGAAATTAGATCACCATGTGCTTTGTCTGACCACGTGGAGCACCGGGACTTGTCATGACTTGGCTGTTACACACTGGAAGGAAACTGCTTATTCTAGGAAAGAAACGTTTCACTTAGCATCTGAGGAAAGGGCCCTTAGGATGTGGAAATGTTTAGCAATAAATTAGAATATTGCCCACTAATGCTTCAAGCCAGAGTACAGCCTTTCCTGTTTTTGAAGTCCAGGACTCCTTTGAAAATCTGAAGAAAGCTATAATCCCTCTCTCAGAAAAGTGCATGTGTGTCTGCACATTCATAGCTCTTTCTCTCTTTTGGCTCTCAACGTACACATACTTCATACCATACAATTTAAGGGAGTTCGTGGCCCCTATAATCTAGTGTTTCCTGATCTGAGTACTGTTCCAACATATTTTATAGAAAAAAAATGTGGAAAACTCCACTACTGGAGTTAAATTATTATTTTGGGATGGGGGTTGAATTATTATTTTTTAATCATAATTCATTCCTTTAACAAAATTCCGTCCAACTCCTTCTAGTGCCAGACACTGTGGAGGTATTTGGCCATGCAGTGGTCAATTAAGCAGTAAGTCCTTACTTGCTAGGGGAGAGACAGGCCCTAAGCAAGCAAATAAGAAAACGCCAGGTAGTGATAAGTGTACAAAGAAAACAAAACCTATCTTCGTAAGTCCACTTCTACTCCCAATGTCATCACCCTAACACAAACCACCTAGACTGTGGAAACAATCTCTCTGGTTTTTTGCTTCTACTCTTATTTCTCTTCAATCTATTTCCTCTATGGCCACAGCGGAGTGGTCTTTTTATAACGCATATCTTGTCATTTCCCCTCCTCACTGAAATGTCTTCAGTCCCCCTGGTTAACAGCACTCTTGCCTGCCTTCTCAGTGTCACATGGTCCCACTCTCTTCTTCCCCTCCTAGATCCTCCCCACTGGCCTCCTTTCTGTTCCTGGAATGCATTCAGTGCTCTCTACCTCCGGGCCATTGTATGTGCTATTCCCTCTCCCGTGGTTCTCCCCTCACCCCCACCTCCCCTGCTTCATCCTTCACGTGGCTTGCCTTTTCTTTTCTTCAAGTCTCAGATCAAGTATCACCTCCTCAGAGAGGTCCTTCCCACATAACCTATCTAAAGGAGTCCTCCCTGCCCCCCCCAACTTACTTCCTAACCAAGGAGCTTATTCCATTCATATCACTTATAACAGCCTCTCATTATCTTGTTCACTTCTGTGATGGGATGATACTTGAAGTATTGATTACTTCACATTCCTTCACCCTTCCTTCCCCAAATCCCCTGAAGACACAAAGCTATAATTGCCTAAGGGAAAAGAGAGAGGAAACTGAAAATGAGGACAAATAAAGTCTTGAACTTTACATTCAAAGACTGATCTGAAGATTGTAAGACAATAGCAAATGTGTTGAAAAAATATTAGCTGAGTCGGGTTTTCTTCCTGCTGTCAATGCCAAATAAGACCTGTAAAGTGTGTGTGTGTGTGTGTGTGTGTGTGTGTGTGTGTGTGTGTGTGTGTGTAGGTAATGAGGGCACACCAGTAGGGGTAGAGAGAACTATAAATAAAACAAGAAAATTAAATGTGTGTGGAGGGTCCTGCACTCTATGCCTTACTCTTTACAGTCAGTCATGCTTTCAGCAGCAAGTCGCCTGACAGTGCTCAAACCAGGGGTCCACACACATTTGGGCCTGTGGCCCAAATCCAGTCCATTGCTTGTTCTTATACAGCTGGAAAGCTAAGAAGAGGTTTTGCTTTATTAAATGGTTGGAAAAAGTCAAAAGATAAATAACACATATATCAGATGCTTTGAAGTATGTCTTTCACTGCTCTAAATCTTTGCACTTGTAAGCTCATTTAATTGTTACAGCAGTCCTATGAAGCAGATATTATTACTCATTTTGTAGGTGAGCAAACTGAAGCTTCTGAATGGGTTAAGTAAGTAAGATCATACAGCTAATGGTAGTTCAGCTGGGATTTAAACCAGGGAGTCTTAACCTAGAGCCTATGCTCTTAATTTGCTTCTCCACATGAAAAAGTATCCAACAAGATGAAGACAGTATATAGGTGGCAAAAGAGAACTGTGGACAACACATTCTGGTGAGTTCCAGGGAGGGAAGATCACAGAGTTTCAGAGAAGTAACGGAAGACTTTGTAGGCCAATGAGACTGTGTTTCTATTAGGGTGATAGGGAAGTGACTTTAACCCCAGTTAAGTGAATGTTATCTACCTCTTCTCAAAAGAATTCCATTCATCTCAGTAGTAGGCCTGTATTGTACTCAGTTATCATATATATTAATATATATATTTTAATATTATATAAATTTTGTCAGTAAAAAAATTTTTGGAAATTTGTTTTCTTTATGTATAAGTACCTACAAAATGCCTTCTATTTTGCCTCTTGGCCCACAAATCTAAAATATTTACTATCTGATCCTCTACCGAAAAAGTTTGTATAACCCTGGCTTATACCTAAAAAACATTTATTGTTTATTTAAGAAGTCCAGATGTAGGTGTTTCCAGGGGTAGTTCAGCCACTCAATGATGGCAACATGGAGTCAGTCTTTTCTATTTTTTTCTTTTTTTTTGCTCCACTGTTCATAGCATATAACATTTTTGTTGTTATTGTTGTTGTTATTATTAGTTTGTTTGGTCTTCTCATGGTCACAAAATGGCTGCTACAGCTCCAAGCTTTGCAGCTAATAATGAGAAAGAGGCTTGGACCGTGCATTTAGAAATTAGAGCCACCTCAGCCAGTGTGGAGTAGATGCTGACAACAGAAGACAAGGATTAGACAGTTGCACAATACTGCCAAGACCAGCACAGACCAAATAGAAGCTTGGAGAATAGATACTGTCTCCCCATTTAATGGTGAAGCCCATAATCCCAGGGCTTAGATTTAACAGTAGTGAGAAATAAGGGAAAAAATCCTGAATGTGATCAAGTTAATCTGGATGTGACTAGAAATTAATCTGGATGTGATAGAACTTAAGTTGCTAAAGATAATAAAGAAAATTTGTCATCTGTCACACCTAACAGAGTGTCAGCTGCCTGAAGGCAGATATCTCATCTTTTTTTTTTTTTTTTTTTTTGCGGTACACGGGCCTCTCACTCTTGTGGCCTCTCCCTTTGCGGAGCACAGGCTCCGGATGCGCAGGCTCAGCGGCCATGGCTCACGGGCCCAGCCGCTCTGCGGCATGTGGGATCTTCCCAGACCGGGGCACAAACCCGTGTCCCCTGCATCGGCAGGCGGACTCTCAACCACTGCGCCACCAGGGAAACCCAGATATCTCATCTTACCCATCTTCTTCACTACTGTGGCACATACTCCTGGCTACCTACTCAAATGCCTTCTTCCTTCCCCTTTCTTCCTTCTCCTGTCCCTCTCTACCCTCTTTTCTCTTCTTCCTTCCTTCTTTTCTTCTTTCCTTCCTACCTTCCTTCCCTCTTTTTTTCCCTCCCTTCCTTCTTTTTTTTTTATTAACAGACCTCAAAGTATGTTGGGGGTGGCAATATGCCTTGTTAAAATACACATTTGCCCAGCTTCCTTTGCAGTCAGGGGTGGCCAAGTGATGAGAGGTAAACAGAAGAAGCTGGGTGGGCCTTCAGGAAATGTTCTTTAAAGGAAACGACTCTTCTGATTCTCTGTCTTTGGCCTTTTGCCCTCTGCCCTTCTTCATCCCTGGAATGTGGACCTGTTTCCTGGAAATGCTGCTTCCATCTTGCAGTCATGGAAATAAAAGCTGCACCCTGTACTGGAAACACAGCAGACCTGCAGAAGGAACTTGGACTTGGATGACTTCCTGGAGCAGCTTCATGAGCCCTAGACTCTGAACTCCGCGTTATGTGAGAAACAGAACCCCCCCTATTTGGTTAAACCTCTATTTTTAGATTATCTGTTACATCAGCTGATCACAGTCTTAACGAGAACAAGCCTGAATCCCCAACTCCTAAAATGGAGCCCACCATAGAGGGTTCTCAGTAATCATTTGTAGAATGAATGAATCAAATGCAAATGCAGTACTAAAACCTCATGCAGTTGATGGCTTTAAGGTAGCAACAGGATGCAGAAGCAGAGAACAACACTGCTCTGGAGGCCCCGTCACATCACTGTCTTTGTGAACAGCTCTCCTGAAGCCCAAATCAGCACAGTGTGGACACTGCCCCAGGAATTATACAGTAGGGGGCACTGTCCAGATCACCCCAAATGCATACACATCAGCTTTTCATGATTATCAAGTAAATGAAAAAATTTCATTTAAAAGTTCTTGCCAAAGTTCTTTAAAAACTCATAGATCTTGGACTTCCCTGGTGGTGCAGTGGTTAAGAATCCGCCTGCCAGTGCAGGGGACACGGGTTCGATCCTGTTCCGGGAAGATCCCACATGCCACGGATCAACTAAGCCCGTGCACCACAACTACTGAACCTGCGCTCTAGAACCCGCAAGCCACAACTACTGAGTCCATGTGCCACAACTACTGAAGCCCATGCACCTAGAGCCCGTGCTCTGCACCAAAGAGAAGCCACCGCAATAAGAAGCCCGTGCACAGCAACGAAGACCCAACACAGCCAAAAATAAAATTAATTAATTAATTTTAAAAAGAACCCTCATAGATCTCCAAGAATATCCCAGTCTGAGAGATAATGTCCAGAAGGGCATTGTGGCCCTGAGGTTTTCAGTCACAAAGAGGAGGCCGCATAACCCATGAAAGGTGGGTGCCTCCTTTTAGCATATTTTATTGGTAGCCATGGGCATGATTTGCTGTCTTCATTTTTTTTTTTTTTTTTTTGTGGTACGCGGGCCTCTCACTGTTGTGGCCTCTCCCATTGCGGAGCACAGGCTCCGGACGCGCAGGCTCAGTGGCCATGGCCCACGGGCCCAGCCCCTCCGTGGCATGTGGGATCTTGCTGGACCGGGGCACGAACCCGTGTCCCCTGCATCTGCAGGTGGACTGTCAACCACTGCGCCACTAGGGAAGCCCTGCTGTCTTCTTTTTTTTTTTTTAAACTGGATTTTTTTTTTTATAAATTTATTTTTATTTTTGGCTGCATTGGGTCTTCATTGCTGCGCACGGGCTTTCTCTAGTTGCGGCAAGCGGGGGCTACTCTTGGTTGCGGTGCCTGGGCTTCTCATTTTGGTGGCTTCTCTTGTTGTGGAGCATGGGCTCTAGGTGCGCAGGCTTCAGTAGTTGTGGCACACGGGCTTCAGTAGTTGTGGCACGTGGGCTCTAGAGCACAGGCTCAGTAGTTGTGGCGCATGGGCTTAGTTGCTCCGCAGCATGTGGGATCTTCCCAGACCAGGGCTCGAACGTGTGTCCCCAGCATTGGCAGGTGGATTCTTAACCACTGCGCCACCAAGGAAGCCCTTAACTGGATTTTTTAAAATATTTGTTTTATTTATTTATTTGGTTGTGCTGGGTCTTAGTTGCGGCAGGAGGGCTCCTTAGTTGCGGCACGTGGGCTCCTTAGTTGTGGCTCGCCGGCTTCTTAGTTGTGGCATGCAAACTCTTAGTTGAGTCATGCATGTAGTATCTAGTTCCCTGACCAGGGATGGAACCCCAGCCTCCTGCACTGGGAGCGCGTAGTCTTAACCACTGGGCCACCAGGGAAGTCCATGATTTGCTGTCTTCCAGTTGTGTAACTCCAAGAGACAGAAAAATAAGCATGCCCCTGTGTGCCTGCCCTTACTAAATGTTTAGCAACTTTCAAGTTAGAAGCCAGCACACTTTATTTTGTTTATTTTTTATTTTTTTAGCTTTTCATTCTTAGTTTATTATGAAGGATAAAAGGCTGCAAGTATGTTAAACAATATTTGACAGGCTGGGACTTGAAGATTTTCCTCCAATGGGTCACCAAATATGGATTTTCACATCATTTCACTTAACAACATAAAGAGAACAAGGCATGTCTTGTAATTATCTCCACACATTCTGGTCCTAAAACCATGCATCCCATTCTTCTATTCAAGACATCTTGGGATAACACATAATTTCTTTCCAACAGAAATAACTGTTCAAATAAATGTGTTTAAACTGATATGTTCACTTAAATTAAAAAATGGTTTCCAGCTGATAAAGGTGATTTGAGTGATTGTTCTCATGTAGGCAATTACAAGACCACAAAGAGAAGCCCATAAAGTCTGACTTCTAATCACAACCTGACTGAGGGCATGCTCAAATGTGACAGTTGTTGATGGAGGCAACCTAGAGAGAGAGCCTGCTAAAATAAACCTCAAAAGAAAATAACAATAGTGGTATTTAGAAATTCTCTCTCTCTCTCTCTCTCTCTCTCCCCCTCTCAGACACACACACAAAGGCAAGGAGCAAGGGACGCTGACTAGAACATGGAACATGGAATAGATTTTGCATAGACCCCTAGCCTCTTAGTCTTATTTCTACATGTAGAGTTCCATGTTCTCTCTCTCTCTCTTTTTTTTTAACATCTTTATTGGAGTATAACTGCTTTACAATGGTGTGTTAGTTTCTGCTTTATAACAAAGTGAATCAGCTATACATACACATATATCCCTACATATATCCCTATATCCTCTTGCGTCTCCCTCCCACCCTCCCTCTCCCACCCCTCTAGGTGGTCACAAAGCACCGAGCTGATCTCTCTATGCTATTGTGGCTGCTTCCAACTAGCTCTTTTACATTTGGTAGTGTATATATGTCCATGCCACTCTCTCACTTCGTCCCAGCTTACCCTTCCCACTCCCCGTGTCCTCAAGTCCATTCTCTACATTTGCATCTTTATTCCTGTCCTGCCCCTAGGTTCTTCAGAACCATTTTTTTTTTAGATTCCATATATATGTGTTAGCACATGGTATTTGCTTTTCTCTTTCTGACTTACTTCACTCTGTATGACAGACTCTATGTCCATCCACCTCACCAGAAATAACTCAGTTTCATTTCTTTTTATGGGTGAGTAATATTCCATTGTATATATGTGCCACATCTTTATCCATTCATCTGTTCATGGCCACTTAGGTTGCTTTCATATCATCTGTCAGTGAACATTTAGGTTGCTTCCGTGTCCTCGCTATTGTAAATAGAGCTGCAATGAACACTGGGGTACATGACTTTTTGAATTATGGTTTTCTCAGGGTATATGCCCAGGAGTGGGATTGCTTGGTCATATGGTAGTTCTATTTTTAGTTTTTTAAGGAGCCTCCATACTGTTCTCCATAGTGGCTGTATCAATTTATATTACCACCAACAGTGCAAGGGTGTACCCTTTTCTCCACACCCTCTCCAGCATTTATTGTTTCTAGATTTTTTGATGATGGGCATTCTGACTGGTATGAGGTGATACCTCATTGTAGTTTTGGTTTGCATTTCTCTAAT
The DNA here is from genome assembly GCF_949752795.1 of Hyperoodon ampullatus. Taxonomy (NCBI): domain Eukaryota; kingdom Metazoa; phylum Chordata; class Mammalia; order Artiodactyla; family Ziphiidae; genus Hyperoodon; species Hyperoodon ampullatus. The sequence continues at coordinate 76,185,740 of NC_136922.1, forward strand.
GATTAGTGATGTTGAGCATCCTTTCATGTGCTTTGTTGGCAATCTGTATATCTTCTCTAGAGAAATGTCTATTTAGGTCTTCGGCCCATTTTTGGATTGGGTTGTTTGTTTTTTGGTATTGAGCTGCATGAGCTGCTTGTAAATTTTGGAGATTAATCCTTTGTCAGTTGCTTCATTTGCAAATATTTTCTCCCATTCTGAGGGATGTATTTTCACCTTGTTTATGTTTTCCTTTGCCAGCACAGTTTAGTGTACAGGATGGAATTACACTCTTCTTTCAGTCATAGCTACCTGCCAATTAGCACAGCCTATTTATTCATTCATAAAGCCCTATTCATCTGCAGTAAAACATAAAGCTATTTTTGAGTTCTAAATATAGGCCTACGAGTATACAGTTTATTTTTATGAGGTACTCTTTAAAAGCAATTCTTTCCACCCCCTCAGGGCACTTAAGAATATTTGTAAGAAACAGGCTGGTACCAAAGTCACTCAGCAAGTTAAATCATTTACCTCATGGAGTTAAGTGAAAGAAAGTGATTAAGGTGTGTGGAAAGAGTCTATAATCAGATTATTGTTTATTGTCTCTCTTTCCTCCCACTCTCCTGCCCTAGGATGTAAGCTCCACAAGGGCAGAGATCTTTGTTTTGTTCACTAGTGTAGCCCATGCACCTAGAACACTGACTGACCAGCACTCAATGAATCCTTCATGATGAATGAATGAACAAACTGAACAGAAGGCAGCGTAATTTCATAGCGCTGAGACAGCAGTCTGTAAAGGATTGTTGTTTGAAATGTAAGAATAGAGTGTTTCATCCATAGAACTGAATACTGCCTATGATAAGTTATGAAATATATAGAATTATTCCTGGAAACATTTTCACAAAACTGTCCATTCTGTAGGGCTCACTTTCACCCATACTTATCCCTTTACTGAATTGCTTCTATGTTTCTACCTGTATGCCCTTTCTACAAGTCCACATTCCACCCACACTTTAAGGCCTGATCCAAGGGCTATTCCCTCCAAAAACGCCTGCAAACTCATCTGTCTCTTGTTTTTGAATCCTTATAATTGATTTGTACTTCTCTTAGAAGAGTCATCCTATTATAAATCCTATTATAGTTATTTTGGGAACATGTTAATGGACTGTGAGTCTATTTACCATCACACCTGAAACAACAACAACAAAAGGGACAAAACATATGAAACAACAGTTTTCAAGATATAAGAACACAAAGCAGTAAAGGACAATGATACTCAAGGGTTGAAAAACAAGTGAAATGAACCCTACAATGATCCCAGTCTACTTCAGAGAGTTTCCAGGCCGCAGCACATGGAGGGGAGACTGATGCAGAGCCTGACAGATACCCTGAACTGAGGTGACATTGCTGAGAGTCTGGGGAGACTGGGACAGCTAGAGCTCACAGGAAAGAGGGCTGGAGTGGAGAGAGCTACACAAAAAGAAACTTCTGGAGATCTGCAGAGGGGCCTCTGCAAATATTCCACAGAATACTGATCAGTGCATGTGTGAGGAAACTACCCTGTGCTGGGGAGGGGAGCACCCTAAACTAAGCATTAGAGAAGCTAGTACCCAGTGCTGACATGGGTCTAGGATACTGCCTGTTCCCCTCAGCCTAACTGGAAGACCTCGTGATTCACAGAGCATTGGCTAGACTACTCACAAGAGTCTTTCCTCAGTACTGGGATACAATTAGCCCTCAATTAAGCACAGCTCTGGTTGCATTTAAATCTTAAAAGCAAGACTCAAAAGGATAAGTTGTTTTCCAGTAGCTTAAGTGTATCCCAGAACAAACCTTAAGAACACAACAAAAGTAAATTCACAATGTCTGGCATCCAATTTGAAAACTTACAAGGCATGCAAAGAAGCAGGAAAATGTGACCCATAATGAGGATTAAAATCAATCAGTAAAACAGACCTGAAACTGACTCATATGTTAGAAGAGTAGACAAGGACTTTAAAACGATTGTTTTAACTGTACTCCATATGCTAGAAAGGTTAATTAAAGACATGGAAGATTTGATAAAGAGCCAAATCAAATTTCTAGGGATGAAAACAATATTATCTAGAATGAAAAATACACTGGAATATGGGCTCAGTGGACTTGAAGGCATAGCAAAAGAAAATATACAAAATGGGACTCAAGTGAAAAAAAAGTAACAGAGCTTCAGTGAGCTAAGGGATAACTTCAAGTGACCAAAGGAGAGAAAAGAGAGAGGACAATAGAAATAATATTTGAGGAAATAATGGCCAAACATATTCCAAATTTGATGAAAACTATAAACCTACAGATACAAAAATCTCAATGAACCACAAATCCAAGAAACATGAAGAAAATGACACCAAAGCACATCATAACCAAATTACTTAAAACCAGTGATAAAGAGAATATTTTAAAAGCAGCCAAAGACAATGTTAAGTATGGTTAAACAAAGATAAGGATGACATTGGATTTCTCATTAAAAACTGCAGTGAGAAGTCAGTGGAGAAACATCTTTAAAATACAGAAATAAAAATCTATCAACCTATAATTCTATATCCAGTACACACATCTTTCGAAAATGAAGGTGAAATAAGAATTTTTTCAGATATAAAATTCAAAGGAATTCATCACAATTCAGCCTGCATTACAAGAAATGTTAAAGGACTTTCTTCCGGCAGAAAGAAAATGATACCAGTTGAAAGTATAGATCTTTACAAAGGAATGAAGAGCACTGGAAGTGGAGGCTACGTGGATCAGTACACAAGGATTTTGTGTTATTATTTAAATCTCTTTAAAAGATAATTGATATTTAAACAAAAATAATAGCAATGTAGTGTGGGAGGTTTATAACAGATTTATAACATATATAAAGTAAAATATATGCCGTCAGTAGCATGAATACAATGAATACTGAGAGAAGAAAAATATAAATATACTATTTTAAGATTCCTATATTTTATAGCTATTTCTGTACCTGTAGTATCTTTCCTGTTAGAGTACGATCCCTTTATGTTAGGATCCTAGTTATTTGTCTTAAGATTATGTGGTATAAAATAACCTAACATACAATGAATTGGCCTTTGCAGACAAGATTCCTTAATTCCTATTTGTCTTCTAGGCAAGTGATTGGTGGGGAGAAGAGTTGACTACATGAAAGATTGTGGCTTTTCATGTCTGAGGAGAATTGCTGGGAAAGCTGTTTTCAACAAGTATCTGCTCTGAGCCAGTGAATACACCTATTTGCTTGTCTGGGTCTGCTACTTACTCTTAGCCTAAACTGCATTACCAATGGTCCTGGCAAACACAAAATATAAAACTGTGGAAATAGGAAAAACAGCAGAAAGAAGCCATTAAAGAACAGAATTATTGGGGACTTACCTGGTGGTACAGTGGTTAAGAATCCGCCTGCTAATGCAGGGGACACGGGTTCGAGCCCTGGTCTGGGAAGATCCCACATGCTGCAGAGCAACTAAGCTCGTGTGCCACAACTACTGAGCCAGCGCTCTAGAGCCCGGGAGCCACAACTACTGAGCCCATGTGCCACAGCTACTGAAGCCTGCACACTTAGAGCCTGTGCTCCACAACAAGAGAAGCCACCACAATGAGAAGCCTGCGCACTGCAACGAAGAGTAGCCCCCACTCGCCACAACTAGAGAAAGCCCGCGCGCAGCAGCAAAGACCCAACACAGCCAAAAATATACACAAATAAATAAATAAATAAATTTTAAGGGGGAAAAAAAAAAGAATTATCTAACTCATAAGGACCCATATAACCAGCTCCTCAGGAAGGAAAACGAAACTAACACTTACCACATCGAGAAGCTTCACACAGAGGAACTCACTTCATCCTGTGAGTGATGCGTTGTTCCAACTTGACAGATGAAATAGTGGAGATTCAGAAAAGTAAAGTACCTTGTTCAAGATTACATAGAGGATAACCTTAGACTTCTACCCCCTTAAACAATCCTTACACTTTTTAGATAAGATAAAAACCAAAGGCAATAGTTTAAAGTGGGGTTTTCTAGGGACTTCCCTGGTGGTCCAGAGGCTAAGACTCCATGCTCCCAATGCAGGGGCCCTGGTTCGATCCCTGGTCAGGGAACTAGATCCCACATGCCACAACTAAGAGTTTACATGCCGCAACTAAAAGATCATGTGTGCCTAAACTAAGAGCCGGCGCAGCCAAATAAATAAACAAATATTTTTTAAAAATAAAGGGGTTTTCTAAATTTTACTTAAAAGTCTATCATGCATAATTACTTCAAATGGTTTATTTTTTCATTTATAAAGTAAAAATGAAAATATAAGATGCTTAGAAATTCTCAAATTTTATACACACACTCATTTTTTAAAATTAATTAATTAATTTAATTTATTTATTTATTTATGACTGTGTTGGGTCTTCGTTTCTGTGCGAGGACCTTCTCTAGTTGTGGCAAGCGGGGGCCACTCTTCATCGCGGTGTGCAGGCCTCTCACTATTGCGGCCTCTCTTGTTGTGGAGCACAGACTCCAGACGCGCAGACTCAGTAATGCACACACAAAAATTTTTTTTTTCCTCTCACTGTTGTGGCCTCTCCCGTTGCGGAGCACAGGCTCCGGACGCGCAAGCTCAGCGGCCATGGCTCACGGGCCCAGCCGCTCCGTGGCATGTGGGATCTTCCCGGACCAGGGCACGAACCCGTGTCCCCTGCATCGGCAGGCGGACCCTCAACCACTGTGCCACCAGGGAAGCCCCACACACACTCATTTTTTAAGCAACTTAAGTAAATAATATCACAAGGAGAGTTATCATATTCAAGAAAAGCAAAAAAAAAGAAAGAAAAGCAAAACTCTTTTTTTTTTTTTTGTGGGAGGAGGGTGGCTGAGCCAGATAGAAGGCACTCTCCAGGTTCATTTTTTCCCCCCCCACACACACTGTATTTTATTTTTACAAGAGATAAATAAACTGACACCAAGCATTGTAAATGGATGACCACAACAAAAGCAACAGTGATTGCAATTAGCAAACACGAAACACACTCATACTATGTCATAATATTGACATTCAGTCCAGTAACCCTCCACTGTAACAGCTCCTTTACTTTGCAGTGAAAATTGATTTGTATATTTTTTGCCTCTGAGTCCTTTTGGGATTTTTTTTTATTCAAACAGAAAGTCACAAAAATTATAATCATCCTCATCAGCTCACTCAGTCCCGTGTAATTAATTTATTTTTTCATCTTGATCTTTCGTTAGCACTTTTATGAATTCATCAGTTTTCCATTAGAGTTCTGAAAATGCTTATTCATTCAGTTCAGCAGTATAGTCAGTTACCAGAAACCTGTACTTGTCAGAGTCTTTTCCATGAACTCCTTGAAGATGAAACCCTTTTATAGGAACATATTTGCAAAAGCATCAGAGTACACCCAGAACTGTCTGTCAATGACAAAAGACTTAAAAATGACCATAGTTTAAAGATTTGATGAAAGTTCATAATAATGCAGTTGACAAGGAAATTTAGTTATTTCTGAGATATACATTTAAAGTCATAACTAGAATTATGACTTATAACATTATACCAGAACATATAAGATTTTTAGAAATTTCATGTAATGTCTGAAACATTTATATTAACATATTTCCATACAAATAACCCAAAGAAAGTTTAGTATTAGTTGTTTTTGTTTGTTTGTTTGTTTTTTATACTGCAGGTTCTTATTAGTCATCAATTTTATACACATCAGTGTATACATGTCAATCCCAATCACCCAATTCAGCACACCACCATCCCCACCCCACCGCGGTCTTCCCCCCTTGGTGTCCATACATTTGTTCTCTACATCTGTCTCAACTTCTGCCCTGTAAACTGGTTCATCTGTACCATTTTTCTAGGTTCCACATACATGCGTTAATATACGATATTTGGCAAAACATTTTTGAAGTCACAAGTTCTCTTAAAAGGAAAACTTAAAGGAAATATTAGGATTGATGAAATGAAAATAAATAAACAGTAAATAGCATTGTATCATATTTCTCTGTTAATTTGGTATGCTCTATCTATGATTGCTAAAGATTTGATGAGCTTTTTAAAGGACCAAGGTGAAAAAATCTAAATTGGCTTTGGTTAGAATAACCTAATTTCTTTAGTAGCCATAAGGTTAAACCAAGGATAATAGCTCTTTTTTTTCTGTTTTTTTTCATATTTTTTTATTGAAGTATAGTTGTTTTACAGTGTGTTAATTTCTGCTGTACAGTGAAGTGATTCAGTTTTACATATATATATTCTTTTTTAATATTCTTTTCCATTATGGCCTATCATACAATATTGAATATAGTTCCCTGTGCTATACAGTAGGACCTTGCTGTTTAAATATCTCTTTATTATAAACAGATTCCACATCTTCAGACTGTAGTTCACCATTCAAAAGGAGAGAACAGAAGTCTGCAGGGTAAATGTGATTTCTTTCATTAAATGGAGGTTGGATGGTATAGTAGGTTGAATGGTAGCTGCCCCCCCAAAAGATACGTAAATACTAAATCCTCAGAACCTGTGGGAATTAATTTATTTGGAAAAATAGTCTTTGCAGATGTAATTTAGGTAAGGATCTTGAAATGAGGAGATCATCGTGGATTAACAGAGTATGTCCTAAATCCAGTGACACATATCCTTATAAGACAAAGGCAAAGGGGGATTTAACACAGACAAAAGAGGAGAAGACCGTGTGAAAATGGAGACAGAGATGGAGTTATGCTGACACAAACCAAGGAGAGACACCAGAAGCCAGCAGAGGCAAGAAAGGATTCTCCCCTAGAGCCTTTGGAAGGAGCACAGCCCTACTGACATCTTCATTTCAAGCTTCTGGTCACTAGAACTGTGAGAGGATGAATCTGTGTTGTTTTAACCCACAAAGTTTGTGGTCATTTGTTACAGCAGCCTTAGAAAATTAATGCAGATAGGGCGTAGTTTAACCAGTAAAAACTTGTTTCCGTGGAGGGTTGCTCCTCAGAAGGAATTTTTATTGACTCTTTCCTAGCCAATGAATAGATGAAAACTCTTGAGAGTAAAATGTGATTTCTAAGGGATGATGTGTCATTTCGATGATGCAGAGTTAAGTATTGCCTGCAGTGTACAGTGACTTAAGTTTGCAAATTTTGTAATTTTTCTAATCGACTGATAGAAAGTGATTCTTGTTCCCTGAGCATTAAATTATTTTCTATTACAGTTTATGAGAAATTTAGAATGGAAACTTGTTCCTCTTATCAAGTCCACAGTCATATTTCCCCAGTTTTCCCCCACAATGTCTATTACATAACTTTGAGTAAATAAATGGAAAAGAAAATTTAGTTACGACAAATTTAGGCAACTATCTATCTTACCAGTAGGACTCTATGCCACAGATATGATTTACCTGAATGACAGGGCAAAGCTCATTATGTGTGTTGCACAATCATTTTAAACCATGCTATAACTTAAAGTTATGGTTATTTAGGACTTTATACAGTCAGGCTGAATGGAGTTTTTAAGAATTGCTTTTGAAGAGCAATGGGGCAGCATGTGTCAAGGAACTTTAAAGTGTTCTTAACTTTGACCACCGAATCCACCTCTGCATATCAATCCCAATAAAATAACCCTAAATTTAAAAATAGAAAGTTATAAATGCAGTGATATTCATTATGGAATGACTTAAAATAGCAAAATATTAGTAAGTTTCATCATGGAATGGTTTAAAAATTCTATGTTGTATGGAATATCATGCAATCATTAAATAAAATATGATGCTTTTGAAGACTATATAATAATATGGAGAAATATTTTAATAATAATATGTAAGAGTAGTCTGCAACAATAAACTTAGGGGATGATTAGAACAATGTAAAAAGTATGCATGGAAAAACTGATTGAGGGAAATATACTAAAATGTTAACTAACAGAAGGTGTATAGGGTCATGGTTCTTCATTATTTTTGTCTAATTTTCTTCATTTTCAAATTGTTATTGTGATTGTTTTGGCTGAAGTTGTGAACTGACCATAGCCAATTTGGGCATGTGCACTGGGTTGTTTTGTTTTCTTTTTGGTTGATATCAATTGCTATGAATAGTCATATGTAGCTATAGGTCTTCCCCCTCTCCTTTCCTTATGGCCTCAACATCATAGCTACCAGATAGTATCTTAGGATGAAAGCTAGTCTCAGACCAAATTCTGACATACGCCCAAGCATTTATTAGAAACAAATATTACAAGAATTTATATAACTTGTTCTGTAAGCTGGATAAAGTCCCCACTTTCTGAAATTTTAGGTGCTCTGCCACGCTTCCATGAAAAAACTGCATGAAAGAAACAGGATTCAGTTAACCATATAGTTGGCATGAGGTAACCAGAAACCTTCCAGTTATCAACTAGTCCCAGAAGTGTTTAGGAATCATACTCTTTGCACCACCCTCCCCCTATTGTTTCTTTTTGGAACCCTGGACAGTGTATCTTTAAAATATTTTAACCAATTTCATATCTTGACTGCCACTAATTTCATAAATAAAAACTCACTTTTAACACCCCTGCTCTGCCTAGCAGAGGAAAAAGTAAACCCTCTCTAGTAGAAGATAACATCATCTGGAACAGCCGATATAATTATTTTTATACACAGTGTTAAGCATCATTAAAAAATTCTTAGACATATCAAAATAAAGCCAAGAGAGGAAGAAAAAAAAACCCAAATACACAATAACAATAGATCCACAGGTGATCTAGATACTGAAGTTAATAGATGTGGACTTTAGAATAACTATGATTAATATATTCAAGAGAATAGAGAAAAAGATATGGATAAAGAGAATTTCTTACTCATTTAAAGAATTGGAATCTAAACAAAGAATAAAATAAAAATTCTAAAATTAAAGTGTATCGCCATTATCTCACAGCATTACATTTAAAAAAAAATCCCTGCTGGATGTGAACTGAGAGAGAAAAGATAAAACTTTGTGAAGTTAGGTAACAATCTCCCCCACTCCTGGTCTATATTTGTATCCAATGGTTTATACATAAACTAAGGAGACTTCTAGAAACATATAGCCCCCATAGAGGTTCAGACATAAGCAGTATATACTGATGAACTGAAACAATTGCAATGGGCGATAGGATGAGGCTTCAACAAGAGTGGAACAGCTGAGGGTGCTCAGACGAGGTGCAGAATGAGGTCTCTGTCCCAAATTATTTTAGTATTATCCGCAATAGGCAGCAATGTTGTTATGTGATTTAAGGCAAATTGGCAATAATGAAATAACAGTCAATATATAAGTTCTCTAAACCACTGATCCTTAGTGGGGTGTAGGCAGTCCAGGAATACATATACAGTCTGTTGAGTTTTAGGGAGGGAATGCTAAAACTTATATTTATATTCAACTCATCTTTGAAAAGGTTATATATTTATTTTCATTGTGTATGTACATAGTATATTGATATGTGGAGCATACTAACTTGTAAATAGATATACATAGTTTGAGAGTGAGTTAAATATATTATTTTTTTACTGTTGGCCAAAGTTTGGCCATTTCTCTAAACCTACATATTCATTTACTAAATTTCATGTTGCTTTCACTATATCATGATTCAAATCCCACTATAGCTGGTTAATATCTGAATTTGGAGTTTCATTTGCTAACCTCAGTTTTCTCCATCTATAATTTCTTGGAATCCAGGTGTTTTGTGAACTAGACTAAAAATGACAACCTTATTTTGTAAAAAAGAGAATAGACAGTTTTCTCAAATTTAAATGTTTTTCCAGGACATTTTTATTAAATCTGTGCCTATTGCTGTTATTTGTTTTCCAGTCCTAGTAAACAATAAAACAGATGAATAAAAAATTAGCAAAAAGAAACAGTAAGGTATAGATTTTTTTCAGCTTGTCTGCTAGTTTTGTTTAATGGATACATACTCTTAACTATGACTTTTTTTATTGCAGATGTATAATATAGTCATATATTTATTTATCCTTACCTTGTATGCTGGAATTAAGCTTATCAGCATATTATAAGGTTTCTTAAGGGCGCTAGACTCCCAAGATATGCTGATGCCTGAAACCATTGAGAAGCATCATTTTATTTTATGGCTTTGATATCTGGTATCTTTTTTTTTTTTTTGCGGTACGCGGGCCTCTCACTGTTGTGGCCTCTCCCGTTGCGGAGCACAGGCTCCGGCGCAGGCTCAGCGGCCATGGCTCACGCACGGGCCCAGCTGCTCCGCAGCAAGTGGGATCTTCCCGGACCGGGGCTCGAACCTGCGTCCCCTGCATCGGCAGGCGGACTCTCAACTACTGTGCCACCAGGGAAGCCCCTCTCTGGTATCTTTTAATAGCACTTGGAAGAGTAACTTTTTCAGTTGACATAAATTTTGTTTACATGTAAATAACTTGATAGGAGAGCATATTTTGAGAGTAGACAAGGGAAGGAAATAAAGGCCCTAGGCGGCTAAGGAAGAGAGAAGGCCTGCTAGGAGGTGTGGAAAATAAACGTCCTTCTACCTCTCAGTTTGCCTGGGGTAGGCCCTGCATCTTAGAATCTTATGACTTGAAAGAAAACTCGGAGGTCATTTAGCCCAGCTGTGACTAAGGGGGTTCCCAGGTCACAGGACTTTCAGTTTTAAAACTAGGAAAGTCCCAGCAAACCTCATGCAACCTCCCACATTCTGCAAGGATCCCTTCTTACATGACAAACAAAAGCTGATATTGTTCCCATTTGACAGATGAGGCTGGTGTCAGCCAAACATCTTTTAGAATACTCTCAGTGATCTCAGTGAAAGGAAGCCAGCTAATGGGTCTGTTAGAGGCTTCCTCCTCAAATAGAAGTATTTCCCGATCATTTACATTCATTGGTTCCTTCTTACATGAAAATCACAAAGCACTTACATTTTTTAAGTCTAGAAAACCAACTTGTCTGAGAGGTCAAAATTCAAATAACCCTAGCCCCTCACTCTTCAGCTCAATATACATAATCATTTCAAATCAATTCAGGATTCAAGGCCTGTGTAAGGCTCCGGAGGGTATCTGATAAAAGAACAGGGGTCAATGAACAAATCTATAAAGAATACTTGATAAATGTGTCTAAACATGGTAGCCCAAGATAAGAGCCCCTGTTGGAATAAAAGTATAATATGAAATGCATATGAGAAATAGAAGTGCAGATAATTAAATCTAGGCTATAACAAGTTATTTCCTACAGTGTGTCCAATCAGTCAAACTTGACAAGTTAATTCAAATTAGTTTGATTATGTGGACATCTTCAGCTCGAAGGCTGAATGACAAACTCTGATCAAAGAGAAAAAATTATACTGTAAAAATAGTATTATAAAGATAATTTTGAGGGGGAGGAAAAACTCAAGGGAAGCCACAGTTTCAATTATAATCCATATTCACTGTCATTATTAACAAGGAGATAAATCCCATTACAGTAAAATGTGCATAAGGTGCTAAATTTAGCAGCCGTGCAATAGCATCGCAACTCAGAATAAAAGGAAAACCTGGAATAATTTTTGCAAGACAAAGTAAAGAAGAGAGGTTAGAAGATGGAGTGGGCAAGTGCATTACTTCAGACTAGCCTGAAATGTGCTTTAAGATAAAAAATATCTGATTTTTCTTTTTTCCTCTTTTTTAGATTAGGTTTCCACACAGGCCAAATACACCAGATGATTGTGAAATTTTCACTTTAATTTGCATGCCTAAGTATAGTTCCACATTAGAAATGAGAACAAGATGAAATGTAACTGATAAAGTGTAAGGGAATACCTCTTGGTTAAAGAATGGAATTAATTATCAGAAATTAAAGAATAAATGGTCTGTGTCAATAAAAACAAATTTAAGCTTATACCATGACTCTTAATTCTACCAATAATTCTATAACATCAGTTCAACCCAATTTCTGGATTTTTTTCAATGCAACAGATTGTTTAACTGAGGAGTCTAAATTTGTCAGGTGCTTTGGAGGTAGGTCTGTGTGCATGAACTTGCAGTTTGAAGCCAAAACCACAAAATAACATGACATGACATAGCCAGTAAATAGCATATTATTTTTGTATTTCTCCTGGAATTATTTTATATGATGGTTATTACTGGTTCTGGGTAGTTTTGAAATCCTGTAATTTTTAGTAAAGAAATGTGTAGATGTGGCTCTGGTTCCTGAAACTCTAGCCAGTCATGGACCAAAAACATGCAGTTTTAAAATAAAATAATAAAGTTGGGATAACTGATGCTATTTTACATATATAGAAAATTTCAGACAATGAATTTTTATTTTGATTAAAAGTGCTGTATTAAAAAAAACCCTCTTGGGTTTGAGTATCAAGAATAAAAAGAAAAGTATACTATTATCATTTCTACACTATTTAAAGTGCAACTGAAAAACCAGCCCATCTTACAGTATCTTCCCAAGAGTAAAGATATTGAGTAGCTTAGTCAAGAATAGAGTAATAAGGTTTTTTTAAATTGATTTATTTTATTTTTATTTAGTTTTGGCTGCATTGGGCCTCTGTTGCTGTGTGCGGGCTTCCTCTACTTGCGGTGAGCGGAGGCTACTCTTCGTTGCAGTACACGGGCTTCTCATTGAGGTGGCTTCTCTTGTTGCGGAGCACGGGCTCTAGGCACATGGGCTTCAGTAGTTGTGGCACATGGGCTCAGTAGTTGTGGCTCGTGGGCTCTAGAGCGCAGGCTCAGTAGTTGTGGCGCATGCGCTTAGTTGCTCTTCGGCATGTGGGATCTTCTACCAGGACCAGGGCTCGAACTATGTCCCCTGCATTGGCAGGTGGATTGTTAACCACTGCGCCACCAGGGAAGTCCCACCTTGAAGTACTGATGCCCAGTTGAATGTGAGGAGGAAAGGAGGTGAGGGAGTGGGAGGAATTTGGGTGGCATGATCCTCAGATTCCTGAATTAGGGAGCTGGAAGGGTGATGCCCATTCCCTGATGGAACTCTAGAAGGAAGAGCAGTTGGGGGTGAGGAAGTAATGAGTTCACTTTTGGATATGATGACCTTGGGGTGACTGTGCACCAGCCCACTGAGAGATGGTCAGGTGGTGGTGGGACATATCTGGGATGTCACTATTTCATGAATGGTCCCACTCAATAGCCACCCTTCACTCTTTATCTTTACCCTGCCTATACTATCAGTCACGAAGGCCTGTCAGTTCTACTTCCTTAAAATGTAATTTCCACTTACATAAATCTTGGTCATTTGGATTAGTGCGTGCAATGCCAAATAACTGTGAACACCTTAGCATTTCTACAAGGCCCTTCAAGGTCAGACACTCTTCAGCTTTATCCCTCTCTACACTACTCCATGTGGAGCCTGCACTCCAGCCATACTGAAGCCGCTGAGGCTCTCACGAGATCTTGTTCTCACTCAATTCTGCATCTGAGCACAAAGACATGTCTCCAACCCCAACCCCCGTCTCTGGCTGCACATCAGGGAGAGGCAATGATGAGTAAGATAGGGCTGACCGTACAGGATCTCCTAGTAGATAATCAAAAAACTGTGGCTCAACTGAGTCAGATTTATGTCCCTTCTTTGAGGCTCACTGACAGCAAAAAGTCAGGCCCCAGGCTATTCATTTAAATTAAGTAGGCAATTACTTAATTGGTGGGTGGGAATCTGGTGGGTTACTTAATCATCGCATAAAATAGATGTTTCATGTACTCATGTTGTTTCATTCTACTGAGAATCCAGGCATCATTGTTAGATAAAAAATTGGTAGCATGCTGCAATAAATATCTATAAAAAAGTATGTGTGTGTCAATTTCTCTTATCCTTGCCTGTCTCACCGCTCTAGTAGATCAAATATATATGGAGAAACCAGTAGCTGAGAGTGAGATTGGAATTAGTGAAAATGTAAGAGTAGTTCTATTATGTATGCCATAATACATAAAATACATGTAAAAAGTTAAAGGAGCTTGTTTTATTATGCAGGAAACGACAAGTAAGCAAAACAATATTTATAATAAAATATTCTCTTGAATGCTCAGAATTTTAAAAATGTCTTGGCTGTAGATTGGGTTAACTGCCATCGCTTTATTACTATCCAATACATAGAAAGTGAAATTATTTATGGACAGAAACAGACTTTAAATTTTCATTTGGTAAAGGCGACGTTTCATTCAGTACAGACAAAAAACGTTTATAATTTACTTCTTGTTTAAAGTAGCCAGTTCAGAGTAAGCCAAAATTATCCCGGAGAATTGTTTATATTAAAAACAGGCTGAGAGTTGTTTGATCTGTCATCACCCCCCAGATTGGAAGATAAACATTCTTCTTGTCAAGATGTCTTTGGAAACCCCCTGTGCGGCTTCAAGGAAGACAAAATAAAGGTAAATAGTGTGCAACCCAAATCTTGCTTAACAGAATGATTTATCTTCAGGCCTACTAACCAGTGACAGGAGCACATCTAATTTTTTTCTAGTTGCTCCGGGTTTATTCATCCCTCTGAACCTAAATTCTGAGAGAAAGGAGTAGAGCGTTGGGTTTAAGACCTCGTTCGCTGGCATCCATCATACTGCAAATGAATTTTGGCTCGAGCTGAAGGTAAAGTGCTTAGTCACTTTGTGCCTCAGTTTCCCTTATCTATATAATGGAGATTGTTGAAGGAATTAGGTGAGATTAAACAGACCTTGGAACAGTGCCTGACATACAGGAAACCCTCAACATATGTCAAGAGTTTCCCTCAGCGCGCCACTTGGCTTGTCTTTCTAAATATTAGCATAATATAAATGGCATCAGAACGTGAGGGGCAACGGCCACGTGATCCTTCCACGAAAGCCACTTGTGGGGGCCTTCAGAGAGTTAGCATTAAGGCTGGGAAAAAAAGGCAAGCGCGCCCGCGGCCCGCGCGCGATTTCCCGCCGCGCCCGCGTCCCGGGCGGCGGGCGAGCTCCGGGGGCGCCGGGGCCGCGGCGGCGGCGGCGGCGCGAGCGGCGCCTCCGGGCCGGTGAATCATCCCTGCAGACACCGAGAGCCGCGGCAGCAGAGAGCAGCGCCGGAAAAATGGCTGAAGCGGGCACGGGCTTTCTGGAGCAGCTCAAGTCCTGCATAGTTTGGTCTTGGACTTATCTCTGGACCGTATGGTTCTTCATCGTCCTCTTCCTGGTCTACATCCTGCGGGTGCCCTTGAAAATCAACGACAATTTGAGCACAGGTAAGGCCCGGGCAGCCGGGCCCGCGGCGCTCGCCCCTCCCCCGCCCCGGAAAGTTAGTGCAACTCGCCCGGGGCCGCGACCAGCGAGGGCGGCCGGGCGCGCGCTCGAGGACGCGCCGGGTCCCGCGCACCGGATGCCCGAGGCCACTCGCCAAGGACGCGGCGCCTCGGCTGGCGGGGTAGACGGGGCGTGCGAGGGCGGCTGGCGGCCTTCGTGGCTCCGCGGCCCGGCGACCCCGCGGAGGAGGAGCCGCGCCGGCAGGCGGGCCCGGCCGGCGGCTGCCGCTCCTGCGCCAGAGGTGCTCGTCGGGCGGCGACAGAGGAGACGGAGGTCGGGAGGGAGGGAGTCCCCGCGGACGCCCCCCTGGCTGTCTGCACGTGAACCCCGAGGGCTCCTCAGATTTGTACCGTGTCCTTCCTCACACGCTGTCGGCTGCGGGTGCAGAGCGTCCGAAGTGTAGTCGGACGAGGCGTGCCTCCAGATCCCGGCGCGACTCGGCCGGTCGCGGGCGCCCCCGTGAGGGTACTGCTCAGGGGTGCCCAGCGGCGAAGCCCCCAGAAGGAGTCGACCCCGCACCTGGGGCCGGGACTGCCCGCCTGTGAGCCCCCTGAGTTGCGGGCGAAGAGGCGTCTCTCTTAGACGGGGAGAGGGTTTCTCGAAGGTACTATCAGGGCTGTGGATGACGTGTCAGGTTACCAGACGGAATGTCAAAGGGACGAAAGGAGAGATAGGAAACCTGGAATTTATAATGGTTTTAAATGGTCTTAGCCCTTCTCTCTCCCTTCTCCCCGTCTGCATAAGGCGTTGGTAACTAGTCACGTTCAGAATCTTAGATAAAGCTCCACATGCTAAGAAGTGAGCCCCGTCGTGTCTCCTCTCCACGGTCGTAAGTGCAGAAGGTAATTAAACAGGATCTTAAACTTGAGGCCAGACAACTGAATCATTAAAAAACAACCACAGAGAAAACTCACACCAACAGTGACACTCCGGAGACAAATCAAAAACGCAAAGTATATTTTGCAGGAAGGGTTACAGTTCTTGAAGTCTGGAAATAGTTGTGGGACTCGTTAGAAAGATCTTTTCTTTTTTAAAATTTCATAGTAATTTGGGAAATCCTTACAGTCTTGAATGAATGCGTATGTATTCTGCCTAATATGTGATTTACATACTCCGGGAGTCAGGGGTCTGGAAATGCATTTTCCTCTGTGTTGTTAACTGCACTAAAACAATTTTTAGAATGTTTGAGATAATGTCATTTTGTTAGGTACTTGTGCTTTTATTTTTTATTTTTTTAATTTATTTATTTTTGGCTGCATTGGGTCTTTGTTGCTGCGTGTGGGCTTTCTCTAGTTGCGGCGAGCGGGGGCTACTCTTCTTTGTGGTGTGCGGGCTTCTCATTGTGGTGGCTTCTCTTGTTGCAGAGCACGGGCTCTAGGTGCGCGGGCATCAGTAGTTGTGGCACGTGGGCTCAGTAGTTGTGGCGCACAGGCTTAGTTGCTCTGCGGCATGTGGGATCTTCGCGGAGCAGGGCTCGAACGCATGTCCCCTGCATTGGCAGGCGGATTCTTAACCACTGTGCCACCAGGGGAGCCCCTACTTGTGCTTTTAAATACTAAACCTCATTCATATACCTTGATTTCTTTAACTTGAACTCATGTTCATATTCACATTTGTTTCATAGTATCCCTTGGGATGGTACTCCTGGGGTGCAGATAGGATTCTGCACCCTAGAATCATCTTGCCATTTTTATATGAGCTGCTCAGCCCTTGGATTCAGTCATCCTAGTGATGATGGCTTTCTGGCTTTTCCTTCTGTTACAGTGGTTGCTTATCAGAGTATTCTTCCTTGCTTTTGGTTTCCTTGCCTTTGGCAAATATATCTCTAAGATACCTTCACCTCGTGGCATGTGGGGTCTTAGTTCCATGTGGGATCTTCGTTCCCCAATCAGGGATGGAAACCGGGTGCCCTGCATTGGAAGGCAGGGTCTTAACCCACTGGACCACTGGGAAAGTCCCCAAAGTTTTGTTATCTTAAGAAGTTGCTTGAATATATGAGGCCATGGAGTCTTATATTTATTGGTAAGTGGGTTTGATTTTTTTCTCCCAAAAAATTCATTGTAAGGTTTAAAAATTGTGAACGTTTCTCATTTAATACACATTTAAAATTTTTATTTCAGAACACACATTTGTAATACTACATTTTCTTAAAGTAGGTTAAATAATCATCTACGTGTGTATATGTGTGCATGTGCCCATAAGTGCCACATACCAATGCTTTATACGGAACAGGCAAGAAGCAAAATACCTACTGGTAATATGTATAATTTTAAAATATATATATATATTTATTTATTTGGCCTCCCCGGGTCTTAGTTGTGGGTCTTGGGATCTTCTTGCTACATGCGGGATCTTTAGCTGTGGCACGTGGAATCTTTAGTTGTGGCATGAGGGAATCTTTTAGTTGCAGCATTCGGGATTTAGTCCCTGACCAGGGATCGAACCCGGGCCCCCTGCATTGGGAGTGCGAAGTCTTGACCACTGTACCACCAGGGAAGTCCCAATATGTGTAATTTTTAAGGAAGAAAATTGTTATGTCCTCTCCCAGCAACTTTAAATCTAGTATTTCTCACAAACACCTTTGTTAATTTGCATTAGGGTCGTTTCTCATTTGGGCTTCTAAGAGATAGAGGAAATATGAAGATGAGGTATGAGATTCAGGCCGTCTGGGCTGAATCTCATCAGACACATGATAGAGGGAACCTGAGACTGTTTATCCCAGTGATGCTGGACTTCTGTTTTCAGTGTGGTTTTACCTACATTTTAGTCATAAAAGAAGGTAAAGGAGAAGCACACAGAGAGTACATCTCTCTTTGCCACTTCTGTGAGAAGGTAAGGGGAGAAGGGGACATTGGACCCTCCTATGGTGGAACTTGTCCTTTCAGGGAGATCTAAATGGGTTCTAATGGAACTAATTTTGCTGTTCCTAAGCGCTATGGTGCTTGCCTCTTCCTGTGATGATGAAAGCACATGTCCCTGGAGAGTCTGCTAAATCTAGAGCTGCTCTTAGGAAGCTGTGGGTGTCCCAGGCCTCCTTCCTTAGGGAAGCTGACACTATTGACTGATTTGAAGATATTGAAAAATCCTTGCATCCCTGGGATAAATTCCACCTGATCATGGTGTATGATCCTTTTAATGTATTGTTGGACTTGGTTTGCTAGTATTTTGTTGAGGATTTTTGCGTCTATGTTCATCAGTGATATTGGCCTGTAATTTCCTTTTTTTGTGATATCTTTGTATTTTTAAAAAATTTTTGAACTTTATTCTCTTTATTTTTTTATACAGCAGGTTCTTATTAGTCATCAGTTTTATACACATCAGTGTACACATGTCAATCCCAATCTCCCAATTCATCACACCCCCACCCCCACCCCCCACTGCTTTACCCCCTCGGTGTCCATACGTTTGTTCTCTACATCTGTGTCTCAATTTCTGCCATGCAAACCGGTTCATCTGTACCATTTTTCTAGGTTCCACATATATGCATTAATATACGATATTTGTTTTCCTCTTTCTGACTTACTTCACTCTGTATGACAGTCTCTATATGCGTCCACGTCTCTACAAATGACCCAATTTCGTTCCTTTTTTATGGCTGAGTAATATTCCATTGTATATATAAGTACCACATCTTCTTTATCCATTCGTCTGTCGATGGGCATTTAGGTTGCTTCCATGACCTGGCTATTGTAAATAGTGCTGCAAAGAACATTGGGGTGCATGTGTCTTTTTGAATTATGCTTTTCTCTGGGTATATGCCCAGTAGTGGGATTGCTGAGTCATATGGTAGTTCTATTTTTCATTTTTTTAAGGAACCTCCATACTGTTCTCCATAGTGGTTGTATCAATTTACATTCCCACCAACAGTGCAAGAGGGTTCCCTTTTCACCACTCCCTCTCCAGCATTTGTTGTTTGCAGATTTTCTGATGATGCGCTTTCTAACTGGTGAGGTGATACCTCATTGTAGTTTTGATTTGCATTTCTCTAATAATTAGTGATGTTGAGCAGCTTTTCATGTGCTTCTTGGCCATCTGTATGTCTTCTTTGGAAAATGTCTATTTAGGTCTTCTATTTAGGTCTTCTAAATCTTTTGGATTGGGTTGTTTGTTTTTTTAATATTGAGCTGCGTTTTTTAAATATTGAGCTGCAAATTTATATATTTTGGAGATTAATCCTTTGTCCGTTGATTCGTTTGCAACTATTTTCTCCCATTGTGAGGGCTGTCTTTTTGTCTTGTTTATGGTTTCCTTTGCTGTGCAAAAGCTTTTAAGTTTCATTAGGTCCCATTTGTTTAGTTTTGTTTTTATTTACATTACTCTAGGAGGTGGATCAAAAAAGATCTTGCTGTGATTTATGTCAGAGTGTTCTTCCTATGTGTTCCTCTAAGAGTTTTATAGTGTCTGGTCTTACATTTAGGTCTTTAATCCATTTTGAGTTTATTTCTGTGTATGGTGTAAGGGAGTGTTCTAATTTCATTCTTTCACATGTAGCTGTCCAGTTTTCCCAGCACCAGTTATTGAAGAGACTGTCTTTTCTCCACTATATATCCTTGCCTCCTTTGTCATAGATTAGTTGACCATAGGTGCGTGGGTTTATCTCTGGGCTTCCTATCTTGTTCCATTGATCTGTATTTCTGTTTTTGTGCCAGTACCATATTATCTTGATTACTGTAGCTTTGTAGTATATTCTGAAGTCAGGGAGTTTGATTCCTCCAGCTCCATTTTTTTTCCCCTCAAAACTGCTTTGGGTATTTGGGGTCTTTTGTGTCTCCATACAAATTTTAAGATTTTTTTTGTTCTAGTTCTGTAAAAAATGCCATTGGTAATTTCATAGGGATTGCATTGAATCTGTAGGTTGCTTTGGGTAGTATAGTCATTTTCACAATATTGATTCTTCCAGTTGAAGAACATGGTATATTTCTCCATCTGTTCGTATCATCTTTAATTTCTTTCATCAGTGTCTTATAGTTTTCTGCATACAGGTCTTTTGTCTCCCTAGGTAGGTTTATTCCTAGGTATTTTATCCTTTTTGTTGCAGTGGTAAATGGGAGTGTTTCCTTAATTTCTCTTTCAGGTTTTTCATCATTAGTGTATAGGAATGCAGGTGATTTCTGTGCATTAATTTTGTATCCTGCAACTTTACCAAATTCCTTTATTAGCTCTAGTAGTTTTCTGGTGGCATCTTTAGGATTCTCTCTATATAGTATCATGTCATCTGCAGACAGTGACAGTTTTATTTCTTCTTTTCCAATTTGTATTCCTTTTATTTCTTTTTCTTCTCTGAGTGCCGTGACTAGGACGTCCAAAACTATGTTGAATAATAGTGGTGAGAGTGGACATCCTTGTCTTGTTCCTGATCTTAGAAGAAATGCTTTCAGTTTTTCACCATTGAGAATGATGTTTGATGTGGGTTTGTCATATATGGCCTTTATTATGTTGAAGTAGGTTCCCTCTATGCCCACTTTCTGGAGAGATTTATCATAAATCAGTGTCGAATTTTGTCAAAACCTTTTTCTGCATCTATTAAGATGATCATATGGTTTTTATTCTTCAATTTGTTAATACGGTGTATCACATTGATTGATTTGCATATATTGAAGAATGCTTGCATCCCTGGGATAAATCCTACTTGATCATGGTGTATGATCCTTTTCATGTGTTGCTGGATTCTGTTTTCTAGTATTTTGTTGAGGATTTTTGCATCTATAATCATCAGTGATACTGGTCTGTAATTTTCTTTTTTTGTAGTATCTTTGTCTGGTTTTGGTATCAGGGTGATGGTGGCCTCATAGAATGAGTTTGGGAGTGTTCCTTCCTCTGCAAGTTTTTGGAAGAGTTTGAGAAGGATGGGTGTTAGATCTTCTCTAAATGTTTGATAGAATTCACCTGTGAAGCCATGTGGTCCTGGACTTTTGTTTGTTGGAAGATTTTTAATCACAGTTTCAATTTCATTACTTGTGATTGGTTTGTTCGTATTTTCTATTTCTTCCTGGTTCAGTCTTGGAAGGTTATACCTTTCTAAGAATTTGTCCATTTCTTCCAGGTTGTCCATTTTATTGTCATAGAGTTGCTTGTAGTAGTCTCTTAGGATGCTTTGTATTTCTGCAGTGTCTGTTGTAACTTCTCCTTTTTCATTTCTAATTTTATTGATTTGAGTCCTCTCCCTCTTTTTCTTGATGAGTCTGGCTAATGGTTTATCAATTTTGTTTATCTTCTCAAAGAACCAGCTTTTAGTTTTATTGATCTTTGCTATTGTTTTCTTTGTTTCTGTTTCATTTATTTCTGCTCTGATCTTTATGATTTCTTTCCTTCTGCTAACTTTGGGTTTTGTTTGTTCTTCTTTCTCTAGTTCCTTTAGGTGTAAGGTTAGATTGTTTATTTGAGATTTTTCTTGTTTCTTGAGGTAGGCTTGTATAGCTATAAACTTCCCTCTTAGAACTGCTTTTGCCACATCCCATAGGTTTTGGACCGTCATGTTTTCATTGTCATTTGTCAGTAGGTATTTTTTGATTTCCTCTTTGATTTCTTCAGTGATCTCTTGGTTATTTAGTAAAATGTTGTTTAGCCTCCCTGTGTTTGTGTTTTTTACATTTTTTTCCCTGTAATTGATTTCTAATCTCATAGCTTTGTGGTCAGAAACGATGCTTGATATGATTTCAATTTTCTTAAATTTACTGAGGCTTGATTTGTGACCCAAGATGTGATCTATCCTGGAGAATGTTCCATGTGCACTTGAGAAGAAAGTGTAATCTGATGTTTTTGGATGGAATGTCCTATAAATATCAGTTAAGTGTATCTGGTCTGTCGTATCATTTAACGCTTGTGTTTCCTTATTAATTTTCTGTTTGGATGATCTGTCCATTGGTGTAAGTGAGGTGTTAAAGTCCCACACTATTATTGTGTTACTATTGATTTCCTCTTTTATAGCTGTTAGCAGTAGCCTTATGTATTGAGTTGCTCCTATGTTGGGTGCATATATATTTATCATTGTTATATCTTCTTCTTGGATTGATCCCTTGATCATTATGTAGTGTCCTTCCTTGTCTCTTGTAACATTCTTTATTTTAAAGTCTATTTTATCTGACATGAGTATTGCTACTCCAGCTTTCTTTTGATTTCCATTTGCATGGAATACCTTTTTCCATCCCCTCACACTCAGTCTGTATGTGTCCCTAGGTCTGAAGTGGGTCTCTTGTAGGCAGCATATATATGGATCTTGTTTTTGTTTCCATTCAGCAAGCCTGTATCTTTTGGTTCGAGCATTTAATCCATTCATGTTTAATTATCGATATGTATGTTCCTATGACCATTTTCTTAATTGTTTTGGGTTTGTTTTTTTAGGTCCTCTTCTTCTCTTGTGTTTCCCACTTAGAGAAGTTCCTTTAGCATTTGTTGTAGAGCTGGTTTGGTGGTGCTGATTTCTCTTAGCTTTTGCTTGTCTGTAAAGCTTTTGATTTCTCCATCGAATCTGAATGAGATCCTTGCTGGGTAGGGTAATCTTCGTTGTAGGTTCTTCCCTTTCATCACTTTAAGTATATCATGCCACTCCCTTCTGGCTTGTAAAGTTTCTGCTAAGAAATCTGCTGTTAACCTTATGGGGGTTCCCCTGTATATTATTTGTCACTTTTCCCTTGCTGCTTTCAGTAATTTTTCTTTGTCTTTAATTTTTGATTACTATGTGTCTCGGCATGTTTCTTCTTAGGTTTATCCTGTATGGGACTCTCTGCACTTTCTGGACTTAGGTGGCTATTTCCTTTCCCATTTTAGGGAAGTTTTTGACTATAATCTCTTCAAATATTTTCTCTGGTCCTTTCTCTCTCTCTTCTCCTTCTCGGACCCCTATAATGTGAATATTGTTGCCTTTAATGTTTTCCCAGAGGTCTCTTAGGCTGTCTTCATTTATTTTCACTCTTTTTTCTTTATTCTGTTCTGGCAGCAGTGAATTCCACCATTCTGTCTTCCAGGTCACTTATCCGTTCTTCTGCCTCAGTTATTCTGCTATTGATTCCTTCTAGTGTATTTTTCATTTCAGTTATTGTATTGTACATCTGTTTGTTTGTTCTTTAATTCTTCTAGATCTTTGTTAAACATTTCTTGCATCCTCTTGATCTTTGCCTCCATTCTTTTTCTGAGGTCCTGGATCATCTTCACTATCATTATTCTGAATTCTTTTTCTGGAAGTTTGCATATCTCAACTTCACTTATTAGTTTTTCTGGGCTTTTGTCTTGTTCATTCATCTGGTACATAGCCCTCTGCCTTTTCATCTTGTCTGTCTTTCTGTGAATGTGGTTTTTGTTCCACAGGCTGCAGGATTGTAGTTCTTCTTGCTTCTGCTGTCTGCCCTCTGGTGGATGAGGCTATCTAAGACGCTTGTGTAAGTTTCCTGATGGGAAGGACTGGTGGTGGGTAGAGCTGGCTGTTGCTCTGGTGAGCAGAGCTCAGTAAAACTTTAATCCGCTTGTCTGCTAATGGGTGGGGCTGCGTCCCCTCCCTGCTGGTTGTTTGACCTGAGGCGATCCAACACTGGAGCCTACCCAGGCTCTTTGGTGGAGCTAATGGTGGTCTTTGGGAGCGCTCACGCCAAGGAGTACTTCCCAGAACTTCTGCTGCCAGTGTCCTTGTCCTCACGGTGAGACCGAGCCACCCTCCGCCTCTGCAGGAGACCCTCCAACACTGGCAGGTAGGTCTGGCTCAATTTCTGGGGGTCACTGCTCCTTCTTCTGGGTCCCGATGTGCACACTACTTTGTGTGTGCCCTCCATGAGTGGAGTCTCTGTTTCCCCCAGTCCTGTCTAAGTCCTGCAATCAAATCCCGCTAGCCTTCGAAGTCTGATTCTCTAGGAATTCCTCCTCCTGTTGCCAGACCCCCAGGTTGGGAAGCCTGATGTGGGGCTCAGAACCTTCACTCCAGTGTGTGGACTTCTGTGGTATAAGTGTTCTCCAGTTTGTGAGTCACCCACCCAGCAGTTATGGGATTTGATTTTATTGTGATTGCAGCCCTCCTACCATTTCATTGTGGCTTCTCCTTTGTCTTTGGATGTGAGGTATCTTTTTGGTGAGTTCCACTGTCTTCCTGTCAATGATTGTTCAGCAGTTAGTCGTGATTCCGGTGCTCTCGCAAGAGGGAGTGAGAGCACGTCCTTCTACTCTACCATCTTGAACCAATCTCCTTTGTATGGTTTTGGTTTCAGGGTGATGTTGGCCTCAAAAAATGAGTTTGGAAGTGTTCCTTCCTCTGCAATTTTTGGAATAGTTTGAAGAGGATAGGTGTTAACTCTCTAAATGTTTGGTAGAATTCACCTGTGAAACCATCTTCTGTTTTGTTGGGAGTTTTTAAATTTAAATCTTATAATGAAAAGTGAATTTAGGAAACACAAAAGAGAAAACAAACATATTAGGAATAGCACAGTGGTTAGTTTGATAATTGATTTTTGATGTTCTGCCCTTGAGTTGGATAGGAGAATGTTAAAATAGTTCTATGATTTACTAAAAATATAATGAACTTTTAACAAGATTTTTAAAAACCCCCAATTATATTGTTACTTGTCAGTTTTCAAGTGAATTAATTACCCTAAAACAATGCTTTTCCAAAAGGGCAGAAAATTAATTGTAGATAAGAGCAGTCATGCAGGATATTATTCAAGAAAAACAGTAGCATAGATTAATCTTTAAAAAATAACACCATTACTTGCTTTATATTGTGGTGTTGACAACACTTTCTCGTCTACCCAGTGTTCTGAGGTTTTAGATGCTGAATTTAAAACACTTTGCACTTTTTCTTAAATATATACCTTTGCCATTTTTGCACCAAGCAGCGTAAGTGATTTTCCAGCTCTGTGTCTGTTTACTGAAAAGCAAGTTTTCAAAAATCTTTAAATCCTATTTCATTCCTTTTGGAAAGCAAATATAATAGTCTGACCTAAGTTTAAGATTCTTTATGTTATAAAACTCTTTTTTTGGTGTTAATTAAGATGATAAATACAGATGCAAAACTTACATTACTGAATGGAAATATACATAACTTCAGGTGCAGCTCAGATTTGAGTATTTTCGTATTGGAAATAGTTGCTCTAAACTTAATGCTCTGGATTTCTTGTCCTGAGGGCCTTGTTGCAGTTTACTTATGTTTTTGACCCTGATGTGCCTGTTGTCTAAAATCTTTTCCCCACCTGTAAATCCCACCCATCCTTCCAGGACCAGCTTGCGTGCTGCCTTCTGATTCTTTCAACCCAATGTGGTATTTCCTGCAGTTTTCAGTGTATATTTTCTGAGAGGCATGTTGGCAGTTTTTACCTTGCATGAATTATGGCTGTGTATGTTTAATATATGTTTCAGTGTTTGTGTATATGTGTCTCTCTTTCTGTACATGTTTTACAGCTTCTACTAGACTCTAGTTCTTCATTTTCCACTGTACTTCCTTGAACATAACGGTTCCTTACCATTCATTGGATGAATCAATCTCCAAGTTGTGGTGTACCCAGTGAGGTGGGATTAGAATAATGGAATTGGCCAAACACATTACTGGGTATGGGCCTCATTTAAGTTTTCAGCTTTAGATCGAGGTCAGAAACTGTCACAAAGACTTAAGGAATTCCATGATGAGTCCTATGTATCTAATCCGTGGTGGTCCAGTTTATGAACACATAAAAAGACAATTTTATGATTGTCAGCTTTGAGGTGAGGATCTATCCCAGCCATCTTAGTTGCCCTTACTTATTTTTGGAGACATTTCTCTCAGCCATAATGAAGCAATCTGAATGATACTTTTTTCCTTAGGCCCTCAGTTTCCGTACACGTTTAATGATAGCTTTATATTCCTTAAGATCCTTTCTAGCTCTAGAATTCTGCTTCAGTGCCTTGGGATAATTTTCATTGAGTGCAGAGTCTATAACCAAGCAAATACATGGACTTAATGAACATACATGTTTTTCCCAGGTTGGATTCCAATTCTTAGTAAATGCAACTCCAGATTTTATGTGGCTTCCTTCAGTGGCTTTCCATTTCACTGAAAATAAAATCAAAATATGTTACCCTGGCTTACAAAGTCTGGTGACATGACCCCTACCTACCCCTCCTATCTGAACTTTGCCACCTTCTTGAGGTGATTGTCCTTCAGACAATTGTGATTCTTTCTTATTCTTAAACATGCCTTGCTTGTTCTTACCTTGTGACCTTTGCACTAGCTGTGTCCTCCACCTGGAAAGTTTTCCTACTTGATTTTTACATGATCGTGTTTTTACTATTCACATCTTTGCTTAAATTCACTTCTTTTGAGAGGCTTTCCCTGATGATCCAATCCACAGTGACCATTCAGTCATATAATACCACCAGATTTGAATTCTGTGTATATCACTTAGCACTGTTTGTAATAGTTCTTGTTTGTTTATTTATTTGCTGCATTCTCATGGTTTTCCCCCATGTGGTTGTAAACTCCATGAGAGCAGGAACCTCATTTGTTATGTTTTATCTGTCTTGTGGTTCCTCAGGATCTTGAACAGTGGGTGTTTGGGCCTAACATATGCTTAGCATATATTTGTTGAATGGATGAAAAACCATGTCAGTTGGTTGTGGTGACTCAGAAGTAACACTGTCCTGTAGGAAATGATTTTGGAATATATCATGTAGTAATTTCTTATAAGATTTAGAATTGTGTTTACTGACTCTAAGTTATAAAGATTACCTTGAAATGTTTACTGAAGTTCCAAAATATTAATACATTTTGATCCATTTTTAGGGGTAGAATTTAAAGAGGGCTAACCTTCTGGTCCGTACTGTACAGCAAATTTAATACAAAGAATGTTAAAGTCAAAAACTGATTGCATTGGGAGCCAATTTGTGTAACATAACCTGGAACTTCAAACAAGGGAATTTGCAGAGTTAAGTGCCTCATGTTATCTGTAAGGATGGAACTTGGGGTTCTACCAACACGGAAAAAGTTCTTGTTTTTTCCATGGGCAATATAAGGGTGGAAGAGTGGGAGGCACAAACTATTGAGTGTAAGGCTCAAGGATGTATTGTACAACAGGGGGGATATAAGCAATATGTTGTAATAACTGTAAATGGAAATTACCTTTAAAAATTGTATTAAAAATAAATAAATTAATTAAAAATGTAAATTAAAAGAAAGAATATCTAAGAATTGCACTAAGCAGGATAATAAACTATTGGATTGTTTGTAGCCACACTACTGAATGTCTGTTTGTTGTAATCATGAAATAATATCTGCCAACATCCTTATTGTATTTGAAATGTCATTGTAAAGATATCTATAAAGCATTTTGAGTTTCCTGGTAGGGCATATGTCATGAAATTCGTTTTTTATGTTACAATGGATCAGGGCAGTTTCTCATGTGTTATAGTTAGCAGTCATTCAAATATGGCAGGCTTTCCTGCACTACCTGCTGTGCTAAAATAAGAAACTGACAGGGCCATTCAGCTCTAGCAGTATGTCATACTAGCTGTGGCTGAGGCCAAAAGAGTCACTGTTTTAATTGTAGTTAACTAAATCGCTCAGCAAAATAAGGCAACATTTATCTGTGGGAATATTTGTTTTCCCTCTGAATTTTAAGAAATTGAAAGTGTACTAGTAACAAGTATACTGTGTGGAGAACCCTAACTTTGTTCCATAAGTTGACTTCCAAATCTAATAAAGGATCTTGGTTAAGTGTCACTCTTTCTGAAATTTTGAGCAAGCCTGTAGAGAACTTTAAAGGAAGCTCTTAGGTCAGTGAGCAAGGACTTTTTTTTTTTTTTTTTTTTAGTAAGAAAGTTAACAATTTAAAATAGCACGGCAGCTTCCCTGGTGTCACAGTGGTTGGGAATCCCCCTGCCAATGCAGGGGACACGGGTTCAAGCCCCGGTCCGGGAAGATCCCACATGCCGTAGAGCAACTAAGCCCGTGCGCCACAACTGCTGAGCCTGTGCTCTGGAGCCCACGAGCCACAACTACTGAGCCCACGTGCCACAACTACTGAGGCCCACGCGCCTAGAGCCTGAGCTCCGTGACAAAAGAAGCCACTGCAATGAGAAGCCCGCACAGCACAACGAAGAGTAGGCCCTGCTCGCCACAACCAGAGAAAAGCGTGCACGCAGCCATGAAGACTCAAAGCAGCCAAAACCAATAAATAAATAAAAATAAATAAATTTATAAAAAAAGTAAAAAATTGTAAAAAATAAAATAGCATGAACAGTTGACATGCTCTGAGGCATATAAATCTTAAAAAAAAGAAGTGGCTTTTAAAAATAAGCAGTTTGAATCTGAATCTACGTGTAATCTAAAATTAGAGGTTTTTTTTTTTTTTTGTGGTACGCGGGCCTCTCACTGTGGTGGCCCCTCCCCTTGCATAGCGCAGGCTCAGCGGCCATGGCTCACGGGCCCAGCCGCTCCGCGGCATGTGGGATCTTCCTGGACCGGGGCACGAACCCGCGTCCCCTGCATCGGCAGGCGGACTCTCAACCACTGCACCACCAGGGAAGCCCCAGAGGGGTTTTTGCTTTGTTTTATTTTGAAGTCAGTTGTAATAACATTCTAAAATGTTATTTTATTAGCAGTAGGTAATAGTAGAATGCTTACATTTCTTCCCTCTGTTAAGCTTTTCCAGTTTCTAGTCTTGTTCTCTTGGAAATGAGAGAATGAAATTTACTTCCCCACAAAATTGATCTTTTTCATTTATTTGATAGGTGCTGTTTATTGGGCATTACTAATAGAACTAACGAAATAATGCTCTTGGGATGTTTTACAATTTATTACACCCACTTGACTCAATTGGTGCCCTTTCTGTGACATACATTTAGATTCTGGTAGTGTCACGTAGTAAGAACTGGTGTGATCTGGTTTGTACTTTTTGCCTGGGCATTGCTTGAAGGGGAGGGGAATTGCTATCCTCTATCATTGACATCTTTTATTTAAAATAAAACAAATTTTGCTTTTCTCAGTTCAGGCTCAGAGTACTTGACATTATGGTTTAGAGAGAAACTTTTTTCTTAGCTTATCTGACTCTTTTAGCAAGGACAGTGTTTTTGATTGCACCCTTTGAGAGATGGAAGTCTGAGAGGGTAAATTACAGTTTTTAAATATTAGAAACTTGCTTCTCAATTGTTTTTTCTCCAAACTGGAAGTTGTATATGCATTATCATTCAGTAAAAGCCTGAATATAGCAACTCTAATCAATTGGAGAAGGTTATTAACTTAAGAATACGTTTTTTTTCTTTTACATTATTTGAATAATCAGTTTCTTCAAGGGAAAGTACAGAAATGATGACAACATAACATAAATTAAGTTTGAGCAAAGATATGCAGACATAAATTAGTTTTAGCTGTAAAAGTATTCCTAAAAACGTTTGGTTTTTACACAAACAGGGTTTTTTTTTTTTTTTATTGCTTTGCCTCAGAAAATAATGTAACACTTAATTTCTGGTAGATTTTAAAAACAGTTAAAAGAATTTTAATTCTTTTTTTTTTTTTAAAGAAGATGTTGGGGGTAGGAGTTTATTAATTTTATTTTTATTTATTTTTGCTGTGTTGGGTCTTCGTTTCTGTGCAAGGGCTATCTCTAGTTGTGGCAAGCGGGGGCCACTCTTCATCGCAGTGCACGGGCCTCTCACTATCACGGCCTCTCTTGTTGCAGAGCACAGGCTCCAGACGCGCAGGCTCAGTAGTTGTGGCTCACGGGCCTAGTTGCTCCGCAGCATGTGGGATCCTCCCAGACCAGGGCACGAACCCGTGCCCCCTGCATTAGCAGGCAGATTCTCAACCACTGCGCCACCAGGGAAGCCCAAGAATTTTAATTCTTAAAAATGATCATTTTTAGTTTTTTTTTTTTTACATCTTTATTGGAGTATAATTGCTTAACAATGGTGTGTTAGTTTATGCTTTATAACAAAATTAATCAGTTATACATACACATATGTTCCCATATCCTCTCCCTCTTGCGTCTCCCACCCACCCTCCCTATCCCACCCCTCCAGGCGGTCACAAAGCACCGAGCTGATCTCCCTGTGGTATGTGGCTGTTTCCCACTAGCTATCTACCTTACGTTTGGTAGTGTATATATGTCCATGCCTCTCTTTCGCTTTGTCACAGCTTACCCTTCCCCCTCCCCATATCCTCAAGTCCATTCTCTAGTAGGTCTGTGTCTTTATTCCTGTCTTATCCCTATGTTCTTCATGACATTTTTTTCCCTTAAATTCCATATATATGTGTCAGCATACAGTATTTGTCTTTCTCTTTCTGACTTACTTCACTCTGTATGACAGACTCTAGGTCCATCCACGTCATTACAAATAGCTCAATTTCGTTTCTTTTTATGGCTGAGCTGAGTTATATTCCATTGTATATATGTGCCACATCTTCTTTATCCATTCATCTGATGATGGACACTTAGGTTGTTTCCATCTCCGGGCTATTGTAAATAGGGCTGCTATGAACATTTTGGTACATGACTCTTTTTGAATTATGGTTTTCTCAGGGTATATGCCCAGTAGTGGGATTGCTGGGTCATATGGTAGTTCTATTTGTAGTTTTTTTTTTTTTTTTTTTTTGCGGTATGCGGGCCTCTCATTGTTGTGGTCTCTCCCGTTGTGAAGCACAGGCTCCGGACGCGCAGGCTCAGCAGCCATGGCTCACGGGCCCAGCCGCTCCGCGGCATGTGGGATCTTCCCGGACTGGGGCATGAACCCATGTCCCCTGC
The DNA here is from genome assembly GCF_949752795.1 of Hyperoodon ampullatus. Classification (NCBI taxonomy): domain Eukaryota; kingdom Metazoa; phylum Chordata; class Mammalia; order Artiodactyla; family Ziphiidae; genus Hyperoodon; species Hyperoodon ampullatus. The sequence goes on from NC_136922.1 coordinate 76,216,637, forward strand.
ATCGGCAGGCGGACTCTCAACCACTGCGCCACCAGGGAAGCCCTATTTGTAGTTTTTTAAGGAACCCCATACTGTTCTCCATAGTGGCTGTACCAATTCACATTCCCACCAGCAGTGCAAGAGTGTTCCCTTTTTTCCACACCCTCTCCAGCATTTATTGTTTCTAGATTTTTTGATGATGGCCATTCTGACTGGTGTGAGATGATATCTCATTGTAGTTTTGATTTGCATTTCTCTAATGATTAAAGATGTTGAGCATCCTTTCATGTGTTTGTTGGCAGTCTGTATATCTTCTTTGGAGAAATGTCTATTTAGGTCTTCTGCCCATTTTTGGATTGGGTTGTTTGTTTTTTTGTTATTGAGCTGCATGAGCTGCTTATAAATTTTGGAGATTAATCCTTTGTCAGTTTCTTCATTTGCAAATATTTTCTCCCATTCTAAGGGTTGTCTTTTGGTCTTGTTTATGGTTTCCTTTGATGTGCAAAAGCTTTTAAGTTTCATTAGGTCCCATGTGTTTATTTTTGTCTTTATTTCCATTTCTCTAGGAGGTGGGTCAAAAAGGATCTTGCTGTGATTTATGTCATAGAGTGTTCTGCCTATGTTTTCCTCTAAGAGTTTGATAGTGTCTGGCCTTACATTTAGGTCTTTAATCCATTTTGAGTTTATTTTTGTGTATGGTGTTAGGGAGTGATCTAAGCTCATACTTTTACATGTCCCTGTCCAGTTTTCCCAGCACCACTTATTGAAGAGACTGTCCTTTCTCCACTGTACATTCCTGCCTCCTTTATCAAAGATAAGGTGACCATATGTGCGTGGGTTTATCTCTGGGCTTTCTATCCTGTTCCATTGATCTATCTTTCTGTTTTTGTGCCAGTACCATACTGTCTTGATTACTGTAGCTTTGTAGTATAGTCTGAAGTCAGGGAGCCTGATTCCTCCAGCTCCATTTTTCGTTCTCAAGATTGCTTTGGCTATTTGGGGTCTTTTGTGTTTCCATACAAATTGTGAAATTTTTTGTTCTAGTTCTGTGAAAAATGCCAGTGGTAGTTTGATAGGGATTGCATTGAATCTGTAGATTGCTTTGGGTATTAGAGTCATTTTCACAATGTTGATTCTTCCAATCCAAGAACATGGTATATCTCTCCATCTATTTGTATCATCTTTAATTTCTTTCATCAGTGTCTTATAATTTTCTGCATACAGGTCTTTTGTCTCCTTAGGTAGGTTTATTCCTAGATATTTTATTCTTTTTGTTGCAATGGTAAATGGGAGTGTTTTCTTGATTTCACTTTCAGATTTTTCATCATTAGTATATAGGAATGCCAGAGATTTCTGTGCATTAATTTTGTATCCTGCTACTTTACCAAATTCATTGATTAGCTCTAGTAGTTTTCTGGTAGCATCTTTAGGATTCTCTATGTATAGTATCATGTCATCTGCAAACAGTGACAGCTTTACTTCTTCTTTTCTGATTTGGATTCCTTTTATTTCTTTTTCTTCTCTGATTGCTGTGGCTAAAACTTCCAAAACTATGTTGAATAAGAGTGGTGAGAGTGGGCAACCTTGTCTTGTTCCTGATCTTAGTGGAAATGGTTTCAGTTTTTCACCATTGAGGATGATGTTGGCTGTGGGTTTGTCATATTTGGCCTTTATTATGTTGAGGAAAGTTCCCTCTATGGCTACTTTCTGTAGGGTTTTTATCATAAATGGGTGTTGAATTTTGTCGAAAGCTTTCTCTGCATCTATTGAGATGATCATATGGTTTTTCTCCTTCAATTTGTTAATATGGTGTATCACGTTGATTGATTTGCGTATATTGAAGAATCCTTGCATTCCTGGAATAAACCCCACTTGATCATGGTGTATGATCCTTTTAATGTGCTGTTGGATTCTGTTTGCTAGTATTTTGTTGAGGATCTTTGCATCTATGTTCATCAGTGATATTGGCCTGTAGTTTTCTTTCTTTGTGACATTCTTGTCTGGTTTTGGTATCAAGGTCCTGGTGGCCTCGTAGAATGAGTTTGGGAGTGTTCCTCCCTCTGCTATATTTTGGAAGAGTTTGAGAAGGATAGGTGTTAGCTCTTCTCTAAATGTTTGATAGAATTTGCCTGTGAAGCCATCTGGTCCTAGGCTTTTGTTTGTTGGAAGATTTTTTATCACAGTTTCAATTTCAGTGCTTTGTGATTGGTCTGTTCATATTTTCTATTTCTTCCTGATTCAGTCTTGGCAGGTTGTGCATTTCTAAGAATTTGTCCATTTCTTCCAGGTTGTCCATTTTATTGGCATAGAGTTGCTTGTAGTAATCTCTTATCTTTTGTATTTCTGCAGTGTCAGTTGTCACTTCTCCGTTTTCATTTCTAATTCTATTGATTTGAGTCTTCTCCCTTTTTTTCTTGATGAGTCTGGCTAATGGTTTATCAATTTTGTTTATCTTCTCAAAGAACCAGCTTTTAGTTTTATTGCTCTTTGCTATCGTTTCCTTCATTTCTTTTTCATTTATTTCTGATCTGATTTTTATGATTTCTTTCCTTCTGCTAACTTTGGGGTGTTTTTGTTCTCCTTTCTCTAATTGCTTTAGGTGCAATCTTGGTTGCAGGTTTTTCTCCTTCATCACTTTAAATATGTCCTGCCAGTCCCTTCTGGCTTGCAGAGTTTCTGCTGAAAGATCAGCTGTTAACCTTATGAGGATTCCCTTGTGTGTTATTTGTTGTTTTTCCCTTGCTGCTTTTAATATGTTTTCTTTGTATTTAATTTTTGACAGTTTGATTAGTATGTGTCTCGGCGTATTTCTCCTTGGATTTATCCTGTATGGGAATCTCTGTGCGTCCTGGACTTGACTATTTCCTTTCTCATATTAGGGAAGTTTTCAACTATAATCTCTTCAAATATTTTCTCAGTCCCTTTCTCTCTTCTTCTTCTGGAACCCCTATAATTCGAATGTTGGTGCGTTTAATGTTGTCCCAGAGGTCTCTGAGACTGTCCTTAGTTCTTTTCATTCTTTTTTCTTTCTTCTGCTCTGTAGTAGTTATTTCCACTATTTTATCTTCCACGTCACTTATCCGTTCTTCTGCCTCAGTTATTCTGCTATTGATCCCATCTGGAGTATTTTTCATTTCATTTATTGTGTTTTGAATCATTGCTTGATTCATCTTTAGTTCTTCTAGGTCCTTGTTAACTGTTTCTTGCATTTTGTCTATTCTATTTCCAAGATTTTGGATCATCTTTACTATCATTATTCTGAATTATTTTTCAGGTAGACTGCCTATTTCCTCTTCATTTGTTAGGTCTGGTGGGTTTTTATCTTGCTCCTTCTCCTGCTCTGTGTTTTTCTGTCTCCTCGTTTTGCTTATCTTACTGTGTTTGGGGTCTCCTTTTTGCAGGCTGCAGGTTCGTAGTTCCCGTTGTTTTTGGTGTCTGTCCCCAGTGGCTAAGGTTGGTTCAGTGGGTTGTGTAGGCTTCCTGGTGGAGGGGACTAGTGCCTGTGTTCTGGTGGATGAGGCTGGATCTTGTCTTTGTGGTGGGCAGGTCCACGTCTGGTGGTGTGTTTTGGGGTGTCTGTGGACTTTTTATGATTTTAGGCAGCCTCTCTGCTAATGGGTGGCATTGTGTTCCTGTCTTGCTAGTTGTTTGGCATAGGGTGTCCAGCACTGTAGCTTGCTGGTCGTTGAGTGAAGCTGGGTGCTGGTGTTGAGAGATGGAGATCTCTGGAAGATTTTCGCCGTTTGATATTATGTGGAGCTGGGAGGTCTCTTGTGGACCAGTGTCCTGAATTTGGCTCTCCCACCTCAGAGGCACAGCACTGACTCCTGGCTCCTCAATTTGGGATGATTCGTTGTCTATTCATATATTCCACAGATGCAGGGTACATCAAGTTTATTGTGGAGCTTTAATCCGCTGCTTCTGAGGCTGCTGGGAGAGGTTTCCCTTTCTCTTCTTTGTTCTCACAGCTCCCGGGTCTCAGCTTTGGATTTGGCCCCGCCTCTCGGTGTAGGTCGCCGGAGGGCGTCTGTTCTTTGCTCAGACAGGACAGGGTTAAAGGAGCAGCCGCTTCAGGAACTCTGGCTCACTCAGGCTGGGGGGGAGGGAGGGGCACGGAGTGTGGGGCGAGCCTGCAGCGGCAGAGGCCCGCGTGACGTTGCACCAGCCCGAGGCGCGCCGTGCGTTCTCCCAGGGAAGCCGCCCCTGGATCCCGGGACCCCGGCAGTGGCGGGCTGCACAGGCTCCCGGAAGGGCGGTGTGGACAGTGACCTGCGCTCACACACAGGCTTCTTGGCGGCGGCAGCAGCAGCCCCAGCGTCCCACGCCCGTCACTGGGCTCCGCGCTTTCGGTCGTGACTCGCGCCCGTCTGTGGAGCCCCTTTAAGCAGCGCTCTTAATCCCCTCTCCTCGCGCAGCAGGAAACCAAGAGGGAAGAAAAAGTCTCTTGCCTCTTCGGCAGCTCCAGAGTTTTCCCGGACTCCCTCCCGGCTAGCTGTGGCACATTAGCCCCCTTCAGGCTGAGTTCTCGCCGCCAGCCCCAGTCCTCTCCCTGCGCTCTGACCGAAGCCCGAGCCTCAGCTTCCAGCGCCGCCCGCCCCGGCGGGCGAGCAGACAAGCCTCTCGGGCTGGTGAGTGCCGCTCGGCACCGATCCTCTGTGCAGGAATCTCTCCGCTTTGCCCTACCCAGGTACGTGCGGAGTTTCTTGCCTTTTGGGGGTCTGAGGTCTTCTGCCAGCGTTCAGTAGGTGTTCTGTAGGAGTTGTTCCACGTGTAGCTGTATTTCTGGTGTATCTGTGGGGAGGAAGGTGATCTCCGCGTCTTACTCTTCCGCCATCTTCCCCGGAAGTCTCCATTTTTAGTTTTAACCATGACAATATATGTGATGGAGAAGAGTAATTTAAATATTTAAAAAAGATAAGACAAATAACATGTTACTCTTCAGGGTGGTGAGGAACTAAATTCAAAGCTTGCATGAAAACTGACCAGCTGCTAAGAGAAAACAAAGATTTATTATTGCTCAGTCCAAAGGGAAAACTTAAATGATATTAGTAAGTACAGTGATTGCAGGCTGGGAATAGCTGGGGAAATGGAATTGTGTAACAGTTGTCACAGGCAAGGGCTTTTCTCTACCACGTCTTGAACATTATAACCATCTGTTGTCTCATGTCTAGCTCACTTTCTAGGAACAAACATGAGCTAGTAGTGAACTATAAAATCCTTTTTAATGTATATTATTCTGTTTGTAACAGCTGCAAAAACAAAAGATATAAAAATATTTAGATATTAAGACAGTATTTTATTAATGCATTATATGCCATTGTTAGTCATTTATTATTTTGATAAAATATGTTATATTTCATTAAAAATATGCTATTGATACATGAATGCTATTGATACTTGGCTTTACAGAAATCTCTTTTTAGCATTGACTAGTGGCAGCTAGACAGTGTCAATCCTTTCAAATTGCTTTTCTTTTAAATAGTTTAGGCAAGACGAAGTTCACATGTACTCCTAGGCAGGAAGCCCAACTGTATTTGTGAAATGACATTACGTTATTTCCACTTTGTGTTTAGATGAAAACTGCTCTCTCCCAATCTTGGCACATTGCTTTCACCTCTTCTCTTAGAGGCACCAGAGAACAAGTAACTGTTGCTTGCAGCACAAGGTTGTGTGCCCATGTTTAACCTGTCCTAGTTTTCTTACCTCAGGGTGCAGCAAATTATCCCAAATGGGGTGGTAAAATTCTCAAATCAATGAAAAATTAATGTATCATTTGTTACTGTTAGAGATAAGATGAGTTAGTAAATCAAACCACCCATGATGTGATAAAGTGTTGCAAATTATCAAGGGATTCACTTTGCTGATTATGAGTTTGCATCATTCCTGTTGCCTTTTTTTTGCCACTGATTACAAAGTAACTCAAATAAACCTGGATGTCTCAGGCTATACTGGCCTGGAAGTGTAAGACTGAGGTTATATTAGAATGAATAAATAATAACAATTCTGAGCCCACAGGGTCCAGCGGGGCTACTGTGCCCCTAATGACAGCTGTTTTTTTTTTTTTTTTTTTTTTTTTTGCGGTACGCGGGCCTCTCACTGTTGTGGCCTCTCCCCTTGCGGAGCACAGGCTCCGGACGCGCAGGCTCAGCAGCCATGGCTCACGGGCCCAGCCGCTCCACGGCATGTGGGATCTTCCCAGACCAGGGCACGAACCCGTGTCCCCTGCATCGGCAGGCGGACTCTCAACCACTGCGCCACCAGGGAAGCCCATGACAGCTGTTAATGCCCACTCCTGTCCATGAGTGCTCCAGGGGGCGCTGTTGTTACTTCTGGCTCCTGGTCCTCAGTTCCACAGTCCCTTCTTCCCCTCTCACTGGTACCCATTGTTGAGGACATTAAAGAGTGTCTTTGGTCAGGCAGACTGTGCATATCGTCATCCTGGGGGCAGGTCTACAGGTTCCAGCTGGTCCAGTCAGTTTTAGAGGAGGCCCATCAGTCTCAGCTAATTGTGTAAATTGTATCCAGCCTTGCCACTCCTGAATTACTGACCGCCATAATGTATAATCATGCCCTTACCACATTTTAGCACAAGGTCAGTATGGGTTCAAGTCATGTACCAGTTCTCTGATCATAACACTATTTACCTTATTTATAACTGAAGATAATAGGATTGTTATGTGGATATAACGAAATAATATGAGTAAAACCTTAGCATAGTGCCTCGCACAATCTAATGCTTAATATATTTTAGATGTTTAGTTGTAGCTGTTTTTGCTGCTACCACTATAACATTGGCCTTGTTCTATAATTCTCAGGGCCTGACTCAATGAGCTTTTTCTCTTGAGTCTGTTTTTAGACTGGTAGTTTATTTTCCCTCCCTCCCTCCCTCCCTCCCTGCCTTCCTTCCTTCCTTCCTCCCTCCTCCCCTCTTTCTTTCTTTCTCTTCCTTCCTTCCTTCCTTTCTCTCTCTCTCTCTCTCTTTCTCTTTCTTCCCTTCCTTCCTTCTTCTGTTCTCCTTCTTCATTGTTATTTACACATTTGTTTTCTGTATATTTTCTGTTTCCCTTCAAATTTGAGGAGAAATTTATGACAGTAGTTATAGGAACTCCGTTCCTGGTCAGGATGAATAAGCTTTTTATGATGATTTAAAAAAATTTTTTTATACAGCAGGTTCTTATTAGTTACCTATTTTATACATATCAGTGTATACATGTCAATCCGAATCTCCCAATTCATCCCACCACCACCCCCACTTTCACGCCTTGGTGTCCATACGTTTGTTCTCTACATCTGTGTCTCTATTTCTGCCCTGCAAACCGGTTATGATGATTTCTTACTTTTATTCCTTAACTCTTTGTACTCTATTGACCATTTGCATAATTTTCCTGGAACTGCTTAAGCCTCATGGGTAGTTTCAAAGCCAAATTCACTAATCTCTTTTCAGATCTTGTTCTTATTGATTTGTTGTAGAAAAGGACTTTTTATGTTGAACCTGTAGTCTCTTACCATCAAATAATAAATCCATTGAGTCATGCTGTTAGCAAGTCCCACTACATGGTGTGGGTGTGGAGGAAAAGAAAGATGACAAAGATGTGGCCCCTATCCTCAAGGTACTTAGTGCAGAGAGGGAAAGAGAAACAGGCACATTACCAGCTATAATCCAAAGTGAAATGTGTGGAATACAAAGGAGCAAATGAATACAAAACAAGGTGATGAAAGAAAGCTTTAAATTCATGGTGGTAAGTTTTTGAGTTTTCAGTTGCTCTCAGAACCCCTAGGCTAATGCAACTGTATTAATAAAGGAGTGTCATGTTGCTTGGTGCCTTCAGAAAACTGCATGTGTGGCTGAAGAGAGAGTGAAAAAGGGAGCAAAGTGAGAATCTGTTGGGGTTAAACTGGAGTTCATTGTGAAGGATTTTAAAAATTTGAAAAAAATTCTAATTATGGCATACTTTACCCATAAAGAAAAGGACAAGAAATAATATAATGGGGTGACTCCCTACCTGTATTTAAACATTATTTATGTTAACATTTTGCCATAAGTATTAATATTGTTTTTTATTTCTCTCTTTTTTTTTTTTTTTTTTGCGGTATGCGGGCTTCTCACTGTTGTGGCCTCTCCCGTTGCGGAGCACAGGCTCCTGACGCGCAGGCTCAGCGGCCATGGCTCACGGGCCCAGCCGCTCTGCGGCATGTGGGATCTTCCCGGACCAGGGCATGAACCCGTGCACCCTGCATCGGCAGGCAGACTCTCAACCACTGCGCCACCAGGGAAGCCCTATAGCGGTGATTTTAATCTGCAGCGTAGCTGACTGGGGCACCAAATCCTGAATGGTAATGAGGTTTTAATCTTGAGGCTGCGGTTTCAGTAGATGGGCTGGCAATGTCAGGATTCTCTTTGACAGGCTAGTGGTTGGTGACTTGCTATATTCTTCAGCATCAACAAATTTTATTTTGTTAGGTAAGCAGGGAAAGGTTGGTTTTTGGTGCCAAGAGCTTAGCTGAGTCATTCCTTCACCCCTTCTGGCAATCCTCACATCTTTTGGTAAGACAGGTACACTTACTGGCTGTTGGCAGTCTTCAAAGAGAGAAACAGTGGGTCAGGAAGGCTGGGTCAGTATACATGGAGCAGCATGTCTCTTGCCAGGGAAGGGAAAGGCTGCTTCCTGATCTGTAGGTGTGAGGTTTTCTGATGCCTTCAGATCTGCTTTTTCTTGGAGGCCCAGCTATCACAGTGGTTAGTGCAGATGAATCCCAGTTCTGATGTCTTAGAATCCAGCATCTTGGAAGGCAACAGAGGAGACCAAAAATAGAATGGACCAATTACCTCTCAGAAAAGGCTAGACTAGATCCTAGACTAGAACATTGTGTAAGGATTTTGAGGGGGGGAAATTAAATGCTTTGATGTATACTATGAATATAATTATTGCTGGCAGAGATAAGGGCACTATGTTAATGAAGGTCCCAGCAGGAAACATATCATACACTCAGATTGTTAACTGAGAAGAATTTAATAAACAAAGATGTGGGCAGGAAAATAAAAAAGGATATTTTATTGATAATAAAGGGTAGTGTACTACTTTGGAGCTAGCAGCAGCAGGGAGCCATTACCATCTGCAGGCCTGAAGGGACAAGGGGAAGCAGCAGTTACTGGAACCTTGAGAGATAGCTCTGCAGAAGGCTGCGGCCTTCCGTAGAGAGCCAGGGCCAATTTGTGACTCTGAGGTGAAGCTGTACATTGGGAGCCGGGGAAGAATGTCCTTCCCCTATTCCCCGCCCACACTCTGAATCCCTTGTTGGGGTCTCCCATTGGATGAACCAACCAGAGCCAGAGGGTAGAGTGAGGAAGGTGGGAAGTCAGCTGGAGGGGCAAATGGAAAATGCCTAGCCTAGCATAAGGCACTTTTCTCTGCCTCCTTGAACCATTTTTTAAAAAGAGTTTCTTTTTCCTAACGAGGCATTTCTCAAGGTTCTGTTTTTCAATAATCTTCTTTTCTCATGCTGTACCCTTCAGTAATCTCATGTAGATGAAACTCAAGTCTCTATTTCTTTTCTGCCCCCATCTCAGCTTCCAGGTTTGCATTTTCAGTGGCCTATTGGATATTTTCATTGAGATACAGATCACTAGCTCTCTTCCTTCTCTTCCTCCCAGCAGAGCTCAGTTTCTCTGAAGGATCGCACCACTTGCAAGGCTTGTAACGATCTTCATCTGTTCTTTCCTTTCCATGTATTTAGTTGACAAATCCTGTCAAATTTTAGTGCCTCATGAATCGCCCTTCAATTCCTACTTCTATCTTTATTTCAGCCTTTATAATATTATTACAATAATCTCCCAACTGATCTTCCTGCCTCTAATCTCTCTGAATCTATCCTCCATACTGGGATTTTGCTTTCAAATCCTTTAATGTCTTCCTGTTGCCTAGTAAATAAAATGGAGACATCTAAATCTAATATTCTAGGCCTTCTTCCATTAGCCCTGGTGAACATTTCTAGCTTGATACTCAGTACTAACCTTCATATTATGCGCTCCACTCAAAATATACTTTACTTCATGTATTGTCATCATTTCCATTATGCTCATTTCTTTTTTTGTGTGTGTGGTATGCGGGCCTCTCACTGTTGTGGCCTCTCCCGTTGCAGAGCACAGGCTCCGGACGCGCGGGCTCAGCGGCCACGGCTCACGGGCCCAGCCGCTCTGCGGCATGTGGGATCTTCCCGAACCGGGGCACGAACCCGTGTCCCCTGCATCGGCAGGCGGACTCTCAACCACTGTGCCACCAGGGAAGCCCTATGCTGATTTCTTAATCACTTTAAAAATCCCTCACTTTTTTTTTTTTTATCATGGAGACCGGATGACACCTATAGTTTACTGATTCCAAATGGTTCCCCAAACCCCCAATTCTAAGTGCCCCACATAACCTATATATCCCATTGGCTCCTTGACCTCCTTGTCCTGTGTTTCCTGAGGACCCTGACCTTTCCTTCCAGAGTCTTACTCCTACTTATGGTACGTCCAGGCCTGTCAGCCCCTGAACTCTGGAGGCCCTCAGTCTTCTCCCCAACAGTGTATGTTCCTCTGGAAGCTGAGCCCTTTTATTTGATGCTGGTCACAAGGAACAACTGACAGTCAATATGGAGGCCCCTCTAGCACTTCTGATGCACTTTTTGTTGACTAAAATTTTTATTTTAAAATAATCTTAAATTTACAGAGAAGTCGAAAGTCAGTACAGGTTTTTTTTTCTTCCAGAACCACTAGAGAGGACATTGCTGATGTGATTTCCTACACTTTCCTTAGTATTTCCTACAAACAAGGGTGTTCTCCTACATAACCACAGTAAAATCATCAAAATAAATTGATTCTGCTAATTAATCAGAAATTCATACAGTACTACCATCTAGTTCTCAGGCACTACTCACGTCTCACCAGTGGTTCCAATAATGTGCTTCATAGCGAAAGGATCATTTGCAATCATGTATTACATTTAGTTGCTGTGCCTCTTTAGTCTGGAACAGTTCCTCAGTTTTTCCTTGACTTTCATGACCTGGATATTTTTGATGAATACATGCCATTTATTTGGTAGAACGCCCTTCAATTTGGGTTTGCCCAATGGTTCTTCATGATTAAGTGCAGGTTATGTATGTACCTTGGCCAGAATATCACAGTAGCAATGCTGTGTTTTTCTCATTGCATCCTATCAGGTAGCTCATGATTTTTATTTGTCCCGTTAGTGATGATGTTCATTTTGATCCTTTGAATCCTTGCGTCTGCAAGGATTTGCTGCTGTAAAGTTATTTTTACTCCTTTTGTAGTTAGTATGTATTTTGTGGAGAAGAGCTTTGAAATTACATAAATTCTTCATCAGACTTTCAGTGTATTCATTTATTTCTTTATATCAGTGTGGACTCCTGGTTTCCTGTTTTATTCAGTGAGCTATAATTTGTTACTATCACTATTATTATTTTGATACTCAAACTGTCCCAGATTTGGCCCTTCAAGCTGGCTTCTGTATCCTTTTGACGTGTCCCTGTCATTCTTTGAGAACTTGATTACTTTCTAAGATGTTCCAGTCTCAGCTTGTGCTTTACCTGCTCCAGCCTTAGAATCAGCAGTTTCTCTAAGACTCCCTTTTTCCTTTTAGTGGAGACAAATATTTAGAAGCCAAGATCTGGGCACAAGGTGTGCTTATTGCTTATTGGCGTTTTGCTTCTCCCAGTCCTCAGACGACAGAGCAAGGGAATATATGTATTGAAATCATGAATTCACATTGATACCTCAGATTCCATTCTAATCCCTCCAGGGTTCATTCCAGTTTTCTTTCCATATCTGTTTCTTCACTGACAGTGAGAAACCTGGGTCCCACTATCCTTAATATACTTTCTGTTTGCTCAGTATATCTGTATGTACCAGTATCTCTTAACATTCCTTCTCACCTTACTCTGACTCTGACATACTTGGGTTATGAAACCACGTGCTGAGCAGTCCTCAAAGGCCCTGCTCATCCTGTTTGGATTCTAACACTCAATACCTCTACGTTCCTCCCCACTCCCCCCAGGGGTATGGCTTCCTCTCACCATTCAGCTCTGACAGCACATTTGGGGCCACTCCCTTTTCTTATGCCCTCCTGACTCTGCTTGGGCTCTGACACCCCAAGCAGAGGTGTTCCCATATGTGGATGAGCTCCTCACCCTACTCTGGGCCTCTGTGCTGCTGCCACCGCCCCCGCCCCCCACAACACACACACACTGTGTTTGCCACCCCAGCATAGAGGCCCACTTTGCTTGGCCCTCCCTATGAGTTTAGCATGGAATTATTTAGGAGGAGAAAGAGAAGAGGTGGACCAAACTCTATGATTGTTTACCCCCCTTCTTCTTACCTTTTAAGAAAAAAGATCCAAATAATCTGTTAATCAGTTACGACAGACCTAGAATTTCAATAGACCTGGCTTGTCCTCTTCCATTAAGCTATGCCATCATCTATTTGTTACATCCTTCAATTCTTAAAATGGAATTTATCTAAATCTGCAAAGATGTAAGGCTGTGGGGAATTGAACCTTGTTCCAAAGGGAATGTCTCCTGAAAAGAAGAAGTTTGAATTCAAGCCCCAGTTTGCACATATTCATGTATGTGAGAGAAAAAGAGGAGAGGAGAGGAGAAGGGAGGAAAGAGAGAGAGAGAGAGAAGAAAAATTTGAAAGTTGTGATCCATCATGTGTAAAGGCCTCTCTTGCGAAGGGGCCAATCTTTTTTTTTTTTTTTTTTTGAAGGGGCCAATCTTTGTGCAATTAAAAAAAAAAATTCTAAGAAGCTCCTCCTTTTTCTTCCAAATCAGGTTATGGATTAAGTAGCCTCTCCCAGTGTGCGAAAAGGACCCACTTGTCTGTCATCTTCTCTTCTAGACTAGAAGTTTTTCAAGGGCAGGACTGTAGGCTCTGTGAGAGCAGGTCATGTCTGCTGGGACACCTTTGTGTCTCCAGCCCCAGCTCTGGGCTCTGCTGCATGGGAGACCCTTCGTTAATATTAGTTTGTAACACTGGTTTGTACTTAGGCCTGACACCAAAGCCCATGAACTTTCTACTACACTTCACTGGGTTCAGGACTAAGATGGGCTTTGTCCCTTTGCTGTCTGATTAGTCTCAAAGTCTGAGGGATTATCTGTCATCCAACAGCACATCTCTCTTTTCTATGTTGGAGTCAGTTTTATGTGGCCTAAACTAAGTGCTGAGTGGGTTTGTGTACACTTCATCTGTTGTATTACTTTTCATTTTTCCCCAAGGACCCAGTTATAGTTAGATGAGCAGTGGATGGGGAGGTGACTTCATCACTTCTGTTTGTATGGCTTAAGTTCCTTAATATCTGAGATTCGGCTTCCTCATGTGCACAGGGGAGACTTTAATAACTTCCTTACTGGGCTGCTGTGGGGATTAAATGAGATGTAGCATATGTAAATGTACCCAACAAATTGCAGTGTGGGTGCCCGATGCAGCCGTTAGTTAACTACCTTCCACTTCACATTTGAATGTTAAAACAGCTGAACCTGGACTGTCCTAATGACCATTTAGTCTTTTTTTTTTTTAAATTAATTAATTAATTAATTTTTGGCTGCATTGCTGCGCGCGGGCCTTCTCTAGTTGCAGTGAGCGGGGGCTACTCTTCGTTGCGGTGCGTGGGCTTCTCATTGCGGTGGCTTCTCTTGTTGTGGAGCACAGGCTCTAGGCGTGCAAGCTTCAGTAGTTGTGGCGCACGGGCTTAGTTGCTCCACGGCATGTGGGATCTTTCCTGGACCAAGCATCGAACTTGTGTCCCCTGCATTGGCAGGCGGATTCATAACCACTGCGCCACCAGGGAAGCCCTGACCATTTAGTCTTACCTTAAAACTGGTATTACCCTTGATTTATTAGCCACATGGTTATTAAACATTTTAACAGAATTGGGTCCTGAACAACAAATGTCCATGATTTAGATTTTGGTAGTAATTTCATTTAGATCTGCTGTCCATGATCTCTTTATCTGGAGTAATTCTTTTTGCCACTAGATGGTGCTTGTCCATGCATTTGTGAGGCTTTCCTATATAAAGTTACATTATTCGGGGGAAAACACATCTCGATACCTTGGAGAGTTGTATATGTGGTATTGATACTCATGTTCATCCTGTTGATTAGATATTTTGTTAAACTAGAGGTTAGGGGCAGAAATTTTGGGGACTTAAAAGTTCTTTTAGATCATTCTGTTTATCCATATAATTCCCAAATTTAAACATAAGATATTTATGAAAAAAATAATGAGATGGGAGGAATTAGGTGAGTAAATATGGTATTCTTATATTTGAGATGTACATAAAATTTTACCTAGGCTAATTCATGAATTAGTTAGAAATATCAAAATAATAAGCACTTTGTAAGCCCGTGCATAATTCTCTCTTGATTTTTCAACATGATCAGAAAGACTTAGCAGACAGTTCATCCTCAGATCTGTTAGTAGCAGATAATTTAACATCATATTCAGCTCAGAGTGCATATCATTTGAAGTACGGTGATTGCTTTAAAACTGTGAAGCATTTTCTATATTGCTTTCTGACAAAATTCCACCAATACTTATCAAGCCTGCCTTACATGGGGATACAGACATGAGGAGACCCATGGTCCTTTCCTTTCATGAAGTCATGAATAATTAATTGTGTTTGGCTGAGGTTAGCTGCTGTAATAGAGATTGTGTGGGATCAGAGGAAGGGATTATCAGAATTTGTGGTACAGGACTTCTTTAGATGAGCTGTAGGGGGAATCCTTTTAGAGATTTCCTACTGATTGTGTTTTCCATGAATAGCTGGACATAACCAGTTTGGGAACAAATACTTTGGTGAAAGATAATTTTAATTTTTAGAATTTCTCAGATAACATAGAGAACGGTTCTGGGCATGTGTGATTAGAGTCTGTTATAATTGAAAGTGGGATAACTTTGCTTTTTCATCTTCACTATAAGTAGAAAGGAGTAGCGAGGACAGGGTTTGGTGGCAAATGGGAGTTGTCGGTAGTAAAGCAGAGTCAGTGAGCTGAGAGCTGGTGGTTATACCCAGTATGGGGTTTTAGTTGCAGCAGAAACTGAGCCTGACCAATTTAAGTGAAAGTGAAAATGTTCAGAATCTAATGAAAAGTGGAAGAACTAGATTTCAGAAAGGACAAAATAGAGCACATCTCCAGGGATCTAGGTAGCAGGAACTAATGGATAGTTATCTCATATGCCACTGTCAGAATGAATGAATGTCAACTGCTTCAGTTTTTTAAAAAAAACACTGCTAAATATCAGATTTCTTGGAGAGAGCATCCATACACCCATCCCAGTAGGCATCAAATGAAATGGGGAAGGCTAGTTTGAGGTGAAGGAGCAGGTTTTGGGGAAAGACTAGTTTTGGATGTGTTA
The DNA here is from genome assembly GCF_949752795.1 of Hyperoodon ampullatus. NCBI lineage: Eukaryota > Metazoa > Chordata > Mammalia > Artiodactyla > Ziphiidae > Hyperoodon > Hyperoodon ampullatus. Next base: position 76,232,029 of record NC_136922.1, read on the forward strand.
AGTTGGAGATATTCAGACTTTCAAATGGGAGATGTCAGGTAGGTAGTTGGATATTTGAGTCTGGAGATAGGGAGAGAGAGATTTCGGACATAGTTTATAGGTAGTATTTAAAGCCATGAGATTCGATAAGATTACTGAGAGAGTGAGCATAGCGAAGAGAAGAAGTTCTAGACTGAGTTCCGAGGCGTTCCAATTTTAAGAGGTTGGGAAAAAGAGGAGGAACCAGCAAAGGTGATGGAGAAAGATGTTTAAGATCTTCTCTTGCAGGTGGGCCCTTTACTGAGAATTTGCGTGCGAATCTTCCTCCTTCAAGCCCTTTCAAATAGTCCACACTCCCTAAGCTCCAACCTCCTAGCCCCCAGTCCTTTAGTATTACTCCTTTCAAGTCCTTGCTTATTCAGCAGGACATTAGCCACTGTCTAGAAATTTATATAGATTCTGAGCCTCAGCCTTTTCTTACAGAGTGAATAGATGTATTATTTGACCTTCTGCCCACCTAAAGAATCTCTCTTCTTCCTTATCCTCAGAGGCACTCCAAAGAAGGGTTAGAAACTATGGCTGAGTGTGAGTGTGTTATACAGAGCCATCTAAATGGGCTTGGTATTTTTCATCCGTAGGCGTCTTACTGGGTTCTGAGGAAGTCCCCATGAAGCCAGGATGTGGCTGAGGGATAGGAGGCCATGGGCAGGAGTGCCTCTCTGTGAATGTGCATCCTCCTCAGGCCTTTGGGCTTGCTGTGGTGCCACTGGCCTGGCTGCTCAAGTCTGCAGCAAGAAAACTGCTCCGACTTGGATTTTCTATGCCTAGTCCATAGTCTTGTTACTGAAAACTGGCCCTTGCTTTGGTTCTTGACTCTGCACCACCCCTTGAACTTCATACTTATTTTTCCTGTAAGATTGCTCTTGGACCTCAGTTCTGCACATTCATTACTGACTTTACTACTTGCTCAGACCTCACAGGAAGCCTATCACCTAGGAGCTGCTCTTGTTCCCACATCTGGAGTCGGTTTCTATCTGGTACTGGGAATCACCCACCATGACCACACTCCTCTTTTCTTATTTTCCAAAAATTCCATAGCTAGTCCTGACATCAAACATTTTTTTCCTCCTTTGCTGGTTTAGAGGTACTGGCTATTTAGCCCCTGTTCTGACCTTAAAAGTTCAAAGTGCTTGAGACATTTTTATAATTCTGTCGAAGGACTCATAAGTATTTTCCTGCATCAGTTCATATCCCAACTTGATTAGCTGCTTTGATAAATCTAATAGAGTGTTTATTTGGGTATATTTGGGGTGACATTGGTGGGAGATTAGGTTGCAAATTCACCCACTTTAATAAAATTGAATATTTATTGATATTTTAAAAAATGATACTGAAGGATATTTTTGTCTTCAACTTTCTTTCATTAAACTGGTTCATTTGAGGCCAATATTTTAGCTATTCACAACAATTAATTTTTTCCTATGTTTTTCTCAGTCTTTTAACATATTTCTATGTACAGATTTCATGGTTAAATTTTTTAAAATTTTATTTTAAAGCAAGTTGATCCTTCTGGATAAATGTATTTATTCTAATAATATTATGAGTGCTAGAGGGCAGGCTTTAAAAGATGAGAATTGTCTATTCTTGTCTTTTGTTGATTATTTTAAAGTATTTTTAGTATACTTTATAGATTACAATTTATTCCTCCCATACACTATTAGAATCCAACTATCATTTTAATTATTAGTCTCAATTATTTCAATAGCTATGATCACAGAGATTTCCAAAACCAAGAAATGAAGAAATCTATTTTTATTGTCTCTGTTTCTTCCATATGCCTTTTTAAAAGAAGTGTTTTTGTTGTTTTTGTCACTGTCCATTCTGTTAGAAATTTTCTTCATATATCTGGTGATCCTTGACTGATAGAAAACTGTGTGTGTGTGTGTGTGTGTGTGTTTGTGTGTGTGTGTGTGTGTGGTGTTTTCAGGGGTGGGGAGATTGGTGATTGTTTAACCTTTGACTTCACTGTAGAGTAAGTGAAAAAGAGTAATTTCTCCTTCTACTTTCTTTTTTGTCCAGTTTGGACAAGTTTCTTTCTAGTCTGGGTGAAGCCATCCCTTTGACTTTTGTTCAGCGTGCTAGCTGTGTTTGTGCTTAAGAATCCCATTTTTCTAAGGATTTAGTCTTGTTTCGTTTTGTTCTGTTGTGTGCACACATTGGGAAACAACCTTTTAAAAAATTATTGTACAGTGATCTAGGTTGTTATAATTGCACTAAAATAAGAAAGGAAGGTAGAAAATAAGTGGACAGTTTTCTCTATGTTATATAAATTGCAGTTTATAAGCATACGTTGAACTGTCTGTTCTATGCACTGTCCCCTAGAAAGCTGCATGGCTCACGCCCTCACTTTTTGAGGTTCCTAGTCAAATATCACCTTCTCAGTTCAGCCTTCCTTGACCCTTGAAAATAGTAAATCTCTTACCTTACCTGTCTACATACCCATTCTACTTTTTGCCTCTATGAATTTGACTACTTGAGGAACCTAATACAAAAGGAATCATTCAATATTTGTCCCTTTGTGACTGGTTTATTTCACTTAGCATAATGTCTTCAAGGTTCCAAATTTTCTTTTGAAGCAAATAGATATGAGGATGTTCAGCAGTCCCACTCCTGGGCATATATATCCAGAAAAGATGAAAACTCTAACTTGAAAAGATACATGCACCCCAATATCATAGCAGCACTATTTACAATAGCCAAGACATGGAAGCAACTCAAGTGTCTATCAACAGATGAGTAGATAAAGAAGATGTGGTATATACATACAATGGACTGTTACTCAGCCATAAAAAAGAATGAAATATTGCCATTTGCAGCAACATGGATGGACCTAGAGAATATCATACTAAGTGAAGTTAGTCACACAGAGAAAGACAAATATTATATGATATCACTTATATATGTAATCTAAAAAAATAATACAACTGAACTTATTTACAAAACAGAAACAGACTCACAGACATAGAAAACAAACTTATGGCTACCAAAGGGGAAGAGGGGGAGGGAAAATTAGGAGTATGGGATTAACAGATACACACGACTATAGATAAAATAGAGAAACAATAAGCATTTACTGTAAAGCACAGGGAACTGTATTCAATCTTATAATGGAAAAGAATGTGGAAAACAATATATATATATCTGAATCATTTTGCTGTACACCTGAAACTAACACAATATTGTAAATCAACTATACTTCAATTGAAAAAAAAAAGCATGTTTTGGACTTGATTAATAAATATACTTAACATTCTGGGATTTAAAAACGTCTTTCCTAAAGTATTAAAGAAACCTAAAGACATAATTATTTGCCAAAAAATATGTCTAATTGACCAGTGATTTTTGTACATAATAAATAATAGAATCATTGACTAAAGGAAGCAACTATAAGTCTTTGGGGAAAGATAGCCTGATTTTTTTAGTAGAATTTCCTAAATGAGAAGGTATATTTACCACCAAACAAGGAGAAACCAATGGACACAATGATTTTAGATTAAGAGAAAACCTTTGGTGATATTTTTATACCAAAGACTATTAAAGAGGAATTCATTAAGGCACTAGAAGAAGTACTTTGACATGAAGGAGATCTGTCTTAGAGACCACAATAAAGAGCAGAAATAAATATATAGTTCTTTTTTTTTTTTTTTTTTTGCGGTATGCGGGCCTCTCACTGTCGTGGCCTCTCCCGTTGCGGAGCACAGGCTCCGGACGCGCAGGCTCAGCGGCCATGGCTCACGGGCCCAGCTGCTCCGCGGCATGTGGGATCTTCCCGGACCGGGGCACGAACCCGCGTCCCCTGCATCGGCAGACGGACTCTCAACCACTGCGCCACCAGGGAAGCCCTAAATAAATATATAGTTCTTGAACATGAAGTGCTAATAGTGGTTCTTCTGTAGAGAAATTGATGCTCTGAATATATGTGATATCTTCTTTTCTCCTTTTAGATAAATGATTGCAGATAGCATAATGTACCAAGTCATCTGTTTTCTCCTTCAGATTCACTTTTAGCCTTTTATATCCTTACATCCTACCCTGGGAGATGACTAATATAGACTTTTCCAGTCAGTTGTCTTGTCTTCTGTTTTCTGGTTGGGTTTAGCCAGTGGGAAGAAGCCTGGTAGGAGATTGTAGGACCTAGGGAGAGTGAGTTACCTGGCTGTACCCCTCTGTGAAGGCCACAGTATATCTGTATGAATTTCACTCTCTCTATGGTTTTCACTTTCCTGGTTCTGGTAATTGCTTCTTGGCTCTTTCCATCTTGTGGATGGTAATGGTCCTAGGGAACTGCACTATTCGTTATGATTACTCTATGCCCTTTCCACACCATTGTAAATAGTTCTTTTATTAAACTCAACTCAAAGTATTCTGATTTGGGTGTGGTATCTGCTTCCTGCTAGGACCCTGACTAGTATACATAACAGAATCCAGTGGGTAGTTGGAAGAGAGGAAAGAGCCGCCAGCCCAGGAGATCTGGACAGTAGCCTTGGCTCTGCCCTTACTTGTGAGAGGCTGTAATCTCTTTACCTTTTGACAAATGAGGAATAGTAATATTAACCCTCCCCACTCCGAGGTGGTTTTGTGGTTATGTACATATATACATATTTAAGTTTCCCTGAATGCTTTTTCAAAAACAAGTTGCCACAAACAAAAGGCATTATTATCATTGTGCTCATGACCAGTTTGGAATGCCAAGTGAGGGGAGTAAAACCTTCTCGATTGAGGTGATGTGAATGGACAGGAAGTGACTGACCTTTAAGCCTTAAATGACAAGGGTTGGCACTTGATTGGGAGCCCATGGAAAGCAGCCCCAAGTAAGAAGGAAGCTATTTTACAAATTGAGATGGACCACACTGCAGACTGTAATCTAGTCTTCCTTAGTTTGACTGTGCTTTGCTTCTTTCTCATTCTTGGTATTCAGCCCCTGATATGGATCATAACTTTGAGTACATCCAAGGGTTGCAACTCAAATGACTTATCATCCATTTTACAAGATAGGAACCTTGGTTTACCAAGCAATCTGCCGCCTAAAGTCTTAGAGCCTGTCAGTTTGTGGTGGAACAGGGATGGAAATCAGGCATGCCTGAGCCGTACTGCTTTCCAAATTACTTGAGATTGAAATGTCCCCTCTTCTGCCTTTTAATAGTAGACCTATTAATAAAACTTCAGTACACCAGAAGTTTTGGAAAACTCTGGTTTAAAAGGAATTACAACAGAATTACTGCCCTAATCTTAGAGTTTCAAATAGTAGAGAGGTAGAAAAATACTTCTACAGCCTTATCACATGCTTTTTCAGGAATTTACGTACTAAACATTTTAGATAGTTGGAATGTAGCCTTCCAGGCCCCTCCTTGGGCACAATTCCAAGTGTAGTAAGTATGTGAACTACAAACCCTGTGAGGAAGAGTACCCAGTGACAGATAAAAGAGAAGATGGACCAGCTCTGAATTTGGGAGGGGCAAATAGGAGCAAATCTATACCTCTGTGGTTCCAAAGGGCTACATAGAGCCTTGTGAAGGGCTTACTAGCCACCAGATAGTTGTTTTGTTAATAAAACAGAGTTTGGCCCTTCGTAGATGATAATCTGGAAAAGAAAGAAAGGTTAGGCGCCTTCTTAGTGTTATTTCACTTCTCAGTGTTATCTCGTAGAACAGTTTGTTTATGGATATTATAAGAGAGCTGAAACATTCTGTAGCTACTCATCAAACTTGGTCTAATATGGAAGTTTCTGTTTTTAATGTTGCTTGTGTCTAGAATTTTGTTCCAAAGCCAAATGTTAAAAAGAGTTTGGAGTTGAACTGTGATTGCATAAGTGCTTTTTGTTACTACCACTGAAGAATTCTATGTCTTTGCTGTAAACATCCCTCAGAATGGCAGTGAGGTGCCTTGTCATGTTCTTAGGAAGCCTTAGAGTAGTGCTGTCCAATAGAACTTTCTGTGATAATGGAGATGTTCTATAATAAAGCGTCTGTTGAGCGTATGTGCTGGTGCTACCGAGGAACTGAATTTTTAATTTAAATTTAAATAGCCATACTTAGCTAGTGGCTACCATGTTGGGCAGCAAAGCTTAGAGGTAACTTTAATATTTTTACAAGTGACCAAAAAAGCAAAGTGACCTTTGGGACTTTTTCAAGCTGCATGTTAAACACTGCTTTAGGGCTTAGTCCTATATCCTATATCATCTCCATTTGTATCTCCAGTTACTTTTGTAGTCTATCAAAATAGTAAAGTTATTAAGAAAAGCTTATTCTGAGCTTTGTGTGACTTAAAATTTAAGATGGCAGGGAAATACAGTATTAAGGTTGGGAGGGCAGTGCTGTCCTACTAGGGGCCATGTGGAAATGTGTGTGTAGGCTTTGTGTTGTCACGGTGACTGGTCAGTGCCACTGGCCTTTAATGCCTGGGGGCCAGGGATGTTAACTGTAGTGTTATCCTGCTTAAAATACCCATAGCGCCCTCATTGAGAAGTACTGTTGGATCTTTTTGATGGTAAGAGTTATATTACAATTGAGAAATCCTAGTATCCAAAGGGTTATCTCTTCTCTGAAAAACTCACATATTTTTAAGACATTCTCTAAAGCTTCTGGCTATGAGGTTTTTTCTATTCTGCAGCCTATGGTGTTGGGGACCTAGAGTCCTTTTCAGCAGCAACCAATTAATAGAACATTTAAATGTTGATGTTGGAAAACACTGAAGAGGCTATTTGTCATTTGCTTAGTGCAGAAGCAGTGAAACTGGAACCTTATCTAGTGTGCATAAAAATCCACAGGGATGATCGAAAAACTGTTCTGCTGCAAATGAATGGAAGCAACAGGAGGTCTAATCATTGTCAGCTGAGTCCTCACCCAAACACTATGCACCCCACTCTGCTTTAAAAGGCAAATCAGTCAAACTATTTGTAGTTTTATGTGGGAAAATGCATGTGTTTATAGAATGTATTTCCAAATTTAAAGACCACCTTCTTCCTGAAAGAACAAAGTAGAAAAGAAATCTACCAATGCTAAGTCAGTTGAATGGTTTTACTGCTGTTTTCTATTATGGTCCCTGGAGCTCAGGTGTCTGTTTTTCTGGAAAGGAACCTTTCACTTGATAAATGAGCTGGAAAGAGAGGCTTTTATATCTGTGTGAGTTACAGAAAGGACTAGTGGTTAGTAAAGGTGACAAAATTGCAGGGATCAGGTAATGATGCTTTCAGAAGCCATCCATGTAGGCAGTTAACAGAGCCTACATGGCTCTGTTAACAGCCTACATGTTTCTGGGCCAAGCTTGGGAAAAGGTGTGTCTTATGTAACTGTCATAGTAACCAGAGACCGTTTCTGATACAGTCTAGTGTTACAGTGTTTCTTTTTTCTTTTTTTTTGTAATTGTGTGTGGTAGACTGATAATTGCATTAATGTCAATATAGGGGTTATATTGACCACTTTTCCTTATTTCCCCCCTCAATGCCATAGTAATGGCAGGACCTTTATCTTGTTCTAGCAAAATATAATCTGATGTCTCTATTTTGCTTAAAGGCAAAATATAATAAAAACATATGGAAACCTGAAAAGACATCATGTTTTATAAATATATTTTCTTACACATTGAAGTTTCCCAAAGTAATTTTTGCTGGAGATCAAACAAGAAAGAATATCTGTTTTGGGGAGGAGATTTCAAGCGTCTAATGCAATATGTTGTTTTTATGCAGTATTTGGTTATGCTTACAAGCTTGTTAATTACCTTCAGTTGATAGCATAATTTATTTTTAATGCAGCCTATTTCAAATTGATTAGGTACATAGAATTTCTGCTAGTTCCCTATGGGCTGCAGTGTGTGTGTGTGTGTATGTGTGTGTGTGTGTGTGTTAAAGGTAGAATTCCTTCAACGAAAAAATTGTGCAAATCAATAATAACAAAATCTTATTCTTTTTCTACAGTGCCAGATGAATGTACTGAATTAGTTTTTTAGAATGTGCTTTTTTAAAAAAATGTTTCTTAGGAAGGGGTTCTAAATGGGTTGTCTGTAGGTCATAAATTGCTGCTCTTTTGATTCATGTCACATGGAGGGTGTCTTTGCAGGGTGACTACAATCTTTAGAGACCTCACTTCCATTTTCAGTGGTTTCTACAAATTTAAGGTGGGGATCTCTCAAAATGATACCACCATTATCTATTGTCTACTTTTTAAATTGAGAAAGCTGACTTTTATGGTATCCTATTTTAAATTCTGTTTAGGTTCCTTGTTTGTTTCTTTTTTTCAAAGTTTCTTTATATTCATGTGGATGAATGTTGAATAGTATGGATAATATGTTTACGACAGAATAACTTGATCCAGATGGAAAATGATTGCCTTTTGAATATATAGCAATAAAATTGTTAAATTAAGGAGGATAACAGCCCAGTGTTCTGAAAATAATTTCTTGGACAGTGATAATCAGAGGTCTAGGGAGATAGCTAAAGGGTTCTTTGACCTTGTTTTTGTACATCCATTTGGCTCAGAATTTTATCATTTTGTCATGTTGCCCATGGTCTCTGGAGAGAAAGGATGAAATATTCAGCTTGTTGAATCTCTTAATTCAGAAATATGTTGTGTATGTTGAAAAGAAATGAACAGTCTATAGAAATTTTTTTAAACTCTGGTAAGATAGGCATTTTAATAATTTAGAGCTCTTGATGGACTCTTTTTTATGCCTTTTAACATAGAGTCCATTATGATTTTATAGCAAAGATGGAGAAAATGATTGTGATAATGTAATATATGACAGTTTCTATCATAGTGTTTCAGTGTCTCTAACACATACTAAAGAATTCAATAAATGTTAGTTCTTGTCTTTGTTTTTCTTTGAAAACCTGTTCTTTGGTTGAAAATGTAAAACAAGCATTCCTAGGATAATATTACATAATTTCTACAGTTATATTTTTTGTCACAATTCATACAAATACATTTGCATTTTACCAAAAAAGGAAAAAAGCCTCAGTCCTCAGGCATTAACTCCAAATTCAAAAGCTTCATGCCTCCCACATACTTTTCCCCTAATTCTTTGAGTGTATCTAGAGGACTTATGTAACCAAGTTCTTGTTCTCAGGGAGAAAAATGTAGACGTTGTCATTGCACTATCGCCCAAATGACCTAAATAATGTATTCACCTTTAAGAAATCTGTCTTTGAATAGGCATTGATTGTAGTTGATGAGTATCTGAAAATATACTTTTGATTATAGAAATAAAACATTTTTTCTTTTTTATACTCACATTTTACATTTAGTGTACTTAACGTTTTATGTCCGGTGTTAAGAACTCTCTATGAGCCTTTATTTTTATCTTGTAATGCTTTAGAATAACTTAAAGAGAGTACTTAATTTAAAAAAATGTGTAAGTTACAGTAAACAATTAAAAAGATGACATTTTTCATGGGCTATTTTGGATAGAAGAAAACATTTATAATACTTAATTTCTAGGAAGACTTGATTCAAGTATAATTAGGAGTATTTTAGGTAAATAGTATGTGGGAACCTAATACATTTTAAATTTCTTTAGATATTTTTAAAACATGGCTGTTTAAGTGTTTTGCTCTTGTATAATGTCTGGAATTCACTGGCCTCTGTATTTTGTTCATTGTTACATCGTCTATCCTCAGTGTATACATATTTTTTAAAGAAACATACACACATTCCTAGAATGTGCATTCTCAATGAAATGCCCAGACATAGGTCTGTTGAATCTAATTTCACTGAAGCAGAGGTATTTGTTAATACACTATAATATTGACAAAATAACTTTTAAAATTTCTCCCATTTTATTTGATCATTATTTACTTATGGTTCATTATGAGGGCAGATTTTTGATGTTAGTAATTCATATTATATAAATATAAAATGTAATATTATTTTAACATTGTACAGAGTGGAAAATCTAAAAGCTGTTGATCCTGAGTCTAGTCCCAGTTTCAATCTACTTCACCCTCAGTTATCTCCTGTGGTAATGAGTCATAAATGGTCCCTGTTTTTCCTCTTTGTCTTTACATTGGTTGTTACCATTAACATAAAAACATTTCCAGTTTTCACGATATATGTATCAGATTTTTATGAAACGCTAAGGGACATTTCTGATAAACTCCATGAGATTCAGTTCCTTCTTTGCATATTACACTTCCTGTCTATGTGCTGATGGGCTGTGGAAATAATGACTAACGTGAAGCACTGTTTTAAGATACAGTATGCTGAATTCCCAGACATAAATTTAAAAATAAATTATGCTCATGAAAAGTATGTAGGGCATGTTTCTGCTAAAAAAAAATCCTGGGAAAAAAATCTGAATTAAATCGAGAAGATGGAGTACCATATAAAGAATGACTCAGTCAAAGGACAGATATTTATTTTTTTATCTTTAGGCATTTAACATATTAGAAAGCTGATATATGAACAAATACATGGATCATAAATATAAATGTTTCAGAGATGTTTTATTATTTAAGAAAAAGTCACTAATAATAATTTAATTATTAATAATAAATAATATTAACTCCTGACATTTTGCCATTTAGATGCTCTCACACATGAAATATGGGTAATAGGTTTCTGAGAGGTTCACATATTTCATATCTGAGAAAACTTGAGGTACACTGTTGCCTGAAGTAGAATTCAAATTCAATCTTGCTCTAATTCCAAGTAATTTTTCCACCTCATATCTTTTTCATAGTTGATTGATAGCAGAGTTGATGCTATTTATGCTGTTTATAGCAGAGTCCAATAAAATAAGGACACTGCCTTTTTAAAGGACATTGTCCATATTTTATTGGAAATAGTAAAGTTTTCAAAGCAGAAAAGTTGTTACAAGTCTGTCACCCTCTTATATCTTTTAAAGTTTCAGAATGAACTCTTTCCTTTCCTAGTTATTGTCCTTGTGTTTTAGGGATGCTGCCACCAGTTGGTAGCAGTGTAATATAATTATCTATTCTGAATGGTTTGTACATTTACTGAGATTCAAGGAGTTGGTTTCTATTCAAGTGGGTCCACTTATTCATTCAACAAGCATTGCTAGGCACTAGAGTTAAGAATGAAATTTTTATTCTTTATATGCTGTTTTATTCAAATTAAAAATTTAAACAAACTTGCATAAATACCATTTAAAGTTAGTATTTCCCTACAAATTTAAGAACAGAAATATACTTCCTTTTTACCAATCCTTTATCATTCTTTTAGCCATTCTGACCCTAATTATATGTATAGTTCCTGGTGACAGTATGTAATTTTAATGTATTTCAGGACTAATTGAATATAGTTCCCTGTGCCGTATAGTAGGTCCTTGTTGTTTATCTATTTTATGTATAGTCGTGTGTATCTGTTAATCCTAAACTCCTAATTTTCTCTCCCCCCCTTTCACCTTTGGTAACCATAAGTTTGTTTCCTATGTCTGTGAGTCTTTTTCTGTTTTGTAAATAAGTTCATTTGTATCATTTTTTTAGATTCCACATATAAGTGATATCATATAGTATTTGTCTTTCTCTGACTTACTTCACTTGTCTGATAATCCCTAGGTCCACCCATGTTGCTGCAGATGGCATTATTTCATCCTTTTTGTGGCTGAGTAATATTCCATTATATCTATATATCTATATATGTCTATAGATCTAGGTGTATCTATCTATATATATATCTAGATCTATATATCTCTATGTTATCTATCTATATTTATATCTATCACATCTTCTGTATCCATTCATCTGTTGATGGACATTTAGGTCTTTTGCCTCCTTAGGTAGATTTATTTCTAGGTATTTTATTCTTTTTGTTGCAATGGTAAATGGAATTGTTTCCTTAATTTCTCTTTCTGATCTTTTGTTGTTTGTGTATAGGAATGCAAGAGATTTCTGTGTATTAATATTGTATCCTACAACTTTACCAAATTCATTGATGAGCTCTAGTAGTTTTCTGATGGCATCTTTAGGGTTTTCTATGTATAGTATCATGTCATCTGCAAAGACTGACAGTTTTACTTCTTCCTTTTCCAATTTGGATTCCTTTTATTTCTTTTTCTGATTGTGGTAGTTAGGACTTCCAATACTATGTTGAATAAAAGTGGCGAGAATGGTCATCCCTGTCTTGTTCCTGATCTTAGAGGAAATGCTTTCAGCTTTTCACCATTGAGTGTGTTAGCTGTGGGTTTGTCATATATGGCCTTTATTATGTTGAGGTATGTTCCCTCTGTGCTTACTTTCTGGAGAGTTTTTTTTTTTCATCATAAATAGATGTTGAATTTTATCAAAAGCTTTTTCTGCATCTATTGAAATGATCATATGGTTTTTATTCTTCCGTTTGTTAATGTGGTGTATCACATTGATTGATTTGCGGATATTGAAAAATCCTTGCATCCCTTGGATAAATCCCACTTCATCATGGTGTATGATCCTTTTAATGTATTGTTGGATTCGGCTTGCTAGTATTTTGTTGAGGATTTTTGCATCTATGTTCATCATTGATATTGGCCTGTAATTTTCTTTTATCTTGTAATAACTATAATGGAAAAGAATCTGAAAAAGAATATATATATATATATATATATATATATATATATATACATATATATATATATATAAAACTGAATCACTTTGCTGTACACCTGAAACTAACACAACATTGTAAATCAGCTATACCTCATTTTAAAAAAAAGGCTAACTGGACCCTTAGCTGGTAGATTTTTATGGCTTTCAGGCTTTTAGGCTTATTTACATATAAAATGAAAATACCTTTTTTCTTTTTTTTTTCTGGGTTGAATGTTTTCCATAGTGAACTCATTCTACTTTTGCAACAGTGACAAATCATATAAAGTAGAAAGTAAAAATTATCAGTAGTTTTACTGCCAAAGTATCCACTGTATGCTTTTTTAAAGTGTCTTAAATTTTATTTTATTTAAAAATTTATTGAAAATTTTAAATTGTGGTAAAATGTACATAATGTAAAATTTACCATCTTAACTAGGTTTTTTTTTTTTTTTTTTTTTGCAGTACATGGGCCTCTCACTGTTGTGGCCTCTCCCGTTGTGGAGCACAGGCTCCGGACGCGGAGGCTCAGCGGCCATGGCTCACTGGCCAAGCCGCTCTGCGGCATGTGGGATCTTCCCGGACCGGGGCACGAACCCGTGTGCCCTACATTGGCAGGTGGACTCTCAACCACTGCGCCACTAGGGAAGCCCCATCTTAACTAGTTTTTAAGTGTACAGTTCAGTAGTGTTAAGTACATTCACATTGTTGTGCAACCGTTCTTCAGAACTTTTTTTCATCTTGCTGAAGTGCTATGCCCATTACAATTCCTCTTTCCCTTCCTCCCAGCCTCGGGCAACCACCCTTCTACTTTCTCTATGACTTACCGTAGATACTGCATGTAAGTGGAATGATACAGTATTTGTCTTTCCATGACTGGCTTATTTCACTTAGATAATGTCCTCAAGATTCATCCATATTGTAGCATGTGTCAGAATTTCCTTCCTTTTTTCCCACTGTATGCTTTTCAAAAAAAAAAAAAAAAGCCCTCTAAAGTGTTATCATATTATTCCTATTGCTTTGCAAGTTATTTTTTAAACCTAACAGTGTATTGCAGGTGTCTTCCAGAAGACATCAATATTTATACACAATTATGAATATATCATTTACATTGCTACCAAGAACGGCATTCCTATTCCACAGATGGGGAAAATGAGAATTGGAGGTGAGAACCTTTCAGTTTACAAGTAGCAGTGGCAGGGACAAAATGCAGGTCTGCTTGATTCTAGAGGCAGACTGCAGTGTGGTTTGTATAGAGTAAGGATATGATTACTGTAGAAAAATGAAGCAATTTTAAAGACACATTTCTGTGGTAGCTAAAGGATGATTGTGTGCTTTTGTTATGAGGAGGCTCCACAATTTGTATTTTATAGTTGCAGCAGACACAAATATCTGTCTCTAGAAGCATCTTCCAAGTATCATACTACATTACATTTTCTCTTGAATCACTTACATCTGTGTTAAGACTGGATATTTCTAAGGAGGCAGCAATTGTCCTAATCAGAAATATATTTTCATTGGCCTTTCAAAAAGCCAGAGATAAAAGAGCAGAGAAGAAATTTTCTGCTTCTTATCTGAAGGATAATGAAAAGTGAAAATTGCTGAAACTCGCAGTGAGCTACATCAGATATCATAATTAGTGTAGCTCGTTACAAGCATTTTAGAGCTAGAAAAGACCACAGAAATAATCTAAACCTATTTCTTAATTTCATAAAAATGAGGTACTGTTGTGAAATGGCTACCTGAAGTAGTTGACTATGCATTTAGGCTTGAAATCTAAGTTTCTTGTTTCTCAGGAGTTCTCTTTCAGCTACTGTTGGTGAATGGGGTTAGATTTTCTCATACTAAACTAGCTGTTACTTGTGTTTTATACTATGAGTGTACTTTGTATAAAGTTTCCTGGCTTATCGTATAATTGAGGAGATTTGGAGGTCTTAATGATTTCCATTTTTATAGAATTTTTGAGGGCTATAGATGTATGTGGGTTGGAAATGTTTTTGTTACACTGTTAAAGTAGTTGATTTCTCACAAGTTGATTCAGCATTTACTACTAACTCTAACATGATAGGGAGTGAACAGGTAGTGTGGGCTATCAAGACTAGGTGTTGCTCATAATATCATTAAAAAAGAAGGGAATTGGGGTACAAATTTTCTTAAATTTCCAGCCCTGATCAGTCAAGCAGTTGTTGATGGAATCCATTACCTTTGTGAGTTTTGTTAATGGCAGAGACCTAATTGAAAATCAGAGTTCTTCCAGAGAAAGGTCAAATCAGCTAAAGATGATAGAACAGGCCTGGCAGACTATAGTCTGAGGGCCACCTGTTTCTGCAAGCTAACAGTGTTTTTTAAAAAAAATATTTTAAGTGGTTTAAAAAAATCAAAAGAAGAAAAATATTTCATGATACATGAAAATGATAAGAAATCCAGTTTCACAGTCTAAAAATGAAGTTTTATTGGAACACAGCTACATATACTCATTTGTTTATGTGTTGTTTAGGGTTACTTTTGCACTATAATGGCAGAATTGAGTAGTTGTGAGAGAGGCTGGATCGTCCCACAGTATCTAAAATATTTACTGTTTGGTCCTTTGTAGAAAGAGTGCCGGCCCCTGTTAAAACATCAGTATTATTTTATGTTTTGGAGTACCATGCAAATTTGTGGCTTTCTTTGCTTACCAAAAACTCTAGCTGAATGCTACTACATTTCTTGAAGGATTCTCCACTGTTTTTTTGCCTCAGGGACAACCCACAGTAGTCCATTCATGACTGTTTTTCATGACTTCCTTTGCTTATTTTCCCGTGGTTCCTTTTGCCAGCCAGGTGAACAGACCAAAACCACACAGGAAGGTCTGTGGTTTTTCTAAAGAAGCTTTCTACAGAAGGATATGTTTGGCTTGGGTACCTCTCTGTTTGTTGTAGAAACCTGGATTTTGCTTGTGATCTTTCCACTAGAACTTTGATTCAAATATATATAAAATGACCCTCACTTTCAAAGTGTAAAATTAACAAACATTTATGTTAGATTCATATTTGTGGGCAGAAAATCTTAGTCTTTCATGTTTTTACCAGACATTTTAATAATGTTAGTTATGTTTCTCATGACTCTTAATTTTACATCAAGGTTAGTTGATGGTTATTCTTTTTCCTTGGTTAGCCTTAAACATTTAAGCCAATGTCTCGTTTTACAGCAATCTTTTTTTTTAAATTTAACTAATTAATTAATTTATTTATGGCTGTGTTGGGTCTTCGTTGCTGTGCACGGGGTTTCTCTAGTTGCGGCGAGCGGAGGCTACTCTTTGTTGCAGTGCCCGGGCTTCTCATTGTGGTGGCTTCTCTCGTTGTGGAGCACGGGCTCTAGGCACGCGGGCTTCAGTAGTTGCAGCACGCGGGCTCAGTAGTTGTGGCTCCCGGGCTCTAGAGCACAGGCTCAGTAGTTGTGGCACACAGGCTTAGTTGCTCCGCAGTATGTGGGATCTTCCTGGACCAGGGATCGAACATGTGTCCCCTGCATTGGCAGGCAGATTCTTAACCACTGTGCCACCAGGGCAGCCCTACAGTAATCTTTTGATAGAATAAAAACATCAGTGGTATTCCACCTCTTATAAAAGTTATTCCCCCCCATCTGTGTTTACTTGATGTCAGTTCTCTTGGGGCTCGTGTAAGAAAGGAGTGGCCCTGCTACTTTATAAGAGGTCTGAGTTTTACAGCTACTGAGGGCTTTGGATTCTGCCACCATTCTTTTCAAGCATAGCAAACAAGTGTTGTCTATCTAGAAATAACCCTATCTGAAGGTTTGGAGTTGGGTAAAGCAGATCTTCTCTCAGGTTTCAGCTTGCCTTTGGTCATAATTGTGCTTTTGTGCTTGGTGAGGATGGTTCTTAATTTTGTCTTGGAGAATGTATAGCACTGGTCTGGGCCATGGTATTGAGTTAACCAGTCCCTGTCTTACGCATAGGGCTGTTTTGTTATCTGGTTGGTGCTTGATGCTTCTCTGTCTTAGCTTACTTAAACGTTTTGAGGTATGGAGAGCTCACTCATGGGAGGAGATGGGCTCATGCTGTTAGAATCTTCTTCAGTCAGAGAACCCTTTTTGCAGTGGAGTCTTCTCACATTGTGGAATAGGCCATGTGGTAATTGTGCAGCTCAGTAAGCAAAACCAGTGAAGGATGACAGAACAAGAAAAGGAAATACTGAGGTGGATGCAGGCTGGAATGGGTGGTAAGAAGCATGGGTGAGCATCAACTTCTTAGGTAACCTTTGTTCTGACTTAGAGTAAAGGGAAGTTGGGATGAAGCATACCATTAAGGCATTTTGACGTAACTGACTTGTTGGTGAGGAGGGTGAGAATAGAGACTGGAGGGAAAACCCCATATTATCATTTCTGGAGTAACAGGGTAAGCATTTTTAATCCAATCCTGGGCTTGGGGTTTTAAAATGTGCAATAAAGTGAGTTATTTTATGGGTTGGAAATACAATGTAAGATACTATGGTAAAATTATGGTAAATGGTTTTATGGTACATTCTCCTTTTCTGAGGAGGGTAAAGGGCTATGGACTCCCACACCAAGAACTACTCCAGATAGGAAAGCCATGGTGGAGAAAGAGAGGAGGTGTGTCTCAGTCTGAGCTGTCATCTACAGAAAACTTGGCACTCCCTGTCCAGGCTGTCTCAATCATGTTTTGGAAGGAGGGGTCACCTTCAGAAGCTTTATTGCTGGCACCCAGGCCTTGTTGTCCAAGAGGTATGACCCACCAGGGCGTGAACTCTCCAGTAGGCTTGGCCTCCAACAGTTACTTCTGTTGTGTTTCATGAATGTTTGTATTTGTCTGTTCACCCCTAGGCTGAGTTACTGGGGCCTGTCTAGGGAGGAACAGTGCCTGAACAGTTGGAGGAGTCAGCCATTCAGCATGAATGCACTGGATTTGGACAATACCTGCTGGCTCCCTGGCTTCCCACCCTTGAGGTGGGGCTGTTCCCAAAGCCCTGTCAGCGTGGAGGAGGGGATGCTGTGGGCTGGAGGAGGAAGAGCTCCCTGCTGGGAGTTACTTGAGTTTTCTCATCCAGCTGTAATTGGTTTAAAGTAGAATCCTGTATCATTGGATTTGAGCTGGATTTTAGGGGTCGTCCAGTTCAACCTCCTCATTTTGCCTATTGGGAATAGACACCTGTGAGGGTTCCAGGACTTATCCCAGACCAGAGAGGTAATGAGTGGCAGTGTAGAGGCTAGACCCCAGGTCTGTTGATTCAGTAACTATGCTTCTTCCGGCTTGGACTGTGAAGGGGTAAATTGTAGCATGAATCTGGGATGCGGTTTGGGGGTGCAGCATGGGCTGCTCCTGAGTCAGTAAGTTACACTTAGGACAGTGGTCCCTGGGCTGTAGGCTGGAACAGGTGACCTGCAAAGGACCTCTGACTCCCATGACTTGTAAGTACATTTTGGAGAGGACTGTGATGTGATTGTTTCTGTGTCCGAGGGGTGCATCTAGACATACTAGCGAGTCTCCTTTGCCAAGGGTGAGATGAGGCAAGAGGAGATTCTTGGGGAGGAAGGCAGGGGCGTCTAGTTGAAGGTGTTCTCCTCCTGAGTGAGCTTTGAAGTTGCAGTCAGAGGAACCTGCTCAGACTCTTTAGAGGCCAGACAAGTAGTATCTACTGTGACATTTGGAAACTGAAAAGTAGAAAGGGAGGGACATAGTGGTTGCTAGGAGTGTGCAGGTAGTACATAGTACAGGCCCTTTTATGGTTATAGCTTTCTGCACTTGAGTACTTACTTCTGCCTAACTGGCTAATGCAACTCTCATTTTAAGCTATCACAGTGACTGTACGCCTTGTCCCTTTCATTCTGGTTATCTGTTTAATTTTTCTGCATTTTGGAATTGAAGATGGATTATAAAAAGTATTTTTATAAACTCTGAATTTTTATTAATACATGGCTTATTAGAATATCTGGCAAACTGCAGGGTTGGAAAGAATGAACCTAGTTTTTGGAAACAATTTTTCTTGTTCTGCTTCCATTTATTGATCACCTGCTCTATGGAGGCAGTGTGTGTAGTCGTTAGGCACAGGACTCTGAACGACACCACTTGGGTTAAATCCTGGCTCTGTTATGTATAGTGTGTGACCTCAGTTAAGTTACATACCCTCCATGCCTCAGTTTCCTCACTTATAAAATGAAGATAATACCTCCCAGGGTTGTTGTGAGGGTTAAGTAAGTTATTAATCTATGAGTTAGAACAGTGCCTGGTCCACATTAAGTGCTGTTTACATATTAGCTGTTATCACATCCCAGGCATTGATCTAGGCGCTTTGTCACTTAACTTATAAGGCAATTGAAGTCAAGAGAGATTTAAAAACTTGCTTAAGATCATCCAGCTAATAAGTGGCTAAGCTGTGGCTTAAACCTTCTCTGTCTGACACAGGGCCTGCCTCTCAACCACTCTGCTGGCTTTCTGAGGTGTGGCAAATCACTTAACTGTATTGTAGGTTTTATAGCTATCTACCCATCTATCCATCTATCTTCTACTTTCTAATTTGGATTTTTCATTATGTTCTCATTTTGTTAATAAAATGCATTTCCTTAAAATATCTGTGACTTAAGAGTTATAAATAAAATATAAAAGATAAAAATAAAACAATTGCTCTTACAATAATGCTGCTCAAATAATTAAAGAACTTTAAAAATCCATGCTAACAGTACTAAATTGTGAAAGGCTTAAAACGTCATTTCATGTGACATCTGATAATGGCTATCAGTGTTGCCACACACATGTAAGATGCGTGGAAATTAAGACAGTTATTATTAGGCATTTTAAGCATACCATTTTAAAACAATCATGGCATTAATGTTTTAACCATTTGCACATTTTAATTACCAGGAAGAAAGTATATCAAATTTTTATAGCTCATGGAAGGCTCCCCAGCCAGTACCCTAGATTGAGACAAAGAGAATTAAAGCCAGAGAAGTGAGACAAGGCTGCTTAGCAACAATGACAGGTGAGGTTGATGGGAATTAACAGGTTTTGACTGTTAGCAGAATGGCAGTGTAATGGGATCTGCTTATGGTAATGAAGCATTGACTAGATGGCTGAATGTAATGATGCTTTCTCACTTATTTCATAAAATTATAGATGATTTTGAGCCCAGAATGTTTAGATTTCTATACTATTTATACTTTTGATATTGTATTGAAAATTAGAATCATATTGTATAGTATTGTCAACTTTGTAATTATCTTATGGAGAAACTTATTCAATGGAAAGGAAAGTAGCAAAATAAAAGCAAAACAAAACATCCCACTACTCCAGTAAAACCACTCAAAACACCAATACCTTATCTTTCTCAAAGTAGCTGCAGTTTAAGGGAGCATTAATATGTCTCTAAATTGGAAATTGTCCAACTGTTCAGGTTGCTAAAAAAAAAAGAAAGCCGATAAAAAATTTTAAAATTTATTTATATCTTGTCTCTGGGCAAGGTCTAAAGAATTGTTGTATCAAGATGAAGTAACCATTCTTAAGGTTTCTTTAGCCAGGACACACTCAAGATCAAAACAATTGACAGTGAAGGAAAAGATGGCTCAATGCATGTGACAGTGTGACATTAAAGATTACATCAGATACAGTCTGTCTCAGGAATGACCATATGTCCTTTCCATCTGATGTCTGTTTCAGGACTCAGACAAATGAGTTAAAGGTTTTAGATATGCTTTAAAGGATAGTTCTTTCATCACCTGTATTAAGTTTATTTACAAATCAAATGTTTCAAATTGATCACATGTGCAAACTATCAAAGGAATGAACATAATGACAATATTTTTCCTAAAAATTTGGATGCTGATTCATTTCAGGTTATGTGGGTTTTTTAACACTGAGTACTAGGATGAAGTATAGATATCTTGTGTTCTTTTCACTTAGAGAAAGAAGAGAATTTATTTTTTCCCTAGTTTTAAACTATTACTACAGGAATGAAATGGGAAGAAATAATAGTTCTTTTCTAAGAAAGACTTTTCTAAGGATGGCTTTAAAAGAACAGGCAAAGGAGAGCAGAGCCATGACCGTTGCAGCTTGAATCGAGATAAGCAGAAGTGTGTGTGCTCAATGTCACATGGCAGGAGGCTTTCCCCAGAGTGGTTTGCCTGTCTAGGGAGCTGTTTCATTTTGTGTCTGATAGAGTTTTAGTTTGGAAAATACCCAGTTCCCTGCCTGTTGCTTCATTATGGATTATACAGGTAAAATTAAATTTAAAATACTTTCCAGCCATGTAGAATTACTTAAAATATACTATTTTGAATTAGTATTTTAAAAATTACATTGGTTGTGTTTGTAAATAAATGTATTTTAAAAATTATTATGCATGAATTTATTCCTGAGTATGTATGAATTTGTTGTACACAAATTGTGATTAATTTAGGATAAGTACTTAAGGGAATTTCTCAGACATACCCTTGTTGTTTCTTCTATTTCAGTTTGGGTCCTACTCAAACAGACTTAAAATAAACTGCAACCCATATTTAATCCACATTTCTACCCTCTGGGCCAGAAGGTTTAGAATACAAATATCTGAGTTCAGATTATGCCACAGAGAGAATAAAATATAAACACAGTCTACAGAGATTGTAAAACGTTTTTGCCATTGTGTTGGTGTTTTCTTGTGCATGTGTGTGGCCTGATCTTTTAGATGCAGTTGACGTAGTGAAGTGAATTGGAGAATTTCAGTTTTTATCCTAAATTTTCTGAGTGTAACTGACCTCTTCCTTTTTTAAACTGCTTAGGCTTGTTCTCAGTTTCTAGTTTCACTGAGTGGTAAGTTGGTACAAGAATAAAGTTAAGGTGAAGTTAACCAGGGGTGGTGTTTCTTGATGATTAAGTGGGGGCTTCCTTTAGATTGGATGGGGTGAAGGTGGGGTTGGGAGGTAAGGTGGTGGTAAGGAGATATGGACATGGATCTTTGCCCAAAACTTGTGCAGGTAATTCAAAATTATATTACCGTAAATTAGAACTTTTGGGTAACAGTAACACTGTTTTCTAACAGATTCCTCTTAAACTAAACAACTAAGACTTTGGAAGATTTTTCCACCAGGGCAGGGACCTACTTTCCATACCCCGAATAATGACAAAATCCCAGTGTGTGTTTAAATTAAGCATTATTTACATGTTCTTTATAAATGATCCCTTTTGATCTATGGATGGATCTTTGGCAAGATAGCTAATTATGGTGAGAAAATCAAATTTTTTGTGAAATTGTTAATAAAATGCCATTTTTAGGCACTTGCTATGTAAAGGACTTCTGTGGTAAATATATTTTGAAGCTAAAACATTTAAAAGTAATTAATTATCCCAAATACCCAAATATGTTTTTTCTATAAGTCCATATTTCCTATTTTAGAGTTCCTTTAAAGCAAATAGTATAGTAGTATCTCTTTCACTCCTTCTCTCTCGCTCTCTCTGGATTTTGAATTTCTTTTCCTTATAACATTAGTGTACCAGAATTTCATTCCAGGGCTCTGAAATAGAATATAATTACCTGTTAGAAGGCTCACTGTATGTGTGATACTATGTTGAAGCAGAAAGGACTACATTTTATAGACATATACAAAGAAATCAAATTTCTATAATCCTACCAGGGAGCTTTACTATGAATTTGTTTTTAATTATATATTTGTACCTTTTTTCCAAAGAACAGAATCATTGATATTTTTTTCATTTTTCTGTAGTTTATGTATTGCCATTAAAACACTTCTTTGTTGTTTTTAAGTAATACTTTATAAATGCATAGGTGGTATTTTAAAATACACACAACTTTAACATGCTAAATACACATCAAGAGGAATAGTAAGAAAATAAAGATTTAATGTGAAGAAAGAATACAGCTCCAGAGAAATTCCAGATATGACACTTTTAAAATTAGGTCTTGTATGTACTCTGAAGAGAATATGTGGTTTTAGTTCTTACCACACTAATAGAGATAACATTTATTAAGCTAGTTGTCTGATGTGGTAGGAAGCTATTTTTTTAATTCCCAAATTTCAGCCATTTATTATTTTTCATCTTTTAATTCCTATGGGGTTCATCAGTTCTTCATCAGTTAACATTCTCATTGACAAAGACCACTTTATATTAACTATAGTTATATATAACATATCAAGGGAGTACATGGGAAAATCAGAACACAAGACTTCATCAGCTAAATAGAGTTCAACTCAGTTTGCTGTTATGGAGACAAACAGGATAAATACACTGAAGCATAAACAAAATATTACGCTCAGAATAACAGCATTCCAGAAGAAAATAGAAAGCTGAAGATACAATAAAGGTCTCTAATTTACAATATGTATAATTGTATAATTTATTAAAATCAACCCAATTCATGTACAAAATATTAACATGGCAGCCATTAAGTTTGTTAAGCACTTCAAATACTGAAATGTTAAAAGAGTAAAACTACACTAAGCAACTTTTGCATCAAGGGATCTAATCTAGCTCACTAGTTCAGGCTGAACATTCACTCTCCGAAGTATTTCTTCAGGCATGCAAAAAACAGGGCTAACAGGTTTAATCTGTTCTTCTCCCAAAAGTGACAATCCGGCAATTCCAAATAGAGTATGAAAGGGATCTACCATATCTCCTGGCCTGTCCGCAAATCCTCCCGTTTCTTCATCTTGACATGCTAAGATGAAACTGCACTGTTTCTCTCTGTCAATCCAATGAAGCCTTCCAATTATCTTTAGGGAAGCCAACACCCACCGAGAATAGCATACATCTGGTAACTTCTCTGGCCTTCCATTGAGTCCACCTGATGGAAGCTGTTGTTCACAAAGCCACCAACCAAGTAAATCAGAATTTACTCGATGCAACTGACTAGTAATAGCCAGGAATCCTGGGCAACAATAGATCTGCCCAGCATGGGATTCAGAACCTGGCCTGCAACCAAATCCACCATCAAAGTTCATACACGATAAAACAAATTCGATTGCCTTTTCCACATTAATAGCATCCAGCTTCCCCAATAGAGCCAAAGTTGCCACCGCACAAAAAGAGAATCTTGTGTCGATTTCTCCCCAAATATCTCCAGCGAAAGAACCATCTTCTTTCTGTAGGCTCCGAACATATTCCACAACTTTGTTTACATCAATAACATTAATACTATCATAGAGAGTAAGAATCTGGACAGCACTAAGAGTGTACAAAAGATGAGGATCGTGTCCAATACTAGCACTTACTCCACCACACTCGTGTTGACAAGACTTAACAAATGTCAGAATTTCTTCTCTATTCATGCGATGTAGCTGTCCCATGAGATCCATTATGGTCAGACCCCAATAGATGCCACTCATTCTCAAATATTCAGACATACAGTATTCGAAGTCATCTTTCTATGAGCCATAGGATGCTATATAATCTGCATGCTTCTCCACTAATAGGGTGTCGGGTGCATCTGACTTGATAATAACATCCTTCTGCGGTGTGCCCATGTCTGAGACCGAAGCGGAAGCTATTTTGAGTATTGTCTTCTATGGTGATTTTTATAAACATTTACATATTTGCAAATATAGGTATATTTAGTCTATTAAACTTTGAAGAAAAGAACACACATGTTTTCAGTTCATGGAAGAGTGAATTCTTTTGCATTAGAAAAGAGAATTTATTTCAGTTCAGCACAACCACTTTTGTACTAATGACAGCATCATAGCACTAAAGGGGATATCTTCCAATAGAAAACTGTCTTGAATATTCAAGAATAGATGTATTTTATTTTGTTTTTCTGGAAAGCTCTTTCCCCCATGTGGTTTCGATGTTACCCATGTGGTTTCCTCTCAGTTTTTTCAGGTCTTTGTTGAAATGTCATCTTTTTAGGGTGACATCATCTGACAGTTTTACCTAAAATAACCCTCCCATTCAATCACTCCTTGCTAATTCCTCTTATTTTTCTTTATAACACATACAACCACTTGATATATTACATATTTGTTTGTCCGTCTCACACTCTAGAATATAAGCTCCAAAGAGGAGAGAGTTTGTTCATGACTGTATCCCTAGAGTGCAGAACAGTAGGCTTTCAGGAAGTAGTTGTTGAGTCAATTTATGAATGGGGTTTCTTCTAAAAATTACTATTGACTTACT